>NC_090929.1:607749697-608374697 GCF_040938575.1 Ambystoma mexicanum | reverse complement strand
AAAGTCGGCTCCCTGCAATGACAGGTTCCAAACGGGCTTTAAAAGAAATATGGGAACAACGGCTAACATATTTACTATCAGTGCATTGAAAAGCAAGGTCTTGGAGGGCAAACCGAGGATTTTTGTGGCCTTTATCGACCTTTCCCAAGCTTTTGACTTGGTCGACAGGCACCGCCTCTGGAATAAACGTGAAGCTTGGGGGTGCCCGCATGAGTTGCTACAGCCTATCAAGGCTCTCCACTCAGAAACCAGCCTAAGAGTCCGCCTGTCACAAATGGGAAACTTGTCATCTGAAATCCAGACGGGCCGAGGGGTGAAACAGGGCTGTCCTTTAGCTCCAGCACTTTTCCTAGCCTACATCGGCGATTATGGAAATTCAGAAGATCGCTCAAGGACTTTTCCACCATCCTTGGCCACAGCAAAAATAAGTCACCTATTGTATGCCGACGACCTCATATTACTCGACCAGACCCAGATCGGCCTGCAGAGACAATTATCAAATCTCCTGCGCTACACGTCTGAAAATAACCTTAAAATAAATAAAGAAAAAACAAAAATCATGATCCTGGAGTCCGGACAGAAAAAAAAAGTAGAAAACTTCAAATGGCGGCTGGAAGATTATGTGATTGAGACAGTCACAGAATACAAATATCTCGGAGTTTTGATGGACAGTTCCAAACACGAGAGTTCAATGCAGCCCAATCTCCAAACCAGAATAAAGAAGCTGACATCTCAAGGAAAGGCGATTGACATAAAATTCGGCAAATTTTCTTGCATCCCTGTGATCGAATTTTACAGAAAGAAAGTCATCCCTTCCATTACTTACGGAGCAGAAGCCATGCCTCTGATTCCCAGCAAAATCTGGCAAAAACTTGAAAGCGTGTTTTGGAAAGGGGTCCTGTCCCTTCCTAAATCAACATCCATAGCCGCAATCCAGAGAGAACTGAGCATAGTGTCTCTAAAGACAACAGTTGACATCAGCTCCCTGAGACTCTATCGAAAATGCATCATGGATGAGACCGAGGAAATCCATGGCCTCCTAAACAAGGAGTTAAATTCTGGCAAGGTGCAAATGCTGGCAGCATGGAAAGAAACAAATTCGACCTTACTCCATTCAGTCGCCTGCTCGGAAGTCGACCTCACCTCAAATCCAACCAGAGTTTTCAAAAAATTGAAAGAGCTTGACTGGATCCAAACCCAGGAGTCTGCCTCAAATAACAAACTACTCGAGCACTTGCCTCCAACATTCCGCAAGCTCAATGAGCCAATGAGGTACCTGCAAAAATTCCCCAATAGGGGGGCACGGAATGCGCTTCTAAGAATAAGGCTGAACTTGGTGGCCACAAATGAAATTCGAAAGATCCGAGGTTTATCCGACACGAGCGCTTGTCGCTTATGCGAGAACAATACCGAATCCATCAGACACTTGCTTCTAACATGCCCGAAAAATCAGATCCTCAGAGGGGCCTACTTGAAACATCTAATCGGGGACGATAGAGGGTGGGACGAGGTCACCTGGTGGAACAGACTTATCAGCGGAGACCGAATTACTTGGCTCTTGGCAACCGTAAAAATATTGGAGCTTACGATGAAAATGACAACCGTTACAGGGTCCCACCCTGGTTAGTTACCGCGAAACTTACTTCTACAGCTCTTCTTTTGTAAAATTCTTTCGAATATACACAAATAAAAAAATAAAAAAATAAAAAAATAAATAAATAATAATAAAAAAAGATATTACAAGAAGTTCTTAAAAAGTATTTGATTCTTCTAGACCAAGTGCATGAACGATATCTTGAAACAGCATCTGCGCAGTCTATCGAGGGTAATTACCTACAATAAAATAAAGCAACAGACCGACTAGATATGCCAATTATTCTCTGTCAGGATTGTACCTAACTTTTCTGGATGTCAAGATAAGCAGGGCATGGAGATGAAAAACATAGAATAGTTTCCACGCTGTTCTTGCATGTGTGGCAATGGTCAGACTAATCTGGGCTCCATTCCTTTAATAAACTTGCAATGGGCAAAATGTCTAATCTAAATTATTAATACAAGTGATCGAGTATAGTGACTCTGTACAAGGTCTACGTATTCCTCATAGTAAAGGCAAGTTTTAATAATTAAGTTGGTTTTATTAAAAAAACGTTACTGTTTCAACAGTTGTGAAGGGATTTTTCTTGGTACCATGTGAGGAATGTCTCCTTAACCAATCTGCTTCCTTCTTTTTTGATAGTGTCTGGGTTACCCCTCAGCATTCCATCTTCGATTTCATATAGACATTTTCGTATATGCCTAAAACAAGGGATTTGGAATATCCCACTTTGATTTAGTAAATTATATAACACACCCCTCCCTATATGCTGATGAATCTGTTTCCGTATGACGTTTTAGCGATTATAAAACCATCCTTATTGCTACAAGCGGTTCGATAGGAAACCAGGCGAGCTTGTAATGAACAGTGATGTTCGAGTCAGACAAAGGGAGTCCTAATAACTGCTTAAGGAATTTATTTTCGTTTTGAGCCAACATTATGCTGCCAGAGTTGCCCCAAATTTTACTGCCATACAGACAAGCTTGTCTGGCACTAACTTTTTAGACAAAGGCCCCAATTATCAAAGAAGGGAACTTCTTCCACGGGGAAATTGTAAACACTCAATTTTAAACTTATATATTTCTTCTTACTCCAATAACAAATATCACTTTGGTTTTACTATAATTTAGAGGTACACAATCCTTCAAAAAAACAGTATTTACCTTTTTCAGCCCCATGACCGTTTTGAATACAAGAATGGTGTTGTTTGCGAAGACCAAAATGCCCATACATTGGTCAATGAATAAGAAAGCACCGGCAATCAATTTTGATAACTCAGTAGCAATGTCATTTATGAAAAGATGGAATTGGTCAAGGGCTAGAATACACCACTGTCTTACCCTCTTTAAAATCCAAAATGCGTGGGCTTGTCCGCCGCCTAGGCCGTTATGGACGATTGTCTTACTACCAATGTAGAGCTAAATTATCAATTTAATAATAATAATATATTTTATTGTAATTTTGTTCTATTTGAACTTTACACAAAATGTTAAATAAGAAAATATAAATATACTAAAGATAGCATAAGCATAAAAAGCACAATTTTACATTCTTTAAATAATAACAACAAAACAATACAGCCCAGCATAATAGAACAAATAATAATACATCTAATTAAGTGTCAGGATTACATTAAATAAATACATTGAGTATGATACTCTTCAGATGCAATGAATGAATCATGGAATCTTAAAATCAAACATATACAATTAATTAGTTTAATTCTTATAAGGCAGGACCTTCTTAAGCTCTTTGCTACCGTTCCTTTGAGTGTGGTTGATATTGTTATTGATATTGATATTGATATTCATATTTTATTTCTATCCCGCTCGTATACAAGTGTTTCAGAGCGCGACAAGCCAAGGGAGGGGAACAGGGGAAAACAAAACAGAGATCTTACTAGGCCCAGTGACATTGAGAAAGCGCAAGCGCATGGGACAGGGGGAGGGGAACAGTGCATGAAAGGGGGGGTGAAGTGGAAAGTGTGAAGCAGAGGAGAAACAGATAAATAACAATAAATAAATAATAAAGGCACAAACAGTGGTAGTGCAGCCAGCAATTTGCAAGTGCTATGTTTAAGGCAGTAGACAGGGTAGGTCTGATAAGTGCAGGAAGAAAAAGGGGGGAGCTGTATGGGTACAGATAAAGACCCCAGTGCAAGTGGTGGCCCGGAGGCAGTGCAGGAGGGTGGCAGTGTAAGCAGGTACCTGGGCCTGGAAGACAGAGGGTGGCCAGGTGCACGGTGCCAAGAGAGAACAGATCGGTAGGGGAGAGGGCTGCAAAGGCAGAAGAAAAGAGTAAGGTCTTGAGGTGCTTCTGGAACCAGAGATGGTTCTCCTCAAGTTTAAGAGTGGCAGGGAGGCTGTTCCAGAGGGAGGCCCCCAGCCGAAGACAGAGATCTACCCCCCAGCTCGTTTCTTTAAAAAACGACTGACCCTGAGGGAGTTGGAGGTAGAGGAGCTTAGAGCTCGAGAGGGGAGGTATTTGCGGAGGGATAGCTGAAGGCATTTTGGACCCAGGCCCCAGAAAGCCTTGTGGACATTGCAGAGGGTTTTGAATTTAATCCTGGCATCCACTGGGAGCCAATGTAGAGATTTCAGAGCGGGAGAGATACGATCCCAGGGCCTGAGGCCAAGGACAAGTCTCGCAGTCCTGTTCTGGATTAGTTGCAGAGGGCGTAGAGTGGAGGCAGGTAGATTTAGGAAGAAGCTGTTACAGTAGTCCAAGCTAGAGAGAAACAGAGATTGGGATACCATGAGCTTCTGGGGGCAGGAGAGGAAAGGCAGAGTACCTCTGAGAAGGTGCAGTAGGAAATGTGACTTTTTAGAGACCTCTGAGATGTTGGCGTAGAAGGAGAGGGTGGAGTCAAAGATGACCCCAAGGTTTTTAGCCACGCAGGTGGGGGAAGGAGGAGGGCCAAGGGAGGGCGGCCAGACAGTGAGGGGAAAGGATGGTGAAGGTGTGCCGATTGGGAGGATCTCTGTCTTGCTGGCATTCACACAAAGATCATTGGCGGCACACCAATTTTGAATGGCCGTTAGGCAATCAGAGATGAGAGAGAGAGAGGAGGTGGCAGAGGTCAACCTGAAAAGTTGAGTTTCGTCAGCGTAGCACTGGAAATTTGAGCAGAAAGTGGCAATGCAGTGGGCGATAGTTGCCAGGTATTTGTTCCATTTAGTTTAAGTCGAGAGAATGTCTCAGGCTACTCTACCAACTGTCTTGTAGATCCAGCACAAAGATTTTCAATAAGCGCTTAAAGATCCATTACTGAACCTTTTTTAAATATAGTAGGTTTTTCACTTGTGATCACACTCTATATAGGGCTAATTTTACTGAGATGGTATCCACACTCAAACAGTAGTCCCAAAATGATTCTGACTGAATTGCCTCGTACCTGTGAACATGACTACCAAGACTGCACATATATATAGAGCCCATTTTCATACATCAGGCTAATATGTGCCTGGCAGTTTCAATTTTACCTGTCAGCCCACATATGCGGCAGTGCTGCTGCTCCACAGCCAGGCCCATCGGTGGTCCCAGTACAGATAGCAGAGGGACTTGATTTATACAGAGTTTCAATGAGAATTGTCTAACTGCGTGATAGGGCCACAATAACAGATATGGCGGTGTCTTCCTATAGCGATGGACCACGTGAGATACAGCATCATATCCCTTCAACTTCGAGAGATGAGTATAGTTGTTACACCAATTCCACTTGTTAAGTTTCCTCTCGAAGGACTTTTTCAGGTGAACAAAGGGAGTGTCTCTTCTGAAATCTGTGATCCAATTTATATCCACCAAGAGAGTGTTGTTTGGTGCCTTAAAATGGGAACCCCTAAATACAGCTTCCATGTCATAACCTTTACCCAGGGCTGTTAATAGTTTATATGCGTGCCAGCTCTAGATTTTAGGTTAAAACAGCCTCTGCCATGAACTGCCATTCCCCGAAAGGAGGTTAGCCCCAATTCCAGGAACAGGTATTCCATTGAGCACAAAGGGCTCAGACCCAGGACTAAGTGCCAAAAAGACCCCTCAAGTCTGTTCAAACAGGAGAAATCTTAAACGGCAAGAGCCCGAAGGCAGTATAATATAGCTGGCACAAAACACTGTTTATACAGCATGATGATGCCGGTAATGCTGTATCCAGCACAGCGTTTTGCAAATTTGCAGCTTTGGACAGTGAGTTATTTAGCTATGTTACTCTTTTTGTAAATTATATGGCTGTAATCAGCGACACTGTTAGTCTCTAGGCCCAAATAGAAGTAGCAGTATAGATAGTCGATGGTTCCAAACGAGGTATCATCCTAGTCCTATTAACCATTTTCCTGGAGACCAGCATTATTCTAGTCTTCTCTAGGTTTATGGTCAGTCCTTGTTGTTGCGCATAGATAGCAAGTTCGTTTAGCATGTTCTTCATGCCAGTATAGGTTCGATCGAACAGGACCAGGTCGTCTGCATACAGCATACCCACCATTGGCATGTGACTTCTTTTTGGAGGGAAATTTGCTTTGCCAAGCAATCAGGTGAGAAGATTTTCTAAATATAAATTAAACAGTAATGATGCCACTACATACCCCTGTTTTACTCCCATATTAATGGTGACGGATGAAGTGACCCGTCCCTCATTGCCCAGCCTAACTCTCCTGCTATTATCGCTGTGTAGAAAAATCAAGATATGCACTAACTAATTCGGATATTCCAACCTCCGAAGCTTGGTCCAGAGTGTGTCCCTGTTCGCCAGATTAAAAGCACCTAGGAAGTCCACAAATGCTATATACAGTGTAGTGTCTGCCCTGCTACGGGTGGTCTGTATCAGGTAGTCCAGGGATATGATGTTATGAGGGGTGCCAGAGCCAGAACGAAAGCCGGTATGAGCAGAATTAAGTATGGTGTTAGCTGATGCCCAGCTCTGTAGCTCTTTCAGAACTCGAGATGCAAAGGTTTTTCCTGCAACATCCAGCATGGACAGCAGTCTGTCGTTGTTATGATTAACTTGGTCCCCTTTTTTGTGGACTGGTATAACTACGGACTGCAGCCATGATGATGGTATCTTGCATTAGAACACCCTAGCGTGTGTTTTGCAATGCTGATTGCTCAATCTCCGGGCTATACGAACTGGTACAGCCTGCAGATTGATTACAGCCCGCAGTTCGGGTTGCAATTACTTACCTGATCCCGTGGAGCTGTCGGCAGGCAGCCTGCAAAGTGGATGTGTTGGTCGGTGTGTACATTCGGAACGGAAAGATTTAACTTTCCGTTCTGAAATACACGTTGCAAGAAAAACGTGTGCCACGTAGCCCCGCCCAAGGAAACCAAGCTGAAGTAAATGCTTATCATGTTGAGTTTTCAAGAAAAGCGTTTAAAGAAGTTTAAATTACATAGAGGAGCTGCATTTTACGGTTATATGGAACGTGAATGAAGCAGTTTGATCGGCAACAAAGGTACAGGGAATCAATGGGCGCACCTCATCACGTGCATTGGTGCATGGAAATAATCATAGAAAAGAAGGGCACACAAATGTTAGTGGATATCTTGGTAAATGGATGTATGTACACATGCTGCTTGCCAATTTTTTGTAACTGCATGTTTGTGTGGAATAATTGGAAGCTTAAATTTCTGTTGTAGGGGGGAAAATACACCTGAAATAACCTTACTTAGAGAAGGGGGCTGGCATACCATTTTGCAATTTATTCTACTTTAGTTAAACACTGAGGGTGTTCTAATAGCTTTTTAGACCCGCAGCTTGGGCTGTAATGGGCGTTATGGTCTCTCAGACCTCGTTAAACATTACCTCAGTCTTCAGGGCCCATAACGCCAGTTACGGCCCTTGCTACAGGTCTATAAAGATATTTTCTCTACATACTCGTGAAAATAGCCTGAACAGTATCTGTGACCAGTTTTCGGGGTCCTTTCTTAACACATTTGCCAAGCCATTTGGACCACGTGCATTAGAGGTCTTAAGATTTGCAATTGCTTCTGCCAGAATCTTATGGCTTGACGGCAATGCCCAGGGCCCCTGTATAACAACCGGCCAAGCAGGAATTTCAGGGTAAAAAAATGTAGAGATTATATTACTCTCCCATACTGATCCGGATATGGGATTTAAGATATTAGTTAGCTTTTCCCCCTTGGCAGTTGCTATAATCTTCCATATTTTGCCACTGTTATGGGCAATTAATACTTCAACAAAGTGCTGCCATTCAGCCCTGCAAACATATAAGTGATGGTGTTTTAACCAGGTACAGTATTCCCTTTTTATCATTTTGATTGCACATTGGGTCCGGAACAAAGATCCTAGTTGTTCCTGTTTCCCTATTAATGCTCAAATTGCTCTTCGCATCTTAAATTTACTGTCCCAGATATTTGGATCAAAGGGTTTGCCCAACCTGGTTTTACTCGTTAGTGTTGGTTTATTTATTTTATTTTATTTTAGTATTTGTATAGCGCGCTGCAACCCGTGGGCATAGAGGCGCTGAGAAGAATACATATGCAGGCTTGCTTGAGGGTTACAAGATAGCGGCCCGGTACAGTTGAATAGAACAGTTACATCGAATACAGTAAGTTACACGTCAGGTGCATTGGGCATGGACAGTCATAATCTGATACAGTAGGGGAGACAGTTTAGGTAAAAAGCTTAGTCTTCAGGGCTTTACGGAAGGTTGTGTGAGATTTGATCATCCTGAGTTGGGCAGGTAGGGTGCTCCAGTGACTTGCCGCCATGATGGGGAAACTGGAGCCACCAGCTCTGACTCTTCGTGTATGAGGAACAGTGAGGCGATTGGCATACGCAGACCTGGACGGTCTGGCGGGTGTTTTTATGGAGATCCTCTGAGCTAAGTAGGTAGGTGCCAGTCCATGGATGCATTTGTGTGCAATGGCCAGTGTTTTGAAAATGATCCTTTCTTTGACGGGCAGCCAGTGGATCTGCCTTCTCACCCCAGAGATGTGCTCTCTGCGTTCTATACCCGTTGCAGCCCTGAAGGCATTGTTTTGGGCAACTTGAAGTTTTGCAAGGTTTTTTTGGGAGGTGCTGGCATAGAGTATGTTGCAGTAATCTAGCCTTGAACCTATAATGGCCCTAGCAATGGTGATGCAGTTGTCTTGTGATAAAAAAGTCCTTACTGCATTAATTAGTTTGGAGTGGTAAACAGCTGAGGAAGCGATGGCATTAACCTGTCTGTCCATGGTCATACTAGGTTCCAGGTATACGCCTAGAGTCTTGATGGCTTGGGACACAGTAATGGGGATGTTGTCTATTGTGAATGCGCTGTATTGCGCATCGAGTTTACTGAGTGTGGTTGTGGATCCAATTAGCAAGAGTTCTGTTTTCTCGCTGTTTAGGCACAGCCAGTTTTCAGCCATCCAGTACTGGATTGTGGAGTAGATGCGATTGAGAGTATTCGTGTCTGTCTGGTAGTCACCAGTCAGAGGTATGAGCACCTGTGTGTCATCCGCATAGTTGGTATATGTGATGCCCATGGCGTCAAGAAGTTGGAACAGTGGCCTCGTGAAGAGGTTGTAGAGAGTTGGTGATATGCAGGACCCTTGAGGGACACCGCATTTGATGGGGCTAGGGATAGCACTAGAGGAGTCGGAGAATACCTTAATCACTCTCTCTTTGAGGAAGGATGATATCCATTTGCAGGCTTTTGGGGAGAAGTTAGCAGTGGAGGACAGATGAAGACATAGGGTCTTGTGATCTACCAGATCGAATGCGGCTGACAGGTCTAACAGGAGATGGAGAGCAGGCCTGCCGGAATCTCTTATGTCATCGATTTGATTTTTGAGATCCAGTAGGGCAGTTTCTGTGCCGTGCCGTGGTCTGAAGCCAGATTGGCGTAACCCTAGGAGCTGGTTATCTTCCAGGAATTTTTGAACTTGCAGGTAAGCTGCTTTATCAAGAATCTTTAGCAGGAAGGGGACAGTAGTAATTGGTCTGTAGTTCCCTGGGACCATTGGGTCAAGGGAAGTTTTCTTTAGGAGAGGGCGGACCCAGGCCTCCTTCAGTGAGGTAGGTACCTGAGCTAAGTGGAAGGATGAATTAATGAAAGCGGTGATGAGGGGAGCCAGGGAGTGGGCACTTTCTTTAATGATGTGTGCCAGGCAGGCATCCCCTTTGCAGTTAGAAGGGTTGATGGATTTGATAAGGTCTATAACTTCTGTTTCTGTCAGGTCAGAGAAGTCAAAGGTGGGTAATTCCTCATCTGCGGTGGGTGCCGTGGGTGGGGGCTACGGGGGCTGTGTTTCTAGGGTGGATAGTAAAGCTTTTTGGTGCACTATAATTTTAGCGTGCAGCTTGTCAAGCTTGTCTAGCATAGCGGTTTGAATAGTGTTACACCAGGACTCATCATTGATGATGGTTGAAGGAGGGGTGGTAGGTGTCTCAAGTTCCCTGAAGATTGCAAAGATCTCTTTGGTTCCAGATTTGGCATTGTTGATCCTGGTGTTGAAAGATGCAGCTTTGGCATGAGTGATGGCTGTTTTGTACTGTTTAGAGCAATTTTTGAAAGCTGTTTTAGTTTTATCGTTTGGGTTTTTTCTCCAGGCTGCAAGCATGCGCCTTTTTGAGGATCGTAATTCTATGAGATCTTGGGTGAACCAGGAGTTCGAGTGCTTGGATTTCTTTGCTTTCTTAAGTGTGAGCGGTGCTATGGTGTCAACGGCACAGGTGATGACTTGCTTAAAGGTGTTAGCGAGGAGGTTAGGATCATTCGGGAAGGGATATTGGAGGGCAGGAACTAGGAGGTGGGGAAGGAGGTTTTCAGTAGTGAGTTTGCGCGAGCTTCTAGAGAGGGCTGCCGGCAAAGCTGGGTTGGATCGGTGGGCCCTGTGGTGGTGGCAATGTTGAACTTGATGCAGAAGTGATATGACCAGGGGATGGGGGAGATATCGGGAATAAGGATGGGACAGTTGTGATGCGCTACCCAGTCAAGCGTCCGGCCTTTAGTGTGGGTAGGCTCAGTGGTGGCCTGGATAAACCCTAATGTGGACAGAGCTTTATGTAGAAAAGAGGCATGGGCATCGTTCCTGTCGTTGAGGCAAAGATTAAGGTCACCTAGTAGCACTATCTTGGAGGTTTTTTTGATGTTGTTGGACAGAGCATATATGAGAGCCTCTTGGAACTCAGAGGAGGGGCCAGGAGGGCAGTACACTAGATGGAAGGCTATGGTGGAGGTGGGCGAGGTTTGGAGTTTGATTAGAAGATATTCAGCGTTGGACCCTAATTCACTTTGAATTCTTCTAATATTGAGAGTGTCTCTGGCAATAATGGCAACACCTCCTCCTCTTTGGCCGACCCTATCCTGTCTATAGATGGTGTATCCGTTGGGAATGGCCAGGGAGAGGGCAGGGCCAGATGATTCTTGAAGCCAGGTTTCACAGATGAAGAGGAGATCTAGGTGGTCACAGGTAATCAGGTCGTGAACATCCAGGGTGTGAGCAAGGGTTGACCTGGCGTTGGCCAGGGCACATTTCAGGGCGGGTGTGCTGCTGGTGTTTGAGGCTAGTGGGTTTGCGAGCTTAATGACTGTAGGGTCCTTTTGTGCAGTGGAGAGGGCAGTGGGCTCACAGGCATGGCTAACAGTAGCAATATCAGAGGCAGTAGGCATACATGCTTGACAATCAGCAACAGTATCAGGGTTAAACATGGGGGCAGTAGGCACACAGGCCTGGCAATCAATAGCAGTATCAGAGGCAGTAGGTACACAGGCATGGCTAGCAGTAGCAATATCAGAGGCAGTGGGCCCATAGGCATGGCTATCAGCAGCAGTATCAGGGTTAACCATAGGGGCAGTAGGCATACATGTTTGACAATCAGCAACAGTATCAGGGTTAACCATGGGGTCAGTGGGCACACGGGCATGGCTAGCAGTAGTAATATCAGAGGCAGTGGGTATATAGGCATGGCTATCAGCAGCAGTATCAGGGTTAACCATAGGGGCAGTAGGCACACAGGCATGGCCATCAATAGCAGTATCAGAGGCAGTAGGTACACATGCATGACAATCAGTAGCAGTAGCAGGGTTAACCATGGGGGCAATGGGCAAACGGGCATGGCTAGCAGTAGCAATATCAGAGGCAGTGGGAACACAGGCATGGCTATCAGCAGCAGTATCAGGGTTAACCATAGGGGCAGTAGGCATACATGTTTGATAATCAGCAGCAGTAACAGAATCAGAGGCAGTGGGCACACATGCATGACAATCAGTAGCAGGGTTAACCACGGGGGTAGTGGGCACACAGGCATGGAAGTTTGCAAAGGCATGAGGGTGACAAATGCGGGTAGGTGAGTTGGTTTGTGGCGTTGTTGTCGTTGTGACTCTGGTGGCTCGCTCGTGGGCTCTTAGGGGTCCGCCCCTGAAGTGGGGATTGTGTTGAGCAGGCGCATTGGGAGAGGAAGCTCCGTTGTGGGCTGGCGCTATATTTAGAGGGCGCATGCTGGGTGAGTTAAGCACAGGGATGGCATTACATTCCCTCGACCGCATTCTTAGGCGGGCGTTGTGGATGGAAACAGGGGGCGGGGAAGTGGGAGTGTGCTTCTGTGTGAAGCGTGAGCCGATTCGCTCGTTCCTAAGGTTTGCAGGCCAGCAAGGATGAGAGGTTTGCATAGAAAGGAGGGCATGACCCTTACCTTTAGCAGCCCAGCAGGGACTTGCAGAAGGCAGTTCCGAGCAGCGGAGAGCTGCCGGTCTCCTCCTCCTCCATTTAAGGCAGGAGGGGAGGAGCTGGCAGGGTGTAGTGGCCAATGGGGAACTGGAGTCGGCCCGATGATTTTTGCGGGCATGTTCCCGCTCTGGGAGTTGTTTTCACGGTTGCCTGGGCAACCAGCACGGCCTCCTCATGGTTACATGCACTTTCGTATTTCAGCTGTAGAGATGTGGATTGGGCAGGCGGCTGTCTGTGGCTGTCTCTCCAGGTCCTGGCAGCGCAGTCTTGGTCATGTGGCGTGATCCCTCGCAGCGGAGCTGCAGAGAGGGAGAAAGGCCTTGTCCCATGGCCTTCTCCCTGCGGCTTTATACTGCGGCTATATACTGGGTGGCACAGGTTGAATGCGCCAGTTGGTGTAGCCAGTCTTTGATGGCTTCAGCATCCTTACCTTGGAGTTTTCTCCAGTCAAAATACCTCTGATGGAAAACAGTAGAGGTCAGTTTTGCAATTTTACTTTGGTTCCATCTGACTCAATTTCACACGTGATTGGGTAGCATTTCCCCACACATGTGAGTCTCTGTATAACCACCATCTGTCTTAAGGACCAAGGAGAGAGTAGCATGATCACTGCATTCATTAGGAGCTATATTTTCAATGCAACAACCGATTCCAGCAAACAGTGGTTGCTAGTGAAATAATCCAATTTTGGCCTTTTGTACACCTACAGCCCAAGTGAGATTTCCAGGGCAATCACCTGTGGTCCGACCATCTAATACGTTCATGGACCATTCCTTAAGATAGCCCAGCCAATGCATACCTCTGTGGTTGGATAGGTGTTGCAGCATATTACAGTGTTCAACAACATTTTTGTATACCCCACTCCCCTCCTTATCAACACATCTCGCATTCCAGTCCCCACAGAGAATAACAGGATTGGTGGTGACAGAGTAGGATCTGATCTACATTTTGAAAAACGGTTTCTGAAGTGTTTGTACCTGGTGGGTCAGAGATATTTACACTCAGCATAACTTGTTTTACCCCATTCTCATTGTTAAAGAACACTTCCACCGCCAAGATGTTATCACCAGGGGGGCCTGCATAGATCAGATTAGGATTGAGGAGGTTATTTCTCACACTGATGAACAATCCACCTGCCGGACGTCTGGCACTCCCCTTATTAGCCATTGTTTGAAATATTACATAACCATCAACTTCAGTATTAATAGAGACCCAAGTCTCCTGCAAGACAAATATTTCACATGCTGTAAGCAAGTCACGCAAACCACACAAGAGACACCAATGGTTAAAACCCCTTGTGTTCCAATTTAGAACATTACCATTTCACTTAATCTTTCTCTTATGGCGATCATCCGGAGTATAGCAAAACAAAAGAGTTGATGTCTGGAAGGTTTAGAATAAATATTGACCTCTGGCATTGCTCTGGGCAACCCTCCAGACCATCGTTCTTCGCCTGCCAAGCCATTACAAAAGGGATTAATTCTAAACCTTCCAGCCATCACCTCTTTGTTTTTGCTATGTCACCCCGAGTGGGACGGGTATGCCCAGACGTGGGTCCTGTGCCTGCTGGGCCTAGAGACCCAAGCTACTCCTCACTGATGAGCCCCAACAAGGGCGAAACATGTTTGGGGATGCTTGTGGTCTCGTGCAGAAGGGATGTGGCCTAGCAGTTCGGGCTGGACTGCCCCTTTTGGGATGGGGCCAAGCCTGATTTGCATATGGTCTTTCCCTTCTGTAATGGCTTGGCAGGCGAAGAACGGTGGTCTTTGTTTTTGCTAGATCATCCGGAGTAGCCATTCCCACCTCTGAACATCGTCAAGTTGTTCTCCCTTTTCACCCATGTCTTTTAAATCGGGTGAGCTGTTGACAGCATGCCAATGTTTGCATTGAGTGCAGCATGGAATATTTTCCTACTTCATTGGGATTATGTCCAAGGTAGACCCCAGATGGACCAGCAATGTCTGATGCTGTCAGATCAATGAGGTTGCCTCTGGGAGGCAACAATGAATCCATGTTACCTTCCCTGATTGGGAACAAAGAGGTTTGATGTATTCAAAGTCTGCTGAGTTCAAGATCCTCAGGGATGGAACGTTATTGAACAAGCTCATGAGAGCGGTACAGTTCAGGTGGTGAGATCCCTTTGGTGGTGGGTCCAAGACCACTGGTTTCTCACACCTTGGACTAGGTTGCCGCTCAGCTTCGGTACGGACTGCGAAGTTAGAGGTATCATAGTTTGTTGGAGGTATTTTTATTTCCAGACAGTTTGATGTTTCCGCCACACAAAGGGATTCACTTTTTGATGGGCATAATTTGATTTTCTGTGTCCTCCGCTATTAGCCAACTAGTTAGGGTTCCCACAGTCTGAGCAGACCTCCTATTTCGACGAGCAGCTCTTTTCCTCTCTTTCTTGGATTTTATGGTTGTTTCTGGTCTAATGGTAGAATTGAGTGGTTGTCCATCCGCTAATGCTATTTGAGGTGGGCCGTTTTTTGACTACTTGATGACCTTTGCCTGAAGTCTTTTGGCTGGTCTCATTTTTTTTTCTGAAGGTGTAATATAGAGGAGAATGTGTCTCTGTGATGTTGTCATTTGGTGTATCAGCGTTGACAATCTGTGCCTCATCAGAGATTTGTAGAGATGGTAATTCGGGAGATGTCACAGACGCTGGTATGTTTCTGAGATCAATCAGTGGAGGGGTTGGTGAAGGTCGCTGAGGAACGACAAGTTTTTGTGTGGTCATTAGCTCATTCAGTTGAATGATGGTGATCCCTTGCTTTTTTAGGTCCTCATGAATTGTTCCACACAATTTCAGGAGACTCTTCACGGCAAATTGCAGCACTCCATTATTCTGCGAGGTGCCGGAAGTCTCATGTGTGCTATAGATGTCGGTGAGGACTGATGCAGAGTGATCATTTCCTCATTCATATAGCAGTTTGGGAATCACAGACAACCGCTGGTTATTTGGGACACTGGGGAAATTGGTAAGGCGGGGTACTATTCCCACCCTCCACCTATTACATGACGGGTGCTTGATTTCCTTCCCCATGAAGCCCCTCCACAGACAATACCAATAATGATATCAACGTGCTGGTTTCAGGAAGAATAGGTACAAATGAAGAGCTGGCCTGTAGAGCATAGCACATTTTTAAAAGTGAATAGTTGTCAACGTCGTGTAAAGAACTGCTCCTATTCCCCTTTGGTGGACTCAAGACCTCTGCACCTGTTATCAGTCGACCTGGCAAAGCAGCTGTTTTGGCTGGGAAGTATGCCTCCATACTACCTTTACAGTTGTCTGGAGCCCCCACAATAACGCTGCCCTCCCTTTCTCACCTTCGCTAGCATGTCTTCTCACTGCAGACGTTTTTTTAGAGCGAAGGGTGTAGGTTTTTTTATTACTGCTCAACAGTGCCTCTTTGTGCTTTACCAGGCATTTCAGTTGGTTTTCTGGCTTGTTAGCGGGATGGAAGAAAGGGCCAGGAGAAGCATCAGGCAGTGAAGGGAGGGGCGGGGGCAGTTTGGATTAACGCTGCGTAAAGCGTGCGGTACAGCAATGAGGGACTAATTCAGGGCACGCAGGTCAGGGACGAACAGTGCATCTTAAAGCAAATAATCCTTAAATCTCACCTTTGGTTAGCAGTTGTGGAAGTGATCCACTGGTTTTCCATGCCTTCCCCTGGTGTTAATGCCAAGCGGCCAAGACGGTAGCTGCAAACCCGCAGCACATTAGATCAAATATTTATTTTAAAAAAGGGGGAAGCCGATCAATCCTGTGCTTTTTTGCAGAGTTCCAGGAGACACAGTAAGCCAAGGAACACTCTTGAGACACACCCGTGATGCTCCCACGTCTGTCAGAGTGTTTTGTGAATTTTGCCGCCCCCCACAACAATGAAGCAGAAGGAAAGACTGCTGTAGCCAGGGAAACACAAGGAGCAGTCTTGTGACAGTCCCGCCTATCACCTTAATAAGGTTGAATGACAAATTTAGTTTTTCCATTGTTTGCCAAAAAAACACCTCTTGGTACTGAACTGAAGGCTGTTATAAGGTCAATAAAACAAAAACAAAGATGATATTTTTAAAATGATGGACTGAGAGTGACACAAGTAACTTCTCAGGAATTGGAGTTTTTCATCGGCTCATAAAGGGAGTGACTTTTTTCACCCTGTGATAGTCAGATATTCAGTACACAATTCCAAGGCTAAATGAAACGATATAACAAACAGGCACTCTGCCAGGTCGCGCCACATTAGTTGACCAATTTTTAATTTGCTTCAAACGGCCATGAAAAACTGACAAATACTCAAACTCTATCCGAAAGGCTTAGGACAATTGAGTTTGACATTGATTTGGTGTGCCGATGGGCCTCTAATCATCAAAACCCAAAGCAGGCCCACCACTTAAGAAGCAAGTGTACATTTGTACGTTAACCAAGTTTATTGTACAATCAGCCGGGAGGGGCTAGATGATTCTATAGAGTCAAACTAACCTGAGCCTCCATGAAAAACACACGTTGACACATTACACACATTTTTGTGACAGTTACAACCCTCCCAAATATTGTATTACAAACCACCCGTCACACATGATTGGTCAAAATCTATACAAAAGAAATCCAATCTTTTTCCACTTCCCTTAGCCTTCATGAACCATACAAGATGACACATTATATAGATTTTTCAAACAGTTGCCCACATATGATTAGTCAAAACCTTTACAAAAGAAATTCAATCATTTGCAAATTTCCCCGTTCTCATTGGTCATAGTTATCTTAACTACCATCTTCAGCAAGTGTGTACAGCACACCCCCTTTTATGGATTTTTCCACGGTAGATTATGACTTCATTACATAGTCACACATTCACATACAAACATACTTCAGTGCAAGTCCCAGCTGGCCGGAGGCCTCCTAATCCTAGACTTAATAGCACATGGTTTTCACAAATACTTCAAACAACATGAGGTTAGGAAGAATAAACAGCTTCCCTTTGAACTGGTGATATCCATCCCACCCACCTGACTTCCCGGCGTCTTCAGAACACCATAATCTAAACGACTACCAATTCAACATGCATCGCCTATGCTCACATCCTGAGAAAACAATCGAAACACATGAAGTATTGGTCACTCTGGCCTCGAGCGTCACTTCACCCCAAGTTTATTGTAGGTCAAAAGAAAATGGCCAGATCCCTCTGAACAATAAATAACAAGTCCCATACACTTAAAATGATTGCATCTTCCTTCTGTGAAACTGCCAAGCCATAAAAACCCTGACCAGCCTATTGGCTGACCATCTGCTCAGTTAATCATGATCTCTCCTTTGGCCTCCAACCTTGCAATCAGAATTCACCTCGCAACCCTGACTGCAGAGTTTAACCAATTTATGAAAAGAGCCCACTACATGTAGATTTGTAAATTTCCTATGCATGGATGTCAATTTGCATGCATGTTTAAAAACTACTGTTCACAATGGGTTTTTATACCAAGTCCTCTTCCTTGCATGCACATTATGAAACTCCTAGTAGCCCACCTTCTAGGTACTTCATAGCACCCCCATATCTGGACTCTGTTCATATTTAATTTGTGATTTTGACATTTTTATTGTTGCGCGAATGCAAATCTAAAATGTATCAGCATGAACAGGAGGTAACCCTTAAAGTAACACATGCCTTATTCACATTAACTACACTGGATACATATAAAATAGCAACATCGCAACAACTTTGCCACAATCCCATTCACAAATAGGGCACGCGTATCATGAAACCCTATTCCTCTTTGGAACCCTTCCTGACCACCACAGCATTCCCCCTTCAGTTAATACTTTAACTAATACATCATATTTCTGTATTTTAAAATCTCAGGGGAAAACCCTACAATCATCTAACACATTGGTCCCAATATGGGCCTATTCCTCCAATGGACAAACCCAAATTGTCCCCCCACCATTTCTGTAATCTACCCGATTTACCACACAATCATCCCAACTTGGTGGAGGGCACAACACAGCTACTGTCTGATTACCTATGTGATATGAAATGGTAGTGGTTCTAGGTTTGGATAGGGTCATAGGGCTTCATTACGAGGCTGGCGGTAGCCGTGCCCTTATTAAAGGGCACGGCTGCCGCCGGTAATGATTTTTTACCGGGCCCATGGAATGGGCAATTACCTGGTCATGGCGACCTTGGCGGACCCAGTATTTGCCCATTGCATGGGCCTGATAAAAGTTTATCCCCATTCCCATTTGAGTCCCATAGGCGTCAATGGGAATGGGGAGGAAGCTAACAACGGGCCTGTTAATAACAGCCCCATTGTTAGCTCCCTGGTCCCCTCGCGGGACCCGGAAAAGAATTGTGGTATGACCAGACATCCTTTCCGAGTCCCGCAAGGGAACCTCGTAATAGGGCAGAGTGGGTTTAACGGCACCGGCACCATTACCGGTGCAGTTAAACCCATTCCGCCAGCCTCGTAATTAGGCCCATAGTCATCATTGAAGCTGCTTTCAGTACGTGGGCAGAACAACATTGCAACAGCATTTGACAGTTACAAAAGATAATAAGGAAAAGACAAAAAATGGCATTGTAATTGTTACAGCTAAGCTCATACAAAACAGCACCCAAGACAAAAGAGATTCCAACCAAGGGTCATTTGTGGTTGCTGCTTTCGTTCTCCATGATCACTCTGAGCTTGTGGAAGGTGGCGATTGTTTGTGTCAGGGCCCCATTCTCCAAATCATTGGAAGGAACAAACATGCAGTTGCTGTTCCATATCTTCTGAAAGACCCCTTCCCCCATAGCTGTTAGGATGTCAAGAATATACCTGTTCTGCAAGGCTATGAGCCTCAGGGCCCACAGTTCTTCTTTAATGGCACTGAAAGATGATTCGGAAGAATTCACAAATATCAGGAGTCTGTACCGGGTCACCTTCAGCCACTTTGCATTTGCCCCGGTTTGGACACCAGATGCCAGCTGCCAGGCGGGATGAAACTAACATTTCTGTACGACTAAACAATTGACACTCTTCTAGGATGTCCATTAAAGCTCTTTCAAAGATGCCTCTGAAATATAGTTGGATGGCTTGGTCCGTCGCAATAGTCACTCTTTTCCATGATCAAAGTCATTGATGTGTCCCTATGTGATGATACAAGGGGCGCAAGGAGGATAGGGGACAACAGGGGAACAGATGTGTTTTGAGCATCCGGCCGGCAAGGATAAAATATTTCTCAGGAATAACAAGTATAGGCACAGGTAACGTGGTGAAACTGCATACACCTCGCCAGTCTTGAGGTAACTCCCTCAAGGTGTACGGTCCGCAAGTCCCAAATCTTCCAGAAGTGCAGCTGTACCTCCTGCCAAGCTATTGATGTGAAGTGTGCGGCTGCAATTCCTAATTGTTCCAACAGGCACTGTGCCATTACCCTTAAAACACAGAGAAAAATGGTTGTCTGTATCTTAACAGGTATTCATGGCACCTTGAGCCCTGTCATATGTGTTAAATATTTTTGCCACACATATACACATTCTTGGTTTACACATACCACCCCTTCTTCTGCAGATCCTCTCATTCCTCCAGCTCTGCCACTCTTCACCTCCTGCTCCTATCAGTTATTGATGATATTAGCCCCTTTAAAACTCAACTGGACACTTTGCATACACCTAACATTCTTCTGCTCTTTACGATATGTAGCAGAACATTCTTTGACAACAGCTAAAATAGATGCTGTGATTCGTTGCCCTTTAAACTGTCCTCAGACCATGCACAAAGGTAGACACAATGCTTCTGCTATCTCTATTTCATCTGGGATGAGCATACTATGGACACCAGAAGCATGGGGGAATGAGAGAGCAAATGTAGCAAAATCCTACAGATCTCTCTCTCCCAACTCTCCTCATATGGCTATACCTTACATTATCTGCTGCAAAACCATGTGCATCTACTATCAGGTCTAAATTTGCCTTTTCCTCACTGTCTAGGAAATCAGCATCAAAAATTCTTTATGACCTCAATAATGTATAATCAAATTCTTTGATTATAGATAGATTTAAACCATTCACATTCATATTGTTTGCCATGTTTGTACATGATGGCAAAAGAAACAAAAAAGACTTATGAACAATCACTCTAATATACATTATAAATACAAAGTGTTCATCTTCTTGAAAAAATTAAAATTCCTGATTTTCATTCGCCCGTCCCCCCCTTTCCACTGGAATGAGCTGTGAATCCTTAGGGCATACTTAACATTGATCATGCTCCTTCGCAGGTGAAGGGGCACTGGTAGCCCTTCGTAAATCACTGATATGGGCCAAGCTCTTGCTGCCCTACAGCTTCACAGCAGTCAGAGTCACAAAAATCACACAGTACGGCCCGTGGAAATGCTGCTCATTCCAGACTTGCATGAAGGTACAGATAGAAATTCAGTCCCCGGAACAATAGTTGCTTGTGCAGATCATCAGATTCTTTGTTGCTTCCTCCTGTAGGTTGTTGGTGAGAAAACAAAACCTGTGAAGGTATAATTCTGACAATTCTGTTGAAGGCCCTAAGGTTCTCCCTAAACTCCTCACCCCGGACCTCTGCTGTCTAATGTGCATCTGATGATGTGCATGTAGGTGACAGTGGTGTGTGTTATCTATGCCCCGTCGTGATCTTGTGAGTGGTGCTCTTTCCCTGGCTGATTCCTCATATAATACACAAAGCAGAAAGTCTCCGGTGCCTGATATCCCGGTGCCACCAGGACATTACAAGTCCCGGCGGCGCTTAATGTCAGGCGCTGGAAAATGTTGTTCCCCAACCCCGTGGATTCCCTTAGGACTCTATGGGAGTGGGGAGACAGAAGCACTGGCACCATTGCAAATGGTGATATTGCTTCCGTGAAAACTCTGCGGGCAGGTGCCTTTACACTCGGAAGGTCAGAGTGTGGTGCTCCGTTTCTACCGGCACCCTTATTTCCGGACCATCACAATCATAATGAGGCCCAGTATAACCATGGTTTACTTAAATCACGACACATTTTTGCCGACCGGACCTTATTTTATTTATTTATTTATTGTGCATTTTTTAAGCCGCTTTTACATTGTGTTTCAAAGCACACACAGGGAAACAGGGAGGGGACATGGGAAAGAAAGCAAATATGACAATTAAAGATAGAACCGGACCTACTAGGCCTTGTGAACATTCAGAATGTGCAAGTGAAAGAGAGATAGAAGGGAGGAGGGAGTGGGGGTAAGTTCTAGGTATACCAAAGAGGGAAGTGCTAGGGAGTAAGCAGCTGTTAGGTGACTTGGTGAGAGTGGTCAGCTGTCAATAAATAAGTGCAGGCCTATGGTGGCATAGGCCATTGAGTGCCACTGCAATTGATGGGAGCGGGCAGAGACTGAGGCAATTAGATGTGTGAGGCCAGGACCCTGGAGGACACATAGGGGCCCTGGTCAGCAATCTCAGCAACTGTGGGGTTTAGCAGAGGAAGGAAGGAAGAGGAGGAGGAGAAACTGAAGGTCTTGAGGAGCTTCCGGAATTTGAGGTGATGTGATTCAAGATGAAGAAAAAGGGGGAGACTGTTCCATAGGAGGGAGCATGTCAAAGAAAGAGATTGGCCACCAGCTTGCTGTTTAGTGAAGCACTTGACACACAGAGATTTGGTGCTGGAGGAATGTAAAGATCTGGAGGGAGAGTATTTAGTGAGAGCCAGTTGTAGATAGCATGGTCCCCGGCCCCAGACAGCCTTATGAATGATGCAGAGAGATTTTAATTTGATCTTTGCAGCAACCGGGAGCCAGTAGAGACATTTTAGGGATGAAGAGATGCAGTCCCTGGGCTTGTGGCCAAGCATAGGTCTTGCAGCCCTATTCTGTATTAGCTGGAGGGGTCATAGAGAAGAAGAGGGTAGATAAAAAAAAGCAATTGCAGTTTTCTAACCTTGTGACAACTAGAGCTCTAGAGACAGTGAGATTCATGGGGAAAGTGAGGAAAGGAAGAATTCCTTTCAGGAGGTGGAGTTCAAGGTGGGCTTTCTTGGCAAGGTCCTGAATGGGAGGGAGGAAGGAAAGAGAGGAGTTGAAGATGACTCCAAAGTTTCTGACTTCAGATGAAGGAGAATGGGTAGAGGCCATAGAAGATGGCCAGAGTGAGGGGAAGAAAGAGGGAACCAGGAGTCCCAATAGGAAGGATATCAGTCTTGCTGGTGATGAGGCAAAGATCATTGGAAGTACTCCAGGACTGGATGGCAGATAGGCAGCCAGGAATGATGGTGGCAGTAAAGAGAGGATCAGAGGGAAGTTTGAAGAAGAGCTGTTTGTCATCTGCATAAAACTGGAAGTTGCGGGAGAAGGTAGAAATGAGGTGTGCAAGCAGAGCAAGAAAAGAGTTAAAATGCAAGGGAGAAAGGTTGGATCCCTGGGGGAAGCTGCAAGTGGAGATAGAGTTGGGGGTTGAGAAAGAACCCAGCATAATCTAGGATGGGGGTCATTGAGGAAGGAGGTCAGCCAGTCCAGTGCCTGCTCTGAGATACCTAGGGTGTCACAGAGCTGTTTTATGAGGATGGAGTGGTTGCCCATATCAAATGCAGAGGAGAGATCAAGCAGATTGAGAACAGCTTGTGAGGTGGAGTCAAGAGATGCAAGCAGTTCCTCACGGGTGTTCAGAAGTGCAGTTTCCATGCCTCTGGATTCTCAAAATGCAGATTGATGGCCGTGCAGACATCGAACAAGTTCAGTCTGCTGGGTCAGTTGGGGGAAGACCAGCTTCTCCAATAATTTCCCACAGAAAGGGGTGATAGATATGAGGGAGGAGAACAGGTTGAAACAAAAACTCAATCTGTGCCCGCCATGCCTGATCTCTGATTCCAGGACTGAACAAAACAAAACCATTACCCCATGAATAAATAAAGTTGAATGTGCAGGCACCCCTATTATCATACTGTAACTAGAGTATGCATGCAACCCTGCTGCTTCTCTTACTGGAAAAAAAAGGGAATCGTGCATACTATAGCACCATCTGTGAAAGCGATCAAATGGTAGTGTCGACTGAGGAGATCTCTACCCAAGAGATTTGCTGGGGTATCTGTGCAATACAAGAAAAGATCAGATACATTTTGTGTACCTATATTTAAACATAGGTCATCAGTGTAAGGAACCAACAGGATAGTCCAAGAGAATCACTGTGTTTCCATTGTTTTGCCTGACAGGGGGAACTCACATTCCCTGATGTAAGAATTTGTAGGCCCTGTATCATATCATGAATGAGAACATTCAGTCACCTACCTGCACACCTATCCGGGGTTCCTCTTCCAGATCGGTGGTAACGGATAGGACATACACATCAGAGATCACTGTAGGCTGTCCTAATCTTGGGACATATTAGCACCAGGAAGTGAGAAAGGGTTCCCTCCAAAAGCACCTGCCCCAGTGAAATGAGTGACCTTTCTTTGGGGTAAAGGATTTTTCTCCCATGTGTGTACCGGTGCCTGTAGTGGCATGGTCAGTTGAATCACATAGGTCTGTGCAGCCTCAGTCACTGGGTTCTGTTCAACCCATGCCTGCTGCGATTGCACAGAGCCTGGTGCATATGGCATGATCAGGGATTGCATTTGCTGAGCTCCTACATTAAAATACTGTGGCCTGCTCTGGCAATCTCGTGCTATGTGTCCCATCCTTCCTCATGGCCAACACTGAATCCCATACAACCCTCCATAGTTTGTTCCCATTTGAATATTAAATCGTGACCCCATTCCTCTGAACCCGCCAAAGAACCTATTTCCCTGTGAAAATCCGCCCCTAGGTCTCGAAAACCCTCGCATTTGGCTTGGACCAAGAGCATACCTGTACATACAACCCCTTGTCATACCTGATTCACTATGTCCCTGTTGTCCCAATTGTCCCTGCTGCCCCTCATGCAGTTGTAATCACTGCTCCTTCCAAACAGATTTTTGCTAGCTTTTTCTGAACAAGCTGCCATATGCCTTCTGTGTCTGTTCTTTTCACTCCTTTTCCTTCTCTTTCCTCCTTTTACAAAAATGAACAATATTTGCCTGAATTTCCAGCCAACTCTTGGCTTCCATCCCTACTACTTTATGTAGATCATTCTTTAGCATGTTGTAAAAAATCCCCACATTCTTATTCTATGCCCTTCACCTCTCCTGAATTTACTGGATGTGTGCAGCAGGATCATCATCTAACTTCATTGTTTTGGCTGGGATAGCATTTATATTGGGCGTCTCAGGATCTAAAATCTGCAGGGCACCTCATACCTGCACCCTGTAATTAATAATGGTCCATCGTGGGTATTTGTAGCCAACTGAACTCATGGACACCCGGCTCGCCTCCAAAGCTTGTCTGACAGTTCCCACATTAGAGCCACAAATAAGCTTTGCATATCCCCTATGGCTAAAATGACACCAGACGTGTGTTTCTCTAATGCATGAATCCACTTCCCTGCCACTTCCCTGCCACTGCAGTGAATGAAGGGGGTTACTTCATCAAATTATTCTGGTCCATATATGACCACTGGACATAATATGCTTTTCACTGGCCCTTCTGGAGCAAAAGAATATGATATACACACGCTTTTACTGGGACTTCCCCCATCTCGCCCCTGCTACTTACTACAGCCAGGCAAGTACCATAGTGAGTCCTAAGACTCCATGGTGTACTCTCTGTCACTAATACTGGAGCAGGAGGTGGGGCTGCTACTCCTGTTATCAACCCCCCTGCTACTTCTACAGTCATGGAAGCATACTCAGCACTACCGTAGGGTGCCAGCTTCCATTCTCCCTGCTTAAATCCTGTACCCATAGCAATACTTCTGTCCTCCAAGTCCACATTGACCTCTTTGATAACTGTTTTTCTGGAGTCTAACAAGAGTTTGTCCATGCCTCAACTTTCCTTCCTCTACATCCTCTGCCTGACCATTCACTTCTTCCCGTTTTCACTTCTTTGCTCTCATAATAGCACTACCTCATCCTCCTCCAGCCACAGTGCTTCTTCCAAATTGTTCCACTCCTGTGTCTCTACTGCTACTCTCTCCTAATGGTAAAAGGCACAGGCCCTCATTCCGAGGTTGGTGGTAGTCATGGCGCTATTTGCGCCATGACTGCCACCAATAACGGGTCCGGCACCGGTATAGTTCAATGGGGACTTACCGGTGTAGTCCGACCTTTGCGGGACCGGTAAGTCCCCATTAAAAATGGCACTCTCCATTCCCATTTGAGCCCCCATAGGGCTCAATGGTAATGGGGTGGGCGCAAATAACAGGCTCGCGAATGGCAAGCCCGTTATTTGCACCCTGGTCCCTTAACGGGTCCCGTCCACAACGGTTGGTCAGACCAGCCGTTACTGGCGGGACACGCTAAGGGACCTTGTAGTAGGGCAGTAAGGGATTACCGGCACCGGTCTCCTTACCGGTGCCCGGTATCCCTTACTGCCCACCTTGGAATGACCCCCTCAGTCTCCCCTTACTCCCTTATTCTCAACCCTTCATCTAATCTCCTTGGTGTTAGCCTAACTCTCTGTTGTTCCTCCACCCATAATGTCTCTGCTAACATAGTAGTCAGGGGAGTTATTCCTTTTCTGTTCTCCCTCTCTCCGTTCACAACCTTGCTATAGCGATAACCATGAAAGAGTTATCCTTCCACATTCCTCAATATCCCAATTTCTAGGAATTGTAGCTAATGGAGGCGTTAACTGTGTCCACCTGGCGACATGTGGAGTGGCCACTGAAGAAAATGGAAGTTCAAATTCAGGTTCTGTATATACTTCTGCAGGCAATAAAAAAAAGCACCCATATACTGGGAGTGCAGAAGGAATTCCTGCATCCGTCCTTTTTCGGCCCTCCCTCTGAGATTTTAACATCATGCGGTTCATCACGAGTTGGGGGGTATCCCGGCGGTAATACCGCTCGGGTACCTCTGGGGCTATTAGCATTACTGCCAAACCCCAGGCGCTATTATCGCCAGATCATGGTTTGACAGAACGGTAATTCCCCATTCCCCATTGGGCCCATTCGGGAATTCCCCATTGGGCCCAATATTCAGTGCTACTACAGTCGGTTGTATTGGCGTGCTGTAATAGCGATGAAAATCAGCAAAATCATGACAGATTAACCCCCGCTCAGAGCTGGGAGTAAATCCTGCCAAACCCGTGATTTGGCGGACCCTTAAATGCGACGGTAATAGCTTTACCGCCGCATTTAAGGGTCACCACCAAACTCGTCTTTTTCCCATATTTCACCTCTTGCTTTATCTGCCAAAAGTGCACTCACATGTACCCAAAACGCTCCAAAGTGGTGTCCCTTCCATTCGCCCTGCACAGCTAGACCATGGTACAATGGCTCTGGGGAACAGACAGGCCTCTTAACCAATATAGCGGCTATGGATCTCTCCTTTTATTGTGCACCAAAGACTGGTCCCCGCAGAAAACCGCCACATCCAAGTTTTGCAGACAGGAAACCCGCAACTTCTCAGAGCAGCCTGGGCTACTAACGGGCTCTCTGAATGTGCAGATGGGCCTCTAATCACCTATGCTCTAGCACCTTGAAGCGTCTCATGTGCTAGATGGAATTAACCATAATGATCTCATACCCAAATAACCAGACAGAATCAATAAATATGCCAAACTACTACTTTATTTTCAACATAAATAAAGTAGGGCAATTTGGCAAACAACAGGCTGTAGTTCACATACTCACAACCAAATTTGATAATGCAAAGGTTTTATACCTTGATGTGTGTCGTCTATTATGTCATTCTACGTGGCAAACTGCAAAACCTATTGAAGGGAGGGATTGGTTAAGGGAACAAATATACATATATATTATTATTATTTTTTTTTTTACTTTTATTTTTGCTGGCAGAGGCAAACAGCATACACACACATCTGAGGCATAAGGACAAATGTGTAGCATATACATGCGCATACAGAGCAAATTGGCAGAGATACGACGACAGCAGTCAAGGAGCAACATACCGCAGGGAACCAAAATACCAAGCTGTTAACTGAGGGGCTAGGAGGACTTATCCATCGAAGAAGTGTCATTTAAGTTAATCAAGTAGCTGTTGAAAGCCGACCATATGTTTTGAGGTCAAGAACACACTGGGAGCATACCCAGGAACTCCTCCTCGCAGTTTCGGGACCACGTAAGTAGATTTAACCATTTCTGGAATGTAGGGGGAGTAGGGCTCTTCCAGCTTTGTAAAACACATTTCTTGGCTACGACACAGCTCACATTTAAGAACCTAACAACGTCCTTAGCCCCCCCAGTCTGCCACACCCCAAACAGAACCCCCATTGGATCGGGTTCAACAACAATATCGGTGATTGCGGACAATGTCTCTATGACTTTACTCCAGAATGTGGCCAGTTCGGGCAGTCCCAAAACATGTGCAGGTGGTCAGCACCCTCCGCACCGCAGCAGCGGCACAGTCGAGGATCAGACCGAGCAAACTTCGAGATTCTACATGGAGTGTAATACAGCCTGTTGAGTAATTTATATTGTATGGTGCGGTAGCGGAAGTTTAGGGACACCCGGCTAGTATGGGAACACATCTTCTCCCACTGTTGATCAGTGAGATCCAGTTCCAGCTCGGAGGCCCAGCCATCACGAGCCCTGGATGGAGGGGGAGAGGCAGCGGTCAGGAGGAGCTTGTACAATGAAGAAACTACCCCATGGGCGCCACCCGAGTTAGCAATGTAAGCAATTCCAGGAGAGTCCTGGGGCTCAATGGGGAAGACAGGCCAGGCATTTCGAAAGGCAGCACGGAGTCTGTAGAACTGCAGAAGCTCCAGAACCGAACCCGAGTGCCCCGGCCTCCACGTTTGCGGTGTTATAAACTGTCCCTCCGGATAGAAAATCAGTAAGGGCACGGTAACCCAGGGCCTCCCAGTGTCGCGCCAGGGCGGTATCGTGTGTGGGTTCCAGCCCGGGAAAGCTCCAGGCGGGGAGCCATTTGCAGTACGGATATTGTTTGTCGCAAGTTTTGAATATCTGGCCCCAAGCCTGCACCGTAGTCCGGACCGGGTCAATGGGCGAGTCTGGCACATACTGCCGGCTTAGAATCAAGGACATTACATCAGTGCCTGCTGCTGCCAGAACCTCGAGTTTGACGTGGGGACGGGGTGGGGGCCCAGGGTACCAGTAAGATGCGAACTGCGCTTGTGAGCCAGTCCAATATCGCAGCAGGTCCGGGGCTGTGAAGTCCCCTCTGTCGTAGGGTAATGACATATCCGACCACTTTTTACGCACGGCGCCAGAGTGCCATAGGAATTGAGCGAACAATTTGTGCAGGTTCACGAAGTATCTCGTACCCGGCCAGACGGCGACATTACTTAATACATATAACAACTTGGGGATCAATATCATTTTTACCAGCGAGAGTCTTCCGGCCAATGATAGTGGAAGGGCACGCCAGCGTGTGATCTTGGCCTCGGCCTGCTCTGCAACAGCCCGGTAATTGTCTGCTAGTAGCGAGTCTTTGGAGAGGGACACCTGAACTCCCAAGTACTTGATCCCATCCGGGGACCAGCGGAGCGGGTACTCGGTGGTGGGCTGTATCGTGGAGCTAGTGAGGGGGAAAATCTCAGATTTAGTATAATTTATAGTGAACCCAGAGTATGTACCTATGCAGGTGATGTCACGTAAAATTGGGTCCAGATGAACAGCTGGGTCTCTTATGAAGAGCAATACATCGTCCGCATAAAGCAAAATAATCTCAGGGGAGTCTTTCAGCCGCACCCCTTTGCGCGCATGCCGTTCCCTGACATAATCGGCCATCGGCTCTATAGCCAAGGCAAATAGGATCGGGGAGAACGGGCAACCCTGTCGAGTGCCTCTGAAAAGAGGGAACAGACCGGACATCTGGGAGTTAACTCGCACCCTGGCCACCGGGGAAGTGTACAGTAACCGAATATATGCTATCATGTTAGGCCCTATACCCATATTTTCCAAAACCAACCAAATATATTTCCAAGACACCATGTCAAACGCCTTCTGGGCATCCAGTGTGACCGCAACCGCACTCACCCCTTGGTCAATGCGTGACATGACATTAAGCAGCCTTCTAATGTTGTGTGATGTTGATCTCCCGGGTACAAAGCCTGACTGATCATCGTGGACCATGTACGACATGACCGGGAGGAAGCGGTTAGCAATCACCTTGGCGAAGATTTTGGTGTCCAAGTTCATTAGCGAGAGGGGCCTATATGATCTGCACTCATTAGTGGGTTTACCGGGTTTGAGCAGGACAGTGATGACAGCCTCACGCAATGATGGGGGAAGGACACCCAGCCGGAGTGACTCGTTCCAAACTTCTAGTAGTTTAGGGGCCAAAATGGCCACGTGCTCCTGATAAAAATCAGCTGTCAGCCCGTCCGGACCAGGTGCTTTTCCTTTAGGGAATTTAGATATAGCCTCAACTATTTCATCCAGCAGGATGGGGGAATCCAATTGGTCTCTGGTTGCGGGGGAGACAATAGTCGTGGGGATCTGCTCGAGGAGGTTGCGCATTTGGACCTCACTCTGCTCGGGGGATTGAGTGTACAGCTCTGAATAGAAGTCCGTGAAGACCTCCAAAATATGTTGGTCAGACCACTGTTCCGACCCCAGGCGGTCCTTGACACAAGAGATCTGTGCTTGGCCCCACTCACCCCTAGCCAATGCCGCCAGCGTCCTGCCAGGCCTGTCTCCCTCTCCATATTTACGGGCAGCCTGCGGACGACTAAAGTAGTGGACTTCCCTAGTGGCCTGTTCGTTAAAGAATTGGAGTTCCTCACTGATCCGGGACAGGATAGCAGGGTCAACGGATGTAGGATGGGCACTCTCAAGTTCACGTAATTTGGCTTCAGAGTGGGCAAGGGCAGCCCTAATGGCCTTGAGGACTCCCGCCTCCCTAGATATGGACATTCCCCTGATGAAGACTTTGAAAGCCTCCCACCGGACCCCCATAGAGGTAGACTGGGGCATATTAAGCTCAAAATAGGACTGGATGTCGGACAAAATGTCAGCCCTAAAGGCTATGTCCTGTAAAGCCAATGACTTGAAGCGCCATGTGTTAATTGTTGGGGCGGGCCCAGGGGCGGTTCCAGAGATAATCGGATCGGTGAATGGTCCGATAGGGTACGCGCCATTATTGAGTTTCCACCACCCTCCCCAGCAAGGTGCTGGACAGGAAGAACATGTCAATTCTGGAGGAGCTGTCATGCACAGAGGAATAGTGAGTATATTCATGCGTCTGCGGGTGCATTACCCGCCATGGGTCTTGAATGTCAAGGGTAGTGCTATGTGCAAGGAGCTTGCGCGCCGCATTGGAAAGGAGTCTGGGGGCCGTGCCTGTTCTATCCAGTGTGGTGTCTAATATGAAATTCATGTCCCCCCCCCAAATGATTTGCACCCCTACGTATCCCAGCAATATGGAGGCCACCTGGTCAATAAAGTCGGGAGAGTCCACATTAGGGCCATACGTGTTAACTAGCAAATATTCCCTGTTAGCTATTGCGCAGTGTAGGATGACATACCTCCCCTCCGGGTCAATGTAGCTCTTATGGGGTACAAACTTGAGTGACCTATGGATCATTGTCAATACCCCTCTGGCGCGGGTCGAGTAAGCAGTAGAATATCTATGGGGACCCCACGATGGTGCCATGCACCTAGCCAACCGGCCTTTACAGTGTGTTTCCTGCAAAAGCAGTATCTTACAGCCATGCCTGTTGGCATAGGCCATGATTTTGCACGTCTTGGTGTAGTTACCTAAACCACGGATATTCCAGGACATCACTGTTGTGGACATTTCAGACGCCTAAGGTACATCCCACAGTCGCTGTCGGAACCTACACAATAAATGAGGAGAGCCCCCACAAGGGTGCCCCTCCCACCACTGTCGTCGCAGTTCAGATGTGAAACTAAGCCATCTCGGATGCAGATGACCCGATGTGACGCGGTCTGTCAGTCCGCCTCTGCCTTTTCCTATAACATTTCTCCAAATCCCAACAGTGCCACCCCCCTCCCTCACTGCCCACCCCCAACTTGCAGTGTAAGTCCCCCACCCCCCAGTGCAGGTGTCACCAATAAACCCGACTCTCCCCAAGAGGTAGAGGTCGGATGGCGAAATCCAACCAGAATACGCCCCATTCAGAGCCCAACAGGGGCAAGTAAACAGTGACAACCAACAAAACATGAACATTGCAATCGCAATTAGGTGTGCTGTTGCCGTGTGGGTGGCTCTGAGAATAACATGTAGGACAGCAAGTGCTGTCGAAGGTAAGTTCTGCTACGGGCGGATCTCAAGATAGGTCTCCATAACTAGCTGAACGTTGCGGGCGAGACAAGACCAAAGAAATATCTAGGGCACATGGCCGGTACAGCGCCCCATGGGGCAAGGAGAGCACTGTCAACCACAGTCGGGTCTGGTCTCAGCCCGATCAGACGCCAGAGGAGCTTGGTTCATTGAGTGTACAGTACGTTGTTGTCATATACACGTTCCGAGTCTTGGATTCACTGGATTGATAAATGGCTTCCGGTTAGTGTCTCGCTGGATCACCCGTCATTGGCAAGGGCCCCTGCTGGATTGGGAAGTGGCAGGTGTGCCTCAATGAATTTCACCGCCTCTTCCGGGACAGTGAAGAAATATAGTTTGCCATTATGGGTAATCTTGAGGCATGCCGGGAAAAGGATGGCATAAGGAACATTTCGCTCTCTAAGAAGCTTCTTGACTCCGATGAACTGGCGCCTCTCCTGCTGTACTGCTATTGAGAAATCTGGAAAGATCATTATAGTGTGTGAGTCAAGGCGCAGGTCTCCCTTCTCCCGCGACAGGCGGAGGATAAGGTCTCTGTCCCGATAGTTGAGAATTCTGGCTATAATGGGCCTAGGGATGTCGCCCGGTTTGGGCCTTGGTGATAGAGCACGATGGGCACGCTCAACAGTGAAGTACGGTGACAGGGCCGGGTTACCCAGCAGATCCTTGGGTAGGGTTTCCACAGCATCTTCCATGCGCTCCTTAAGGGCATTTTCAGGGACTCCGATGATTCGTAGATTATTTCTGCGAGAGCGCGATTCGAGGTCGTCGCACTTCGCTCTCACACTACGCATGTCACTCGACAGGGAGGCAACAGTGTTCTGCAGCACATGTATTTCGTCCTCATTTGCAGATATCCGATTCTCAGCATCAGTAATTCTGGTCCCCGCCTGATCCACCCGCGTTTTTAAAGAGGCGACATTGGCGTTGATGTCGTCCAGTTTCTCGTGGAAAGAAGCAAAGTTTTTGGCCATCGATTCCATGAGTGTAGTCAGATCAGGGGGTGAGACAGTGGGATGGCGGTCCACTTCCTGTTCCTCCTGTATGGGCGAGTCATGATCCTCCTCTCCCCTCGGGACAGCCCTGGCGAATCTATCCATGGCTCCCCCCTTGGAAGTCCCCTTGGTCTTGTTAGGCATTGTTGGTTCAGTTTCAGGAGTGACGCAGAACGAAGATGTGGTCACCGAGGGAGAAAGCGTGGTCCCTAGGCCAATGGGGCAGGGTAGAGATGTCGGTATATCCCCAGCAGTGAGGGAGGTAAGTTCCAGTAGGGATGAGGGTTGCCGCAGGGGTTGCGCTATAGGGGGGCACCCAGTACAGGTGAAAGGGCAGCAGCCGCCCCACAAGTAGCCCAGTCACTGCGCAATGGTCTCAAAGCGGGGGCCAGGCACCCAGCATGCAGGATGTTATGTAGCAGAGAAAAAGAAATGTCCGCCGCCGACTGTGCACCCGCCACAGGGGACACAGGCTTGGTATGTATCCTTGTGATGCGTACTCCAGGAGGCGCGGGGCAGGTCCCACGGGGTAAATCTGGGGAGTGTAATAGCCCCCGGGGTCTCTGGAGGGCAGCAGGCCAGCAGCGTGGGAAAAAGCATGTGGGTGTCACAGCCGCCCAGAGCGGGGCTCCCCCCCGCACCTCACCTCGATGTAGCAGCAATCAGCCCAGCCGCGGCACGACCACTCCCCACGGGCCAGAGGCGGGGGCCCACAGCCGGATGGAGAATGTGGGCTGGGGCGCACTCCCGCGATGGCCCCAGCAGCAAGTTGGAGATGAGGTGATTCGCCCAGGGGGGGCAGCCGCAGCCGGCCGCACAGCCACACGGCCCCGATCGGGACAAAGACAGTCCAGCAGGGCACCCGTAAGGGTGAGTGGGGCACTCAGGAGTTGTCTCCCCCCGCCTTGGCGGCAATCAGCACCCGCCCAGGGCCCGCCGCACCAGCCCAGCCACGGCACGTCCACTCCACACGGGCTGGCGGCGGAGGCCCACAGCCGGATGGAGAATGGGGGCCAGGGCGCGCTCCGGCGACAGCCCCAGCAGCGGGTCGCCGATGGAATGTTTCACCCAGGGGGGCAGCCGCAGCCCACCTCACAGCCTCACGGCCCCGATCGGGCCGCAGTCAGCCCAGCGGGGCACTAAGAGAAACGAGCGGGGCACACAGGGGTTGCGCCTCGTCCCGCGCCGCCACACAGCACGGCGGGCCGCCAAAGGGAGGGGACAGGAGTCAGACCGACGCCGACGCCGCGGCTTCCGCGAGGCGGCGGGCCGCAGTAGCAGGGGGCCCGTCCGGAGGCTTCCCGACTCGGAGACAAGCCGGAATTTCTCAGGCTGCAGCACGGCAATGATGGGCAGCAGCCCAGCCGAGATGCAGACAAATCGTACACCGTTGGCCGCAGATGAAAGCAGATGTCCGCCAAGCCCACACGGAGATCAAAGGCTAAGCAGCCATCTTGGGCTGCTCCACAGCGCCACCCATATATATTATTTAAATACTAACAATATTACTGAATGCCCCTTATCTGGTGGGCACGCCTTGAACCACCTCTAAATACATATAATACTGATCATATTGGAAAATGGCATTGGGTTGGTCTTTGCAACATTGTATAGCATGTTGCTTCATAAACCCTCTAATCGGTTGGCAGGATTTCCTAACCTTAGACTTTTGGCGCGTTAACAGCACGTAAGCAAAACAAAACTCAGGTGCCGGGAGTAATGTCAGGCTACTCCCCACTTTCCCAATTAGTCCATCATCTCTCATCTTTAGGCCTCAAGCCAAGGCTTCTACTTTGTAGTTGACATCAAAGCCTGTTCTCTGTTCTAGGACATTCAAGGGAGTGTTGGCATACCATTATCTTCATCGGGCTTACTGTATAGCCCTTGTTTTCGACTTCAGAATCACGTGTGAGGAGACCACAAATTTGTAAATTTTGACCTCCTGTTTACTGCTATTTGATTCAAATGAACTGGGTGTGAATACCCTTCTTGGCCTCTGGAAACTTGCTCACTCCATCTTACATATGTTTTCTGCATCGTTAATTGTCCAATACTTGGCTCTTGCATATGTTTTCCTCTTTACTTAATCTAAGAGAAATGTATCTTATGTACATGGATTATTCTTTTGACTCACTTTTTGCCTTGCAAGTATTCCTTGAAGTGTGGAATCAGAAAAAATACAATATTACGGCTGTTACACCGAGCAAAGGAAAATACACCGACATGGGCTTATAAAGATTCCCAGAAACTTTATTACAAAACTGAACAGTATTCAACAAAGTACACAAATAGCTATTTGGCCGTCAATACATCACAGAGACCACCAATGTGAGCAGTGACAGAATTTCCTAGCTGGACATCGACACATTTATACAATTCGTAAAATGATGTCCAGACCTTTTTACAAGTTAATCATACACTGGGCTAGGGTCGCGCCAGGTTCACTTTCCTAATTTACATATCTCGTGTATGCGTTTTTTTATTTTTTAATACATTTACTAACACACTCCATTATTCTTTAATCTAACATTTACACTCTTTACATGCTGGTTTAATACAGACCAAACAAATGTTTCACTTATTATATTTGGATAGCAATACTGTCCTTATATACTTATAGTTTAACTTTGCTAATTCAAGTAATCCCCTGCTCCCAAGGTCAACAAAGGACAAGGTCTACATGACCCTAACATATAGCCTGAGGGCAGGTTGGACATTAACTCCCCTACAGAGGTTGGAGAGGTTAAGGCAAGAACAAGGACACACGAGACAGCCATTTTAGATTACAGGGTGACTTTGTATAAAACCCCAAAATGGCGGTTTCTAACCTAAAATAGAGGCTTGATTCAAGATGGCTGGTTACATCATTTTCTAAGGTCAAGACCTTGACGTAGAGAGTTATTCATGTACAATTTTAAGCAACTTGGCATAGGCCAATATACATACAAATCGTTTGTAATAAGAGGCATAATTTAATATCCGGTTTGACAAACCCTCCTTTTGGCCTATGCCAAGTGCTAACACTACTTCTGATTTGCTTGCAAATAACTCCATGCGTCATCGTCCATACACCCCAAATCATTGTCAGACATATCTATTGCCATTATGTCTGATACCAGAGTTTCTTTCAACACATACTCTTTGAAGAGCTCCGTTGGGGCGTATATTTTATTCCCTAATACACTTGTTGCTTGCGCGCAACATCCCCCTAATACTGAGCATATACCAGGAAGACACTAAATACAACAACAAAGAAACAGAAAACTTCCCAAGATAATCAGCAGGGCCGAGAACAACTTCCATCCCCATGACCGTAGGAGGTCCCAAAACCATGTACCAAGTTCCCAGTTTCCTTCAGGAACATGACCTTCTGAACTAAGAACATGTAGATTTTGGATCGCCCTAAAGATCGTTGGAGAGGAGTCTGGAACATAAACGCAGCAAGCAGACCCCACTAATTTACATATTCCTCCTCGCTCTGCCAGGATGACATCTAATGCCATCCGGTTCTGAAGAGCCACTAATCTTATCGCTCTCTGCTCTAACGTCATATTATAGAGTATGTCAGTGGTCCGATTGATGGTTCTCTCCAATACTCTCGCTAGTCCCCTAATATCTTCTGAATTCGTAATTTGCCCAAAAAATGACACAAAGGATTTCATAATATCTCCTAGAGTTTGCGCTGGAGTAGCCCCTTTTACACCCCGTCGTGGGCGAGTCTTTGAAATTTCTGTAGTACTGGCAATAAATACCCCAGGTAATAGAATACCTAAATAACAGGTTCCTTGCCAATCCCTGGGCAACCATGGAAATGCCACATTACCGCAAACAAAATAGACAGGTTCGCCTACGTACAGAGGTCTGTTTTCACCAGTCAAATTTGCAACGTTGGCGCACTTTCTAAAATTACCCATTGACCGTGTTCCATTCCTCTGTATGCAGAAGGATACTGAATCAGGGCTATGATTAACAGAATAAGATGGAGGCGTGGCATCCTTATTGCCTACAGAAGCCATTTTGAAAGAGATTAAAGACTGAAAAGGACGAGACAATCTATCAGAGGGCCTAACAGAAGCAACGTTTGGCTTACTTCTATTTGCAAAAAGTGAGCATCCCAAGGGCATCAAAACATTTTTTTCAAAACTATTTAAATTTGTACCATCAAAATTCCCCGAGATGCTGTCATTCCATCGACCAAAAATAGTGCTCTAAGAGAAGCGTAACAGGCAGTTGTCAGAGGCAAAGGGTAAATATACCAACCTACCCCCTTATCCCCATGTTGCGGTAGATGTGTAAAGATCCAGCAATTGGTCTTATTAAAAATTGCATGAGTGACATTCAGTATTAGCAAAAGGGTATTATTCTGATAATTCCGTCTATGCAAAGAATCTCTAGGCGACAAAGTATGCAATTGCACAGAAGGAGTGGGAATAACAGATACATTTTCAATAGGTAAAAAGTCCTCTAACGGATATGCTTCTTCCAGATACCATAACCCAAACCCAAAAGTTATTACAAATCCAGTAATTATCACGAGAAGGCAACAATACACTTTGGGGGTCCCCTTACATTCTTGATCATTGTCTCTGCTAGTCACATTTTTATCTAAGATTTCAGTACGAGCGGTAGCGGGTGCAGGCATCGTAGTCTTCAATCGAAAAAACACCAATTGTTTGTTTGCTGGCGACTTCAGTCGCGCGTCTTCTTAATGTCTTTCCCACAACCCTTAGCCAACAGAATCTTTCCGTACAATCGGGTCAAAAGGACAAGTCCTCAAATGATTTTCTCAATCGCACAGTCAGACCATGCTGTACATTTACTTCCTTGGGCGCAAATTATATTTTGCAGTTTCTGGTGGGAACAAAGTGTCGTCACTTCCTCCTGGAAGTGGCGAACGGGCGGAAATGGGATCAAGAAAGGATTGATCCGGAAGTTCCAATGTTGGGGAGTGCGGAGACAAGATGCCGTTTTGTCCGGCCCTGCGGATTCTGAAGAGGTCTCCGATTTCCCTTGTTGGTTGTTGCTGTTTCAGGCACGCTAGTTACATCAGTGGGAAGGGATTCTGTGTCTTCTGTATCGTGAGGCATGGGCTGTGGGATCCGCTTGGTGTGCGTCGCATGGATCCAATGTTTACGACCCGCTACCCGTGCGGCAGTCTGAGTGACCCGCAGGACTTGGTAGGGACTCCTCCACCGCGGTGCAAGGCAAGATGACCTCTCAAAAACTTTCGTGAGGATCCAGTCCCCTGGTCGTAGACTGTGACCAGGACCCTCGTAGTGCACAGGTAATGCCTCTCGCACCTGGTGATAAATTGAAAACAATTTTTTTGTCAACTGGTTACAGTAGTCTGAAAGAAGCACATTTTCTATATCCCGTAATGAGCGACTTTTTGGCATACCCCAAATATTAGCAGGTCTCCCCATTACCACCTCAAAGGGAGAGAGCCCAGTCTTAGTTTGAGGGGTTGTTCTCATCGATAGTAACACGATCGGTAAGGCGTCTGGCCATTTTAGCTTGGTGCCAGCACACGTCTTAGCGAGTTTGTTCTTTATAATGCCGTTGTGCCTTTCCACTAATCCGGCACTCTGGGCATGTCTAGCTGAATGGAACCGCTTGTCAATCTGTAATCCTTTGCAAATTTGTAGGATTACAGTGGCAATAAAGTGTGGCCCATTATCTGACCAGATGACTCTCGGCAGCGCGAACCTAGGAAAAAACTCTTTCAACAGAGTCTTTGCCGTGGTTATGGCCGTTGTATCTCTAACCGGGAAGGCCTCAACCCACTTACTAAAGGCACAAATAACAACCAATACATATTTAAGATTGTTACACTGTTCCATTTCAATAAAATCAAAGTGAATACGGGACAGAAGGTGGAGCGAAACTTCGTCTAGGAGTCGAGGTACCTTTTCCTACATTGTGCTGCAAGCAAGCCATGCAGTTCTGTACAAAAAGCTCCGCAGTTTTGAAAATCTTATCATTGGCCCATACACTGTGTAGCATTTTTGTTAATTTCCGCGCACACACATGTGTCGTACCATGAGCCATAATAACCATCATTGTAATGTAGGCGTCAGGGAGTAACCATTTCCCTTCAACATTGTCTACCCAACACCCATCATCATCCAATCTCCCAGCACCCTCGATCCATCTCTTAGTTTCCTTTATGGTAGCATCTGCTTGAATATCTTTTACAGCATCGATATTTTCACCCAAAGTGCAAACATTTACAATTTATTTTACAGCGTACATTTCTGAACTGAAATCAGTGGCAGTTTGTTTAGCTATCTGATCGGCGAAGGCATTCCCTTTTCCTACATCATCTGTAACTTTTGATGTGCTGAAGATTTTATGGTAGCTAACTGAACAGGGAGCGCAAGTGCTGAAAGCACTCGCACTATTAAAGTGCCGTGCTGGATTTTTGTTCCGTGCAAGGTCAAGAAACCTTGTTCTTTCCAAAGTCTACCAAAATTGTGGGCCACCCCAAAGGCATACTGGCTGTCAATATATATGTTCACTGTACGCCCTTCAGAAAGCTCACAAGCTCGAGTTAACGCTATAATTTCTGCGGCCTGCGCAGAGTTATGCATAATTCTTTTAGTTTCCACAACCGTGCTTAAAGTAGTGACAGCTTAAGCAGCCATGGATGTACCGTCTGGAAGTTTAAAACAAGAGCCATCACAAAATAGCTCTCCTTGAGGGCTATTCAAAGGCGTGTCTTTCAAATCGATTCTGCCTTTAGTCTCTTGTTCTGTCATATAAAGGCAATCGTGTGATGTGTCGTCATCATCAACAGTATTTTGTGAGACAGGTAGAAGTTCAGCCGGATTTAATACGCAACACCTCTGAATTTGAATGTGAGGGGCAAACAAGATCAGTTCATATCTTGTCAATCGTGCAGAAGTGAGGTGTTGCGTTTGAGTTCTATTCAATAGAATACCTACAGAGTGAGGTACCATTAGGGTTAACGCATGACCGAGGACCATTCCCTCACTCTGTTTTACAGATGCAGCAGCAGCAGCAGCAGCAACAGCGCACAAACATCTTGGCAAAGCGCATGCTACAGGATCAAGGGCGGAGGAATAGTAGCCGCATGGCCTATTCTTCCCTCCATGTTCCTGCGTAAACACAGCCAAAGCTCATCCATCACGTTCATGCACAAACAATACAAAGGCCTTATCATAATTCGGAGTTCCTAAAACCGGCGCTGAACACAGCGCGGATTTGAGCAAATCGAATGCTGTCTGGTGTTCCAAGGTCCATGGCAATGGCAAAGAAATGCCCTTCTTTGTCAAAGCCAGCATTGGTTTAATCGTTAACGAAAAATTAGGGATCCACAATCTACAATAAGAAGCCATACCTATCAAGGCTCTAACTTCCTTTTGTGTATTTGGGACAGACATACCAGAAATGGTCTTTATTCGTTCAGGTGTCAACCGTCTTCCCTGCTTTGACAGGAAATAGCCTAAATAGGCGACCTCCTGGCAACAATATTGGAATTTCTTAAGTGAAGCTTTGTGGCCATGTTTTGCTAGATGACAAAGCAACAAGACAGTGCCTTTTTTACAGGCACTCTCAGAATCAGCAGCCAATAGGAGGTCATCTACGTAATGCAGTAACGTGCAAGTAGTAGGCAACTCGAGGGTATCAAGCTGCTCTTTCAATGCCCTACTATAAATACTTGGACTCTCAGTGTACCCTTGTGGTGCACGAGTGAATGTAAACGAGCGTCCACCTAGGGTAAACGGAAACAAATACCTGCTGTCCTTGTGTATGGGAATACTGAAAAACGCATTTTTAAGATCAACAACGCTAAAATGAGTGGCAGAAGCCGGAATCATAGCTAGTATCATTGTGACATCAGGTACAATAGGAAATTGAGGAGCCACAATTTTGTTAATAGCACATAAATCAATTATAAAACGAAAGGGAATCGCATTATCACCTTTTTTTTACACTGGCAAAATAGGGCTGTTACATATGCTACCCGTAATCTCCTCAATTACTCCACGATGTACAAAATCAGAAACTTTACATTTCAAAGCCTGTTCGCCTTCAACTGAGAACTTATATTGCGGGATGCGAGGCAATTTTACTCCATGTTTCAAAATAATTTTAACAGGTTCAATTTGGAGAATGCCCACATCGTTATCCTCAATTGCCCATAAGCATTCTGGAACATTACTAAATTCTGGCGGTAAAGGTCGAGTCAAAAACTGAGAGGCTAATGATTGCTGAGGCGAAATTGTTAGCCGAATTCCATCCGGAGAACAATGAATTACTGCGTGTAATGCCTTCAACAGATTTAGCCCCAGCAAGTTCTCCCCACAGTTTGTGGTAAGTAGAAATGGACACTGTTCCGTGAAGGGACCCAGTGTTATCGGTACCAGCAAAGAGACCGGACAAACTACAGGTGTGCCTGAAAACCCTACAGAAACGTTGGATTGCCCTGACAGGGGAATATTTGGAACCCGTGAATGATCAATGGAACATTTCTGTGCTCCTGTATCTACTAAAAATAGATGCTTCCTATTTCCCACCGCCCTCTCAACGTAGGGGCCTTTCTGATGAACGGGAATAGGCGTAGGTTCCAAATCCTGCTTCGGGCAATCCTAGCGGAACAGAATATTATCAAAAGGAAGCTTCTAAGAGAGGTACGCGGCAGAAGGGTGATCAAAAATGTTTCTATTATCCACATTTGAAACTTGCTTATCTTGTGAAGGAGGTTGCTGTGATTCTGGTGTAAACTGACCTCTGCCAGGGCCCCCTGCAACTGGGCGACATCTGGATCGTCTACTCATGTTCTCAAATGACCTTTGCTGTAAGGTCGGACATTGTGCGCGCCAGTGGCCTTCCTGCCGGCAATAGGCACACTGGTTAATGGTTACCGGAGCCAAGGGCGCACTTCCCTTTGGAATGTACTGACCTCTAAATTGATTACCCCCTCTAGGGTTTCTAACAATCTACTGCAATAAAACTTTAGTTTTCAAGTCACCCTTTTTTTTCTCAAGTTTCTCTTTTTCAGTATTTACACGATTTTCATAGTACTGAGCCATATGCAATACTTCTGATTGGGACTTTGCCTGCCAAGCGCTTTCAGAAGACATAATCTGTAACTGGATGTCAGGCAGCAATCCACGTACAAATTTGTCGACAAACAACCTTTTCCCTGACTGTGTCCCCAAGTCTTGTCCACTGAAATCCGAGAATACCTGCTCGAACCGATTGAAAAAATCAGTAGCACCCTCAGACTTTCCTTGGACACAGGCCGTAAGCTTGTCCCAAATGATTCTTTACCATAGTTTTCAATTTTACAATAATTCTATCAGGCAAGGTTAATATCACTTGAGGTGGTTGTTCGCCAGCTGGTCTTTCTCTGTCCAGCCTAGTCATGTTATCCCATGTATCTCCCAACCCAGGTATGTCATCTATAGTCCTAATCTGCTTCCACAAATCAACTGGCATGAGTACGGGAAATAATAGGTCAATATCACTTAAAGTGAAAACCGACGACTGTAAGACCGACTCTATTTCTTTATAGAATCCGGTCAGATTTTTTCTTATATCAGGAATAGATTGCTTTATGGTGTTCACTTCCTGAGCTCCTGAGACATTGAGTTCCGGAGGAAGGTGAGGAAAGGGAGAATGCCTCTGAGGAGGTGCAGCTGATACTGGGCCTTCTTGGCAAGGTCAGCAACGTGAGGAGAGAAGGAGAGAGAAGAGTCAAAGATGATACCAAGGTTTTTTACCTCACAAGAGGGTGAGGGGAATTGACACATAGAGGGTGGCCAGAGGGTAGGAGGGAAGGAGGGTGCTGGGGTCCCACTGAGAAGTATCACAGTCTTACTGGCATTAAGGCAGAGATCATTGGCAGTACACCATGCCTTAATAGCAGTCAAACAGTCAGGGATAAGAGAGGTCAAAGAGAAGAAATTAGAGGGATGCTTGAAGGAGAGTTGTGTGTCGTCTGCATAAGATTGGAAATGAGGAGAGAAAGAAGAGATCAGGTTGCCCAAAGGGCCAAGGCAGATGTTGAAGAGCCACTGCGAGAGGGTTAGAGCCTTGAGGGATCACACAATTGGAGAGTGTGATAGGGGAGGGAATAGGGCCCAATTGAACCTGCAAAGGTCGGTCGGAGAGGAAAGAGGTAAACCAGTCCAGTGCCAGGCTCATGATGCCAGGGTTGTTAGTCAGGGTGGTAAGGTTGACTGTGTCGAAGGCAGAGGAAAGATACAGAAGGATAAGAATGGATGGAGAGTTGAATCAGGATTTGAGAGCAAGTCTTGTTAGTAGAGCAGTTGCCATGCCTCTGGCTGTTCTGAAGCCAGACTTGTGGTAACTGCTCTAATGAGCACACTTGAAGACTTGCTCTCAAATATCGATTCAACTCTCCATCCATTCCTATTTAAATCTAATTGTGGGAAGAATGTTATTGTAGGTAGGACTGTGAAGGCGGGCTGTGGACTCGTTGAGGGCTCAAGTAAAGTAAATAAAGGTGCAAGGTCGGAACAACTAGCTGAAGACTGGGGGCTATTTATGCTAAATGAACAACTAGATGGAGATTTGGATAATCCTCCAATATGGCACATGGACTCTTCAGTTTCTCTGCTGGACTATATGTTTGTTACCAAGAGCTTGTTACTTTGATACCTTGATTTTTGTATCAAAGAAACTAATCTGAGCGATCACCATATGCTTATTGTGAAGTTTGCACATGAGCAAGGTATTAAGAGGAGCGGTATTATGGGGTCTCCAATGGTCAACTGTAGCGACAATATATTAAAATGGAATGGAAATAACATTGTTAGGTTTAATGAGCAAGTACAGCATACTTTTGTTAATACCAGTATAGATCAAAAGATGTGTTTATATTATTTGAAAAAGATGTGTACGTCATTTGAGGGTTGCCGCAGGGGTTGCGCTATAGGGGGGCACCCAGTACAGGTGAAAGGGCAGCAGCCGCCCCACAAGTAGCCCAGTCACTGCGCAATGGTCTCAAAGCGGGGGCCAGGCGCCCAGCATGCAGGATGTTATGTAGCAGAGAAAAAGAAATGTCCGCCGCCGACTGTGCACCCGCCACAGGGGACACAGGCTTGGTATGTATCCTTGTGATGCGTACTCCAGGAGGCGCGGGGCAGGTCCCACGGGGTAAATCTGGGGAGTGTAATAGCCCCCGGGTCTCTGGAGGGCAGCAGGCCAGCAGCGTGGGAAAAAGCATGTGGGTGTCACAGCCGCCCAGAGCGGGGCTCCCCCCCGCACCTCACCTCGATGTAGCAGCAATCAGCCCAGCCGCGGCACGACCACTCCCCACGGGCCAGAGGCGGGGGCCCACAGCCGGATGGAGAATGTGGGCTGGGGCGCGCTCCCGCGACGGCCCCAGCAGCAAGTTGGAGATGAGGTGATTCGCCCAGGGGGGGCAGCCGCAGCCGGCCGCACAGCCACACGGCCCCGATCGGGCCAAAGACAGTCCAGCAGGGCACCCGGAAGGGTGAGTGGGGCACTCAGGAGTTGTCTCCCCCCGCCTCGGCGGCAATCAGCACCCGCCCAGGGCCCGCCGCACCAGCCCAGCCACGGCACGTCCACTCCACACGGGCTGGCGGCGGAGGCCCACAGCCGGATGGAGAATGGGGGCCAGGGCGCGCTCCCGCGACAGCCCCAGCAGCGGGTCGCCGATGGAATGTTTCACCTAGGGGGGCAGCCGCAGCCCACCTCACAGCCTCACGGCCCCGATCGGGCCGCAGTCAGCCCAGCGGGGCACACAGAGAAACGAGGGCGGCACACAGGGGTTGCGCCTCGTCCCGCGCCGCCACACAGCACGGCGGGCCGCCAAAGGGAGGGGACAGGAGTCAGGCCGACGCCAACGCCGCGGCTTCCGCGAGGCGGCGGGCCGCAGTAGCAGGGGGCCCGTCCGGAGGCTTCCCGACTCGGAGACAAGCCGGAATTTCTCAGGCTGCAGCACGGCAATGATGGGCAGCAGCCCAGCCGAGATGCAGACAAATCGTACACCGTTGGCCGCAGATGAAAGCAGATGTCCGACAAGCCCACACGGAGATCAAAGGCTAAGAAGCCATCTTGGGCTGCTCCACAGCGCCACCCATATATATTATTTAAATACTAACAATATTACTGAATGCCCCTTATCTGGTGGGCACGCCTTGAACCACCTCTAAATACATATAATACTGATCATGTTGGAAAATGGCATTGGGTTGGTCTTTGCAACATTGTATAGCATGTTGCTTCATAAACCCTCTGATCGGTTGGCAGGATTTCCTAACCTTAGACTTTTGGCGCGTTAACAGCACGTAAGCAAAACAAAACTCAGGTGCCGGGAGTAATGTCAGGCTACTCCCCACTTTCCCAATTAGTCCATCATCTCTCATCTTTAGGCCTCAAGCCAAGGCTTCTACTTTGTAGTTGACATCAAAGCCTGTTCTCTGTTCTAGGACATTCAAGGGAGTGTAGGCATACCATTATCTTCATCGGGCTTACTGTATAGCCCTTGTTTTCGACTTCAGAATCAGGTGTGAGGAGACCACAAATTTGTAAATTTTGACCTCCTGTTTACTGCTATTTGATTCAAATGAACTGGGTGTGAATACCCTTCTTGGCCTCTGGAAACTTGCTCACTCCATCTTACATATGTTTTCTGCATCGTTAATTGTCCAATACTTGGCTCTTGCATATGTTTTCCTCTTTACTTAATCTAAGAGAAATGTATCTTATGTACATGGATTATTCTATTGACTCACTTTTTGCCTTGCAAGTATTCCTTGAAGTGTGGAATCAGAAAAAATACAATATTACGGCTGTTACACCGAGCAAAGGAAAATACACCGACATGGGCTTATAAAGATTCCCAGAATCTTTATTACAAAACTGAACAGTATTCAACAAAGTACACAAATAGCTATTTGGCCGTCAATACATCACAGAGACCACCAATGTGAGCAGTGACAGAATTTCCTAGCTGGACATCGACACATTTATACAATTCGTAAAATGATGTCCAGACCTTTTTACAAGTTAATCATACACTGGGCTAGGGTCGCGCCAGGTTCACTTTCCTAATTTACATATCTCGTGTATGCGTTTTTTTATTTTTTAATACATTTACTAACACACTCCATTATTCTTTAATCTAACATTTACACTCTTTACATGCTGGTTTAATACAGACCAAACAAATGTTTCACTTATTATATTTGGATAGCAATACTGTCCTTATATACTTGTAGTTTAACTTTGCTAATTCGAGTAATCCCCTGCTCCCGAGGTCAACAAAGGACAAGGTCTACATGACCCTAACATATAGCCTGAGGGCAGGTTGGACATTAACTCCCCTACAGAGGTTGGAGAGGTTAAGGCAAGAACAAGGATACACGAGACAGCCATTTTAGATTACAGGGTGACTTTGTATAAAACCCCAAAATGGCGGTTTCTAACCTAAAATAGAGGCTTGATTCAAGATGGCTGGTTACATCATTTTCTAAGGTCAAGACCTTGACGTAGAGAGTTATTCATGTACAATTTTAAGCAACTTGGCATAGGCCAATATACATACAAATCGTTTGTAATAAGAGGCATAATTTAATATCCGGTTTGACAAACCCTCCTTGTGGCCTATGCCAAGTGCTAACACTACTTCTGATTTGCTTGCAAATAACTCCATGCGTCATCGTCCATACACCCCAAATCATTGTCAGACATATCTATTGCCATTATGTCTGATACCAGAGTTTCTTTCAACACATACTCTTTGAAGAGCTCCGTTGGGGCGTACATTTTATTCCCTAATACACTTGTTGCTTGCGCGCAACATCCCCCTAATACTGAGCATATACCAGGAAGACACTGAATACAACAACAAAGAAACAGAAAACTTACCAAGATAATCAGCAGGGCCGAGAACAACTTCCATCCCCATGACCATCGGAGGTCCCAAAACCATGTACCAAGTTCCCAGTTTCCTTCAGGAACATGACCTTCTGAACTAAGAACATGTAGATTTTGGATCGCCCTAAAGATCGTTGGAGAGGAGTCTGGAACATAAACGCAGCAAGCGGACCCTACTAATTTACATACTCCTCCTCGCTCTGCCAGGATGACATCTAATGCCATCCGGTTCTGAAGAGCCACTAATCTTATCGCTCTCTGCTCTAACGTCATATTATAGAGTATGTCAGTGGTCCGATTGATGGTTCTCTCCAATACTCTCGCTAGTCCCCTAATATCTTCTGAATTCGTAATTTGCCCAAAAAATGACACAAAGGATTTCATAATATCTCCTAGAGTATGCGCTGGAGTAGCCCCTTTTACACCCCGTCGTGGGCGAGTCTTTGAAATTTCTGTAGTACTGGCAATAAATACCCCAGGTAATAGAATACCTAAATAACAGGTTCCTTGCCAATCCCTGGGCAACCATGGAAATGCCACATTACCGCAAACAAAATAGACAGGTTCGCCTACGTACAGAGGTCTGTTTTCACCAGTCAAATTTGCAACGTTGGCGCACTTTCTAAAATTACCCATTGACCGTGTTCCATTCCTCTGTATGCAGAAGGATACTGAATCAGGGCTATGATTAACAGAATAAGATGGAGGCGTGGCATCCTTATTGCCTACAGGAGCCATTTTGAAAGAGATTAAAGACTGAAAAGGACGAGACAATCTATCAGAGGGCCTAATAGAAGCAACGTTTGGCTTACTTCTATTTGCAAAAAGTGAGCATCCCAAGGGCATCAAAACATTTTTTTCAAAACTATTTAAATTTGTACCATCAAAATTCCCCGAGATGCTGTCATTCCATCGACCAAAAATAGTGCTCTAAGAGAAGCGTAACAGGCAGTTGTCAGAGGCAAAGGGTAAATATACCAACCTAGCCCCTTATCCCCATGTTGCGGTAGATGTGTAAAGATCCAGCAATTGGTCTTATTAAAAATTGCATGAGTGACATTCATTATTAACAAAAGGGTATTATTCTGATAATTCCGTCTATGCAAAGAATCTCTAGGCGACAAAGTATGCAATTGCACAGAAGGAGTGGGAATAACAGATACATTTTCAATAGGTAAAAAGTCCTCTAACGGACATGCTTCTTCCAGATACCATAACCCAAACCCAAAAGTTATTACAAATCCAGTAATTATCACGAGAAGGCAACAATACACTTTGGGGGTCCCCTTACATTCTTGATCATTGTCTCTGCTAGTCACATTTTTATCTAAGAGTTCAGTACGAGCGGTAGCGGGTGCAGGCATCGTAGTCTTCAATCGAAAAAACACCAATTGTTTGTTTGCTGGCGACTCCAGTCGCGCGTCTTCTTAATGTCTTTCCCACAACCCTTAGCCAACAGAATCTTTCCGTACAATCGGGTCAAAAGGACAAGCCCTCAAATGATTTTCTCAATCGCACAGTCAGACCATGCTGTACATTTACTTCCTTGGGCGCAAATTATATTTTGCAGTTTCTGGTGGGAACAAAGTGCCGTCACTTCCTCCTGGAAGTGGCAAACGGGCGGAAATGGGATCAAGAAAGGATTGATCCGGAAGTTCCAATGTTGGGGAGTGCGGAGACAAGATGCCGTTTTGTCCAGCCCTGCGGATTCTGAAGAGGTCTCCGATTTCCCTTGTTGGTTGTTGCTGTTTCAGGCACGCTAGTTACATCAGTGGGAAGGGATTCTGTGTCTTCTGTATCGTGAGGCATGGGCTGTGGGATCCGCTTGGTGTGCGTCGCATGGATCCAATGTTTACGACCCGCTACCCGTGCGGCAGTCTGAGTGACCAGCAGGACTTGGTAGGGACTCCTCCACCGAGGTGCAAGGCAAGATGACCTCTCAAAAACCTTCGTGAGGATCCAGTCCCCTGGTCGTAGACTGTGACCAGGACCCTCGTAGTGCACAGGTAATGCCTCTCGGACCTGGTGATAAATTGAAAACAATTTTTTTGTCAACTGGTTACAGTAGTCTGAAAGAAGCACATTTTCTATATCCCGTAATGAGCGACTTTTTGGCATACCCCAAATATTAGCAGGTCTCCCCATTACCACCTCAAAGGGAGAGAGCCCAGTCTTAGTTTGAGGGGTTGTTCTCATCGATAGTAACACGATCGGTAAGGCGTCTGGCCATTTTAGCTTGGTGCCAGCACACGTCTTAGCGAGTTTGTTCTTTATAATGCCGTTGTGCCTTTCCACTAATCCGGCACTTTGGGCATGTCTAGCTGAATGGGACCGCTTGTCAATCTGTAATCCTTTGCAAATTTGTAGGATTACAGTGGCAATAAAGTGTGGCCCATTATCTGAACAGATGACTCTCGGCAGCGCGAACCTAGGAAAAAAACTCTTTCAACAGAGTCTTTTCCGTGGTTATGGCCGTTGTATCTCTAACCGGGAAGGCCTCAACCCACTTACTAAAGGCACAAATAACAACCAATACATATTTAAGATTGTTACACCGTTCCATTTCAATAAAATCAAAGTGAATACGGGACAGAAGGTGGAGCGAAACTTCGTCTAGGAGTCGAGGTACCTTTTCCTACATTGTGCTGCAAGCAAACCATGCAGTTCTGTACAAAAAGCTCCGCAGTTTTGAAAATCTTATCATTGGCCCATACACTGTGTAGCATTTTTGTTAATTTCCGCGCACACACATGTGTCGTACCATGAGCCATAATAACCATCATTGTAATGTAGGCGTCAGGGAGTAACCATTTCCCTTCAACATTGTCTACCCAACACCCATCATCATCCAATCTCCCTGCACCCTCGATCCATCTCTTAGTTTCCTTTATGGTAGCATCTGCTTGAATATCTTTTACAGCATCGATATTTTCACCCAAAGTGCAAACATTTACAATTTATTTTACAGCGTACATTTCTGAACTGAAATCAGTGGCAGTTTGTTTAGCTATCTGATCGGCGAAGGCATTCCCTTTTCCTACATCATCTGTAACTTTTGATGTGCTGAACATTTTATGGTAGCTAACTGAACAGGGAGCGCAAGTGCTGAAAGCACTCGCACTATTAAAGTGCCGTGCTGGATTTTTGTTCCGTGCAAGGTCAAGAAACCTTGTTCTTTCCAAAGTCTACCAAAATTGTGGGCCACCCCAAAGGCGTACTGGCTGTCAATATATATGTTCACTGTACGCCCTTCAGAAAGCTCACAAGCTCGAGTTAACGCTATAATTTCTGCGGCCTGCGCAGAGTTATGCATAATTCTTTTAGTTTCCACAACCGTGCTTAAAGTAGTGACAGCTTAAGCAGCCGTGGATGTACCGTCTGGAAGTTTAAAACAAGAGCCATCACAAAATAGCTCTCCTTGAGGGCTATTCAAAGGCGTGTCTTTCAAATCGATTCTGCCTTTAGTCTCTTGTTCTGTCATATAAAGGCAATCGTGTGATGTGTCGTCATCATCAACAGTATTTTGTGAGACAGGTAGAAGTTCAGCCGGATTTAATACGCAACACCTCTGAATTTGAATGTGAGGGGCAAACAAGATCAGTTCATATCTTGTCAATCGTGCAGAAGTGAGGTGTTGCGTTTGAGTTCTATTCAATAGAATACCTACAGAGTGAGGTACCATTAGGGTTAACGCATGACCGAGGACCATTCTCTCACTCTGTTTTACAGATGCAGCAGCAGCAGCAACAGCGCACAAACATCTTGGCAAAGCGCATGCTACAGGATCAAGGGCGGAGGAATAGTAGCCGCATGGCCTATTCTTCCCTCCATGTTCCTGTGTAAACACAGCCAAAGCTCATCCATCACGTTCATGCACAAACAATACAAAGGCCTTATCATAATTCAGAGTTCCTAAAACCGGCGCTGAACACAGCGCGGATTTGAGCAAATCGAATGCTGTCTGATGTTCCAAGGTCCATGGCAATGGCAAAGAAATGCCCTTCTTTGTCAAAGCCAGCATTGGTTTAATCGTTAACGAAAAATTAGGGATCCACAATCTACAATAAGAAGCCATACCTATCAAGGCTCTAACTTCCATTTGTGTATTTGGGACAGACATACCAGAAATGGTCTTTATTCGTTCAGGTGTCAACCGTCTTCCCTGCTTTGACAGGAAATAGCCTAAATAGGCGACCTCCTGGCAACAATATTGGAATTTCTTAAGTGAAGCTTTGTGGCCATGTTTTGCTAGATGACAAAGCAACAACACAGTGCCTTTTTTACAGGCACTCTCAGAATCAGCAGCCAATAGGAGGTCATCTACGTAATGCAGTAACGTGCAAGTAGTAGGCAACTCGAGGGTATCAAGCTGCTCTTTCAATGCCCTACTATAAATACTTGGACTCTCAGTGTACCCTTGTGGTGCACGAGTGAATGTAAACGAGCGTCCACCTAGGGTAAACGGAAACAAATACCTGCTGTCCTTGTGTATGGGAATACTGAAAAACGCATTTTTAAGATCAACAACGCTAAAATGAGTGGCAGAAGCCGGAATCATAGCTAGTATCATTGTGACATCAGGTACAATAGGAAATTGAGGAGCCACAATTTTGTTAATAGCACATAAATCAATTATAAAACGAAAGGGAATCGCATTATCACCTTTTTTTTACACTGGCAAAATAGGGCTGTTACATATGCTACCCGTAATCTCCTCAATTACTCCACGATGTACAAAATCAGAAACTTTACATTTCAAAGCCTGTTCGCCTTCAACTGAGAACTTATATTGCGGGATGCGAGGCAATTTTACTCCATGTTTCAAAATAATTTTAACAGGTTCAATTTGGAGAATGCCCACATCGTTATCCTCAATTGCCCATAAGCATTCTGGAACATTACTAAATTCTGGCGGTAAAGGTCGAGTCAAAAACTGAGAGGCTAATGATTGCTGAGGCGAAATTGTTAGCCGAATTCCATCCGGAGAACAATGAATTACTGCGTGTAATGCCTTCAACAGATTTAGCCCCAGCAAGTTCTCCCCACAGTTTGTGGTAAGTAGAAATGGACACTGTTCCGTGAAGGGACCCAGTGTTATCGGTACCAGCAAAGAGACCGGACAAACTACAGGTGTGCCTGAAAACCCTACAGAAACGTTGGATTGCCCTGACAGGGGAATATTTGGAACCCGTGAATGATCAATGGAACATTTCTGTGCTCCTGTATCTACTAAAAATAGATGCTTCCTATTTCCCACCGCCCTCTCAACGTAGGGGCCTTTCTGATGAACGGGAATAGGCGTAGGTTCCAAATCCTGCTTCGGGCAATCCTAGCGGAACAGAATATTATCAAAAGGAAGCTTCTAAGAGAGGTACGCGGCAGAAGGGTGATCAAAAATGTTTCTATTATCCACATTTGAAACTTGCTTATCTTGTGAAGGAGGTTGCTGTGATTCTGGTGTAAACTGACCTCTGCCAGGGCCCCCTGCAACTGGGCGACATCTGGATCGTCTACTCATGTTCTCAAATGACCTTTGCTGTAAGGTCGGACATTGTGCGCGCCAGTGGCCTTCCTGCCGGCAATAGGCACACTGGTTAATGGTTACCGGAGCCAAGGGCGCACTTCCCTTTGGAATGTACTGACCTCTAAATTGATTACCCCCTCTAGGGTTTCTAACAATCTACTGCAATAAAACTTTAGTTTTCAAGTCACCCTTTTTTTTCTCAAGTTTCTCTTTTTCAGTATTTACACGATTTTCATAGTACTGAGCCATATGCAATACTTCTGATTGGGACTTTGCCTGCCAAGCGCTTTCAGAAGACATAATCTGTAACTGGATGTCAGGCAGCAATCCACGTACGAATTTGTCGACAAACAACCTTTTCCCTGACTGTGTCCCCAAGTCTTGTCCACTGAAATCCGAGAATACCTGCTCGAACCGATTGAAAAAATCAGTAGCACCCTCAGACTTTCCTTGGACACAGGCCGTAAGCTTGTCCCAAATGATTCTTTACCATAGTTTTCAATTTTACAATAATTCTATCAGGCAAGGTTAATATCACTTGAGGTGGTTGTTCGCCAGCTGGTCTTTCTCTGTCCAGCCTAGTCATGTTATCCCATGTATCTCCCAACCCAGGTATGTCATCTATAGTCCTAATCTGCTTCCACAAATCAACTGGCATGAGTACGGGAAATAATAGGTCAATATCACTTAAAGTGAATACCGACGACTGTAAGACCGACTCTATTTCTATATAGAATCCGGTCAGATTTTTTCTTATATCAGGAATAGATTGCTTTATGGTGTTCACTTCCTGTGTTGAAAACGGGACGTGAACAAACTGTGAAACGTAATGTGCAGGAATTTCTCCGGCTACTATACCTCGTGCAGCATCAGCCGCAATCTCAACTTTTGGGACAAATGTCGGAGGGACCTCTCTCATAGGCAACTGAGAAGTAGGCATCTCCGAACGCTTACTAAGCAACAGAGCCAAATCAAGCGCTAAGGCAGTCGAAGAAGTATCAATCGAAAAAGCTCTCTTATAAACACTCAACAATTCTGCGGGACAACAAATCTTTCTTCTTACACAGTCATTCTGCATGTATCACTTTCTTTTGCATTTCTTCCGTGTACTGACCATATGTGTCATATACTTCATCTGGAGTTATCGACATATCCGAAATCCATCTTATCGCATCCTTTGTACAAATTCATGCTTCCTCACCTTTTAATTCTCGACAAGGAGAAAAACGTTTCTGTAAGTACATAATACCTAAACTATCACCATCTGCTTCCTCATTCTGTAACTCTTCCAACTCCTTCCTATACTCAAAAATCCTCTCAACATGCTCATATACTTTCTCCGCAGTATCTCTGGACAACGCTAAGGCGTTCAAATCCCGTAACCCTTGTGGGAAATCTACATCATTTAGTCTATTCCACATTATACTTAAATGAGTCCCTAATCCTTCGATAAAAACATTTTTCTCAGGCATATCTTTTAAATTTTCGAGTGTGGAAAAAAAATCAGCTTATTCACCCTTCTCCATACAATGTTTAGCCCAAGCAGTCAATTCACTCCTCTTGTCTGGGGACACAGTATTACGAGTCACAACCCTTGGTCTTGCTCCCTGGTCTACTACAAGCGATGCAGGATCACTTGGAAGAGGAAGAGTAGGCACATTCTGAATAACAACAGGTGAAGGCAAGGGGGCAGGCAAAGGGGCGACGGCTGGAAGAACAACAGGAAGAACAACAGGGAGGACCGGAGGAACTATAGCAGGGGGAACTACAACAGGAAGGGGCAAAGCTCCAGGAGGAGGGACGTATGGAGGTGGCGTGGCCTTCGTTCATGCAACAGTTTATTAATCAATTCGTCTGACCTATGAAAATCTTTTGAAGGGTAGATTTTCTGAATGCCTAATTGAAATGCCCTGTCCGTGTTCTTAACTGACTCCAATTGTTTATTTTGTTCATATAACCGTGCCTTTTCGACACTCGTCATATGTCGACGCATATGTTTCTCTCTACTCTTTTGTTGCTGCAAAGCTTCTGTTTTCCAACTGTGCAACGCGTCAAATGCTGCAGGCCTAGCCTTTTTCTTTACTAATACAGACTCAAAATATTCTATACGAGGGATTTCAAAACTACCATTGGTTGTCCACCGGAGAGTAGAATTATGTCTGGTTTGTCTGTGCCAAATGTCATTAAATGCTATACTACCAAAGCCTTTATTACAGTACATAGTACATGCCGGCGACCCCTCCTGTGGTGCGGGATGCCTATCTTCCAAAGATTGTCTGTCGCTGCGGAAAAATGCCCTAAAGCAGGTAGACAATTTCCCAGGCATATCAAAGTTCTGGTGTTACCTGGTAAAATAATTGTGCTCACGAGTACAATGCTCCAAATTCAAATTTGTCAGGGTTAGATTAAGAATCGGGACACGATTCACCTGACCAAAGGACTGGGAGGCCCGATCGGGTTACTAAGGACAATGCAAAGGACCCACGTGTCTGGTGATTTTCGGCAAATTTAACCACCTCAAATATATGGACCCTCGGCCAGACGTCGTCTCGGGCTACAGCTCACCGTCCAGGGATCAGATTGTGCAGTTTCATCGAGGAATTCACTTCTCGTCTTAGATTGGCCGGTTCTGTTGGCACTGTCCGATCCCGGTGCGATAGCCGAGCCATCCTTCAACGAGACGAAGTCAATCTTGAGGGTCCCTATTCGGGCGCCATCTGTGGAATCAGAAAAAATACAATATTACGGCTGTTACACCGAGCAAAGGAAAATACACCGACACAGGCTTATAAAGATTCCCAGAATCTTTATTACAAAATTGAACAGTATTCAACAAAGTACACAAATAGCTATTTGGTCGTCAATACATCACAGAGACCACCAGCAGTGTTCAATGTGAGCAGTGACAGAATTTCTTAGCTGGACATCGACGCATTTATACAATTCGTAAAATGATGTCCAGCCCTTTTTACAAGTTAATCATACACTGGGCTAGGGTCGCGCCAGGTTCACTTTCCTAATTTACATATCTCGTGTATGCAGTTTTACTTTTTAATACATTTACTAACACACTCCATTATTCTTTAATCTAACATTTACACTCTTTACATGCTGGTTTAATACAGACCAAACAAATGTTTCACTTATTATATTTGTATAGCATTACTGTCCTTATATACTTGTAGTTTAACTTTGCTAATTCAAGTAATCCCCTGCTCCCGAGGTCAACAAAGGACAAGGTCTACATAACCCTAACATATAGCCTGAGGGCAGGTTGGACATTAACTCCCCTACAAAGGTTGGAGAGGTTAAGGCAAGAACAAGGACACACGAGACAGCCATTTTAGATTACAGGGTGACTTTGTATAAAACCCCAAAATGGCGGTTTCTAACCTAAAATGGAGGCTTGATTCAAGATGGCGGCGTACATCAATTTCTAAGGTCAAGACCTTGTCATAGAGAGTTATTCGCGTACAATTTTAAGCAACTTGGCATAGGCCAATATACATACAAATCGTTTGTAATAAGAGGCATAATTTAATATCCGGTTTGACAGAAGTAGCATCCTTGATCCCAGGCAATAGACTCCTCTTTATTCCTCATGCAAAGCTGTTTTTTCAGCATCTCCTAACTCTGCAGCCCTGGTCTGTCTCTGAGGTAGTTTGATTGGTTTTAATTTGAGTCCGACTTCCATCTTTCCATCATGGCTGGTCTGCCCATGTTATATTTTCTTCTTCAGCAAGCCTCTATATGTCTTGTCTACCTTGCATTCTCCATGTATGGACTTTTTAATCAGCAGGTTCCTTTATCTTTTTTACATATACAATTTCTTCATATTCGATTACATGTTTCCCTTGTTACTTAATTTACATCTTTATCCTTTAAGTATTTGAATATCATTTCAGTGTGTCTCAGTATCTTTCCTGCAAGATGTCACTCTGCCCTTGTCAGATTTCACTTAAAGCTCTATGATGTCCAATTGTGTATGTAGACATCCTTCCACCCTCTCAGTGCGAGGGTACATTCGATTTGGTTGTCTGAGTGCATATCGTCTCTCATACACTCAATGCAATATTGAGACGATACCTGGTGTCCCACATGGGGCTTGCATTCTGCAGTTCCAATATGACGGAGGTGAGGGGTCGGGAGCTAGGCATGACGTGTCCACATGCTCCTCTACACATCTTAAACCAAAGCTGGCCCACCACTTAAAAAGCAAGTGAAACTAACCCGAGTCTCCCTGAACCACACAAGTTGACACATTATATACATTTTTCAAACAGTTTCCCACACATGATTGGTCAAAATCTGTACAAAAGAAATACAATCTTTCTCCAATTACCTAATTCCCACTGGTCACAGTTATCTTATCTACCATCTTCAGCTCATGCGTGCAGCACACCCCCTTTTAGGATTTGTCCGTGGTAGGTCATGATATCATCACATAGTTACACATTCACATACAAACATAATTCATTACAAGTCCCAGCTGGCCTGAGAACTCCTAACCCTAAATGAAATTGCACATGCTTTGCACAAATACTTCAAACAACAACGGAAGAGGGACAAGGAAGAAAGATAACAATAACAGTCCTATTAGTCCTTGTGAAATTCGGATCGTACAAGTTCAGCAACAAGAAATTCTAGAGAAGAGGGGCGGTGCAGGTCTGCACAAAATGTGAAGTGCTAGGGTGCATGGGAGTGTAACAACTTCCACCTTTTGGGGGTGTAACCACTTCCACCTTTATATCTGGCAACCTACCTACTCGGACGCCAGCAGGGCAAGTGCCAGGGAATTGCATGGAGTGAAGTGGGGTAAGAGTCCACATGCTAAGTGCGTGGGGTAGGGTGGCCTGGGTGTGGGGGCTTGTGCCCTCTAGATGTCAGAGGGAACCAGGCAGCCAATCACTTCGGCAGATGGGGTGTTAGCGGAGACGGAAGAAAGAATAGAAAAGGAGGGCCTTGAGGATCTTCCGGAATTTAAGGAGATCTGGCACAAGCCTGAGAGGGACTGGGGAACCATTCCCGAGGGAGGATCCCATGGAGGCAAGAGATCTACCCCCCAACTCCCTGCCTGGAGAAGCATCAGATCAGCATAGAGTTGGAGTTAGAGGACTGAAGGGCTCTAGCAGGGAGGTATTTAGAGAGTTGGATATATTGATATTGATATTGATATTGATATTTTATTGCATCAAGCTCATAAACATGTGTTTCACATAGTGGGGGCTGAACTTGATCTTAGCAGCAACTGGAAGCCAGTGGAGGGATTTTAGGGCTGTAGAGATGCAGTCCCTGGGCTTGAAGCTTCAGGATTAGTTGAAGGGGTCAAAGTGAGGATAAAGGAAGATTGTGGAAGAGGCTGTTGCAGTAATACACCCTAGAGAGGACCAGAGCTCCTGAGACATTGAGTTCCGGAGGAAGGTGAGGAAAGGGAGAATGCCTCTGAGGAGGTGCAGCTGATACTGGGCCTTCTTGGCAAGGTCAGCAACGTGAGGAGAGAAGGAGAGAGAAGAGTCAAAGATGATACCAAGGTTTTTTACCTCACAAGAGGGTGAGGGGAATTGACACATAGAGGGTGGCCAGAGGGTAGGAGGGAAGGAGGGTGCTGGGGTCCCACTGAGAAGTATCACAGTCTTACTGGCATTAAGGCAGAGATCATTGGCAGCACACCATGCCTTAATAGCAGTCAAACAGTCAGGGATAAGAGAGGTCAAAGAGAAGAAATTAGAGGGATGCTTGAAGGAGAGTTGTGTGTCGTCTGCATAAGATTGGAAATGAGGAGAGAAAGAAGAGATCAGGTTGCCCAAAGGGCCAAGGCAGATGTTGAAGAGCCACTGCGAGAGGGTTAGAGCCTTGAGGGATCACACAATTGGAGAGTGTGATAGGGGAGGGAATAGGGCCCAATTGAACCTGCAAAGGTCGGTCGGAGAGGAAAGAGGTAAACCAGTCCAGTGCCAGGCTCATGATGCCAGGGTTGTTAGTCAGGGTGGTAAGATTGACTGTGTCGAAGGCAGAGGAAAGATACAGAAGGATAAGAATGGATGGAGAGTTGAATCAGGATTTGAGAGCAAGTCTTGTTAGTAGAGCAGTTGCCATGCCTCTGGCTGTTCTGAAGCCAGACTTGTGGTAACTGCTCTAATGAGCACACTTGAAGACTTGCTCTCAAATATCGATTCAACTCTCCATCCATTCCTATTTAAATCTAATTGTGGGAAGAATGTTATTGTAGGTAGGACTGTGAAGGCGGGCTGTGGACTCGTTGAGGGCTCAAGTAAAGTAAATAAAGGTGCAAGGTCGGAACAACTAGCTGAAGACTGGGGGCTATTTATGCTAAATGAACAACTAAATGGAGATTTGGATAATCCTCCAATATGGCACATGGACTCTTCAGTTTCTCTGCTGGACTATATGTTTGTTACCAAGAGCTTGTTACTTTGATACCTTGATTTTTGTATCAAAGAAACTAATCTGAGCGATCACCATATGCTTATTGTGAAGTTTGCACATGAGCAAGGTATTAAGAGGAGCGGTATTATGGGGTCTCCAATGGTCAACTGTAGCGACAATATATTAAAATGGAATGGAAATAACATTGTTAGGTTTAATGAGCAAGTACAACATACTTTTGTTAATACCAGTATAGATCAAAAGATGTGTTTATATTATTTGAAAAAGATGTGTACGTCATTTCAAGAAACTATTGCCACTTTAACACGGCGTACAGTAAGATCTCCAGACGGTGTGCAACATAATCATAGGTTTGATAAGATAGTATGTGAAAAAATAAGGCTAGTAGAAAGAGGATCCGAGACATTAAGAAGAGTAATTTAGATGAGTCTAGCATGACAAATGTTATTCGAAACGTAAACCAGGCATTGCGAAATTGGCTGAAATCCCATAAGTATCACCTCATGCAGAATGATGGGGAAAAATGCATGAGATCTCTGTGGGGAAAAGGGTAGTTCATTTTTTGAGTATTGTAAATGCCATGGAGCACAGAGAGGAAGTAGTTCAAGACAATCCTATCCCAGAGGAGGTATGGGTACAACATTTTTTCTGAACTCTGTGGGAAAGACTCAGATGAATTTGATCAGTTGGTGTTGGTTGTTGAGTCAGATCCCACAATTGAGGCAAGTGAGAGGAGAGCCATTCGCTCTAGAGCTTGTGGCCCTAACCAATTGTCAAACAAGGTCTTTAAACATTTTCCAGAGATTTGGGCAACCATTCTCTATATCCTCTTCTCTATTATGATCCACAATCGAAAGTGCTTGTAGTCGTGGAAGAATGCCTTTGTTATTGCTATTTTGAAGAAGGGTAATAGGATGCAACCCACAAACTATCGCCCCATAACTTTAATTGATGCTGATTGCAAGACTTGCTCTCCTATGATTTTGGAAAGATAAGAACAATGAGGATTGGAAAAGGAGATTTTGAGTGAATTTCAAACTGGTTTTAGAAGGCACATGGGAACAGATTGCAATGTGTTTTTAATGAATTGCGTAAAAAAAATGGCTTGGGATGAATAAGCGGCACCTATTCATGCAGTCTCATTGGACCTCACCTCTGCATTTGATTTAGTAGACACAAACTTGCTCTGGTCGAAACTGAAGAAATGGACATTACCCAGTGGTCTAGTTAACATACTGATTCATTTACATAAGGATACCCCAGTTCAGGTTTTCTTAAATAATGAGGGAGTGATGTTTAAAGAACTTGAGACTAGATCAGGTCTGAGACAAGGGTGCATTTTAGCACACTGCTTTTTTAATTTGTATCTTTTCAGATGTAGGTAATGTATACATGATAGCTGTTTTTATAGCGCCTAGAGTGAGCAAAATTAAGCAATTGTCACTCGTGTATACTAATGTTTTTATTCTGTTAAACACCAATTGAACTTCAGCATATGACAAAAGTTTTTGAACAGTTTGTGTGATAATAAATTATAGATAAATCAATTGAAGAGAAAAGTTATGAAATTCTGTAGTAAAGAGAAAATAACAAATATGCATGGATGAATATGGAGTGTGTCTAGAAGTTGCTATTAGCATGGTATACCTGGTTTTCCCAATATTGGCTAATCATAGTAAAGCACTTTATTGTCAGACATTAAAGAAAAAAAACTATTTTGCTTACTGCTCAAATGAGGAGTTTAAATAAAACGTTTGGAAAATTGTCCTTGTCTCCAGACATTCAATTGTATAGTGGGAAAATAGTACCAACATTAATCTATGTATTGGAGGTTCTCTCCAATTGGGTAGCAAATGAATTTGATTACTACAAATCTTTAATTTGGAAAGTTTTCTATGTTTTGCTGAAGTGTTTTTCGGTGGTGACTATTTGCCATGAATCAGGGTTGTGTTTTGCTCCCCTGTGAACATGTGTCTGTTCTACATCAAAATGTATGTATTTGTTCATAGGGAGAGGGGTAGCACCATGGCTGCCTCCAAACCGGGCTCCATTACTGGGTTCCTGCAATGGGAACTTACCGGGTCATTCTGACATAGGAGGACCCAGTAAGTCCTCCTTGCAGGAACCAATCCCCATTCCCATTTGAGCCTCCAAGACTAGGGCTGTGGTAGCAGCTGAGGATGCTGAGAAGACCCTCATGGGGCGGTTGGAAAGAAACGATTCAATCCACTTCATGGCTTCCAGGAAGAAATGTGCAGCTGTTTTGATATGATGGCAAAGAAGTTTGTGGTAGACAAAATCGAATGCTGCAGACAAGTCAAGCACGACGAGGATGCATAGGTCCCCTTTGTCGTTAATCTGATCCATGTGTGTTTTCAGATCCAAGAGTGTTGTTTCCGTACCGTAACCTGGATGGAAGCCAGACTGTCTAAGGCCCAAGAGATTGTTTGATTCAAGAAACTTTGGTATCGGTAGATAAGCTACTCGGTCTAAATAAGCTAGATAAGATGCATTGCCACTTTGTATGCAATTCAGTGAGGCACTGTCAAACTTGAAACACAACTAGGATAAAATGGGACACAGCCCCCTTAAGGCTTAGGGAATATTTTTCTATTGGTTCAAATATATGCATTCAAGAAGTAACTCTGAGTGACACTAGCACATCAAGGAGGCTGCAAAAACATGAACAAGCCTGTGACAATGTTTTAATCTTAATACATGAGTGGAGGGTAGCATTCTTAGTCAGCTGACTATTACAAAAAATGCAGGTAATTATTTGGAGGTTGCCAGCAGGAAGAAGTTAATACACATAGTAGTTGGAAAAAACTGAAAGATGGTTCTGACATTGGAAGTTTAAGCCCACTGCACTTGTGAAAAACATCAAACTGTGCAGAGAATGATTGAAAACATAACCCTTTTGTTTCTAAAACTGTGTGTCTTTTAATATTGTATTTTGGAATTTCTTTACAAAAGCATCCTTTTTTTCCTTCATACTAGGTCCCGCTCATCCTTCTTAAGTGTTTTGACAAATTACAAATTAAATGGAAAACATTGGAAGAATAACAGGACCTGCTTGAAATGTAAATTCTCAGCACAGTCAATGCCAACGCCAATGCATGAGTCTGTCTGTTTCTTCCTATCTTCATGGCTTTGCAGGTAGACGAGCCATGCAGGACTCAATTGCTTACATACCTCCTCCTGTAGCCAATGGACTTTAAAATGGGAGAATCTCTTTTCTCTGTAAAAGATATGTCCAGCTATATGCGTGCTTTACGTCATTACACATGTCTTGTTTAACCACCATCTGATGACGTAGTCTAGGGCTTTGGAAGCTTATTTATCTACCATCAGAGCATAATATTTACAGTTAGTTCAATAAAAGGTATTAAAACTTGGATTTTCTTTTATTTTAAAACAGGACTAACAGCCTCAAACTCCTCTCTAAAAGCAAACAGAAGACATAGCAAAAGGACATCCCACTTCCAATGTATTTGATCTTAAAAAAAAAAAAAAAACTTTTATAGCCTACTGGACTGGTCAAACAGACCACTGATTTGTGAATAGAAAGAACTGGTGATGGGTGAGTGAAATCCCACATCACCTTCATGTCGGCTGAACTGAATTGGGACCCAAAGTCAGAGACAACCTCCTTGACATAGTTAACATGTTCTGTCTACCACAGGGACAGTTGTGCTCTTGAGAACAACATCTTCTGGCTAATGTCATGAATAGTCATTCACAATAAATACCAAACCTGCATCCTTAAGTGAAAGCACCTAGGGGACTACATTTGTCCAAAACTGACCCTGTCAAATTGCACTCCCGCTCCACCTTCTTTCTACCTATTCAGTTGAATCTTTGGCAAGTCAAGAAGGTCTGCCAACGTTCTACTCTACAACGCAAAATTGATGCTTGTAAAAGATGGGAGACCACCTCCCTTCACATTGAGTTACACTGGTAAGGGAATCGTGTGTGTCCTCTACACCTGGAAGTTCCAGTGACATGAGGTACAAACAGCTTTCTGTGTTGTTAAAGTTCTGGATCATTGCTTGTGTCGTTTTAAAGGATTCCACTTTCTCACAAACATTTAAACAACCCAATAGAGGCATCTGCCTTCTATGCCAAGTCTTCCTTAGTAGACTCTCCAAAGTGGCATATGTTTGCCATGCCATGTGCAGCCTCTTATCAGGGCCAGTGGCAGCAAGGAAGCAGTGTGATTAGTCTTGCCAAGTCTCTTAGGTGTTTTAATGTGCTTTCTCAAAGCATTCATATGAAATCGGAATGTTTCTGCAGAAAATGCACCCTGCATTCGGCCGTTGGGTTTCTCCGAATCCTCAGACTTGGGTTCTAGATGTTATTTTTATTGAGTGCTTCAGGTACATTACCTAACACATTACCTATGGACATGAGATTATTCCTGAGCAGGCATCCGACCACAGCCGTACTTAGCAGATACGTCTTATCTACGGTCCTTATCATTACCATGACCAACCAAGTGAGCCTTTTGATCTTTTCGACCGGAACTCCACAATGGATATCTCTCTCTTAGTAATTACTTACCTGCTGAAATAAACAAGCTTTTTCGCATATTGTAGTTACAGAGTGCCAATGTCTTTATATCTGCTAAAATGGTTCTCATAGAAACAACGTGAGTTTCTAGGCACCGTAGCAAGAACATCTGTGTGAGTATTGCACATGCTCATAGCAATGGGTGCAATTTCTCTTGGTTTTCTGTTTATGAAGTCTTCTGGGTGGATATGGAGATGCTAACCAAAGATGATTTAAACACAATGCACAACCTTGTTTAAACAGGTATAGTACTCTGTATAGTTGAATGATGTTGTTAAAGTAAATGCAGTTAATTTCGATGTAATTTGAGGTGCAGAGGAGAGAAGCCCAACCTTGACATGTAGTTTGTATGACATATATGAACAAAAATAAAGTTACCTATTAGGGAACTCGCGTCCCCTGCACACTATCAAGTGTCTGGAAATCCAGACCAAAAATGTAAACAATTATTATAATGGTGCTTATTCACACAAATCTTAGGGCCTCATTACCCGGTAGGCGGTGAGCCATGGCGCTATTAGCGCCATGGCTCATGCCGGTAAAATACCGGCACCGCCTTGGCGGAAAGGGGATTTACCGCCCCATTCCAAGGTTGGAGGGGCGGTAAATCCCCCTTCCACCATTGGCCTTCCCCATTCCCATTTCTGCCCCATAGGGCTCTATGGGAATGGGGAAGGCGCTAATTACGGCACCGCAATTTTGCAGTGCCGTAATTAGCTCCGAGGTCCCTTAGCGGGTTGGATTTTAACACCTGCAAAAAGCAGGCGTTAAATCTCCCAACCCGTAAAGGGACCTCGTAGTAAGGCGGTAAGGATTTACCGGTACCGGTATTTTACCGGAACCGGTAAATCCTTACCGCCATCCGTGTAATGAGGCCCTTAGAGTTTTAGGAAAAAATGTAACAATATGTAAATTTCAAGAATTGAACCAATCATAAAAAAATGATAGTAGATCAATGTCGTATCACAACAATCTTCTTTTTATTCATGATGATGTTAAGTAGGCCCCACGCATTTCGAGTGAGAATCGCTCTTCATCAGGGGTATAAACGATTCTATAGAGAGAATACATATACAATTGTTATAGTATTATTTTGGGAAAAGGAACCTTTGTAGTCGAATACAGCGATGTGTTAAACAAAACGAAAGTGTTGAATATCTAGATCATAAATTCCACAATTAAAGTTTCAAGCAATATTCCACCCTAGTTGTATGAACAAATGCCAAAAGATGACAATGTGCATCATAGAATTTTTAGTGCTTGTACATTCAATTTTAGCTCAGAATGTCGTGACTCACCACCACACAATACCTGGTAGTTACTGTAGAATATATAACATACTTGCAGGTTTAGTAGGTTCATGTTTGGATATGGAGATGGACAGGTTTGTGGTTCTTGTCTCCCTTCCTGTGACCTGAAACATTACCACTGTGATACTTTACGATGGCCATTTTGGGTAATATCTCGTCTCCCTGGCAGGGGGTTACATTTTAACACCTTTGTATGATGGAGCCTCTCATTGGCATTTATTTGCTGCATTGGGAACTCCTGGAATAAGCAAAATATAAGATCAGCTGGTTCGCTTTTTGACTTATCTCCTACATTCGGTTGGCGTCCTTGTCCTTTCTCTGGAACACGTCTGGACATCCATGCATCAATTGTTTTACAGGCTTTTTAGGGGAGGATGGTTTGGAGTCACCCACATGCTGTGACACTCAAACAATCATTCACCATGTGCTCACTGTTCAGCTAATCAAGAAACTCTTGAATATCTAATGCATTTGTTCCCATCATCCAGCCAACCATTTTCTAAGGGGTCATTCAGAGTTTAGCAGATTTTTATTATGAAATACCTCTAGAATAAATTACCACCTCCAATGGTGATATGTCTGAAAGCCTGTCCAATTCAGAGCTTACCACTGGTGGCTGCAGGTGGTATTTCTAGAATGTCACTGGAGGTATTGCTGAAATAGCACCACCACCACAGGTAACATAACAGTTATTTTGTTAAACATTGTTTTTCATCCCCCATCCCCCTCAATGTGAAATGCAAAACGCGCAGTAGTTGTTCATGCCACTAATGTACATTTTATGTGTGCAAAAAACGGTCTCATGGTGCATGGTTCCTTGGTGCTCTAGAGGATCTGAAAGAGAGTGGGGCAGGTTAGGTTAGTGGGGAGAGAGGAAAAATGCAAGGCAGCTTTGCTACTGTGGCGATTTGTGCAGTTTGGAGGTACACGGGTACAGTGAGCAGGTCTGTTCCTAGGTGGTGTGTGTCAAGGGCATTTTGCAAATAGGAGCCCTGAGTGCCCATTGTGGTAGGGTGCACTGGCCAGGGTGGGGGTAGATTCGTTCGTTATAGAGGTGTAGAGTCCTGCTGGGGAATAATTTTAAACAACTAGGTGTCAATGGAGGAGTTGCCAAAAGCCTGCATCACAGTGAGTACATCGGTTTATGTGGGTATGCAGCATGGAGGGAAGGGACGCCACAACTGTTACTGTTCCTCTTGCTTGTTCTTGTTTCCGTGAGGGCCTCCAGTATCCTGGTTACTTGGTGTTCATTAGCCTCTGCCTTGAAGACTGATTCTGAAGGCATCAACTATTTGAATTTTATATTCCAGGAGCTTTTTTATTTTTATTTTGATCGTAAAGAGTTATTTCTGCTATGTCCCAGAGGCATCATGCAGGGGCCACCAACACCATCATGAGATGGTTAACTGATGAGCTTTGGGGTGACCTGAACTTGGCAATTATCACTCACAGATGGATAAACTTAAAGGCAATTGGGGCGCTATCTGAAGAATTCTGACACTGTTTTTTTTAATCAGAAAAACACAGTTCCCAAGGTCGGGAGTGCCCATCACCTGCACTCTATTGTGGCAGAACAAAAGCCAGACATTTAGAAAAGCTTATTATAGAGCAGTTACTGTAACATTCAAGGTAGATATTCCAAAGAATGTTTCGATATTGCTCTTCTGGAGAAATATATCATTTGGATTCATTCATAAAACAGTTGTACTCTGAACACGTTTCGGGACTATTGGTGCTTCATCAGGTGCAAATCAAATGTAATCTGTGACATTTAAAAAATCAACAAATTATATTCTGTCAGTAATTCTCTATGTGTTATGTACTATATTTCACCTAAAAAATATGAACTTCACCATTCACCTCACCTCATATGAAATCGCCAGACTGATTCATAATCTGATTGGTCATCTTAGAGAAACCAAAAACTTTCATGACTCGAGGAGATCCTATGAGCTAAAGAAAAAGATAGAAACACCACTATAGTCAACTGGAAAACTCCATGTAAAAACATGATACTATGGAATCCATGCCAATAAGGAAAACTACATTATTCCTGTGTTCTACTGACACATTCGGAATAAGGAGGGACAGTCCTCCGTTTGATTGAGGCTCATCAATCTAGCGCTCCTGTACGATCAAAACGAATGAAGAAATCAAAAAATCCCTCAGTATCAACCCTCATTGTGAATAAAACCATCAGCAATTGGTCAAATTCAATTCTGGAGAGGATCCCTCATGCTTACAGGTTGTAAGGATGGGAACATCAGTAAAGGATACTACGCCAGTGAAAGTGTGTTGTTTCCAAATAGATGCTCATCAATATAGCGATCCTGTAGGATAAAAAAAAAATAATAATAACAAATCAAGAAATTCCTTAGAAGCAACCCACACGTTGGATAAAACCATGAACATTGGTCAAATTCAAGTATGCAGAGTATCGCTCATACTTATAAGGAAGGATGTTTGCATCAATAAGGGATGAGACGCCAGTGAAGGCATGTTGACTCTAAAATGGCCGTTTAAGTAAGAAACGGTGCGTATACGTGATAATGTAATTAAGCCCATATGCGCGATTATCAAAAGCCACCAGTGTATTCAAAACCAAAAAGGAATTGAAATCTTTTATATTTTCATGGGGCATATTTTAACTAAAACTCAAAAGGAATTGGATGCTGGTGAAGATCACAATATTAAAACAAGATTTCAACAAAATCATGTATTTATCAGAACAATCATGAAAGTCCATAGGTAATGAACACCTGCATCTGGTGTTTTTTTTTATATAGGGTTCACCCATCACTGGTCATGAGGAAGGCGACAAAACGAATATCTCGCTGAAACGTCCCATCAACACAGGCATTTCTTTCCATTGAATCCTGCATTTCACATTCGCTATTGATTGGCAACGTAGACTATGGATAGGTCCCTAGGCAGAGTCTGTAATAGGAACATTCAGTGGGCCTCATTACGAGGTTGGAGGTAGCCTTTGCTGGTTTTACCCACAAGGCTACCTCCAAACTCGCATCCGTGTCCGGCACCCGCGAACGGGCAATAACCAGGCTATTCCAGCCCAGCCGGACCCGGTATTTGCCCTTTCGCGGGTGCCGGGCCCGGTACATCCCCATTCCCATTGAGCCCTATAGGGCTCAATGGGAATGGGAACGGTGGTAGCACTGTTACCATTAATAACGGTACCGGTGCTACCATCATGTTCTGCTCACGGGTGCTCGTACGGCCACCAGGTCAGACCTGGTGGCTGCAAGGTCACCTGCGAGCAGAACGTCTAGTATGGTGGTACGGTAGCAACGGTGCCGGTAGCGATACCAGCACCATTGTTACCTTACCTCCATACTTGTAATGAACCCCTCAAGGGCCTCATTACGAGGCTGGAGGTAACCATGGCGCTATTAGCACCATGGCTGCCTCCAAATCCTTACCGACTTCGCCCTGGTGAATGGAGCTATTACCGCCCCATTCCAAGGTTGGCGGGGCGGTAATTCCCCATTCACCAGGGTCCTTCCCCATTCCCATTTGAGCCCCCATAGGGCTCAATGGGAATGGGGAAGGCGCTAATAACGGTACCGCAAATTGCGATACCGTTATTAGCTCCAAAGACCCTGTGCGGGTCCCGTCCTTAACGCCTGGTAAAAATCCCTTACCGCCCACCTCGTAATGAGGCCCTTTGTTGGAAATCGAGTTTGTTGTTAGAAAACTGCATTTGTGCACATTACACTGGGCCTCATTACGACTTTGGAGGTAGCCATGCCCTTAGTAAGGGCATGGCTGCCTCCAAAACCGTGTCCGGGTTCCCTGAATGGGGAATTACCGGGCCATTCTGAGTTCGGAGGGTCCGGTAATTCCTCCTTCAGGGAACCCGGGCCCGACCTTCCCCATTCCCATTTGAGCCCCCAGAGGGCTCAATGGGAATGGGTGCAGGAGCTAACAATGGGCCGATTACGGCTGGCCCGTTGTTAGCTCCCTGGTTCCCTCACGGGACCCGCTATGGACCCGCGAGGGAACCTCGTAATAGTGTGGAATGCGTTTAACAGCGCCAGCAACATTACCAGCACCGTTAAAGGTATTCCGCAATAGTCATAATGAGGCCCACTGTTTGCACTTTATTTGTTACAAGTTTTAAAGATTGTTTCATGGGCTGTATGTACTTTGCACTTTCTGTGTCCAACATGCAGACATTGATTGGAATATACACAGGCGGTATTAGTTTTGTTTGATGGTGTATATGAAGTTTTTTTTTTATAAAATATTGTTTCAGAAATATACAACAGTGATATATACCCACAACATGTTTTCAAACATTTCTGTTATAAGATCTGTTTCATTGTGATGCATGCCCAACACTGTGAATGTGTCTGTTGATTAAAGGAATGAAGACATATTCAGACTTCCACAGGAAGAGACTGATAACTAGTTGCAGACATCGGATGCCTCGCACACTAGTAATGTATAGTATTCTAGCATGTATCCATGTTAGGATCCTTCTAGTTAAATATTGTTTTTCCCCAGTTCATAACAATAGGGGTGTCCCTTCCGTTAATCATGTTTCACCCTTACCTCCCCACTTTTAATGAGGGGCTGTGGCTTTTTCTGTGAAGAGTTGAAACATGATATTTATGCAGCTCTCAATGCAGCTTTCCCAGCGCCATTCAGGGATTACAGCTCCATCCAGTGGACAAAACCATCTGATGGAATACATTGAGCCGATTCTCAGAAATGAGCGCAAGTGAAAAAAGCGCAGATGCAGTGCTTTTATATTTTTTCTTCTTTTGTGCTCATTGCTAAAATGCACATGTGTCCTTGTTCTCAAAGGTGACCTGCGCATTTCAGGAGGAGCTGGACAGTGGTGCAAAAATGCACCTTCCTGCCCACTCGACACTAATGCACGGCAAGCTCCCAGCAAACTACGTAGTTGCAGCGAGCACATTTCACAGAGACGAAACCATAAAAAGACAATGGGCCTCATTACACGGTAGGCGGAGGACCAAGGTGCTATTAGCACCTTGGTCCATGCCAGTAAAATACCGGCACCGCCTTGGTGGAAAGGGGAATTACCGTCCTATTCCAAGGGCATAATGGGAATGGGGAAGGTGCTAATTACGGCACCGCAAATTGCGGTACTGTAATTAGCTCCCTGGTCCCTTTGCAGGTTGGTTTTTAACGCCTGCAAAAAGCAGGCGTTAAATTCTCCAACTCGCAAAGGGACCTCGTAGTAAGGCGGTAAGGTTTTACCGGTACCAGTAAAATACCGGTACTGGTAAACCCTTACCGCCATCCATGATAAAAAAACACATCCCCATTCCCCTAATGTGACACCCGCAGTCTACGAAATGACCCTAGCATGATTTTCACTTGCCACTGCATCTGTCCTCAACAAGCACAAGGGATGACCCTAATTCCTGCGCATTTAAAAGGGCATCCTGTTTGTGAATTCAGAATGCAGTTTTAAAATGTGCAGAAACAGCCCTTTATTTGCATGAATGCGCAAAGGGAGTAAGGGGGATCTCAATGATGCTGATCAAGGTGTCCTTTTGCGAATTCGGATGCTCCTTTCTTTGATGCACGTGAGGAGATGCACTTGGACCAGAACATGTGTGGAGAATCTGGCCCATTGAGTGCATTCCAAACGTGGAAACAACTACCTTACTCTCTTGCTGCAACCAGAGCAGAACACTGCCGTGATGTCGGCACCATCTAGGTGGAAGATTGCAGCCCTCACAACATTCCGTGCACAGCGCCCCCAGCAGTGGCATACGTCCAGATCACGTGCATAAAGAATCTTTGCACAAAACCTCATTGCTAGGTATGCGTGCGAAACTTCCTAGTGGAAGCAATGGTGAAACATGCAAATGTGAAAACCCTGCTTTTGCACAATGTGCATTTTGAATCCACATAAGGCTGTGCATCCACTGCCCCCACATACATGAAAACGGGATGTGCTTAATGGCTACATCCGTGCACATTCATAAGCTCGAACTGACACCCAATTCTACAAAATAAGGAATGTGCCCGAAAAACAGAGCGGGTTCGTCTTAGACAAAAATCGTGCTCCCTAATGTTACTGCGCATATTTAGATGTGTTCCCAGATAATCCACTTGCGCGACGATCATGTGGATGAAAAGTCATTGTACTTGATGTAACACCAAGGGGCTATGCATTGACACTGCACAAGCCCAATCTCATGGCATAACAAACAACTACAACAATTCCAATGCCACACCATGATGAGGTCACACTCCTAGTGCTGGAGTCCAAGTGCTGCCCGTGTCCCTTTGCTTCACAACCTCATCCAATGTGCATCACCCACTCCACTTGCTGCTGTTGCTGAGGCTATGCTGCTGCCTCCAAAGTGACCTCCTCCACTGCTCTGGAACTCTGCCCAGTCCTTGATAGCTTGCCCTTCAAAAGGGCTCCCTGCCTGCTACTCTTCTTGGGTCCTGCCCTGGAGACTGTTGCCTCTGCAGCTTGCACTCCCTGCTCCAGCAGCCTCACTCTGTGCTAGACCCCTGGACCACCCTGTTGCTTGCTGTCTTTCCCACATCCCATTTCCACCCAGGGAAGGCTTGTCTGGAAAAGCCATGAATGCCAATTTCTCAGATGAGGCGGTGTCAGTCCTGTTAGAAGTCATTGCACTGGAAAGGGCACATCTTGTCAGGTCCCCCATGACAGAAATTCCACCACACATCAGGACCAGGCTGTGGGGGCTCATTTGCTTGCACAGCAGCATGGTGGCTGGGGAACCCTGGATGACCTCAATAGGTACTGCAATAACTTGCTTACAAGCGCCCCGAGCAAGGTCTCTGGGCACCACCAGGAGGTTCCATAGGAGGTGGTGCACAACCCTTCCTCGAACTGACACGGTGATGGATGGAGGTGTGATGTGTTAAAACCCTCAGGGATCTCGATTCAGTCACCACAGGCATGAGAAAAAGGTAAGTGCCAATTCACATATGTTGACCGCATGCATGTCTTCTAATGTCTGTAAATACAGGCCCGCTGGTATCCTCCTCTGCCTTCCAGGCGGCAGAAGGCCCCCATCAATCTGTGGAGGGTGGTCTTGGAGTGTGTGGTAATGCAATGAATGTACAGAAGACCCTAGCCCACCAGAGACGGTATCAGAAGAGGATGAGCCGACCTCCCCACAACCCATCATCCACCCCAAGTACCCATCATCATCCCCTCCCTCAGTGCCTCACACCACTCCCATACTCAATCTGGGCTTATGGAACCTGCAGAGAATGAGGTCATGAAATGCAAAGCATGTAACTTTCACAGACGATAAGGACATGCTAACACTGGAGAACAGCCCTCAAAGAACATGAGATTTCTCCCTGCACTGCCTGAGTAATCTGGGCAAGATCAAGGCCAGTGGTCGAAGTGAGCGGGAGCTCCTATACTTTTTTTAATTAAGTTTGACTGTTCCTATACTTTTATCTTAAAAAGAAATCGCTCCGGAATGGTTTTGTTTTAAAATAAAAGTATAGAAAGAAATTAAAACTTGCACTTTCAGTGCACTGCACTGAACATTCTCTTAAACAGCAGGCGCATGTGTTTTGAGGTTTGTATTGTGTGTGGGAGGGAGCTTGGCGATGTGGGTTCTGGGGAGTGGGTGCAGGCCAGCAGGGAACCCAGCTCCACTACTTCTTTTCGTACACTTCGACCACTGATCAAGGCACGATTCCAGCTCAACCCAGCATCAGCCCAGCAACAGGAATCTCACCACATGGCCATTGAATAAGGCATGGAGCAGGTGCCTTTAAATTGAAGGTACCTTGCGGTAGCTGCTAAGCAGTTAATCTAGGTGTTGAAGCCAAGGCAGCTGAACTTTCAGGTAGTCAAGAATATATTGAATGTGTCCTGTGAAGCACACATGGCAGTAGCAGCAGGGTGGAATTTGGCAAACTTGGCATGGGTATAGTATGCTATCACAAAATTAGTATTTAGGATAGGTGCTGGCAGCTGTTCACAAGATCATGCGTGGCAAGCCTTGCCCAGAACATGCCTCTGGTCTCAATGCTGCCTTTGTTAATGCTTCAAAGTGCTGAGTTCAAAAACAGTTCCAACCCTCGCTGTGCCATTCCCAAAAATGGCCACAACCATGCCACGAGTAAGGGAGCTGGATCCCCCTTCCTACCTGTGTGTTGTGGAAGTGAACGTGCAAGACATTGCATTCCTCCTTCTAGACTTAGGGCCTAATTCACTGAAGCGTTTTATAATGGCAACACTCCATTGAAAAACGCTCTGTGAATCAGGGTCTGAGCTGTCAGTGCAGCATTCTCCAAACAGGCCAAGAAGGACTTCAGCATAATTACTCACACCTCTCAGTTGACCCCAGTCACAAACTGGAGAGGATAGAGATGCAGTATTGTAGTGATCAAGGAGGAGGTAGTAGATGGTTTTGAATATCACAAGGTCATCACAAAGGTGCTATGCATATTCTGGGTCCCCGTGAAAGGGTGGGAGGAAATGGCATTTTGGGCCCAGGTGCACCATCTTGCTTTCGTGGTATTATCCGTAGTGCTCACTCACTACTTTCATATTCTCAATGGTCGAAAGCCAAACATGCATCCTCCTTGTAGGTTATTGGATGTCGACGATTTCCCATTTTAATATGATAGTGATAATGATGTGTTATTTATATAGCGCCTTTATCAAAGCTCTTTACAGAGCACATATTTACATACAATATCACCCAACCGAAATTGTTACTCATTTATCGATCTCGGAAGGATTAAAGGCTGAGTTGGCCTTGCCGGGATTCGAACCTGCGACTTGCAGATAACACTCAGATTGCAGCAGCGAGCGCTCAACCCGCTGAGCTATTTTATCGGCTATAATATGGTAGCATGGTGAAAATATTACAGCACTGTATATTTGGATGGGTCCTTGCAGTGTTCCTGAAGATGTGTGTGTGTGTGTGTATGTGAGTACTGCATGTTTGCATGCATATGAACATGGTAGAGACATGTGTATACGTGACTGTGTGTGGTGCATGACTCTTAGTTCACCACTATCCAGTCAGGCAGCTGTTTCTGATAATCAAGAAGTGGTAGGTGGAAGTACTAAGCCACTTAAGGCTGTGAGTGAAGCACACCATCCGTGTGCTGTAGCCTTTTGTACACTAACAATACCTGGGAATCCTGAAAGGAATAGATCAATGGTCTGCAACCTTTGCCTCGCCAGAGGTTTTGGACTACAACTCTCATAATCCCATATAATTGAGTATGCTGGCTAGGAATTATGGGAATTGGAGTCTAAAATAGCTGGAGAGACAAAGGTTGCAGACCGCTGGAATAGATTATACTCCTTTGCTTGTGTACGTTTATTGTTTGATTGATTTATTGATTGCTTGTTAGGCGCGTACACAAAAATAATGTACTGTTTCAAAGAGTCCACAGGGCAGGAAGGGAGGGAGGAAGGGTGGGAAACGCAGCTGCATTTTGGAAATCTACATTTCAAAGACACCTACCACACAGACATCTGAGTTCCGCCTCAGTGTATATTCTGGTTGTGCCAAAATCCAGAAAGAAACATGGTGAACAAGCCTTTTCTGTATGTGGTGGCAGATTGCGGAATTCTCTTCCTAGCGAACATAGATCTAGTGCTGACCATCTCAGTATTAGGAAACAAATAAAATACATCTCTTTCAACAATTTGCTTACTAACTACATCTCTTTACAATCTACTCATTGTGATGTGTCTGTTTCTCAGTCACAGAAAGCCATCTACATGTTAGTGCACCTTAATATAACAAAGCATACACATATATTCATGTTGCACACACATTTCTGCAAAGGCCCAGAGGTCCAAACATAGGGCCCGATTTGGAAAACCCATGATCACACAAGTGATGGGGCACACATATGAATACTTGCCATTCAATTGTCTTTCCACCTTATGTCTTCATAGGACCTACAGGCTACCATTGGCTCATGCAACCCATCAGGATCTCCAGAGGATCTATGTCTCAATCTTCACCAATCAATCATGAAATCTCAATTCTTAGCACCCATCTTCCTATCCCTCATCAACGACTCCATCAGTACCAGACGAGTCCCAGCTCAACTGAGATCTGCATCCATCAGACCTTCACAGTCCCATTGTATTCAATCAGCTATCCCTCCATCTCTAAGATACCTTTCATTGGAAACATCTGGAAAAAGTTATATAACGGCAACTCAAGGAATTAATCGAAACAAACCTGCTGCTGAATGAGTCATAACATGGTTTTAGACCTTCTGGGAGTACAAAATCAGCACTGTGCTCGATCTAGTATGCACATAACAATAATGAGGTTGAAAATTCAGAGAGTGTGCCAGACATCTCAGCAGCTTTTGACAATATCAGTCACAAGATCATCCTAAAAAGACTGGAGGATATTGGTATAAAGGAATCATCTCTATACTGGTTCACTGCCTTCCCCACAAGTAGAATGGAAACCACAGTCGTGGGCCCCTCCAATTTCTGGCCTCACCCATTTACCTGTGGAGTACCGCAAGCATCCACTTTCTCACCTCTACTTTTCAACATCTTGATGACAACTTTGCTTGACATCATCAATACACGTGGTATCTCCTATATAACTACGCAGATGAAAAGAAATGAATCTACAAATTTGTGAACCCCCATCACCAAAGACCATGAGCATTAAAAACTGTGTTGCGCAAGTGGACGCATGGATGACAGCAAACAGACTTAATCTAAACCAGAGAAAAACAGAGCAGATTCCCACAGGTTATAACTTCACAACAATCCCATGACTTGACAAGATGTGACCTGCCCAAACCCGTCAACCATGGTAAGAAATCTTTGAATGAAAAAGGACAACCCCTCACTCATGATTCACAGGTCAAAGCCATTGTCAGAAGCTGTGTCTTCCAACTGTGCATGATCCTCCACATCTCACCTTATTTAACTTTCACCCATAGGGCCATGGCCATAATTTGCTATTCAAACTGGACTATGCTAACAGCCTCTATATCACACTCCCAGAATACACTTGCAGATTCACTAATGAGAAAACTTGAAAGAGTCCAACATGCAGCAGCAAGGATTCTTCTCAGAATGAAGCCATTTGAACATATCACACCAACATTACAAACCCTCCACTGGCTACCCATCAAAAAAGGGTGCTTTTCAAAACCTTGCGCATAGCCCATCATTCAGACCCTGAAGTGAACCCTTGCCCCTGCACAAGAAAGTTTCAACACCACACTACTTCCAGAACATTTTGGTCCAACAATGCTGCACTAGTGCTAATTTTAAAAAAATCCAAAGTTATGTGCACAATCACCTTCTAAATAAACTGTCAACGGAACTTCCTTGCCCTTGTAGAACAGAAGATATTGGTCAGCAAAACAGTTCAACACAAATTAATCAGGAATAGTTATAAATCCTCCTGTTGTTTCATCACAGGTGACAGGATTCAATCAGAGCGCAGCACAGCATTAACAGGTGGCAGAAACAATCCACGAGGGCCACACGTTAGTCCATTAAACGCGGCTGCAAGAGTTGAAACTGCGTGTGGAAAAGTACACGCAGCACGGAAAGCCACGCGTTCGAATTCTTACACACGGTTGAAGAGTTCCAGGAAAACCGCGTGTGGTAGATTTACATGCAGTAATGAGAACCGCACGTTAATCCTCTAAACGCGGCTGCAAGCACTGCGTGTGGAAAATGTACATGCAGCAAGGAAAGCCGGATGTTTGAAATATTGCATGCGGCTTAAGAGCACCAGGAAACCATGTGTGGAATATTTACACGCAGCCAGGAGAGCCGCACGTTGGTCTCTTCAACGCGGCTACAGGAGTACCAGGAAATCGCATGTGGAATTTTACACGCAGCCAGGAGAGCTGCACTTTGGTCAGGAGTTCCAGAAAACCGTGTGTAGAGGATTTACACGTGGTCAGGAGTTACGAAAAATGCTGGAGAATTGCGTCGATGCAGATCATGGCTTCAGGTACAAAACTCCATGTTGTTTCAATCAGAAGCAGCAAGCAACTTTCAAACGCTGCTAATAAACGTAGAGTGGAAATCATGTGACAATCTCCAATCACCTGATATTAATGACGTGAATATTGTAAACACCGTTTTCCGGGCAAAGTATCAAACAGCCTCCATCTAGAATAGAAAGGCTTTGAGGTACTATGGGCATAACAAGACCTGTGAGAATATGATGTTGTTACAGGTCCAGAAGTAATCTGACTACCATGCATGACACCCAGAAATGTTTGTGCTAATTTCTGCCAAGCATTCTTTGAAACTCTTGCCACAACCATTTGTGGCAAACCAAGCAAACTCATGGAACCTCTCCTGTGTGGCACTGGTCCGCACCTTTCATCTCAGTTAAATCTTTCACCAAGAGCAAGGAAGTGGCAACACCCTATCACCCAATCTCCACCCCCTCATCCCTCAACTAACTCCTCACTACTAAAATCTTCAATTCTTATACCTCCCACACTTCTACAGCTTACCTCTTAGAGCTAGTATTGCTCTTTAACAGATTCAGACCCTGTCCATCTTCTATCAACAACCATGCTGTCCATTTTTGCACTACAGATTACGGGGAATGGTGTTCTGGTTAACCTGCCCAGTCAGTATCAAACAAAAACAACTTATAGATTTTCATATTAACACAGAGGTAATGAGCATGTCCAACCTATATCCATCAACATCAAAGATTTCTGCATCTGTCTTCCCTCTTTCCGGCTAGCACACCCTGCCCTCCTTTCTCACAGAGCCATGCACAGCGAGGCCAACATTATTGGCAGCAGAGCGCCTACATACGACCACTTGATATTACAGTACATTCTGACCATCCATAGAAAGGGGGTGTTTCTGCACTTGTCAAATATGCATGCAGAGTAATACATGTAATTCACTTTGAAATGCCCAGAAAATTAAAGCCTTTCTCTGCATTTCATAGTGCATTCTGTTGGTATACAATGCGAATTTGTGTGAATCTGTAGTGTGAATAGAGTTTATTCGGCCCCGTGGGATGAACATCATTGATTAGTAGTGAAACACTTTTTTTCTTTCACACAACAATAATCTCCATGCAAAAGAACTATTGAGGGAGGCAGGGGAGAGGTGGTTGGGAGTAGAAGCCATCTACAGCTAATAATACTGACCAAGTACTGCCTGATTTTCTCATCTTCCATCTTTTGCACTCTAATTTCCCAGGAATATGTAGAAACAAAGCGTTCAAGTTTGAAATGTTCTTCAGGTTGCATGTTTTTTAACTTTGGTCAGTTTGCAATCTTGCCCAAGAATTGGTTGTATTTTCCCACTTGTAATGTAGCGCTACAAAGTATCTGAATGCAGAGTGATGGGAGCCTCAAAGGCAGGACCTACTGATCCTCTAAAACATATTTGTATATTCACCATTATGTCGCACACCGGGCAAACAGGACTGCCTCTTGACATTTTATAGCAATTGGTATTTGTATCCAGTTCATGGGTACTTAACTTTATTGTCCTATGAACAATAAACCTGTGTGTGAAGGTGGCACACAGATATTTGAAGCCGGCGGTAAAGTTGCTGAGTTTTCTTACGAGCTTACCATCTCACATATGGCATAGGACAATCTGAGATCTCTCTTAATGCTTCAGGGGTGTTCTTTTCCAGATCAAAGGTAAGAGCTCAATGACCATCATGTTGTAGGCAAAAATGGATTCCATTCAGCGTCCTTGGCACTACTACTGATAGAGATCATTGAGCTTATAAAAGTGCAGCTTTCAGAGGAGAATTGGGTGGTCAAGATACACGATATCATGGTTACCACTTTGACTAAAATAGGAGTGTACATTGCTAATCTTTTAAGGAGGAGAGGGTTTAGGGCTAACCTAAGACCCAATCAGAGGGTTGCTTTAATTCAAGCATATTGGAGGCCTCTAATCATTGGAGGACATTGCAGCCACCTTTTCAGACGTCTGCCTATGTTTGTGTTCGTTTGAGGATTTGAGCCTGCATCCCAGACACCATTCACATACAGAACATATCTTTATTTTGCGAGCTGTAGCTGTGACTCTCCGAGGCAGGCAGGAACCATGTTTTTATAACGTCACATCTGTACCCCACTCACTCAACTGTAAGAACTTTCCCATAGGGACACTTGTCGGGTACAGCAGACAGTACCTCACAATAATCCTAAAATGTCTACTACCAGGAAGTAGAGCCCACACATCAATATGGTGTATACCCTGATGGTGGGAGCCTTATAGTCTCTTCATGGGAGCAAAAATGTCATTTATGTCGGTGAGGATATTTATTATCGGGTGCTTCTGGGAAAAAGGTGGGACAGTTAAATAAGAACATTTACAAATGCGTAGGGTACCCGAGCTAGAGTGGCAGGATAATACATGTTGGTCCCACGACCCTACACTGTGATTTTCTAATAAGTCTTAAAGAAAAATGCCAAATGAGACCAGGTGATGTCGTCCCTACTTTAAGTCATTGTTTTACATAAGAGTACGGCCTGTTGTTATGAATGACAAGTCCATTTTCAAGGCCTCCACAAAATGTTAACATGTGTCAATGAAATAGCCCAAACTGCTTTGCAAACTTTAAGAACATGATTTTACATACTGAGCAGAACATATGGGGCTGCACAGAGCTTAGTTTTTGAGAACATAAGTGGGTAGCTCACTGCTAATGACCTAATTAATCTGAATTGCTACTGTGTCTGATGCAGTCATTTGAGCCTCATTACAAGTTTACCGGTAACCAGCCGGTGCTACCAGTGGGTTGCCGCCGACCTCGTAACACTGTTCCACCGCCTGAGATCCCAGTGCCACCGGGACATTACAAGTCCCAGCGGCCAGGGATGTGAGGCAGTGGGAACTGTACGTCCCCATTCCCGTGGAGTCCAAAAGGACTCCACGGGAATGAGGGCACGATTGCACCAGCACCATTTCAAAAGGCCCACTTCTCTCATATATTATCTTCCCCACCACCCAAAAGCTTATAGCCTGCATGTACCCATTTCTCTTTAAACACTGTTGCCCCATATAGACTCACTGAGTTGTGAACTGTGTTGCCTAAGCCATGTCTCACATCCAGGAGAACTGTTAGCAATATCTCGCATCTAGGTGGACTGTATTTTAACTGCAGTAGGTAGTCCATATAGAAATGTGAATATTAGCGTGTGTCACATCTAGACAGAAATTTGAAAATTAGCTTGTGTCACACCTAGACAGAGTTGTGCATGCTAGCTTGCATCACATCTAGACAGAAATATGAATATCAGCCTGTGTCACCTCTAGACAGAAATGTGAATATTAGCGTGTGTCACATCTAAACAGGAATGTGAATATTAGCTTATGTCACATGTAGAAAGAAATGTGAATATTGGCTTGCTTCCCATCTAGACAGAATTGTGCATACTAGCTTGCATCACATCTGGACAGATTGATGAATATTAGCTTGCATCACATCTAGACAGAAATGTGAATATTAGCTTGCTGCACATTTAGACAGAGTTGTGCATAATAGCTTGCTTCATATCTAGACAGAAAGGTGAATATTGTCTTGCATCACATGTAGACAGAAATGCAAATATCAGCCATTTGTCACATCTAGGTGAACTGTATAAGCCATTTGCCACATCTAGTTAAACTGTGCCAGTCAGACACGTGTGACAACCAGATGAACTGCATTAGTCAGCCACTTGCCACATCTAGGTGAACTATGTTTGTGAGCCATTTGTTATCTCTGGACAAACTGTGTTGCTTAGCATCTGGGTGAACTAATGCTAACACTCATTCCTTCCCATGCACCTCTCACATACTGTACTAAAGACAATCAGAACTCCTCAGCACAGCAAACTGCATGTACTTCACAACACGCCACAACAAGACTTTGCACACATAACCTTGCACAACACCACACAAAGTCTGCCTCTGAATCTCACACCAGGCTCAGTGAACAGTCCATCCAAACTGAAGCTGCCAACAGCACATCACAGCTCCCTTGCTCTTTTCCCACTCCTCCCACTAACCGTACCCTCTCCCCTCCTCATTTTTTCAGATAACTGCCAGAACGCAGAGAGACCACACAAGTGGCACCTGTGTGAGATATAAAAACCTTTAACATTAACATCAGGTGGAGAAACAAAACTCTCAAGATGCCAATGTTCACACAGGCATCACAATAACATGAACAATTTCCACACTTTCAAATGCTGATACCGCTTGTGATTCATTTCTGCAGAAGGGGTAACACCCACATTAACCAAAAGGGAAAGGAAGAGCATCAGACTGTGGAAGGAGAGAAGCAGGAGGAGGATGAAAAGAAAGAGGAGGAAATGAAAACCATTAAACACAGTCAAACCACAGGGACATGCCATTGTCCCACAGCACAGTACCCGTTTTTCATTAATCCTGCACATGACAGCATAAAAAATGATCGAGATCACATCAGGAAATCGAAAAATCCAGAAGCACCTGGTTGCTTTAGCTGTGGTCATGATGTCAGAAACCTAAACTGATGGGTTGTAGAATGGCTTCACATGTTGTCCTCCTTCAGACCGTCTCAGGTGACCTGTATATGTATGTACCTGTGGATGTGATGCGGTAGAACCAGCTCATTATAATGTCTCAATAGTTATCGATTCAGGGGACCATGCATGAGGGATTTGTAATATGAGTAATTAGCTGATAAACAGATGCTGCCTGATGAGGGGCACAGTTTGTCACGGTTCTTCTACTTCATCAGTCCTCACTCACAATCTTTCTTTCTTTCGGTCTTTCATCTGTCTCCTCTATCACAGTTTTCCGTTGACGCACAATGATTCTCCTTTGTCACAGTTCTTATCCCCCTTCATCACAGCCCTCCTCCTCTGTCAAAGTCCTTGTCCTTCCTCACAGTCCTTGTCCTGCAGCAAATTCCTTGCAACAGTCCTTCTTCTTTGTCACAGTTAATCAACACAGCACTTCTCCTTCATCACTGTTCTTTTTTTACTAGAACTTCATCACAACCCTTCTCCTTTGGCAAGTCCCTTCTCTTTTGTCACAGTCCTTCAACTTAATCAGAGTTCTGCTCTTTTCTCAAAGTACTTCTGTTTCATCACAATCCCACATCAGTGTCTTTATTCATCACATTCCTTCTTTGTCAGAATCTTTGTGCTGTGAACATCCTTCTTTGTAACATTATTTTTTGTAAACATCATTCTTTTCCTAAATCAAAGTCCTTCTTTGTCACTGTAATTTTTCTTTTTATTAGTTCTTCAAGTGGTATGTCTTTTGACTTTGGTCAGTTTGCAATCTTTGCAATCTTGCCCATCAGTATCAGTGAATTGTTCTGTACCTCTAAATGTCAGTGCAAGTGTTTTGCATCACTATTAGTAAAGTGTATATGATTGTTCCAGTCGATTTTATGAGTTTTCACAAGAAGTCTTAGATTCACATGAAGGAATGCATTGCCTTCCTAAGTATATAAAGTAAGCTGCAGAATAAGGGTGTGCTATGCTATTGCAAGCATTCCAAATGTTCTTGGTACAATTGATTGCACAGACTAGTAACAGATCCTCCCAAAATCTTGTGAACACGTTTTACACAACAGAAACATGTATTATTCAATATTTGTTCAAATGACCTGTGACTGTGAAGTGTGTTAATGTGACCACAAGACCTACATGTCATACTTTAAGCATATCCCTTGTGCGCTCACCTCAACAGAAAACCTGATCCTTTACACATTGCAAGCATTGATAATGTGTGCATTTTTGCTATAGTTGATGTACATACTGTCCATAAAATATGGCACGCATGCTTTCTGTGAAGATGCTAGCACTCAGCATGTCACACTCACAGACCTACCAGAAGATGGTGGCATGGAGGAATATAGCAAGCAGCTTGGAGATGGTAGATAGGAAGCAGCAGTAGGTGGAACGGGGCTACAAGACAGGTAAGTGGTTTCAGGTAAGCCATTAGAAGGTGTGAGAGATCAAGGAGGTTGGAGAAAGGGGACGAGGGACGCAGAATACCCTGTTACCCAAAAGCAACAAGAACAGGATTAAAATATTGGCAGCAAACAAATTGACTTTTAGTTTGAGGTAAAAGAGGAAAGTTTGAAATTGTTCTGCCAACAGAATTCTGCCAGCAGAAAACCCTATTGGTGTTACCGCTCCGGCATGCAGACATGTTTTGGATAGGGATTCTTCTTGTTAGTCCGATGTAATATCTGTATTTTTCTCCATAATGCTATTATTTTACCTTCACATGAATTATTTGTGTACATCTATGTAAACATTTTTTTAAATGTTTTGTCATCCTAAAAAAACAGTGCATAGCCCTCAAAGGCGATGTTTGGAAACAATTTAACACCCACAACTTCAATATTAGTATTAGGTCAATAGTACTCATTCTAACATGACACACCATTGAAGCCTTTCATTTTGCTTTTGAAATGACACTATAATCATCAACTTCACACAATGTGAGTTCCCATAGAAAAGAAAGAGAATGCTTTAAATCCTTTAATTCGTCATTCAGTGTGTGCGGAAACTGTACAAGTCTATATCCGCCAGTGCTATCATTAGCTTTACTTTTGACCACATTACAGCAGTAGCATTACAGTGCCGCAGCTCAGCACTACACTTATATGTACTTCACAAAACAATAGATCGCCTCCACACTCCATCAGAATGGCACACAATAATGACGCACCAGCCAGGTGACAACAACAACATAAAGGCAGGTGGGGAACAGTGGCAGGCCATTAGTTATCTGGTGCCTTTGGGTCTGATTTCAAGTTCGTTGGTAGTGGTGAAAGTCTGGTATTTTAGAATACTGAATGATTTGCCGCTACGCCAAACAAAGGGCCTCATTACGACCCAGGCGGTAAGGGGTTTACGGCAGCGTAAACAGCGCCCACCCTTACCGCCTGAGTACGAGGTCCCTTAGCGCCATGGCGGATTTAACACCTGCTTTTAGCAGGTGTTAAAATCCATGGCGCTAAGGGACCATGGAGTTAATTACGCCACCGTAATTTACGGTGGCGTAATTAACGGCTTCCCCACTCCCATTATGCCCTATGGGGCAAAAATGGGAATGGGGAAGGGTAAATGGGGATTGGGGACTTACCGCCCCGCCAAGGTCGGAATGGGGCGGTAAGTCCGCCAACCACCATGGCGTAAACATAGTTTACGCCATAGTGGTAAAGTCACGGCCCAGGCGGTAACTTACCGCCTGGGTCGTAATGAGGCCCAAAGAGTCTGAGTGGTGGTCATTACCCAATGAAAACATCATTCATGCAGTAAATACTACATGTGGTAGGGAAGGTCTGCATGTCTTGCACTAAAAGCACTGGCCAGATTTGAACCAAATAAGAAACAATTTGGGTGCAAGGCATTGTCTTAATTTCCTTTGCTGGTTGGGGTAAATCCATCAAGTAGCTTTTAAAATATTTAACAGAGACTTGAGGGTGCATCATGTTCCTTAAAACCTATATATATATATGAACTGTTGACTATAAATGTTTTTGATAGGGAGAGCAAAATCATGTCTGGGGTTTTCAACAACAAACATATCCCAGGAGGGTCATAGAACGTGCATACATCAAGGCCTGTCTGTGTTATCGTAACACGTTATTATAAGATAACTTGAAGTGCAAAGTTGGAAGAACAGAAAAAGATGTTGCAGATCATATTTTAATGTTTGGTACCCATGCATTGCCCATTAGAAATATATATATATATATATATATATTTATTTTAATTGAAATTTTTGTATTGAAGGAAACCAGTTTTACATGTCACAGTATAGCAGTACAGGTTCTCAGAGTAAACACGCCCCAACCCCTGCACCCACCCCTCTACCTCCACAACCGAACAAAGAATAGTGGTTTTATGGGCAGAGTTTCTCTCTTCCTCGGATTGTGAATGGATTGGTCATGATCTGGTTTTCAAATGTGTCGGGCTCAAGTCTGTTTTGCCCTTCCCGTGTGGAATTCCCCTTTTTTCATAGTCTAGCCAAGTGTTAATGACCCATCACATTCCTATTCCATTCCCCGCGCATCATTTTGTGTTCTAGTAATGCTTGAGCTAAAATATGGTGCTGGTGTGCAGTGCATTCTGGGGGCACTCTTAGCCATAATGGATATTTGCTTCATGTCTCAGTGAAAGCTGCACTTGTACATAGATTTTCAGCAATGTTAGCAGTATTTTACTGGAAGAAATTGTTTTCAACGTTATTCGTTGCTTATGTTGGTCTGCATGGCTCATCCAAGGACACAGTGCGCGCAGAAGCTGGGATCCGCAGGTGCCGACTGGTACCTGATAAGACTGTTATAGGCACTGTCAAAGTTGAGGATGAGTTACAGAGTTGTTTTCTCGACTGGTTTATGAAAGGGAAGCGCTCTGCTCCTTGAGGCTACCGTAGGGCACTCCAGCCGGGGACTAGTGGTTGGCCGTCAATGCGCAGGCTCTCATACCAGAAGGTTCGAGAACATGTCACCCCCTTGGTGGAGGGTGTATAATGCAGTACTCTGGAAAGTTCAGGCAGAAAGCAAAGGCCTAACCCGCAGGGGGGACGCTTTGCTCCAAACCTGTAGGGTGCTGTGCTCTGTGCTTGTCTGCGTTCCAGGGTCTTCCAGCCGTTACTGGCAAGATGAGGAATGAAGTTGCACCCACTGTGATGCATTTTCTTTAGATTACTGTCTTTTCTGTGGTTTATTTCTGTTGCAGTTTATTCCTTTATGTATGCTTGAATATGAATAAATAGTTGTATAAGAGCTAACTTATGATCTATCTGCGTGTGTATGTGTGAATCATTGCCTTGCCTTCCTGCGTTCAAAGGGTTTCTCTGAGGTGTACTGGTGATAAAAAGATATATGTCTGTCCGGGCACTTTTTAGCAAGCAAAACAGTTCTACCCCTCTTTTTCCTCCTCAGCATGGTGTAATGGTAAGGCATCCCACCCTTACTAGTGTACATCCCATCCCCATTTGCATATGGCTGAGTCCCATCCCACCAATAATGAGCTTATCTTGTCATTCACCATGGCCGGCAACTTGTTTTTTAGTTTCTTCAAACATTTGCTTTTGTGTGGGACTGTTGCACCCTTCCATTTCTGGACCACCGCCACCCTGTCGGCCCTTAACATCTTTTCCCACATTCTCGGGTATCTATAAGTATCGGTGTCTCTGGGGAGAGTCCCAATAGCATCTGGAAAGGGTCAAAAGGGAGAACATATGTGGTGGCACTACCCATGGATCCAATCGTACTGGAGGGATATACTGTGGTGGAAGTCATCAGTGATGTCCTCTTTGTTAGTCTTAGCAATGCACAGTGGTGGCGTGAATTATGGTTCCTTATTTTATCCTAGTTGGGTGAATTTCTGAGGTTTTTTTGGTTTTACTTGTAACCAAAACAGTCCTTTAACAACATTTTTCATTGATTTTTAGTAGTGCAACTGAACCATAACGTCCCTTTAACAATGTTTTGTCCGTGAATTTCATAGGTTTATATTATTTGCAACATAACCATTATGTCCCCATAACCCCTTAACTGCTGTGGGTTGTCTCTCCCAGTGCTGAGCTCTTTTTTGTGGAATTCGGTATGTCGCCATTCAATCCCTAGTAACTATTTTGTTACATGTGATAGCTCAGCCAAATTTTGCCCCCGTTCATCCCACATGTAGGCTATAATAACGTCACCAAGGAATTTTAGTTTGCTGTATGGGGGTGAGAGAGAGAAAATCACAAAATAGAGAGCAATTGTTGAGTTATTTCAGAAAATGCCAATAAAACGACGTACAAAGAAGCCTGTGTTTCTTTTCCTTTTGAGCTAGGAACACATGGTTTGCTGTTCTGAGTGTGCCATGTTCCAGGCTTTCAAGAACAGGTTCAGTGGAAACAATTAAACATATTTTTATAAGGTTACCATCAGTTTTGTGAGAGGTAGGTGATGTTTCCCTTTTTTTCTAACAGGACTTGCATGGAGTGAATGCAAGAGGAGGGTAGGAAAGCTGAAATGTAGAGACAATTCCAGGAAGGGGTCCTTTGGCCAGGTCAGCTAACAACTATGCAGGTAAAATGCCCATAGTTGGGGAAAAATTGAAAAAAAAATGACTGAAAAAAGGGTATACACCGGACATGTTTTGACCTGTAAGGTAATGCCTTCTGTGAATATTGAGAAAGTCAATGCACAGCTCCAATCCCCCACTCTTCTAGTTAGGAAATCACACATTTTTCCAAATGTTTCACAAAACAAGCAATACCACATGGCAAAAAGGGAGCCATGGTACACAGGATTGTTATGCTGAAGGCCTAAACAGATGTACTTAGCATGTAAATATAAGGAAAGCAAATGTGGTGAGGAATGCCAAGCATATATTTATTGAAAGAGCATAGGTAGACCTTTTGAAGGATAGGTGACTTGTGCAGGTCACAAAAGCGTACAGTGCCTAAAGCAGTGACTAAATGAAGGTTTCATTTGGGAAATTAAAGGCTTGGGGTGTCGCAGCCACCAGGAAAAACAGGGAACCCCGTGCATTTGTGAAAAGAAGACACCCGTGTGAATCCACAGAGGTTTGTCTTGCGCAAATTGCCCTAGTATCTATTACCCACAAGGCCTGGCAAATTCCAAAACGTAGGGAAAAGCTAAATGTTCTGACATTTCCCACCACAAAACCACCAAAACACACTGGCAACAACACATATCCTACCTTCCCACCTTCCCACAGGTATCCCAATGAAAACCGTGCCTCTCATGTGTGGGTGCACCTACCTGGGCAGAAGAGAAAAAGTGTTGACCGACCACTAGTCCAACGGCAGTCCCAGGGAACCCAGGCAGGGTCCCACTCCCTACCCTGAGGTAAATTCTGTAACACGCCACCAGCCAAAGCTCCAGAATGGTCAGAGTTATGTCAACAGCCTTGGGTTTCTGTCTCCCATTTGGATGGACAGCACCCAAGCTCAATGGCTGTCCCGGGGATCCCTGGCAAGGTCCCCGTCCCTTCGTGGAGGGAAAAGCTGTAACGCAGCCCAGCCAGAGCTCAAGGCTGGGCTTGGGGATGGTCGACCCACATGGGAGATGGGAGCCCAAGGCTTGAGACATCACCCCAAACATACTGTAGCTCTGGCTGGGCTGTGTTACAGAATTTCCCTCCATTAAGGGATGTGGACCTTGCCGGGCCTACCTGGAATCACCGCTGGACTTGGGGAAGTTCAACCCACAATGGAGAGAGCTGTCCAAAGCCAGGGACAGGACCACCCAGCACCCTGAAGCTCTGGCTGGGTTGTGGTACATCTTCTCCCTCTGGGAAAGGCCAGTGACCCTGCTGAGGCTCCCTGGAACCTCCGCTGGGCTTGGGGATGTTCAACCCACATCAGAGAAAGCTACCCAAGGCCAACGACATGACCCCTGGCCATCCTGGTGCTCTGACTGGCATGTGTTACAGCTTCTCCCTCTGAGAAAGGACTTTGACTCTGCCAGGACTCTCTGAAACTGCCACTGGGCGTGGGGACCCTCAACCCACATGGGAGACAGCTTCCCAAGGCCAGCGACATGACCCCCGGCCATCCTAGAGCTCTGCCTGGCATGTGTTACAGCTTCTCCCTCTAGGAAAGGACAGGGACTCTGCCAGGTATCTCTGAAACTGCCACTGGGCTTGGGGAAGGACAACCCATATGGGAGACAGCTGCCCAAGGCCGGGAACATCACCCCCACAATCCTGGAGCTCTGGTTGAGCTGGTTTACAGCTTTTCCCTCCAAGTAGGTACTGGCACACTGCCAGGGCTTCCTGAAAAAAAAAAAAAAAAAATATATATATATATATACTTTTATGATACAAATGTGCATTAAATTTGGACTACATGATTATTCCATCCCTATGATATGCAGACTTATTTCTGTAGAGCATCATGCACTTTATTCATACACATCCAGCTTCGTGGAATAGCAGCATTGGCATAGCAACTAGATTGCACAGCACTACGCACTTTAATACGGTATGCATTGGGCCGCTCTACATAATAGCGGAATCTACATTGCATACCGTACAGCACTATGCACTTTACCATTGTGGTTGACAGATAAATGGTTGCTTGATTTTTAGGCAACCAGGGTTGAGAGGAGTTATTGATAGAATATGAATGGTATTGATACAGCAGCCCACCCCCGACAGTATTTATATGCATGGGAGTCTCACATAAAGAGCATCTTGTAATCGCCTTGGGCCTCATTACACGGTAGGCGGTAGGGGTTTACCGGTACCAGTAAGGGCACCGGTACCGGTAAACCCCTACCGCCTTACTACGAGTTCCCTTTGCGGGACCCGACTTTAACGGCTGGTTTTACCAGCCATTAAAGTTGGGTGCCGCAAAGGGACCTCGGAGCTAATTACGGTACCGCAATTTGCGGTACCGTAATTAGCACTTTCCCCATTCCCATTATGCCCTATGGGGGCAAAAATGGGAATGGGGAAGAGCCTTGGTGAATGGGGAATTACCGCCACCGCTCACCTTGGAGTAGGGCGGTAATTCCGCCATCCACCAAGGCGGACACGGTAAAATACCGGTGGCAACCATGGCTCTAATAGCACCATGGTTACCGCCTACCGTGTAATGAGGCCCATTGTGTCCGCCGTAAACACAGTACCTGTGTATAGCAGCACCTTTGTGCAGTATTGTGTATTCATATGTATTTGCAATTTGCACGTATCGTAGTGCCTTACTTTCCACATCCTAAAAGCAGATTGGATGCCATAGTATAGACTTAGCTTACATCTCTGTAATGCAAATTAACAAGAGGGGTCCTGGGAGTCCCTCTGCCAGACATAAGTCCTGGTTACGAGAGACTTACCCAGAGTCTTTAGCTCACTATCTTTCACAGAGAAGAAATATCCCAAACATATCAGTCTTTGTCCTGCCCTGGGGCAGTCCAGCACCGAAATTCTAGGCAATTCTCTTCTGAACAAGAGTACCAACAGCAACCCCAGACACGTGTTTTGTTCTGGTTGGACCTCATCAGTAGGGTGGAGCTTTGCCTCTCTAAGAATAGTGAGCAAGGGGTCCACTTCTGGATTCCCCTAGTAATTTACAGTGAGACCCAAAGTTCCTTAAATATGCACATTAACAAGAGGGGTCCTGGGAGTCCCTCTGCCAGACATTAGTCCTGGTTACGAGAGACTTACCCAGAGTCTTTAGCTCACTATCTTTCACAGAGAAGAAATATCCCAAACATATCAGTCTTTGTCCTGCCCTGGGGCAGTCCAGCACTGAAATGCTAGGCAATTCTCCTCTGAACAAGAGTACCAACAGCAACCACCAGACACGTGTTTTGGTCTGGTTGGACCTCATCAGTAGGGTGGAGCTTGTGCCTCTCTAAGAAAAGTGAGCAAGGGGTCCACATCTGGATTTCCCTAGTAATTTAGGGTGAGACCCAAAGATACTTAAATATGCAAATTAACAAGAGGGGTCCTGGGAGTCCCTCTGCCAGACATTAGTCCTGGTTACAGAGACTTACCCAGAGTCTTTAGCTCACTATCTTTCACAGAGAAGAAATACCCCAAACATATCAGGTGGAGCCTGGAAGGACTAGCCAAACCACTACCTGAAGATTGACCTCAGTAAACCATCCACATCTTTACTGACTGGTAAACACAGAGCCCAGGAACAGCAGCAGAGACAGTGCGGCATTTGCATTGATGGGCGCTGACATCAAATCACTGGGGGTCATTACGAGTTTGGAGGCAGTCATGGTGCTAATACCCGTGTGCGGGCCCGTGGTGTCGGAATGGGGACTTACCGGGACATTCCGACCTTGGCGGACCCAGTAAGTCCCCATTCTGAATACCATTCCCCATTCCCATTCGAACCCCATAGGGCTCAATGGGAATGGGGAAGGAGCTAATAACGGGCTGGAAAATAGCGGGCCCGTTATTAGCTCCTTGGTCCCTTAGCTGCTCCCGCTAAGGGACCTTGGAATGCGGCGTAGAGGGTTAACAGCACCGGCATCCTTACCGGTGCCGTTTACCCCCTACCGCCGTACTCGGAATGAGGCCCACTGTCTGCAAAAGCTCGATACTCTTTTCGACTGCACAGACAGATTCACCATTTAATCTCGCTGCTATAACCAAACGAGGCAGATAAGGCAAGTATATGGAAAACTTTATATTGTCGATTTGGCTGAAGCAACAATGTGCAATCATATTTAATTACTGACCTTTAAGAAATGCTCGAAAAGCATAGGTTACGATGTGAACAGCTAGTACTTATATTATGTTTGGAATAACTGAAATAGATTTACCAGAATCAGGTACTTTGCCTGCAATGAAGTATTGTAATTGTTTACTAATACATGACATTCAAACCATTGCATAACATTACATATTTTTGTTTTAAACTTCAATTACAAACTATAAATGAATAATATCATACTTCCGTTTTAGTGTTTTGCTCCATATCATGGTATTATTGTTAAGTGTAACAAAATAGAATATGTATCAAAAGATGTCAACAAAAAAATTGTAACATATTTCATCAGTAATGTCATATTTGATGTAATTAATGATCTCATCTGTGATGTCATGTATAATGTAATTAGTGATGTCTTCATTGTGGTCATGCACTGTGCAACAGGGGGGTGCATAGTTAACAAGGAGTTGCTAAAAATGTGGGTTTTGTTGTGTTAAATCTGATCACATTAACTCTCTCTTAACCAAGGATTTATATATATATATATATATACCTGGCTGAGTGCAAACAGGTTGTGGGGGTGGGGTGCATACACAGCATAAAAAAAACGTGAATGGGTGGCTGACATCTTAGAAAAATTGAGCCTTTCTCTGACTGGCTATGATTTCACATGAAAGCCTTTGGCTGAAGAAATCCCTGTTGACACCTTCCTATCGACAATTCAACATATTTCTTCTAGTCCTCCCTCTCCCGCTCAGACTAATTCAACTTTCATCTCTCTCTCTCTCTGTCTCTCTCTGTCTGTCTCTCTCTCTCTCTCTCTATCTCTCTGTCTCTCTTTCTCCCTCTCTATTCTCAATTCAATTTGCGTTGCTCTGTCAGCATGACCAGGCTACAACTATTGCCAGTGATTACACACTAATATAATTAACTAAAGGCAGCGTCTAGATACATCCATTGGCTGAGTGCAATAAATAGCAGCAGGAAAGAATGTGGGGCAGATTACTGGGCCTCGAAGGAGATTGTGCAAAGCTTCATTTCAAGTGCAGTGTTTGCCTCCCAGAATTCTCTCCTCGGTTTCATACTCAGTCGGACTTGCCTTCAATGTGACTGACACTCCCCCAGCCTTTCTGGCCTTACAGGTGCACCTGGAGGCCATAGAATCACGAGATTGCCTTAAAGCTTTTTCCACCTCTGGACCAGCTCCACTCCTTTGCCATCTTTGCCCCAAGGGGCATTATTTACTGGGTCATTTTAAGTTGTCCTTTAAATAGCAGGAGCAGACCAACTAAGTGACACCGTTTTCTACCTCAGGTGGTAAAAAAAACAAGAGAATCCAGGCGGTTCTTGTGCTCCTGTACCATTATAGTGCGTGCCAGGGAGGAGCTGGCGGATGGCGTCCACCTTCAATGTAAACAGTGCTGGAAATGGGCACAATTTGCTGTGGGGGATTCTTCCCTTCGTAGGGCATGACGGTCAGAGTGATATTGGTGGGGCTTAGTGGCAGAGATAGGTGTAGAATAATTTGTTATGCCCTGAATGTCGAATGATTGCTGCATGAAATCAAAGTGCACGGTGGGAACATAAAAATGACCACCGATTTTATAAAAATGCATGTGAAAGTCATTCAAGCATGTAATGCACACTCGGTGTGGTGCTCATGCCATCTGTTGACATTCTCACCCTAATAGTAAAATATCAGCAAAGTACGAGCTATACATGCTCCTTTGGCACACTGTCAATGCAGTTAGCCAATACATTCGTCCTCATTACGAGGTTGGAGATAGCCATGCCCGCGATGGGGAATTACAGAGCCATTCTGACCTTGGAGGGCCCGGTAATTCCACCTGTGTGGAACCCGGAGCCGGTATGTCCCCATTCCCATTGGAGCCCCCGTAGGGATCAATGGGAATGGGGAGGATGGTAGCCGCGGTACCGTCGATAACGGTACCCTTGCTACCATCCAGTTCTGCTTGCGGGTGCCACTCTGCACGCCTGGTCTGACCAGGCGTGCAGACCGGCATCCGCGAGCATAACTTGTAATGTGGCAGCATGGTAACAACGGCGTTGGTAGTGCTACCGGCGCTGTTGTTGCCTTACCGCCACTATAGTAATGAGGCCCATTGTATCTCACAACTGACTGCGGCTGCTCAGAGCACACGTGGAAACAGCACACAAGAGGAATTTCTGCCAGGTGCTGTGGGAGGACAATTCCTGCAGGAGCACAGCTTCATTTTGTTCCAGCCCAATTCCTCCCCTGAATACAATCGATCCCGGACCAGGTGTAAATTCAAAGGGATTCAAGCCTCCCCGCCCACGTCATCATTAGGTATTTCCAACTCCATGTCTCACCTTATCAGGTGACGCCTGACAAAATGGTGCAGACCTGAAAACAATCATGCAGAGAGTTTGCCTGTGTGTTTTCTCCCTATTCGTGCCATTTTGATCCACACACAAAATTAGACTAGTGGATAGAGACAGCTGTAACAAAAACAAAAACATGAAAAATATTCCTGCAAGTCGTTGCATTTGTCTTTTGATATTGATAAGGTGAAGATGATCAAATATGTGGCAATTAATTGACTGCATTGATGATCTCATTCCTCCGTTTAAATGAGACCACAGAGTTTCAACTTCATTTGTTTTTACCTTCCTAGTCTTTCTGTTCTTCCACATTCTTTCGTCACTCCTTCACACTCCCATCCCCTGCCCTTAGGCCTCGCTCCTCTGCTTTCTCTTCGTCCACAGCCCAAAACCACAAAGGGACATGGGATGACAAGATGCGCTTAATGAGGCAAGGAAGAAGGGAGAGGACGGTCAACGCTGAAGTCACGTCATGTCCCTGGGCCTAAATCTAGACAAACAGCTATCATGCATGCCGCATTGATATGACCTGAGCCTTCATGCGCAGGGCTAGAGGGAGGTTAATATTAGCCGGGATCAAATTGAAGAGTTTGCATCAAGGCCTGTGCACATCTAATTCACCCAGTAGGACAGACCAAGGGATCTAACTAACATCGGATATTCTGTCACTGCCTTGGGTGCAGAGTGCAGTTGTACTAGGGATCACAAATCTTCTTCTAACTCAGGAGTTCTGAGGCTCGTGAAAAACCGTAAGCAGACCAATTTCAGGCCAGAGTAAGGATGCACCATTGTGTTGGCCAAACAATTAGTGAAATCACATTTGCTTAAAATCTGTATTGAAAAATATTAGGGACTTCTCAGATCTACAGTCGATTCAATTGTCAGTTGTGTTGAAGATTTCTCCCTCGTGCAGAACAGGAAAACATGTTCTAAATGTACAGCTTGTTTCATCCTTAAAAACATGTTCTGCAGCCACCAATCGTTTGTGCATTGGCCAGAAAAATCTTCGCTACACTTTCTGAAAGGATTGTCATACATTTGCACAGAATTAGGCCCTCACCTGTTGTAGCAATGACTCTAATACACCATTATTTGGCATCTTTTGTGGAGTATGCCCACAAACTAAACTGTCTTTTGTCACTCAATTAAAAGGTGCTCTTCTAATCCAACTAAATTAAGTTAATTATGTTGATCTTTCGAAGTTTGAAAGTCAAAATGAGTGAAATTGGGTTTTTGACCCATAACCTGCAAGTTAGCTGTAGGCATTAAACCCCTGGCCTTAACACCTCCCAGTACTATATTTAGCTATGCATTGGCTGGAAAATAATGGATTTAATGTTACTTGTCTTAACTGCATAGAACAGGAGTCTGCAACTAGTGGCTCTCTAGATGATTTGGACTAATGCTCGCAACATTCCTCAACATTGACTATTCTGGCAATGGCTGATAGGATTTGTAGTCCAAAACACCTGGAGAGCCAAATGTTGCAGACCCGTGGTATAGAAGGAGCAAACCATTTATGGGATTGCATCTGGCACATGCTGGATTGGAAGTTGTACCCTCTCATTGCCTTAGAGACAGTGGCATTGCATTTCTCTTGCATCTGGTGTGCCTCACTACTTCGAACATCTCTTTAATGTCAGGAAAACACACATCAGGGTATTTGCTGGTCCTAAACATGTATTCTTGTGTTCAACAAATACCTCCATCGGGTCTTGAGAGGATGTAGCTGTCCTATAGGGATATGTGTCAATATTATAAATGGTTAGTGCCCCGAAATGGCTGGAAACATAGATAACTAATGAAGATTGCCCATGCTAGCTGCACAGGTCAGTCTTGATTCTATTAAAGACAAGGAGGCGAGCATTATTCTATAACTTTCTTTATTGCTACCAATGCAGCTATTCAACTTCAAACATTTAAACTTTTCTAAAATTTTCTTTTGAGTCAACAAGAAACATTTTCCATCGTTTAAATGACTTCACTTTCATCCTAAAGGCTCTTTTTTCCTGAAAACTGCAAGTCCCATGAGCCTCTTCTATGAATGTAGTCCTGGGCAGTATCTTTCCACCAATCCGGTGTCTGCCCCTCCTATAAGATGACCTCCTCTCCAGGTCCCTTCCTCTTTCTTTGCTGAACTCATTCAACGTTAACCTTTAAACAAACTGCCTCTCAGATCCACAGCTAGACCACTCTACTGCGCTGAGGGGTGCTTCTTAAGGTCCAACGGGACAACTATATTTGTTACAATTCCTCGAGACCAAGTTCTCATGTGGGCTTCTGCTCATCTCCTATGCGAAAGACAAATACAATTCATGCGAGTGGGAATGTGTATCCTAGACACGATCAAAGATATTAGTTAGCAGCTAATATATAGTGTTCTGTTTGCATTCTGTTGGGTGGGAAATAATGCTCGCCTCCTTGTCTTTAATAGAATCAAGACTGACCAGTGCAGCTAGCATGGGCAATCTTCATTCTATGGCAAGACGGAGGCGAGATTATGCTTGTTCAAAGCTTTCCACCACTTTATTAGCCAACTCTGACACAGGCTTAAAATAAAACGTTTTTAAACGTGGATTCTGAGGACCAATCAGCTGCTCTCATTATGTCCTGTAAAGACACACCTGCTGAAAATGCCCTAGAGGCCATTGCGCCCCTAACAGTGTGTGCGCCAAACATCGTCAGATCTATGCCTGCCCAGTGCATCACCTCCCTCACCCACCTGGCTATAGTGGCTGTAGCTATTGCATGGTAAGGCTTTCTGCGCGCAATCAACAGCTGAGTGACACCTGGCGGCCTAATAGACACTGTCTCTGCTTCGTAATCCTTGATACATTGCGCCACGCACAATTTCCTATTGTCTGGGAAATATGGATATGAAATAACCTTAGTGTCCGTTTTAGTTCTTTGAGTTACGGAAAAGGAGACTCCCTCCAGATAGAATATTTTCCTATCTATCTCCATGGCTTTCACATTCGAAACCTTTCTACATGCTATCTAGCAAAGCAACATCGCTAATTTGCCTGATAACTGCGATCGGGACAAGCTAATATTTTCTGGCACTATAGGTGCTGAAATGGGATCCAACTGCTGACGCAAGCACCATCTCGTCCAAGAGTCCCATGCTCAACTGTAGCTCCTAATAGTGGAAGGCGCCCAGGAGTTCTTAATACAATCTGCAGCGAGCTGCAAAATGCCTGGCAGTTCCCATCTCTTCCTGAAATTCTGCAGGCTATCAGTTGCAGGGAGCCCACTACCACTAGGGGATGCCTCTGTCTCATCTGGCTGAGCAGGAGATCCGGGTGATACTGGATTGTCTTTGGGAAATCCGTGGAAAGATCCATCGCTACTGGAAAACACGGCTGGGATTTCCAGAATGGGGCCACTAACACTAGCTCTGCTTGCTCCCTACGAACCTTCGCTATAACTCTCGTGATCATGATGAAAGGCGGAAATGTGTAATGTACTGCTTCGTTCCATGGCTGGAGGAAAGCATCCGTGGCTGCTGCCTCCGGATCCATCTTCCATCTGAAATGTCTGCACATCTGAGCGTTCAGCTTGGATGTGAATAGATCTGTGTGTAGGGGGCCCCACAGTTCTTGTAGACTCTGGAAAACTTGGGGAAGGAGCTTCCAGTCGCTGGCATCTGTCAGATAGCGTGAATTCCAGTCTGCTATGTCGTTCTGCACTCTTGGAAGATATTCCGCTGCCACTGCTATCTGATTCTGGAGGCAGTAATGCCGGAAATCTTTCGCCAGTTCAGCTAGCATTTTGGATCTGGTACCTCTGAGTTTGTTGATGTAGCGGACAGCTGATATGTTGTCCATCTTCAACAATAAGCAGCATTTTATTCTGGCCTTGGTAAATGCTTGCACTGCAAAGGAGCAAGCCAGTTAGCTCGAGACAGTTTATGTGGAGTCGTAGCTCTTCTTCAGACCACTTTCCTCCTGTCTCCAATTGATCGCATCGAGCTCCACAGACTGCCCTGCTTGCGTCAGATTCTATCACTAAGTCTGGGAAGTCGCCAAATATGGCTCGGCTTTTCCAGGCCTCCATGTTCTGAAGCCACCAGTGAAGTTCTGAGGTGGCTTTGTCGTCTTGCTCTGTTAGCTGGTGATATGTGAGACCTCCTTGCGGGTGTCTTATCTTGAGGCGCTGTGGCGCTCTGTAGTGGTGTGGGCCTGGGAAGATGGCCTGGATGAAACTGCAAGCAGCCCCACTATCTGGCTAGATTCCGAAGTGAAATTACTTTCTTCGCTAACACTGCTCTGAGCTCCTTCTTGATTGCTTTCACTTTGTGACTCTGCAACTCTAGCGTCACTTTCATGGTGTCTATAGTAAACCCTAGGAACTCAATCCTCTGGACTGGCTGCAACTGTGATTTGTCTAGATTTACTAGAAATCCCAGGGAGGACAAGAGAGAGAAAATCCAACGCATGTCGCTGGCTAGGAATGGCTTTTCTGCCCTTAGTACCAAAATATCGTCTAGGTATATTATCATACAAATACCTCTCTCTCTTATGGCTGCGGCCACTGGTCGCATCAGTTTGGTGAAAGCCCACAGTGCTGAGGCGAGGCCAAAAGGTAGACATTTGAATCGCCACACTTCCTTGTTCCAGCGAAAACGCAAAGATTTGCAGTGAACTTCTGCTATTGGTATCGACAAGTATGCATCTTTGGGGTCCAGGCGTGCTAGCCAGTCCCCCGAGCGCCGCAGGTCCCTGAGAAGCTGGATCCCTTCCATCTTTAAATGATTGTACTTCAGCCATTTGTTCAGGCTTCTCAGATTGATAATGGGGTGCACCTTTTCTTTCCTGTGCACCAGGAACTTATTGCTGATGAAACCTGGACCTGTGCTCGTCTCGTGCTCTATTGCGTCTTTTTGCTGCAGCTTCTCTAACTCGCTTTCGAGAAGGGCCGCTTCTAACTTTGACATCCGAATTGGATGTGGTTCTAGCTCTTGAGTCGGGTCACCTAGAAAGTCTATATGCATCCCCTCTACTGCGTGACGCACCCATGTATCTTTGGATAAGGCATACCATGCGCTCAAGAACTGAAGGGTCCTGCCCCCCACTTGCATACTGAGAGTACTCACCACCAGAGGCTCTGGGTTGTCTGTAGGCTCCCTTCTGCCTGCACCCTCTCGGAAATCTGCCTCGGGAAGGGAAGAAGGCGTCTTGCTGCCTCCCTTCCCAGTATTGTGACCGATGTCCTTGGGGTCTGCGGTGAAAGGATGCACGACCGAACGCTCGACCTCACTGGCATCCGGTCCCTGCAAAAACCCACCCAGGAAAGATCCTTCGGATTGAACTTTGGCCTTTTTCGAGGGCTGAATAGGTCCCTACAAACTGAGCCATCTCCTTGGCAAACGCTTCTCCGAAAAGAAGGCCTTTGGCTCCATGCCCTGCTTCGTAGGACGAGAGATCACTCGACTTGGAGTCAATTTTTGTAAGTAGTCCCTTTCTTCTCTCCGATGAGAGGGCGCAGCTGGCATTTCCCAACAAACAGACTGCGCATTGAGCCCATTTGGCTGGGATAGTAGGGTCCATAGGTGTTCCGGTATCTTTAGCTTTCTCTGCAAGGTTCATGATCTTTGCCAAAGGACCGACCAGGTCGAGGACTTTGTCCTGGCATCCTCTCCATGCTCTGTCTACATCCTTACGGATGGCCCTGGAAGCTTTTGTAACAAAGGTGACCATTTTTGGGTCAAGGTCAGGGGTTTCCGACATCTTATCAGGTAGCTCTGGACGGGGGCACTCGGCTATCATGCGTGAGCGCACTTCTTTGTCCAAGGGCTTCCGTATATGTTGCGCCATATAGAGTGATACCCTGGGAGAGGGAACCCACTCCGCTGATCTGGGGTGCCGGATGGCTTCTGGGTCAAACATGTCATTGATATCGTTTTCCCTTTCGGGGACGGGAGCCTCTTCCACTGCAGGGTGCCCTGGGAGGTCTTCCTCCTCCCCTCCTTCATCATCAGGCGAATAGCCCTCATCTATCTCCCCTGAATTATTCAACCCTGGGGCAGGTGGTCTGTGCTGATGATCAGCTGATTTTGCCAGGAAGGCCTTCTTAAGTCTCGTGACAGGGTCATCTTCATCTTGTGGGTCAGAGTCGACCTTCCTTTCTTTGCTCGGGGGGTCAGTGAGATTCTGCTCTTCCGAGCTTTACACCCCTGTTCAAACCTACTTAAGGGGTGTCCAGCTGATGTGCCCTCTCCTGGGCTGAGAGCTCTCCTTTTCTTGGAGGATTTCTGCTCTGCTCTGTCTTGCATCCATGCTTCTAGCATGTCCAATCTATGAGTTCTAGGCTGTACGCCTTCTGAAACAGCTTGGGAGAGGGAATCTCCTAGCACTTTCTTAAAACTTAAAGAGATAACACTCTCTTGTTGGGAGGGTTCCTGCCCCCACTCCTCTTCGCTATATTCTGGCATGGTAGAGTGGTCTTCCCCATACTGAGCCATTTTCACTTGGGTTAGCAAGGATAACAATTCAGGTCGGCTGTTGAGGCTCACGTGAGGGTATGTGTAGGCCTTCACTGGGACACGTCATGAGCTTGATTGCTTCGTTTGTGTCTTTTCAGGATTCCGTTTTTTTTTTTCATGCATCACTGCAGTAAATTTGTGTCTTTCGCTTCTCGTACTAAGCGCGCAATGAGGAGAGGCACGGGGGATGCAGGGAAGGATTTGGCTCCTCTGCATGCCCGGGGGTCCTAGAGCATGCCCGCTGAGCAAGCTACGCTTCGTGGAGCGGGGACGGGTGCCTAATGCCAGAAGAATATGCTTGCGCCTCCTGCCCGGCTCCACTCTGACAGTTATACAATCTCCGTGTGGAGCCGCGACAGGGCCGCGGACGTGCAGAATTCTTTAGTGAAACGACATTCGTCGCTTGTTAAACTTCAAAGGCCTAACGACTGCTTTATGATTAAACACAAGAACTCTGAGGAGAAATCTATGATTCAATGATATGTGCGCGCTGCTGTATTTTATTGTGAGCTTCTACATTATCAAAATGAAAACATTGATATCAGTGCGCGGCTGTATTCTAGCGTTATAAATATGTATAGTATTTAAAGCATACATAATCCATAATTAATAGGTAAAATCGTATTGTTCACTTAACTGACTGGCAGCAAAAAGAAAAGAGGAAGGGACCTGGAGAGGAGGTCTTCTTATAGGAGGGGCAGGCACCAGATTGGTGGAAAGATACTGCCCAGGACTACATTCATAGAAGAGGCTCATGGGACTTGCAGTTTTCTGAAAAAAGAGCCTTTAGGATGTAAGTGAAGTCATTTAAACGATGGAAAATATTTCTTGTTGACTCAAAAGAACATTTTAGAAAAGTTTAAATGTTTGAAGTTGAATAGCTGCATTGGTAGCAATAAAGAAAGTTATAGCATAATGCTCGCCTCCGTCTTGCCATAGAATTAGCACATTATTGGATTAGTATGGAATGGGTGATGGGTAGTTGCAAGAGCAGATCACTGAATGAAAGTGAAGCAGAGAGTGGGGATGCTAGGCAAAGCTGCAGATTAGGGTACAGTGATGGTATGATGGGGATGCAGGTTTGGGAGATGGGTGGGTTTGGGAAAGGCGAGACTGGAGAGTGGTGTATAGTGATGATGTTAAGACGGTGAGGGAAGTCCCAAATTATACAAAGGTTCTGGAGCCACATCAAACTTGACTAAAAAATGGAAATAGACAAAGTGCGAGGCAAAACCTAGCTTTATGATCGTCAAAATAAAGCAGGAACTGCTTACAAGCATAACATTCTTTGCCCTCTCAACATGCTTATCAAAAACAAAGAGTTTATATATTCAATATTCGTCATTACTGACATCATACTGTAATCTTAGTTACCAAAACCAGTGGGGTACAGGGATTGGTTGATAGTGGTGACTACATATACATTTCTGATAGGGTAACACTTGCCTGGGTCTTCCTGAGACCGCCTCTAAATTGATAACAGTAAAAGACATAATCTATACAGTATGTAATTACCTGGCACCTTATTTCATGGGTGGCATAAATTGGAGAGTCTGATTGCTTTGCCCCTTACTAACCAACCTTGGACAACTGACATGAGCCAGATAGAAGTTGGGGGAGCAAGGTCCACAGACTGCTTTCCTTTCAATTAAGTAAGATATCATCCCTCATTTCTAAGCCATGAGCCAGAGCGATCCCTTTGAATTTTGCCTTGTGTGGCATCTCATGTCTGGAGATGCATGCCAGGAGTAAGACAGGTGTCTTATCTGTGTTTGTTGCTAATGTATAGGCGGTGTTCCTCAATTATGGGTCACGTATGGTGGGACCATGTTTGGAATTATTTCACCCTGCATTTATTAGGATTTTAGCTAATAGTAATAACAGTGTTACTGTTTCTTTTACCGCTGTGGAAACTCTTGAGTTATTCTTCATGGAGTCTTTTGGCTTATAATTGTCCTGCACCTGGCTTACAAAGGCTGGTTGTACTCCTAATTAATCAGAGAATATATGGCTTGCGTCTTGGGAGTTATTATCTTATGCATTCTCTCTGCCGTTCCTATCCTCCTTTATTAATGGTAATGTTATTAGTGGCTTGGTTTGCTAGCTGCTGGCTGAGCACTGCACAGATGTGTATTTTGCTATATCAACATTTTGGGCCTCATTACGACCCTGGCGGAATGGGTTTAACGGCGCCGGTAAAGGTGCCGATGCCGTTAAACCCATTCGCCTCATTACGAGGTTCCCTCACGGGACCCGCTCTGGACATTTCGTCAGACCAGACGTCTTTTGTGGGTCCCGCAAGGGGACCAGCATGCTAACAGTGGGCCTGTTGTTAACGGGCCTGCTGTTAGCATCATCCCCATTCCCATTGAGCCCTATGGAGGCGCAAATGGGAATGGGGATGGTCCGGGTTCCCTGAATGGAGAAATACCGGGCCCTCCTAGGTTGGAATGGCCCGGTAATTCCCCATTCAGGGAACCCGGACCCGAGTTTGGAGGCAGCCATGCCCTTGTGAAGAGCATGGCTGCGTCCAAACTCGTAATGAGGCCCTTTGAGTTCTTGTGAAGTCTCTAGGCCTTTCCTTTACTTAGAAGCCTGTTGTGACTTACATTTTGGAAAAGATGTCTGACCATTACTGTTGCATTTGTTAGTGAGCTATATTCACGTGTCGTTCATGTTACATTCAGCTTATACATTGATTATGTTAGTATTCTTCCTGTCTTATGGATGTCATGTTAATATTCTTCATGTATAAAAGCATATAATACCTAGAGTTTGCATTTTTCATGTTGAGTGCACATTTGTGTTGGGTCTAGTGCATGCACATGCATTGTTACAATGTTTATTTGGTTACTCGTGCCATCTTCAGTTTTAGATTGTGTCCATCTCCTGCTGTACCTGCCTGGCATTAGGGCGGAACGGTTGTCTTCGTGAGTAATGTTTCTCACCTGTGCAATATTGAACTGGGGCAGGGACAGATGCTATGGATGATGTATTCATCTGCCTCTAAACAATGTTGATGAGTTAAGGCTGGTGAGTGGTCGGAATCAATTGGATTGAGGTAGGTTACCTGAGAAGGTGAGTTAAAATGTGTTTCTGAACTGTTGGAGCGATAGGGAGAGACTTGGTGTTTAATGGGGGCTTGTTTCAGAGCCTGGGACTCCTGTAAAGAAAGGCTATTTACCTCGGATTTCTTTTAATGACTCCAGCATATCCAGTCTTGTTTGGGCATTTTGCTTGATGCTGTGCAGAAGTACCCACAGATGTTTCCTTTTCTGGGAGATAATCTAAATTTTTAGCATTGATCCCTTTATAGACAATCCACAATGTCACTACGTCTCAAAATCAAGCTTTCTCTACCAGTCACAAGTTTCAGATCAACCGTCAAGGCTGGTCTCATCTGGGTGGAGCAAATAGCCTGATAACCACATTATCCAATACCACACTAGTGCTTATGAGTAGCATCCTTCACATGGCTGCCCACCCATCCGCTGGCTAAGGAAATATATCCACCTAATAGCCAAACTCATCAAACTTCACTGGCTACTGGTACAAGCACGTATCAGCTCTATCACCATGCACACTCCTTCCTTTCGGGCAGACAAATCACTATCTGTGAGGTCAGAACATCACCAAGCGTGAGAGCCTGGTAATATTGGAGCAGAATGAATGAAAATGAAAATAAAAGCAGGAGACACAGTTTCTTGATCTACACCCCAATATTGTGGAACCTCATGTTGATCAACATCAGACTTGATTGCACCATCATGCAATTCAGAAAATAAATCAATATCCCTCGCTTCAAGGACCACCTTCACCACTCCCTGTAAGATATACCCCCAAAACTTCCCATCCAGTATCTTGTCTGATGGCACTCCCTTCACAGCAGACCACTGCTATTCCCTCACGTCATATCACATCTCTGTAACATGATCCTCACTTCCTATAAATGCTATCTGTTCTCTGCTACCCTACTGCACGTGAGAGCAGCAGATGTACATATCCTTTTTTTCATCTCATCCATCTCATCAATAAAATGCACCACTATTTGGGCCCCAATTTATCTCAGATATGTGCCAAATACAGCTTTCTGAGACACTATTTATCATTTTGTCACTGGTGGGTTGCTTGTCAGTCAACGATGGCCAAAGCACATGAACCTGCATGCCCCGGCCACACACGCACATGGATGCACTGTGAAGAGGAGGAGAGTATGACATTGACATGCTTTTAAGCAATAGGTGTTTTGGGGGTGCCTTTCACAAGTTATCATATTGTTGGACTCAAGGTTGAGCACCTACTGGGTGTACCCATAATTTACTTGGGTACCAGTGTTTGATCTTAGTGCACCCCTCAATCAACTTGGTGAACCACTCAATAAACTCGGCACCAGGTTTCAATCCGCTCTACCAATGCTATTTTCTCAATGTATACAGAAGAGACTACTAAGCATACCTTATTTTGTTTGATTTATTTATGTATTATGTATTATTATTTTTTATTTGAGATAGTGTATAACTTATTTTAACGACTGTGCTAAGAGATAATGCACATTTTGTAACCATGACATATACAGTCCCAACTCTGCATGGTTAAATAAAACTGAATTGTGGGCACAGCTTTCGGGATTTTCAGAATATTTATTTTTGACTGCATACACTGTTCAAAGAAAGTATTTTCCTCAAACAGACGGGCCTCATCACGGGTTGTGCGGAGCGGTAAATATACAGCAGTAATTGGGTTACCACCGCATTACCACTCTGCCCAATCCCGAGTTGGCTCAGAAAGTTGGAGATTTACCTCCAGCTTTTAGCTGGAGGTAAATATCACCACTTTCTACCCATTTGTGGCACTAGTACTGTGGCACAAATTGTGCTGTGGGAATAGCACCCAACATGTCCCTTTGGGGCCAGGGAACCGAATGGGAATGGGGACTCCCTCCCCCTGCCTGCAACACGGGATGCGGCGCTAAGCGCACGGCACCGAGCTGTGATAACTCTATTAGTGTTGGGCAGTATCCCGGTGCATTTACTGCCGGATACCGCCCAATTTATGATGAGCTCAAAACCTATCACACTGCAAATCAAGTCCATTCTATTTTGCAGTACACATTGTACCTACAGCACGGATGTGAGCTACCTAATATTTAAACCAAGTATTGTGAAGTAGTGTTGTCGGGTGAATTAAGGATGAACTAGTAGTGTGATGAACTACATTTATATAGCCGAAATCCAAAATTTGGACAGTGTTTACACCTTGTAGATTTTCCATTTGATTGCCTTTGGACGGTTTGTACTTTAATGTTGGCAATTGCGACATTTGTAATGGATGCACAAGAAAACAGATCATGTACGTTTACGTGTAAAAGACAGCATTGCAGATTCTAAATTGCAGTGGGCATCTTAATAATGTAAAAGGTTACAGGACATAGTGCCTCATTCCAAGTGTGGCAGTCTGGTAAAATACAGGCGGGAATACAGGATACTGCAATTTTTACCGGACCGCCAAAGTATGAGTCTGGTGGAGCCCCCCCAAGGTGGGAAATCAGCCTATGACAACAGTCACACGGAAAGTAAGGCGTCGGAGAAACCGCCACCTATGGCCACTGGTCAGGCACCTAAGACTTGAGGGGGACACCTCCGCCATGGCAACACCGCCATATCACATGCCTCTTGTGTCTGGGAATACCGTAAACAAAATGGCAGTAACACAGGTAAATGCTAGGTGGCGAAACCACCGCCTGAAAACAGGTGATAAACAGCAGTAAATGAATGCAGGTTTGGTGAATGAGGCCACAGGTCCACCTAATCCATCCAGGTGCACCCAATGCAGCCTGGAGTAGGTAATAAGAATTAGGCATTTATATAGCGCTATGAACCCTCAGGTATCTGAGCGCTGCAAAGTAGGCCACAACTTCAACACGCACACACACAAACTCCACAATGCCGCCACTGGCTGCAGTCAGCATTGAATTGCAGCTGCTCCATGCCAACACTGTGCCGCAGCGGCTGAAGGACCAACAGAGGGTCCAAGAGGGACTCGACAGGAGGGTGAGGATGAGTAACCAGAGAAGGAGGATGCGTCATGCAAGGCGTGCACCCATACCCCATGTACGGGCCCTGTCATTGTCCCTCAGTGACGTGCAAATACTAACCATGTATCGCATGGACAGGGAGAGCATAGCATATGTCCCGAGCATGATCCAAGGAGATTTTGAAATTAGGATTGACACCCACACAGCCATACCTCCACTGGTGAAGCTAGTGTCTCTCCTGCATTTCCTCACAACGGGCAGCTTCTAGCATACTGTGAGTCAGCTGCACGGATTAGTGCAACCAACATTTTCCAAAGAACTGGTGGAGGTGCTGGACGCCCTCCTGTTGCATGTAGAACAGCACATTGCACCCCCAACCACCCTGGCACAGGTGAATGCCACTAAGGCAAGATTCTATGCCCTAGCAGGCATGCCCAATGTGGTGGCAGCACTGGACTGTACGCATTTCAAGCTGGTTGCACACCATGCCCAGGAGGAAGTATACAGGAACCAGAAACAGTGCCACTCACTTAATGTCCAGGTCACCTGTGATGCCGACCTCACAATCACCCACTGCTGTGCCCTGTTCCCGGGATCAACACATGAAGCCATGGTATTGTGTAACATCACACTGCCAGAATTCATGGAGAGGCCCAGAGGTCAAAATACCTGGGCATTGGGTGCGTAGGAATCACAGTACACAATGCCAGAATGTTTTTGTGGGGTGGACACAATGGCAATCAGTGGTGACTAGAATTCCCCACAATACTCCCTTCAGTGGCTGTTGCCCTCCATCATGTGACCCTAAAACAGGAGCAGCACGGAATGGCAGAACTGTGCTACCCAATCAGCATATAGACACAAAGGACCATGTGTACCACAATGCAACAGTTATAGAGACAAAAAGAGCATGATTCATCATTGTGGCCAGGCATGGGTGCATAGGTGAGCCAAGTATATGTGCATTGGAGCGACAAAGTCCCATCACAAACTCAACATCAACATGCCACAACACACCCCTGTACCAATGTCAACTTACACGTACAGCAGGGGCACCCATCACATGATGAAACAAGTGAATCAGGGTTAATGCATGGTGATGTGCGTCAGCATGGGATGCAGAGCCATAGGCACACACAGTGTGTGCACAGTGACACAATAGAGCACCACAGCATGGCACAGCAGGCACGACCAATGGGGCACACACTGTGTCACTCAGTGCAGTTCATATACATTTTACAGAAGTGCACCAGATGTTAAGCAACAGGGTGACACCTCAGCAGGCAAGACAATGCATGTTAGCCAGATCGGTCCTGTGCACCCACAGCCATGTCCCTTACTCGTGTGTCGTGTGCACATCATTGATGATGCGCCCTCCCAGGCAGGCCCACTCACTGGAATGGTCCCCTACCCCTAACAGACAGCACCAGTTATGTCTGGATGACTCAATAGCTAACATTACCTACTCACCACTCACCCTCCCCTGACAATCACTCCTCTGCTGCTGAAGCACGTGCCCTGTGGCCACATGGCACTCACAGGCCACAAGGCCCCTGTCTACTCTACACCACCAGCCTCCCACACCTTCAAAGCTATGCACACCACTCTGGTGTCCACCCCAGCCTACCACCCAGCAAGTGTCCCCCACCGTGGCACACATCAGCAAACATTTCCGGGCACACAAGAGCACTTGCACAGCCCATTTGCCCTCCTCCCCTGTGACATGCATGTCTCATTGCAACACCTTGAGCACCGAATGCCACGAGCACAGTGGACCCACATAAGTACATAAACCAAACCATGGTGTGAGTATTGTGCCCCTCCTGTCCGTGTCCCATTCGTCAGTGGTGGGCGCGCGAACACCATCCTGTAGTATCATGTCAACATGGTATCAACGTAGTCCCGACATGACATGCCTGTCAGAAACGTACACCACTCATCCAATAACCCACATGCCTTAAGGTGTAATGTGAATTTGCATATGGGAACTGTACTTACCCTGACCATTGCCACAGTGCTTGTAAGGTACACTGATCCACTGTATCCACTGACATGCCGTATTTCTGTTCCCATAGCAGGTGACTCTGGATACCACAGCTCCAATGGCTGATGACCGCCGTGAGGAATCCACAGACACCACAGGAGTTGGCGTACAATCATCCACACCTTTGGACCAGGGTGGCAATTGAGTGCACATTTGGTGAGTGGAAGGCATGCTTACGATGTCTACATCGTACTGAGGGGCCTCATGTACAAGCCAGATAAGGTGGTTAGTATCATGTTGGCATGCGCTATGTTGCAGAACAGCTGATTTCGGCACAACATACCCCTGATCCCACATGTGCACATGCCCCCCTGAAGAAGATGAAGGCATCCTTGTGGATGGCACACATGTGGATACTGTGCATGTAAAGTCCAGGCAGGGTCTCATCACCGTCCGGAGCTTATTAATTTCTTTGGATGCTGCCTGCCATTTACCTGGACAATGCTCACTTCAATGTTCATCCTCCTGGTTCCTCAATGTCTACATGGCTACCCTGGCATGTGTCATTGCCACCTTCATCTCCAACTTACAGTGTTATGCGGATGACACACATCTCTCCTTCAGGCTACACTCAGCCACATCCTCTACCTCTCTCTTATCTGACTGTCTGTCCACAATTCAGTCATGGTGTGCTGCAAATTACCTCTGCTTCAAAGCCGGTAAGACTGAGATCATTTACATTCAGACTTCCTCTCCTGCTTTCCCACTCTCACTCTGGCCGGCCTCCCTTGGCCCTGCTCCCGCACCCACCTATGAGGCAAAAAATCTTACGGTCATCTTCAACTCTACTCTCTCCTTCTCCACTCACATTTCGGAAGTTTCTAAAAAGTCCAACTACTAGCTACACCTCCTCAGAGGTACTCTTTGTTTTCTCACCTTCCCCAAGTGGGTCACTGTCTCTAGAGCCCTGGTTCTCTCAAGGCTGGACTACTGCTATAGCCTCTTTCTCATACTCCATGCCTCTGCATTGCGCCCTCTGCATCTCCTCCAGAACAGAACTGCAAGACGTATCCTTGGAATCAAGCACAGGGGCCGCATCTCTCCAGCGCTGAAATCCCTCCACTGGCCCCTGTGGCTGCAAGGATCAGTTTCATGACCCTCTGCATCATCCACAAGTCTTTCTGGGGCCTGGGACCTACCTATCTGCAATGCCACCTACCTAAATGCCATCCTTCCCAAGCCCTCCGCTCATCTACCTCCAACCTTCTGCAAGTGAGCTGGTTCTCCAAGCAGAGATTTGAAGAAGATCTTCATCCTCAGCAGGGGCCTCCCCCTGGAATAGCCTCTCTGCCATCCTCCATCTTGAGCCTGATCTCCTTAAGTTCTGGAAACTCCCTAAAACATTCCTCTTCCTTCTCTCGCACTCTACCCTTCTAACCTATCTCTTTGCTATATCCCTCTCTATCGCCATCTTCCACACAGCTTCCTGCATGGCTTCCGGGTGTACCTCAGATCCTCACAGGTCCCTGGCACCCTCGCTAGTCCTCTTGCACTTGCCTCTGGGCCTGCACTTGCCTCATAGCTACTGCACTTGGTCAATGACCCATAAGAGTGGCATCTCTCAGCGCTTACGCCAGTTTCTGACTCACTGGGCACACTTGGACCCCCCTGTACTTCTCTCTCCCCCTCCGCCTCTCCTGTACCGTCTGTGCACTTGCACGGTCTAAATGTACCATGCCTTGAAGATAGTCTATCTATCCTCCCTGTCTCCCCTGCTTGCATGGTTGCACCTCTATGCACTTGAAAAAACACCAGAATCATCAGACCTATTTGCTGTTATCCATACTGTTAATTGAATTATATGCACTTACTATGCCTGTGCAGACTTGTATCGTTCAGAAATTCAAGGATTCTGAATGACAGTTTGTTTTTTCCCCTTGTTCCGTCCCTCCTTGAGCACCTTGAAACACTTGCCTTGTGTATAGGCGATTTACAAATAAAAAATACCATCTCACACAATAAATGCACACACACATACATTGATGTCCATTCAAGGTTGCAAGTGTGAATTTTCTTTTTATGATTTGAAGGGCCATTCTGGATAAACATGCATTGTACATCCCACCCCAACACCCACCCCAAAAAACACACTACCCACTCTAAATTCCCCAAAAAACCCTACCCACTCAAAATCCACCATCTCCATGGAGATGCTGTATTTGAATGAGGGAGAATAAGCAGGGGAATTGGGAGTAGGAGGGGCAGAAAATCTGGAGGATGAAAACAGTCCTACATCACTACCTATATATATAGTCTCTCTCTACTGGACATATAGTCCGGTAGGTCAATTCTTCAACCACATCCCCTAACTAACTGAGTTATATATATATAAATGGAGATGCTGTATTTGAATGAGGGAGAATAAGCAGGGGAAATGAGAGTAGGAGGGGCAGAAAATCTGGAGGATGAAAACAGTCCTACATCACTACCCCTGACAGTGGAGGGGGAGAGTGGGTGAAGGTTTTGGCAGGGCCCTGAAGGGCAGAAAGGGTTGCACAGTCAGAGGGATAGATCCCGGTTTCAGTGAGGGTAATAAGGTCAAGAGAAGGAGAATTAAAACAGAAGAAGTCAGAGTTAAAGGAGGTTGTATTGCAGTCAGATACTTCCAAAAATCAATAGAAAGAGAGTCAGATCTTGTCATGAACCATCTGACACGTCCTTTCTGGACTTACTGGTCCCTGATGCATAGGGGCTTGCACTCAGCAGTACTCCCAACATGGCTGCCGAATGCGGAAAGCTTTTTACCAGTTTCTGCGCCGTACGCACTACGTTCTATAAAGAGGACACGCCCCCATGGGCCTGCACGTCTCAACGCTACGCTTGCCGTGCCTAGACATGTGCTGCCGTAGTTCCCTTTTGCTTATCCTTTGATTCCTGGTTCCCGGTCCCCCTAAATTCCTCCTCCTTCATTCCCCCTCTTTTTTATCCTCTATTGCATCCCGGATCTCCGTGGACTTGTTCCCCTAGTACACTCTTCGCCGTGTCCTGGACTTTCCCCAGACATCTGAACGTTCCCAGGAGACGGAACGCTGAACGCATGCTGGAACCCGAGGACCGACGCACAGGTTTATACAAGACCCGAACTGTGCAAAAGAAGACTCCATCGAAGAACTCCAACAAACAACATAGACAGGTGAGAAGGGGGGAAACCTGTAACAGATTGAGACGACAACAAACTGATACAGATACGGACATGGAGGCTGCAGTTCAAGACGTCATGCGCGGCATTCAAGAGTTAACCACAGAAGTTCAGAATCTCAAATCCGAGAATGCCGCATTAAAACAACTAGTCCTGTCACGTGATTCCACGACCAAGGAAAGTGTATTGCTGGGCGGAGTAGTGGATAAATATGATGGCTCCTCAAAGAACCTTTGTGGCTTCCTTGATTCGTATTTAGTGCACTTTACTTTTAAGCCCTACTACTTTTCCACCCCCAGGGCAAAGGTGGGCTTTATGATTTCGCATCTCTCCGGGAATGTATTAACCTGGGCTACGCCGTAAGTTAATTCTGGGGATGCCCTCCTGGATGATTATGATGGGTTCGTACGGGCTCTAAAGACCATGTTTGACTGCCCAGAACAGGTTTACAGTGCCCAAGAATGTCTATTGGATTTCCAACAAGGGTCCCAGGTTATGCTTACCCATGTAACACGCTTTAAGCAACTGGCCAAGGAAGCAGATTGGTCCTCGGAGGCCTGATTTACCCTATTTCGGAGAGGACTAAATGAAGAGATAAAAGACGAGCTAGCCAGGGTAGCTTGCCCAGGTTCCTTCCAGGCCCTTATGGACCTCTCTTTACAAATAGACTTTCATATCCAGGAAAGGAAGGCGGAAAAGAAGAAAACAAAAATACCTTACCAAAAGACCTCTATAGAATCTCCCTCCAAACCCGAGCCCACTCCTGCCCCGACCACAGACCCAGAACCCAAGCAACTGGGGGCCTTCCGCGGACCCATATCCCCTTAAAGAAAGATTGCGACGGATTCACACCGGGCTGTGTATGTACTGTGCCTCAGATAAACATCTTGTGAGAGAATGTCCTTTGGCCCCTCCACAGCGTTTGGGAAACGCCAGCTCCCGATCCTAGATGGAGCACAGCTTCAGGAGAGAGATGTTTGCTCCACATCTATTCCATCCTTGAACTCTCCTGGACAAAACAACCTTGTGATCTTGCAGGCCTTTCTATCGCCGTCCAAGAAAGAAACTTACCCCCTTCTGGCATTAGTGGATTGTGGGGCCATGGGGATTTTATAGATCAGGATTGGGTCACTACCCACCGCCTTCCATATGAAACTCGAGACATCATGCAACCTGTAGAGGCAATCGATGGAAGACCTCTCTCTTCAGGACCAATAACCCTGCAAACCAAAGAGATCCAGCTCTCGATAAACCATCATCAAGAGATGATAAAATTTGACATCATGAAGTCTGCCCATTATCCAATGGCACTGGGTATGCCCTGGTTACAGAAGCACAACCCATACATCAACTGGGCAGCAGGATCCTTGTTTCTTGGCTCCGAACATTGTATGTCTCACTGTCTATCCCTGGATTCCTTGTCAAGATCCTCTGAAGGTACGCTGACAGACCAGCAAGGCCCATTCACGGTCTCAAATATTATCCAGGTCCCCAGGGCCTATCAGGATTACACTGATGTGATTTCAACTGCCATAGTTCAAGCCCTACCCACTCACATACCTGAAGACTGCGCTATTGATACTGAACCCTCAGAAGTGATTCCCTTTGGAAGGATGTTCATCCTATCAGAAGCAGATAAAAGGGCCCTCCGAGAATACTTGGATACCAACCTAGAAAATGGCACCATACGACCATCCAAATCCCACGGCGGGAGCTTCGTTGTTTTTCGTTCCCAAGAAAGATTCTAAGGAGCTTAGGCCTTGTCTTGATTATCGTGGTCTTAATCAATGCACCCTCAAGGACCGCTACCCATTGCCCTTAATCTCGGATATCCTGGAAGGGGTGAGAGGAGCTGTAATCTTCACGAAATTGGATCTCAGAGGTGCTTACCATCTGATCCGTATAAAGGAAGGTGACGAATGGAAAACGGCCTTTAGAACACCCTTTGGTCACTTTGAATACCTGTTTATGCCCTTCGGACTCGCCAATGCCCCAGCGGTCTTCCAACGTTTTATGGACCCTGCGTTCTCCGATATGCTGTTCCTCTTCGTCATAGTTTACCTGGACGATATACTGATATACTCCAAGGACCATCTTAAGCATGAAGAGCATGTTAAGGCATTCTTACAGCGGCTACGTGAACATAAGCTCCTGGTTAAACCCAAGAAATGCCTTTTTCATGTCTCTACTGTTCACTATCTCAGATTTGTCCTTAGTCCAGAAGGAATTGGTATGGACCACTCAAAAGTAAATTCCATACTATCCTGGCCTGTTCCAACTACTGTGAAACAGATTCAATACTTCCTGGGGCTTGCCAACTTGTACCAGAAATTCCTACCTTCCTTTTCGGAGATAGTTCAACCGATCATTACATTGTTGAAGAAGGATACTCCCTTCCTCTGGACAGCAGCCCAAGACGAGGCGTTCCAACGATTGAAGTCGGAATTTACACAAGCCCCCATCTTGGCTCAACCTGACATTGATCGACCTTTCCTACTGGAGACAGATGCCTCTAACTACGTCATCGGAGCAGTGCTAAAGCAGGAATTCAAGGACAAGTTAGAACACCCCATTGCTTATCTCTCGCAAACCCTAACTCCTAGCAAGACCCATTATGCTGTTCTGGAAAAGGAACTGTTTGCCGTCCGTCAAGCCTTCACAGAGTGGCGTCATCTACTCCTGGGAGCAAAACAACCTGTTCAGGTCCATACAGATCATCGGAATCTTCAAGTTCTACAATCCCTGGAATGTAGGAATAGTCGTCAAGCCGGTTGGGCCTTCTTCTTTGCCCAGTAGCAGTTCCAAATACATCATGTTCCTGGAACACACAACATAATTGCTGACGCCTTATCCCAACGTCACGACTACGAAACTCTTGAAGATCAATCCTTCCCAAAGATGTTTCCCCATACAATTTTCGCAGCCCAAGCAATCACTCTCCTGGAAGACATACGGATTCAAACCCAGTCCTCTGAGGTCTGGAAGGAATTTACTGGGAAGAATCAATGGAATCGTAAAACAAAGGACGGGTATTTGTTCAAGGACAATGGCCTGGTCATTCCCACACAGAGACTGCGACAAAGGATTACAAGGCTCTGTCATGATACCCTCCATTCAGGACATCGTGGCATTACCAACACTCTCCGTTTAATACAAAGACAGTTTTAGTGGCCAACAATTAAAGTTGACGTCCAGCGGTACATCCAAGCCTGTGCAGTCTGCAATCAAAACAAGCATGATAACAGAAGGCCGGCGGGTCTCCTACTCCAACCAACGCTACCAACAAGACCCTGGGAATTCATCGCTACAGACTTTATTGTAGAACTACCACCTTCTAGGGGATACACAACTATTATGGTTACCATTGATTTATTCACTCAATGGCTCATTTTACACCCTTGTACAAACTACCATCTTCCTCAGAACTCACTGGAATCTTCCTGGGACACATATTCCGACTTCATGGACTCCATTCCAAGATCTTATCAGACAGAGGTCCTCAATACATATCTCAATTCTGGAAACACTTATGCCGTATACTAGGAATCCAACGTGCCCTCTCCTCAGGTTATCATCCACAGACCAACGGAGCTACTGAATGTGTGAACCAAACCCTGGAGCAGTATCTTCGCTGTTTCACCACCATGGTCCAGGAGGATTGGTCACTCTTAATACCTGTGTCTGAATTCGCCTACAACAATTCGGATCACTCGGCTGTCAAGACCAGCCCCTTCTTCTGCAGCCAAGGATTCCACCCTTTGGTTCTACCATCCCTTCTCCCACATCCTACACCAGTTCCTACAGTCGACTCCTGGATTGAAACCCTCATCAACATACACAAGGAAGCCAAAGAACACCTCAAAAGGGCCCGAACTAACATAAAGCACTATGCAGACTCCAAAGGAAGATCAGGACCTTCCTATGCAGTGGGTAATAAGGTCTGGCTATCCGCGAAACTACTGCCTCGACACTTACGACCTGATAAGTTGTCTCCTCGGTACTATCCCCCCTTTTCCATAAAGGAATTCATCAACCCATTGGCCTTCCGAGTCAAACTAACAGACACCTGGAACAGGATCCACGCAGTGTTTCACACGTCTCTAATGAAACCATATGTCCAGACCTCCCAGACTGCTCCAAGATCTACCCCTGTGGTTGTTGATGACCAGCTAGAATTTGAAGTGTCCAGAATATATGACTCCAGGTACAGACATGGTCAGCTACAGTATCTGGTTGAGTGGAAAGGCTATCCACCCAGTGAACGCACCTGGGAACCAGTCTCAAACCTAAATGCCCCCAGACTACTTCAAAGGTACCACCTTATACACCCAGGCAAACCCGGAGGAACAGGACTTCGGAGGAGGCATGCTGTCATGAATCATCGGACGCATCCTTTCTGGACTTCCTGGTCCCAGACCCATAGGGGCTTCCACTCAGCAGTACTCCCAACATGGCCGACGAACGCAGAATGCTGTTTACCAATTTCCGCGCGTATGCACTACGTTCTATAAAGCGAACACGGCCCGTGGCCCTGCGCGTCTCAACGCTACCGCTTGCCGTGACTAGACGTGTGCTGCCGCAGTTCGCTTTTGCTTATCCTTTGATTCTTGGTTCCCGGTCCCCCTAAATTCCTCCTTCTTCATTCCCCCTCTTTTTTGTCCTCTATTGCATCCCGGTTCTCCGTGCACTCGTTCCCCGAGTACACTCTTAGCCGTTTCCTGGACTTTCCCCGGACATCCCCGGACATCTGAACGCTCCAGGAGACGGAACGCTGAATGCACACTGGAACGCGAGGACCGACGCACAGGGTTATACAAAACCCGAACTGTGCGAAAGAAGACTCCATCGAAGGACTCCAACAAACAACATTGACAGGGGAGAAGGGGGGAAACCTGTGACAGATCTAGAATCATAGCGGTGTTGAGTCTGAGAAATATAGAGAGAAGTACAAGGTCTTTGTTATTCGGCAGGGTATGTTTCTGCACTCCAATTTATGGGACTGTCCAGTGTGTCTCTTTCCTTTTGCTTCCCCATTTCAAACACTTATATTTTTAATTTTTGTATTGGCATTGGAAAAGGTTGATACTTTGTAGGGGTATAGCACTATGCTGTGTACTTCTTCTTATTAAGCACCATCACTTCTGTTGACCTACCAGTGCTGGACATTTTCTTTGAGGGCAGCTTCCCATTGGATAACACCATGGAATCGAAGAAATGTCAGGGGACAGACCAATATGCCTGCAATCTAGAGGATGGTGTTTCAGTGCAAGGAATGCAAAATTAGCATGTTAATTACACCATCTTGTGGGAGAAGGCTCTAAAATCAGGACCTATCCATGATAACTTGATGATGAGGTTGATGTTTCAATAGTATAAGAATGAAGACGAACTTTGCCCTTATTACCTTTGCCCTTATTTTGTTGTGAAGGAGAGTGCTGAATCTCTAAACCCTTTACTTAAGATGTTTATTAATGCTTCTTTCGGTGAAGGTTATGTCCCTAAGGTCCTTAAACAAGCCTGGGTCATCCTGCTTATGAAGAAGCCCAACCTAAATCCAGACAACTGTTTGATCTATTGGCCCATAACAAATACTCTGTTTCGTCTGAAAATATTGGTTCAGTTTGCCACCACTCAGCTTCAAGGTCACCTTGATGATTTATCTTCATTAAAAGATCGCCAATCTGGATTTTCCTCCTGCAGAGGAATAGAGTTGGCTCTTGTGGACATGAAAGACACCCTTTTTCAGATTGTAGATCAGGGCCAAGTAAATATGATGATGATCCTCAATCTATTTTTGGCATTTGATAGTATCAGCCATACCATTTTGGTACATCGCATTGCAATAAAGGTGCTGATACAGTGCCGTCCAGGGGGGCTCATTTTCCAGTTGCTGGAATAGCAGTGGCAGGAGGAGGCACCCCCGGGGGTGGGTCAAGGTATCAATGAGGGCTGTAATGCAAGTGCCTAGAGCACATAGGTGGCCCAAACAGCCAGGGGTGGAGGTGCTGAAGGGGAGAAATGGGAGCGCGCAACAAACATTGTGACATTGAGTCAGGTGAAAACCCCAGGTAAGTGTTATACATGGGGATTTTTCAGACAGGCCCTTTAAAGCAGGACTCCAAGAAAATTGTGTGAATGCTCCATGGCAGTGGGGTGGGGTAATATATATTCAGGCTGACCATCATTCAGGCCGACCATCCCCAGGATCCAGCAGTCGCTGGAAAAAGAACCAGTCTATACACACAAGCTCAGCGAGCCAGTCTTGCAGGTGCTTGCGGAGATCTGGGGAATTCAAAATTCAACCAGGCTATGTCCAGACAGACACACTCACAGCACATAAACAGCATTACTTCTTGCCTGGTGTACACTTCTTTTTGGATTACTGCTGGTAAATTGTTAGTTACGTGCTCTTATAGGACCCGAGATAAATGTTGAGAGGACAAAGCAAGATCCTCAGTTCCCTCTGCCATCTAGGGGTATTCCGGCCACCCTCCTGGGAAATGCGGACCAGAGACTGCAGACAAGTTCTACGCACAACTCGAGGAGGCCCTACAGATGCCGAGTTCCCGAAGGCCTGCCTGGTCTCTAGCACCAGCTGCACTCAGGAGGAGGAGTGAGCTAGCAAAGAGGACTCAGTACGGAAAGGGCTTGAGGATCTCTAGGACACGTGAGTGTTCTTTGCAGGAACATGGTTGCATTCCCACAATGGGGGGAGGGATATATTCTCACAGTGTTTAGAACAATCTTCAAGGTGGGAGGACGATAGGCCGCAGTAGTTGTAGATTTTAATACACTCTACTCCATAGGGAGCGGTTGTGTGTGTGGGCACACCTTTGTTAGAGCAGGGAGGTGCATAGCAGGAGGCACACCCCATTAGATGGCAGTTGCACGTAGCACCAGAGATTGCATTGTTGTGTCATTTGGGGAGAAGGGTGTTATTTTTTCATTTATTTGTTGAAGCAGTGTTTTGTTGAGCAGTAAGGGAACAGCGCGTGTTAGTAAGTAGTGTTTGTTCGTCTTGTGGCATGGACCGAGGTGGAAGGGTCAACGCGGAAGATACCTGGTGTACAATATTGTACTTGGCATTTTAGCAGTGGGCATGAACTGAGAGGAAGGGTATAGTTTGATGGCTGCTTACACTAATATAGTTCGAGGTGAGCCCGTGGAGAGGTCTGGTGACGTACTAACATGAAGTGAGTCAGCAGGCCTGTGGAGAAGACCAGTGTGCGTGAAAGGAGTATGTGGGTGGGCTTGTGGAGAAAGCCAGAGTGAAAACAGTTATAAGGGGGTGAAAGGTGAATGTGTGTGCATTTGAAAAGTAAAGAAAGGGGGGAGATACGAAAGAGGGGAGTAGAAGGAAAAGGGTGAAAGGGATCATTAGGTCATAAAACAGGGAATAAGACAGAGCTGTGAATAATGGCATATCAGGATAGCCCTCTCGACCACATGTGTGAAAATCGACCCCAATATCACAATAAAATACTGAAGTATAACTTTCAATGGTTTTAGGAAACTGCAGGTCAGTGTTTCCATGCATGGCTGGGGGAGGGAATGTTCGATAGTGATATAATAGAAAATATGTTCTCGTATTTACTAACAAAGTACAAAGGCTCCAAGTTAAAAAGCAGATAAAATATATTGGGACTCTGGAAACAGTTCGAAGAAAAGAGGGGCAAACCCACAAAGCCAGACATCAATAGAGAGGAGGCAATAGACCAACTTAGTGCCCCGCCTCCACCCAATGAAGCATACCAGGCATGCAGACCTGCAGCAGGGTATACGGTCCCACCGCATGTATCCCCAGACAGAGAGGGAAGGGGAAAAGGAAAAAAGAAAAGTAGAGCAACATGAAGGGATGAATTACACGATGGGGGGAGAGGAAGTATCTAGCCAACATTGAAAGAGCACACAACAACAGGTGGAGACACTGTTTAACGAAGCAGAGAGAGTTATCAAACAGGAGATGTGGAGAACGGATACAGAGAGGGGGAAAAGCAGGATGGAAAAGGAAGGACTTCAGAGAGGATAACATTTAAATTGGACAATTTATGGTATTGTATTATATTGTATTTGGTTATTTATATAGTTACTGAAAACAACGCCTTACGCGCAGCACAAGGCATCTCCAAAAGAGAACATATATCTACTGCAAGAAGAGCCTCCCACTGGCTACCTATAAAAGAGAGGATCATCTTCAAAACCTTGACCCTCACCCACAAATGTATCCACTCTGCAGCCCCAGCCTACCTTACACAAAGGATCCACCCGGCCATATCCGCAAGACCAACCAGGACCCCCTATACCAACCTACTCACGGTACCCATGATAAAAAAATCAAGAGCAGGGGGTTGTAGCTTCCCCTACCTTGCGGCTCTACACTGGAATGCCCTCCCCACTGCCCTGCGAGCTGAGCCTTCCCTGACCACCTTCCGCAAAACCTTGAAAACCACCCTGTTTGCTTGATTCCCTACCGTTTATCACCTACACTCGCCACATGTATACCTGACCTTTGTACGCCTCCATGCATAATATCTGTTACACCTAAATGTCAATGCCAAATGATGTAACCTATGCATAATGTAACTAAGCTTTCTGCAAGTAACAGGGCCAAAATGCCCCTGGGCTGCCTGCGTGCTATACAAATGTAAAAAATAAAATAAAATAAATAGTGCTCTTTCCCCACTTGTGTGGCCTAAATGCGCTTTTTAGGTTGGAACGCCTTCCAGTGTGCTGGAAATGTATAAATAGTTTACATTAGGAGATGCATTTGTGTATTTTTGGCCGGTCTAGCACTTGGGTGGCTGGCTAGGCTTGACTAAGCAGCCCAAAGGGAGCTCAGGAACGTGGTGGGCACTGGTGGTGGTTTGTGATAGATTGCTACTGTTGAGAGACTCGATGTGTGACAGGCTATACTGAATTTCTTTCATTGGTAGTCGCTGTATGCTAGTGGCAGATGTGTTGAGGTACATGAGGTGTTTCAGTATTGAAGAGTACATTTGCTGCTAGACCAGAAAGCATAGCCGTAGCTGCATTCGATGGTGCATGGATGCTTGGCTGTGCCTGCAGCCTGTGTCCACAGGTGTGGTGTAGGAATATGTACTGTAGTCTTCAAGGTAATACGTACCGTCGCCATGCTGGCTAATATTCACACTTATATCTAAATGTGTCAATTGCTAACATTCACATTCCTGTCTAGATGCGACGCAAGCTAATATTCACAATTATACATAAGTGTGGTACTGTCTAACAATCACAATCCTCTTAAGATGTGAAGCAAGCTAATATACAGAATCATGTCTAAAAGCGGCACTGGTTAACAATCACAGTCCTGTCTAGATGTGAAGCAGGCTAATATTCATCATTATGTCTAAATTAGGAACAATGAGGAACAAGACAGCGGGAGGTGGAGATGGGAGTAGGGGACAGGCACAGTATTGTGTCAAAAGAGGAAGAGATGGAAGAGGGCATAAGCAAAGGGGAGGATGAACAGTGGACACCCGATAGCGAGAGGAGAAGAGGATGAAAGCAAAGAAGGAGGGGAGAATAAGACGAGCGAAGAAGGGACTGGTCAAGCATCCTTAGCAGCTGCAAGAAGAAAGTAAAGACAGGAATGGCACTGGAGACAGGGCACTGAGCGACGCAGATGCCCTTACTACAGAAGGGGAGAGGAGATGCACAGATGCACACTACGTATCATGGCAGACAATTGACCGAGATAACCTTATTTGTAGTTTGACCTCCCTTGTGGCAGGGGCCAGCAAATGGATATACCCAACCAAGAAAGAAACCACAGTGGTGAGGTTAGCAATAGGGGACATGAAAAACTAATTTGCAGCAATAATAGTGGAGCGAGGGGATAAGATATGGGAGAAAGTGCGATATAAGGGGGAAAATTAAGCACCAACGTACACAATGGATCACTGTTTAATTGCTGTCAAGCGCAGATGTGGAAGGTCTTGAGAAGCATGTATCTGGACAGCTCAGACTTAGGAGCTGTCGTGCCCATAAAATGAAACCAAACAATGACCCAGCAAAGTGTGTCAAACAGTTACAGGAACTCTCTATTTTGGAAATGCAAAAACCATGGGACGAGTGTATGCTTTTATGTTACTATATATTGGCCAAAGGACTGCCATCAGATGTCCAGGACTCTTTAGATAAAATAGTAGGGATAGAGGCAAAGGGATGGACAGACATATAGGCAACAACAGTACACTATTGTAAGAGTAAGCATGCAAGTGAGAGGCAGGCATTAGAAAATGCCACAAAGGCAGAAAACAGACTACAAAATGGAAGGGGCAATGCTCATACCCAACGCTCCTGCAGTGGCATCCGCCTAACAGGGAGGGTTTTCCGTAGGGAACATGCCACTGCCCTCGGGATATGTGCCACCACCTTATGTTACACAATGGGGAGTGCAGCAGCAGGGGAACTAGCAACAAGGAGGGGTTGTCCCACTGCGCAGAGGATATTTTCAGTGAGGGAGAGGAGGATGATACAGGAGGTTAGGATACGGGTTCTTCTGTCCGTGTTTCATATGCGGGAACATTGTGCACTTTGCATGCCCATGTCCCTTTGGGCAACAAGTACAAGCGTAGGCATTTCAAATGGCACAACAGCAAAAACAGCAAACCTCCTGTGTACAGGAGCCGCAGCAGCAGCATATACAAGTCCACAAAGCACAACCGCAGCAGTGACAGCCACCATACCCCCGGTCTAGCCACAAGGCCCAGTGGGGCAGGTAAAGACTCGGATAACACGCCCAAGCACTCCCACATCAGTTTCAGCAAAGGCATCGGGCAGTGCAGCAGTACTGGGTCAGACTGTGGTACCCCGCTACACCGGGCTCAGTGTTGTAGGAGGGAATCCCTTCCTGTTTCTGTTCCTGACAAACATTGCACCACAATAGGAGAGCCCAGAGAGAGTGCATGTGCGTCCAATACTAGCAGTAACCGAAGACCTCGAAGAGGAGCCCACGGTAGCAATGAAAATAGGACCAAGAGAGTTCTCTTTCCTGATAGATACAAGGCTACCATGTCATGTGTAAGGGAGGGGGGATTCCCATTGTCAAATAGGACACACAAAGCTTTTCTGGGTCAATTGTCACAGTTCCAATAACGAAATATTTAACACGATAGAGACAAAGCATAATGTAGCCACCTTGCTGTACTCAAAAGTCACCCCATAAATATACTATGGAGGGATTTAGTGAGCTAACTGTGAGAAACCTGAGGGTGTTCTCCCAAGTAGAGTCCTGAAATGGCTTCTCTAGGTGGCCAAGACACAGCCATCACTGTTGGATCCAATTCCTGGGGGTGGACCAGTTGGGGAGAATCACCTGGGTAGGGAAACGCAGGGTTATGCTTGGGGGAATGTTCTCGGTGAGGCACAGTACTATGCCAAGGTAGAGGAAGAGGCGGACTACATCTCTGAGGACTTTATAGGCTATAATACCTCTGCCATGCTTCCTCCCATTAAATCTATCCTGCCCATATCCAACAACCCTTCCATGTCTGAGCAACCTGCTAGGAATCACCTCGGAACAAGGAAAAATGACATCTCCCAGAATCCCTTTTTCCTGTTCCATACCCTAATACTCCTAATCATTCTTCTTCATGTCCTGCTAATTATTATTTTCCAAACTCCAGGTCGTCTTTGACCAGACACTACAATTCCCACAAATCTCCTTGTTTAGTTCCCGATAAGAATCCTGGTGATTTCCGTTCATTTCACAAAGCCTACAAATCTTTTCCTTCTGAATTTATAATAACCCTATTGAGAAGGCTACCCTTTCCTATAACATCTTTTCCCCCACCTATCCCGTAGAATGCTCAAGAACTCCATCACCTTCCTTTTTCAACCTGAACACGTCTTTGCAATGTAAACAGACTAATTTTAACCTGTTTACCTGATATGTCCCAACCAAAGGGGCAGGCAAAGTCAGACAATTAGCCTAAATCACACAGACCTGGTGGTCCTTTCCTTTCCCCACAGGGATAAAAGGTGGAGCCAGAGAGAGCACTATAAGCAAGGCGAGCACGACAGACAGCACGATGAGACAGCTACAACGCGCCAGTTCACAAGAAGTAGAAAGGCATCAGGAATGAGAGGGTGACGAGGAGACAAATGACCTTGCCCTTTTTGTACCAGAACTGCAGACCCTTTTTGGAAGAAAGCCTAAGACCACGAACAATAGCACAAGTGTCCTGCAGCAGATGTCAACGGTACACGGGGCAAACCTATGCCGATAAACAGGAGCGATGGAAGCTCCTGTGCCCATGGTACCAGCCTTGACTCCAGAGTGGCAACAGCCAAGTGGTTAATCACAGCCGGTGAATCGAGGGGAGAACCGATAAGAACCGGGCTCTGTTGAGGAAGAATCTCAAAGTAGCAGGTTTTGAACCAAAGCTGATGAACTTTGAAAGAACTGTAAAAAGTGTGACAGAGAGACCAGCGGCTGAGGGAAACCGGCACCATGTGGGTGCTAACTTGAGAGACTCTCGTCGAGCCCCATATGAGAGAATCTACAGATACCCGAAGGCCATAGGAGGGCCAGCAAAATAGGTCAAAGTGGTATTACAGTGGGGTCAAGAAAAATCCCTGTACAATCAAAATACTTTGATCTACAAGCACGGTGAAAGAAAGGGAAGTGAATCCCGAAAACATTGAATTGGGTTAAAAGAGAACGTTGAAAGTGAAGAGGGTTCTGAGGCAAACCAAGGGAGATCCAGGGGTGAAGTCATCACCCAAACAAAAGACATTGAGAAATTTACAGAGGAGAAATCCTGCGAAAGGCAAGTGGGGTCCGACCCCTGCAGAGAGAGATCCAGGGGTGAAACCATAAACCCAAGATTAAAAATAGAAGAAGGTTCTGAGTCGACTGAAGGAGATCCAGGGGTGAAGCTATCACCCAACGTTGTTTGATAAAGAAACTGTGGTATATTTTGGAATACGATATGATAAGGGTCAGTGTCCAGAACAGGGAGACCCAGTGGTCAAATCTTCACCCTACATGAAACAGTGATAAACAATTGAGAAGGGTCAGTGCCCAGAAGAGGGGGATCCAGAGGTGAGTCCATCTACCAGCACACATTGGAAATAAACTGTTCATTTTTTAGAGGAACTTTTTGTTATTTGAACACCTCAGGCCCTGAATGGGAGAGACTTTCTAAGGGAACGAGACTTGGCCATCGAAGGTCCTGAGAACTGCTAGTGGAACTGTCGTCTTGTGCTGTAACAGTCTCTCCAAGCTCCAATCTTATCCCGTACACAAAATGTGGGGAAGGGAGACCCAGACTAACGCATCCTGACATATTATTTAAGAACACGCCTTTCTTTTCTTGAGAACGATCCCACGCCCCTTTTTGTATCAGTTGTAAGGTTTGGGTATAGGTTTCTTAGTATAGGCACTTAGATTTAGGTTTGGATTAGGCATTTTTCCAACCTGCTTACAGCTTTCATTGTTCAATAAACACCCTTGAACGATGATCACTTATGTCTGTCTTAGTTGTGTCACCATGAGTTTCTCACAAAACTATATGCAACAATATCCTTCACAGAACATGGAATGGTGTGCTCGACACCAGGTGTCCATTACACCGAGTGGCAGCACTTATTCTAGCAGCACACACACACAGAACACTGCAAGGGCAGCCCATGTACCCTGGAATGTTCCTGTATGGGGTCCAGATACTGCTCGGATGGGTCCCGAGGATAAAAGGAAAGGTGTTCTGACTGGTGTTCTGACTGGTGTCAGAATTCCTCTTTCATCCTGAGTGCCAGATGAAAGATGCTAAGGGCTCCATAGTAGTTTTACTGCTCAACAAAGTAGTGATTTGCAAAGACATGATGATCCTATGTGGAACAGATGACAATGTATGGAATGGCATACAGTTCTATGGATCGACTGAATGCTGACAATAACAGGAGTAACTGGTGTACAGCTCTTTTTCTTTGGGGAGGACGAGAGAGACATAGCATTCCAGGTACAGATATCCTGCTCAGTAAGCGTAGTAGAGAAGCTGGTTCTGCATCTCACACCATTAGTGAAGAAGAAGAACAGGCACATGCAGGAGGACCTAAAGAATGTCCCAGATAAACTGTGGATAACAGGGTCCCATGATGTAGGAGTACTAAAAGAAACATGGGCGGTTAAGATAAAATTGAAAGAGGGAGCATTGCTACCGCAGGCAAAACAATACCCATTGTCACGCAAGGCAGGCAAAGGGTAATACTGGACCCCCATGCATTATGGCAGCAGGGCATAATACAGACATCAACATTACCGTGCAATGTGGCTAAATACCAAATAAAGAAATCAAAAGAGGGATCATGGAGATTCATACAGGATGTATGCCCCATGAACAATGTTGGATCCTGCCAAAAGATCATGTAACATCCCAACCAAGGCAAAATACTTCAAGATTATTGACCTGAAGAACGCCTTCTTCTCCATTCCCTTACACGCACATTCTAAATATCTGACAGCTTTTATGTATCGGGGGTTCATATTTGAACACACTACGATGTCACAAGGGTACTGCTATTCACCCAGTATCTTCAACAGGGTGATCCAGATGGACTTAAGAAACTTGCAGGTGCCAAGCACAATGATACAATACATTGAAGATTGATTAGTGTGCAGTGACACTGAGGAGCAGTGCTGGGCAGACTTGGTGCTTCTCTTGATGTTACAAGCAGACAAAAAGCCATCTGCTGATCCCTCCTGCCTGGCTAACTATCACCCTATCTCTACTACCTCCTTCTTAGGTAAACTCTTGAAAAAGGTGGTCCTTCCCCAATTGACACTCCACACTGATCTTGTTTGTTGCCTTCATGACCATCAATCCGAATTCCGGGCACCCAGAGGCACGGAAACTGCTCTCCTGAACACCGGTGAAACCATGCTCGCAAATCTCGACTCCAACTCTTCTGCTGTTCTCATTCTCCTCAATAAATCCTCTGCCTTTGACATGGTCAAACATTGAATCCTCGTAAAGTGGCTCTGTGACACCCTCAGCATAACTGACCGGGAACTGAATTGGCTGACGAACTTCCTCACTAATTGCCATTCCCAGCTGCAACTGGGCCCTTTCTTCTCCACTACTACCCTCTTTACCTTTGGCATCACCCAGGACTGTATCCTATTGCCATGGCTCTTCAATATCTATCTTGCCCCTCTTGCTCACCTGATGCTCTCCTTCTCGCTTAATTTCCAATGTTACACCGATGACACACATCTTTCCTTCAAACTTCATGCTTCCTCCTCTCTTATCCCCAACTGTCAGCCCGCCATTCAGACATAGTGTGCAGCAAATGATCTTTGTACCCATGCCAGAAAGACAGAGATCCTCCCCATTGGGAGACCTGTGCCCTATTTTCCTCCTACACTCTGGCCACTGCCTTTGGGCCCTCTACCCTCACCAACTTGTGAGGCCAACAACCTTGGGGTCATCTTCAATTCCGATCTATCTTTCACCCCCCGCATCATGGCCCTTACCAAGAAGTCCCACTTCCAGCTTCACCTCCTCAGAGGCATTCATCTATGTATCACCTTCACCCAGAAGCTCAATGTCTCCAGAGCTCTGGTGCTCTCCAGGCTGGGCTATTGCAACAGCCTCTTTCTCATTCTCCCTCTTTCATCCCTTTGCCCCCTCCAGCTAATCCTGAATAGGGCTGCAAGAGTTATCCTTGGCCTCAATCCCAGAGACCGTATGTCTCCAGCCCTAAAATCTCTCCATTAGCTCCCGGTGCCTGCAAGGATCAAATTCAAGACCCTCTGCATTATTCACAAGGCCATCTGGGGTCTGGTACCATGCTATTTCCAACTTTACCTTCCTAAATATTCCCCTGCTAGAGCCCTACGCTTCTCTAATTCAAACTCTGACTGTCAAACGCTTCTTCAAGCAGAGAGTGGGGGGCAGGTCTCTCTCCTCGGCTGGTGCCTCCCTTTGGAACAGCCTCGCTGCCCATATCAGACTTGAGCCAGACCTCCTTACATTCCGGAAACTGGTCAAAACTCTGCTCTTCTCTACCTTTTTCCTTTCTCTGCTAATCACCCCACTGCCACTGTGACTGGTTGCCTGCTCCTCATGAATCCCACAGGATCCCAGGCCCTTCCCCCTAGTCAACAGCAGCATCCCACACCCCACTGCACTGCCCTGCGGGCCCCTGTTTGGTGGCCCCACATCGCACCTTGAGAGTCACCTGTACCAGCACATAGTCTGAGGTTCTCCTCCTTGGCTCCCCTTTCCTCGCAGGCCCTCCTCCAGCACTTGTCCACTCCTCTATTCCCCCTCCTATGCCCTTCCCCTGCACGTTTCCTCAATGCACTTGCATGGCAGAAACCCATTAAGGCCTAGTAGGACCACAACTGTATACTACTGTCATTTTTTCCATTGTTATTATTTCCCCAGTTCCCTTCCCATTTAACCTTGTGGCACTTTTAAACACAATTCTGCTGTATAAAGCACCTTACAAATGCTCAATAAAATTAAAATAAAAAGGTAGACATTGAGAAATTACAGTACTGCCAGGAAGGGGTTGTATACTTGGGACAGATAATATCAATAGAAGACCACAAAATAACACCAGAGAAATAGAAGCAATACACACAACTCCACGGTGAAAGAGATGCAGCAGTTTCTGGGATTGTGCAACTATTGCAGGGCATGGGTATCTGTCAATTCCACCTTCACAAAGCCTCTACTGCAGGCTCACAAGGAGGCATAGAAAGAGAAAAGGGAAATTCAGTGGACTTCAGTGATGAACGAGAATCTTGCCAAACTCAAAGATGCATTGGCCCATGCGCCAGTGTTGATTATCCCAATTACAAAGAGAAATAGTATCTGTTTTCTCCTTAAGATGGCTCTGTGATGACGGCGGTCCTCATGCAAAAGAAGCCACAGGGACACAAGCCTCATATAGTGGTCTCTTAAATCCAGTAATGCAGGGACACAACAACTATTACCATGGGTTGCCCAGTAGTTCTATACGTAAAGCATTCTCTTTTTGCCATTCTTAAGAAGTCAAAGAGTACACTAACCACGTAGAGGGCCTCAGGTTATGAAATGATACTGACAAATCCAGTGATTTAGGTAGTGAGGTGTTGTGTGGTCAATCCAGCAACATTCATAGCAGAAGCGGTAGAGGAAGGAGTTTGCATTGACTGTGCAGCATATATGTACCGAATTTAGGGGAACATAAGGAAGAAGAAATAGTGGGAGGGGATATGGTTTTCATTGACGGAGACATACTGGTGCTGCAGTAGTATACTACAGGGATGGGAAGTTTGTTATTTCATCCCAGCAGAGACTACAATCACATTATTCAGCAAAGCCAGTAAAACTAGTGGACATGATAAGCATGCTGCAAATGATGGAAGGGCATGCAGGCAATATATTTTCAGACTCTGATTATGTCACGTTCACCATACATTCAGGAATAGCACGATGGGAGAGAAGTGGGTTCAGGAGGAGCAACGAATCCTTGGTACAACATGCCAAATTATTAAGTGAACTATTAGAAGCATTGTAGATGCCAGTAGAACTAGCCAAAATAAAATGTGCGGGCAGGACCTAATATCGAAAGGGAACAAAATGGCAGACAAAGCAGCAAAAGTGGTGGCCGGCATACTTGAAGGGACACCGGATAATACCCAGGTGCAGAGCGAAGGGTGTCAATGATGGCGGCAGGGACAAGAATTAATAAACGTACAGAAAATGCAGAATGTTATAGCTCAATACCCATTGTGCAAATAATTGACCTACAGGGGGAAGCTACCCTGGAGCAAAAATACCAATACAACAGTAATGCTCACTCTCACCCACTGACTCTGTATAGAGGCAGAATAGCACAGGAAAACCAGTAATGCCAAACAAATTGCTGGCTGTAGTGCTACAGCCAGCAATTTCTTTGGCCAATTGCTCTAACGCTAGAGCAATTACATTGTTGCAGTCCACATATCCAAATAGCATATAGCAGCAGAAATAAATGAGGGGTGATACGTCCCCAAACTACATGAACTTATTGAAGAATTTACGAGGAATTGTGTGGCGTACCAACAATGTTTGTACTGCCATACATTAAAGACAGTGGCCCTCATTACAACTCAGGCGGTAAGGGGTTTACGGCGCCGTAAACAGCGCCGACCCTTACCGCCTGAGTACGAGGTCCCTTAGCGCCATGGCGGATTTAACACCTGCTTTTAGCAGGTGTTAAAATCCATGGCGCTAAGGGACCATGGAGTTAATTACGCCACCGTAATTTACGGTGGCGTAATTAACGCCTTCCCCACTCCCATTATGCCCTATGGGGCAAAAATGGGAATGGGGAAGGGTAAATGGGGATTGGGGACTTACCGCCCCGCCAAGGTCGGAATGGGGCGGTAAGTCCGCCAACCACCATGGCGTAAACGTAGTTTACGCCATGGTGGTAAAGTCACGGCCCAGGCGGTAACTTAACGCCTGGGTCGTAATGAGGCCCAGTATGTGGAACATTGCCACGACCAGGAGGGCCCTTCTGGCACTTGTATATTGACCATGTCGACATGCAAAACAGAGGCACCTCTTTTACAAATATAATTATATAATTGTTGTTTTATAACATGCTTAAAACCAGAGAGTCATTTCTAAGAACGGGATCGGGATTCAAACCTAGGTTGTGCTGCATTGCCCATAACTATCTATCCTGCTTGTGGTTTTCTGCCATTTTTCACGTTGGCTTGAGGTGGGACACTGTGCTCATAATGATGTGAAGTCAGAAGCAAAATTTTTGGTGAGGGAGGTGTTCTCAACGTGGGGAATATGAGATGAAATAAGGTCAGACAATAGGAAAAATGTTGCAAACAACCTTGTTAAGGAAATAACAAACATCCTGTGAATTAAGGACCGACTTTGCACAGTGTACCGGCTGGAAATTAACATAGCTGTTGAGCATTTAAATGACTTGCTTAAAGAGTTCTTTGGCAAAGCTAACAACAACTTTATGCAAGAAGGGCTTTATTGCCTCCACTTTTGGCACTTCATAATTCAGCTGGCAAAGATCATCATTTGGCTCCCCACTAAATGTTACTAGCAGGAGAATACAGGTGCCTGTCCCTCCTGCAAGTACAATTTCAGATGCTAACACAACAGCGCAGGTTTTGGGGGAAGAAATGCAAGTACATCTGACTGAACTCACCAATGCCTTCAAATATTTGTACTGCCAGGTTTAAGGTTGAACAAGTAGGCTAACCAACGAGGGAACCTCCCCAAGTGCACAGGACGCAGAGACTTTCTGACAAGCAATGCCTCTCTATCCTGGCGACAAGGTTTTCATCTGCAATTATATGTGGAAGTGGCAGGACCCAGGGTTTACGGGTCCACATGTGGTGGTGTATGTGACACCCACAGAAGTGAAGATAAATGAAAGAAGAGGCTGGATCCACATTTCGGAGGTTCACAAAGACAATAGCACTGCCCACTCCAGAGAGGAAGAGAGGGGACCAACTTGATGCAAAGTATCACAAAGTTGACATTGACCTGTTTTAATGCTATGAGAATTTACAGAAGGCCCAGAGAAGAAGAAAAAGAAGGACACGCAAGCATTGGGAGGAATGGGAGAACATGTTTAAAAGATGTGAAGTAGATAGGGATAAGATTATCTTTTGTCTTTTTTCTCTGTCTTTTTCTCTTCTGCTTTCTATCACATAAAGAGTATGGTGGTTTGTCCAAAGAAAATGAAAAAGGGACATGCAACAAAAGAATTATACTTAATACTGAAAGATTTTATGACTCAATTGGGGGGACAGGGCACGGCTTCTGGGAATGTCTGGTATGAGAAGATGAAACGTGTGGGGGAGAGACGGCTAATGGCAGTTGCTATGTGTGCTCGCTGATCCCGCACGTTACAGGGACACCAAAACAATTCCTGCCCCCAGAGGTAGCAGCAGAAGAGTTGGGATGCCTAATGCACCTACTAGTATGTAAAACTCGGGAGCTGTTTCATGAACAAAACATAGAGGTCCACTGGATAGATGAAGGGGAGGAGGTATTTGCTGATAATTATATACAGCTAGAAAGCATGTCCAAAATGTCCACAAAAAAAACACAAAGCATAAATTACTAGAATATTTCACAAAGGTGTGTGAAGGGGGAACAGCTGGCCACGACTCAGAGGAGGGTTTACTGTAAAATTTCAACAGGACACAATATCCCCTGGTGCCACCCTGTTGAGAATAGGAGGGTCAGTGCTTCACAACGGGAGATGGGAAAGAGGAATGGTGCAGTGCTGTACGGAGGGGTTAGTAGGATTTGAAGAAGGGGTGGTGAGAAACATAAATGAAAGCTGCTCATTGGTGGGCCTGTGGCTCCAGAGCGTATCCCCAACTACCCCCAGACTGGGGAGGAATGTGTACACTTTTCACACTCCACAACCCTGCTTTGGTCATGTCTCGAGCAGACCTGTTACCTTTTAATGACCTCTCTGCATTGCGGCAAAAGGAGATGGAGCAAGTGCAGAGATAACAGGGAGGAGCTAGGAGAGAAATGACCAGAAGGAAAATAAGCAGTAACTACATTTTGGAAGAATCCTCACAAAGCTCAAATGCTATTCCACAGCACTTGAAGTTAAGCAACAAGGCATCAGTGTTGTTTACATCACTTCTACTTCCTGGGGTGCAAGAAGCTACCAATTCCAAGTGAGTGCAGTTCACCAGGTGTGATGTGCTACAGCTGGCGAATGTGACAGAAAAAGAGCTGAATGCAGTCACGGAGGAAATTTGTGCCCTGTGCCTAGTGGCACTCCAGAATCGTTTTGTTTGCGACATGATGATGGCAATGGAGGGCGCGATCTGCCATAAGATCGGCAGCAGCTGCTGCATGGCAATACCCGTTAATGATACCACCAATGGGACACTCACAGAAACTGTCAGTGGGGATTCACACTTTACATGAAAAAATTATAAAAGAGACACATGATTCCACATGAGACAGTTGGTTAGACTCATTCTTTGCATGCGTACCCAAAGGCCTGGCTGCCATGTTTAAGATAACTGTCCCTGTGCTTGTGGTGATGCTTGTTACCTTATGTACATGACAGTTTCAAGATGTTCACTTTGATATCTGAAAAGTCTGCAAAATGGATCCACTCACTTCTCTGTAATGGAACATCTTGAGTCAAAAATAATGATTGTGTCTCTCAAACGGAGACTGTGGTTTGTGGCATCCCACAAAGGTCATCTATCCCCCCTATCCTCTTCAACATTTACTTGAAGCATCTCCATGATGTACATTTAGGTCATAGTGCAGTGTTTACAAATTATGCTGATGACACTCACATTTTATTTTGGTTAGAACAGTATCCAGTGTCCAAAACAGTTCATATACAACACATCTTTAGCCTTATTGAAGATTGGATGGCAGAGATTTGGCTTGGGTTAATGTCTTCCAAAATTCCTAAAGTACTGGCCATCTACCTGCAGTTTGAATTAAAGGGACATGTGACCAAAGCACACACTAAAGTCAAAACTACATCTATTATCATAGATTCTTCTTTTTATTTAAACCCTCAAATAAATAGAGTTATTTGTACATCACATTTCCAACTGTTGATATAGCTTGTGTTATTATTCATGCTTGCTTGGACTACGGCAATTGTTTGTTTTTTTTCTGCTGGCTCTATGAAATATGCCTTGTAGCAGCTGCAGGTAATCAACAAAACTCCACCATTTATCATTACAAATGTCCCTAGACATGTACATATATATCATGCTAAGGAAGCTTTACTCGTTACCAGTAGAATCAAGGGTTAATTTTAAATGTGTAAATATAGCCCTTAAATTCCGCTGTGGATCTATCCCTCACTTCATCCTGAATTGCTGTAAATGGTTTTTGTATGTGAGGCTTTGGAGATGTGTTTCACAAAACACTATGATCATACATTTGTTTAGATCCTCCCGCGGCCTGCGGCATTCTTGCTCAGTTATAGGTGCCAAACTTTGGAATTCACTCCTCAATGAAATCCACTGCATGAGCAACCTGATGGACTTCAGAAAGAGAATTAAAATGGTTTTGTTCTAACCGCTTTGGTGGGTTCTCTTCTGGGTTATCTCAATCAGGTGTTTAGGTACCTTTGGGTTGTAGCACCTTCACGCTGCAATATATAGCATTACAACATTATGGTGCCTGCAAAAACGATCATCTCCGGGGCTCTTCCTGCACCACGTATTTTCTCATCCTAAGGAACATTTTTAAACTGTTAAGGGGGTTGTTGTTCAAGGAGCATGAGGATCTGGCTGCACAGATCATACTGCAATAGGGGGCACAACATACTATATGTGCATATTATATAATTGAGGAACATCCGAAGCATGAAGACATAATAACATGTAGCCCTGCTTGCTATGACTTGTGCCCCAGCAATCTCACATGTTACTGTTAGTGCTTTTTGGACTACTCCCACCCTCGAAAACTTCAGCAAACATCCTAGTGCCCCATCCTCTCATTGAAACTTTTACCACCAGACTTAAATGTTGAATGTATCTTCCCTCTTGATACCTACCCATTGACAGTCTCACTCATGACATCTGTCCCCACACCAATGCAACCTTAGGTACTTGACATCAGCTGCCTAGTAACCCCCACCATGCTTGAAATCCCTTGCTTTTATTGTTCTCTTTGTTAACGCACATCCCTCACTCCCCCGCAAAAGTACCAAGGACGAAGAGCAGTTTCCCTTATTTCCTGACTATTACAAACCATTACTCTGGTGAATGTACAGTTCATGGCTGGTAATCACACACCTGCCCAGAGCCACTTGAAGACCACCAGCAACATATCGTGACAGGGGCTCTCAAGAGACATTTTACTGCTTCTCCAAAAAGGTGAATGTTGCTAACAGCAGGCATAACCTCTTTAACTGAATATATCATTTGCTTGCTGACGGTCTACAGGTGGTCTTTGTCGCAGTACAGATGAGAAACTAAGCTGTGTTCTGGGGCTCCACTGGATGATGGGTAAACAGTGTGTGTGTTACTTTAGTTCTCTTCCTTATGCACAGTTAGTCGATTATATTGTGTTTATAGTTTACTTATCAATCCATGTTTTCTGTCTTGTTTGGGGGCACAGGCACCCTGAAGGAAACCTCTTTGCAACTGCCCCATAGTCCACTTCATCTTTACACACAATGGGACCAAGGCCTGCAGTACAATTTTCTTTCCAGGTTCAGGCTATATATACCTGTAAATTACTACTATTGTGATAGTATGTGATGTCTGTATTGTATTTTCGGTGTTGTGTTGGGTCTATTGGCTACAATGCAGATGAAGATTTTCAGTAGGACTTCAACAAGTAAATTAGTGCATCATGCTTAACATGTGTGCAGTTTGATGTTGTCACGTCCTACAGACCATTACGGTGCCGGGTAGAGTCTGGATGAATGACAGTGAAATGTGGTGTTAGAACCCCAATTGTGATATTATTTGACCTTTTTCTTTTAGAACAAAGTAGGTCTACCATGGAGTATGTGTGTGTATTGAGCTTGATTCAACATAAGCTGCACTCCTTCGAGCACAGCCAATGCACTACCACAACTTCCTCTTTCATGCCGAGATAATGGCAGGGTACCAGTGACTTCCCATGTTCAGGCTCTGGTATTATGTACATGTTTTCAAAGTTTCTTTTTGGATAGTAATCTTGTTATGTGTTTTAGAGATACGTTTTTTTGTATTCCGCCACAACGACAACTGTGTAGCATTGTCAACTTTGACATTCTTATGTCACCCCTGTGCGCTGAGTGTGCCGTCACGCTGTTTCCTTTATGTGTTTTCTGTGGGGCTCTCCCCTCCGAGGCACGCCGTTGTGACGACATGGATTTATAGCTGGTATTATTCATGTCTCCTTGGTGGCATTCCATTGTCACTCATTCATTTTCCGCACTGAACACGGGTTACCATACTGGCCTGATTTGTCTCAGAGTATCTGTACCCCTGTGGATTTCCCAATCTGATTTTTGCAGTGTTTTAAAAACTATGAAGTGTTTTTTTACCTGATTATTTGTATACACATTTAGACAATTCATTAGTTAGTTACACTATTTCTTGCAGTCTCAAAATTTGAATCAGCAATGAAAAAGAAAATATACATATAAACAAGAAGTTCCCACAAAAGTGGTGCACAAGCCTACAACAAGCAGGTGCACTAACAACGGTCGCGGGACAGACCGTGAACAATCTCACACAACTATTCCACTTGTAAATTGGAATTGAAGTTTACAGTGGAATTTAACAAAAATCGCATGCGACATAATTCAGCTGAAGATTGGCCATTCATTTACTAGAAGATTGATGGATGAATTAATTACAGTGATTTTGATGTTGTTCAATGCATTTGTTATTTATATTAACTTCTATAAAATAGTATATTAATTGTTAACTGAGTCTTTATGGACACAAAAAGAGTTGCGACAATTAATTAATTTTAGAATGTGGTGTATACATTGTTTCTAGATTCATAAGGATTTTAGAGGGATTACATTCTATGAAACAGCACAATTTTGAATAAGGAGTTTTAAATTGTGTTTTTCAGAATGTTTTGTATCAATGATGTAATTGGTTTTAAACAAAATACTAATTGGGTTTTATATGCAAGAACGATTTTAGAATGCATAGAATCAATACATTAATTGGTTTGGTTTTATACATAGTAAGGAATGTTTAGAATCAATGAAATAATTGAATTTTAGAATTCTGAAAAAAATACTTTGGAGAAAGTCTAGGGACCTATATTGGAGAATTAGACTGTTTAGCACACTGGTAATGCACTGCATACATAGCACTTTTGTATCACATAGGACTATGTTTGTAATTTGCACAGTCCTTAGACATATTGTTCTGGATGTGAACTATTAGAATTAAGCCCACTGGGGCGGGATTGAAATAATATTAACAAAGGACTATATATTATTATTGCTAACAATGACATTTGTGATGTCATCTTTGATTTCCTGGGTGTTAGTCTTAGCAGTGCACGGTGGTGGCATGAGTTATGGTTGCTTAGCTTACCATAACTGGCGAATTTCAGTGTTTTTTCGGTTATACTTGGAACCATAACGTCCCTTTAACAAAGTTTTTTACTGAATTTCATAGGTTTTCAGTAGCGCAACTTAACCATAACGTCCCTTTAACAAAGTTTTTTTTACTGAATTTCATAGGTTTTTAGTAGTGCAACTTAACCATAACGTCCCCTTAACAAAGTTTTTTCATTAAATTTCATAGGTTTTTATTAGTGCAACTTAACCATAACGTCCCCTTAACAAAGTTTTTTCATTGAATTTCATAGGTTATTAGTGCAACTTAACCATAATGTCTACGAACATCTGACTTCATTGCAGACCTTCCGGAGAGTGCCAGATGACCGTATGCTGGCGCGCGGCATGATGACGTGTCTGAGAACCCGTACGCACTTCACAATAAGATCTGTGCTTCGCGGACAGTTCGGAACTACATTTTCTACTGATCTAGGAACTTTCAACTTCAAAATTTCCCTTGCACATCTCCAACACCTATTCCTACTCATTCATTAACAATCTAGTACACAGTACATACTTTTAGCAAAACTGCTATTTATCTTAAATTAGAATCAGCTAATGCCATCCCTCCTCCCCAACGGACACCACCACTGCTGTAATCAAGGAGCATGAGAAACACTGCCCCCTACCTTAAAAATAACACACGCGCAACATTTTCCCCTGTCCACCTGGCCCTCCATATTAGTGTTTGGTGCCTCTTCCCTAATTTCCCTCCCCACCTTTCGTTCCAAGCTCTCCTGCCAAAAACAATGCATCCAAAAACAAAACAAATGTTCCTTTAGGAAAAACCTTTCCCAGTTAAAAAATAGAACTAAAAAAAAAAAGTATAGACTCCATCTACTTCATATTTATCATTAAAGTACATAGACTCAATAAGATTTTCCAACATTTTCATTTGCATTTTGTGTTATGCTAATGGGAATATTGTGGCGTTCATCCTCCATTCCAGGGAATGGAACGGTGGATACCGGCCCAGCAGCCCAAGTTATCAGCCTAAGCAAAGCAAGGGTGGATAACGAGGTCTCTGGACCATTATCTCCCCATTCCAGCCCCTGAAATGGGGGATGAAGGCCATTAGCAACCTAGGTTCCCAAAACGGAAACCCGAGGTGCTAAAAAAGAGGATAAATCCTTTTCCAACATGGCCACCATGGAAAGAGAAGGCGAGGGTTCCATACAGGGCCCTCTTCGCTTTCCATGCCAGCCTGCAGAATGAAAAAAAAATGAACCCTATGACCATATTACCACAAACACATTTTTCTTCCCTTTCAGATCTATCCTAATTTCGAATAACTTCACCACAAAGCCAGTTCCAAGTGGACATGGCCACTTTAATCCTATGTTTTGTCCCTAGTGGTCATGGCCAGTAGCCAGATTGTCCGGATCATGACGTTATTCCATGGACCGGACAATCTGGCCACTGCCCATGGCCACATGCTACCCCTCAGTCACTAAAGGTATACCACTATTTTTGTAACTACATTATGACACTTGTTAAATAATAAAACACTGGCACATTTGCAAAACCATACTTGTAGATCCTTGCCAATGCGCCTTACCCAAGTTTGCTGGAAATCCACCCACGTTTTCTTTTTTCAAAAGTGTCAAATGAATAATAATAATTTGGCATTTATATAGTGCTACGAACCCTCGGGTATCTGAGCACTGCTTATTATTACCCATGGTGTGTGGTGCTCATTTATCGACCTCAGAAGGATGAAAGGCTGAGTTTGGCCCTGCCGGGATTCGAACCTGCGATAGCAGGCTCTGCATGGATGTCAAAGCAAGCGCTCTACTCGCTGTGTTATCTTACCGGCTTACCGGAATGCACATACACTCGTCATATAACCTAGCCCCCACTTCACAAAATCCATTCAGACTTTACGAAAACATTTATATCTAGATCTATAATCTTTTTGCAAACCTTTGTGTAGATTTGTCAAATGGCACCACATTTATAAGCCTTTACATTATTTTTCCCCCCTCTAATTTTGCCCCCTCTTGACAAAATCCCACCAAACTTCGCAAAAACATTTATATCTAGATCTATTATCAGTTTGCCAAATTAAGTGTAGATTTGTCAAATGGCACCTTATTTATAAGCCATTACATTATTTTGGGTCCCCCCTCTAATTTTGCCCCACTGCAAAAAATCCCCCCAAACTTTGTAAACTCATTCGAAATCAAGTCAGAAATATCCCATCCCATCCTCATCACCTCTCACCTCCCCAGAGATTATTTCATAAGTTTGACCAGTGCAATGCTCTGAAAATATTATTGTCCTGAGGGTTCGGCCATGTATTTTTATACATACGTTGATCTATCGCAAACATTTCCAATGCACCTTACCTCACTTTTCCTCTTTTATAAACATGTGAAATCTGGCAGCAGGGCGCGTCCATTTTGTGCTATTCTTATCCATTGCTACATCAGCCTAAGGTAAACTGCCCTGATGTCACTAAATCATATGCCCCGCCCCTGAGCCTCACATCACCAAACCTAGTGATATTCTCCAACTTTCTCAGTGACGTTCCTCGTCAGCGTAGCCAAACGCGCCCATGATCACCTACGTGACGTGACGCAGAAACCGAAAATCAACACACATGGACTCACAACACAGCACGTCACAATTTGGAATATTAAACCATACTTTAAAAGAAAACAACAACACTGCACAATTTGTAAAATACTTTTATTTCACAATAAACGTTCCGAGAACATCCGACTATTGCCATATTCAAACAAATTGCAAATTTGTTTCTTCTCTCGCGATCTAAAATGTTTATCGTGAGGCACGTGTTGTTCTTTTTGCGTACACAAGGTGTTCATTTTCGGTAAAATTAGCGCTTGGGTCGCACAGTGAATTCCAGTGCTTCTGCATCAACTTGGGCCTAAACCACCATAAAGGATATTATGTTGCTCCTAATCGCTAGTACAGCGCAAGGACATATGGGCCCACGGCGATCGTCCCAAAATATAGTCACTGTGATCCAGTTATTTACAACGATCTGCAGCTGCCAATTAAAAAAAGCCATCAGTTGGCATCTGGAATCGATGACAATCGCAGAATGGCAGAATATATCTGATTCAAAAACATAACAGAAAATGTGTCTCACTACCCGAACTTGATTACAATTTATCTATTGACTTATTAATTCGGCATAGAGTTTAAACTAACAATTAGCACAGACATCAAACAATCCCAACAGAAAGAAAACAACGTGGAAAGTGATACACAAATCGACATGGTCATACATGACATTTTAATGAAATATTAGCGCTTAATCTGGGGTAACCGAGAGGTGGTCTACATGCACCTCGATACTGAACTCCCCATAACCATGTTAAAAAGACAACTACACACAAATATTGTACTTGTGTTTCATTGCAATAAGCCACACAGAACAGACAAATAGAATGTGACCCAAAAATAATCTTCAGATAATACTAAGTTAATGCTCGTTCCGGTATACAATCGTCGAAAATCAAACTTACATTATATTCACCATTTCCATTCTCTTGGCGTATCTCAGACCATAACACTCACTGCGTTTGCACCAACAAATCTTCATAAACTGAATTTACATGTTCCTTACACACTTTTGGAATGCATAACCTTCTCATATCTTCATTATTACAATCCTCCTTTCATTGAATTCCTGTCGGAATGGTCCCTTTCTCTCAAGGTCAAAAAACAATTGAACCTTATACTGTGTGTCCAATGCGTGGGCTTCCTTAGCTCGCAACCAAACATTCAAAGCTGCTGACCTTCACTCAGAATCAAACTACATTCCTACTTCGCAACAACTTGCCTCACCACATCCATGAGAAGTGTTATTCTCATCCGCGTCCATCAGGCACTGCAGGTGGCTGCCTGACGTACCAGGCTCTAGGGGGCAAAAGTCTGACTCCATTATTATTTTAATTACATTTTAACACAGACACATGAGGCCTTTATTTGCCACTCTCTGGGTGTACCACCATCACATCAATTTATAAACATCAAGCATTTTAATTAAGAGTGAAAATAACCCGAAATTACTTCTATTTATTAATATTAATAAATATTGGGCAACCAATATAAACAATATAGAGGAACAGGCATTGGGAATGTAGTATTACTCTGTAATACCACAAGGTAAGGTTTGGATTGCAGACTGCAGAAGCAACAATCTATATTTACAAGTCCACAATTCCATGATTATACATCTCCATCCCTTGAATGCCAAAATGCAATGTCTTTCGCCTGTACTTTACACACATATCATGGAACACCTCCAAATGTACTGTGTGACTTTTGCGACAAAAAAACACCAGTTTTTTTCTTCTTGCATCCATATCCCATCCCATCCTCATCACCCCTCACCTCCCCAGAAATTATTTGATAAGTTTGAAAAGTGCAATGTTGTGTTTTTTATATGTTTTACCGCTATGTCCGCGGACACCAAACACGGATCCAAGATGGCGGGCGCATCGGAACAATCGGACTCACTTCACGCTCTTCACCATCCAATCAGCGAATGCGTCACATGTCCGCGGACATGATGCAAGCCGATTAGCCAATCGGTGTCCTGCCCGCGGAGCGAACAGGGAAGTGTGTCCGCGGAGCGACATAGATATCACTAATATTTTCAGACCTACCTTTTGATTGTTTTAAAAAAAACTACTGAATGGATTTTCACCAAATATATAAAAGCACGCTTTCGGAACCAAGCCGCTGCTCCTGCCACAAATTTGGTGAAAATCCATCCAGCGGTTTTGGCTGTAGGAGTGCACAAAGTTTTTTCCCCATTCAGTCTTTGGGAAAAAAATACATTTTGGGATCCTCCTATAACTTTTCCCCCCCTGGACCAAACCTCACCAAACTTAGCAAAACAATTCAAAATGGGCCATATACTTTTTTTGCAAAGCTTGGTGAGGATTTGTCAAGAGGGAGCGAAGTTATAAGCCATCCAAAAAGTGCTCTTCCTATGGGATTTGCAACTTAACCATAACTACACAGCCACTATAATATATATATCACCTTATGACAATTTATCAGAATTGAGCCGCTATTGATTTGCACTAAGGTACTAACATAGGAAATGCTAGTTGCTATTTGCACATTGTAAGAAGTTATTATATGATTCATCAACTCGTAGCCGTTCTCTTTTTATACTCTGTTTATACATTGATTTGAGAAAGGGCACTTGCCTGGAATATTATGATTATTTTCCACATACACATATTAGTGGACTTCCACTTCTTTTATGTATTCAAGTTGGAACAATAGGGCATTTGCCCTCCTATTATCAGGTTGCTGTTGCTCAGCTCGTAGTCTCTTGGCTTAGGAGCACTTACCCCAAATGGGGGGGTGGATGCCTAGTAGTGGCCATTTGAGCCATTGTTAGTCATTTTGATGATATATGAGCACACTTGTGCGCAGATGTTACACATTCAACAATTATGACATTTTTTTTTAAATATAAGCAGTTTCGAGCTTTTCCTCTGTGCAGTTATCATTGCAGTGGCCTATAAATAGTCCTAGTGTGTGTCCAGCAAGATATGTTTCTGCGATTATGCTTTTACCTATATCTATTTTATAGATACTTGACCATTCCAATATGGAGGTCATTGTGTTGGAGAGATTTCATCTCTTGAATTAGTAGCAGTCACATGACCGCAACACGCACGTGATGTGAAACGCACGGAGGCACTCTGTAATTGCTTTTTGGTTTTATACTCCATGATGTGCAAGCCGCATTTGGATTTTAAAAGGTCTGAGGAAGCCTGAGCATTCAGGCGGAACGCGTGACTTTTCATCCACCCGTGGGGTGAGTCCTTTGTGATACCCTGCGTCTGTCACAGGGGTGTACTATTTAACCCCTGTTTTTGTAATGAGCTGTAATATGCCTAAATAAAATAACATTTTAGAATAGCTAAAGTCTTGTGTGCTGCAATACTTTTTGCATACGCCTGCTGGGCGGTTTTTTGGAGTGCTACAACCGTGCAGGGGCTTGTGTGTTTTCTTTACATATACGGATTTGGCTAAATTCGTTTTCCTAGCACCAGCCACTGAATGAGGGAGAGCGCCAAATTGGTTCACCTACTTTTGGCTTACGGCTGCCACCTCCCTTGATTATTTGCACCTTTAAGGGGACTTTAGGAGAAGCCTTGTAGTTTGGCATCCTATATTAGTCAAGGTGTGGCCCCCTGTCTCTATACGAGGGTTATAGTGTTTTCCTTAATATGGTAAACGCACGGAAGATTGGAAACTGGCGATTTTTTAACCAGGGGGAGACGTACCAAGCACCTCTTAGCCACGACTCAGTGGAGTGAGAGGAATAATAAGCCAGTCGATCTGTCTGGCGTTATTTAGTTTGGTTGATTAGCTATTTCTTGCATACAGCACATTTCATTAATTTAGCACAGGCTATAGCTTTGCTTAACCCGTTGCCATGACAGACCAGGTCGAAGCCAGGAGGAGAGCTGCGGCTAGCATCCTGTTAAACCAAGAGACGATAACTACAGAAACAGAGGTGGACAGCAGCCTTCCAGCCAGTCTTACTGTGCAGCAAAAATTAGACAAGCTTGAGAGGATCAAGAAAAAGGGAATATCCAAATGGTGGGAGGCAATGACTTTACAGACATATCTCGATGTGCAAAGAATCCCCAGAGGACTGAGAATCCTCACGATCCCAACGTTTGAGGACATGAATCCTGAGTTAATTAAGGAATGGACTGATCACACCAACACTTGCTCCTTTAAAATGATAGAGAGCTTAGTTAAATATGCAAAAATAGATAGAATCAACCTTCTTAAAGACATTGAAACAATGGAAGAACAACTCTTTTCTTCAGAAGATGGCGATGAATGCAAGCGGAGAATGTCGCGCCTGGAAGAAAATTTGGAAAGGCATGAGGGTGAGATCAGAACACGAAAACAGCACAAATTCAAACGAGATCCCATTGATTATGAACAAGGGAGGATTTATACTTTTGCCAAGAGATTTGATAACCCCATCAAAATCAGACTGCACCAGATGGAAACCAACATTGTGCCAGTATCAGCTACATTAAGTGAAGAACCAAGTAGCTCTGAATTGAGCTTATCAGAAACAGAAGGAAAAAGTTCAAAGAAATTAAACTTTTTAGAGGAGTTCAAACTAATGCATTTGGACAGCAAGTCAGAGAGAAGAGGACGTGGCCAATACAAAGGACCAGGAAGAGGGACAGCAACAAGAGGCGGCAGAGGAAAACGAGGCGGGGGATTCAACACAGACAACCAATTGCCGATGACAACGAGATCTGGAGTGAAACAGAAGGGGAAGACCAGAGGCAACAAGACCTCCAATTGAAAATCTTCAATATTTCTAAAAAATGCTTAACAGACCATGAAACTTCAGTTCTTTCCCTGGGTCTCTCTTTTAGCCCTTCTCGTATGTTTGACTACACCTCTACTAGGGTTGATTTATATAAATTTACCAGAAAGTTGAAGTTGACCAAATTTCATGCAACTAAAATTGAGGGAAATCAACGATCCAAGAAGAAAGAGGCAATGAAAGAGGTTTCCTTACTATCAGAAAAAGATCTGGCCAGCCTCTTATGTTTAACCAACATGGAAGAATCTGGTGAAACTAACATGGAGGACGACATCAGGATAGATAATTCTGTGTTAGAAGCCACATTTGGGATCTCTACTGACCTGAACTGTCCGACCAACTTTCGACCTCAGTCCACTTTCTGTCTGAATATCACCTGTGGACCCATAGATATTTTTGAAGAGCTAGTGATGAAAGATCTTAAAAAGTTATCTAGTAATCTCTCCCCAAAACATCGGAACTTGAATTATTTGCAATTCCAGTCTCTTCAAGCGTTAAAAAATGACTATTCTATAGTCATACGACCTTCAGATAAAGGAGGGGGGATTGTCGTTATGGACAGTGCCAACTATGAACTGGAAGCCAGGAGACAATTAAGTGACAATACGAACTACATACCAATAGTTATGGAAATACTATTGGAAACAAAACGAGAATATCATGGCAAACTAAAAGAATGGAGTGATCAAGAGCTTATAGATCGAGATGAATATTTCTTTCTTAAAAATGCTCATCCAGTGACTCCTCTGATTTACTTCAATCCCAAGATCCATAAAACACTATTGAACCCTCCAGGTCGTCCTATTGTTTCTTTGATGGGGAGTCTATTAGAAAATACATCTAAATATTTGGACTTTTTCCTTCAGCCCTTTGTGTTGAGCTTGAGCTCCTATATGCGAGATACAGCAGATTTGCTTGCAAAGATAGAAAATATCAACTGGGAGCCCAGCTATCTTCTTGTATCAATTGATGTAGTTTCCCTGTATACTTCGATTCAACATGTAGCAGGCATGAAGGCTTGCCAATCATTTCTGGAAAGTAGATTGATTAGTTATCGACAGCATAGTCAGATGCTATTAAACATGCTACTTTTTTGTCTAGAACATAACTATTCCCTTCATGAAGATCAACTGTACCAACAAATAAGGGGAACGGCAATGGGGTCATGTATGGCCCCAACATACGCCAACCTTTATATGGGTTGGTGGGAGATACACAGGGCGTGGGCAGAGGAATTAGAACATTGGACCCAACATGTCATAATCTGGTATCCTTTTATAGACGACCTGTTTATTATATGGGAAGATTGTCAGTGACCCGAACAGGGGTCTTTCAATGTTGACAAAAGGGTTGTGTTGGGCGGCGCTCTGGAACAGCTAAAATTCAGAGTGACACAGAGTTAATGGGAGGTGTATTTCTCTTGGTACAATGAATCAAATAAGAGGGTCAGGGACTCTCAAACTAGATCTTTAAAAAGCATGTCGTTGAAATTAGAGTAGTACACTGCCCGCTACAAAAATAACACCAATGCTGATCGGCCAAAGAATCATAAAATTACCAAATTATACCCCAGTTAAGATGTGGATCCAGACATCCTGCAAAAAGTTGATGTGCCCAAAGCCCTGCCTGAAGATCTTTTAGATAATCTCACACCATACTCCCCTCCAATCACACCACCTACAACAACACCACCCCACCTTCACCAGACACACCACTGGCCTTGCCACCACCTCCAGCCTAGGTCCCAATGCCTCAAGCCAAGCCTCCACCCCACACTGCCTTAGATCATCGCTTAAATGGAAAACTCTAGCAACATCTAACCCCATGTCAGCAGCCCGCTCTGACTCTACCCTGGTATTTAAATCCACACCTCCGCCCAACGCAGAAATAGCTTAGAACATAAATGGTCTGACTCCTACTTACACAAATATTTTGCTTCAGCTCAGACAGGCTACCCTGTGGCCAAGGCCACGATGCACACACTCACCAGACAAGACATTCAATTTTCGCATAGCACCATTTCAGAACCTCCCACACTGAACACCGCTGACCACCCATCCCCGACACCAGATACACTACTGAGGCTACCATCATGTCCATGCACATGTACACAGCTAACTCAGCTAATCCCGACAGGCACCCTTTGAAGACTCACACTCCGTGGAGCTCCACTGATTTATACTACATTGCACAACAGTTCCCTTCCTTACCTGAAATCCCCACAGCTTTCATGGAACATTTGAATACTGTAATAAGGTGTTATGACCCTACCATTGCTGATTTAAAGCAAATTCTTGGTTCTGTTTTGAAAGACACTCTGTACAAGCAATTAATGGATAAACCCTAATGGGTGGATACACTGGTCCAGAATGAAAATTTTGCTGACAAAGTGACCCAATTGACTGATCTCCTTAAACAACTACCTCTGCCATGTCAATACAGGTTTCCAACCACCTCTTCCTCTGCCACCGTCCTCCCCAAACTCTGGCTATGGAGATATCCATATCTCTTACAGCCCTCATAGGATTGCCAGAGGACCCCATGCTGTGATATCGGCTCTCGCTGGACAACTCTGGTCCCTACTTATAGTGTAACATTCAAGGAAAACATTTGAATTGTTTGGTTGATACAGGGGCTAGGCACTCCACGTTGTGTGCTGCTGAATTTCAAAATGTTTTTATTTCTGATGAAATTATCAGTGCTGTGGGGATTTCTGGCACCTCCATTCCCCACCCTCTATCAAATGAATTGTCTGTCTCCATTGACCCTATCACAGACGAGCATGCTTTCTTGCTCAGCCCACGTCCACCTGCTAATTTACTGGGTATCAATTTGTTGTGCAAAATGTACTGTACCATTTATTGCTCTCCTGATGGCATTTATTTAGAGGTGCCCCACAAACAACAAGCAGAATATCTGTTTCTCTTACAACAATGCCCCCCGCTGCCGGCAGATGCTTACATTTTATTCTCACCCACGCAGTCTGCACGGGTGACAGACCTTCTTATCTCACTTCCTGGTTCCCTGTGGCCTTCTCATGCTAATGATGCTGGTCACATTCTTACTGCGAAACCTGTGCACATCACACTGAATCCTGATGTTCCTTTGATGAGAATACCTCATATAGGATCTCGCCACAAGCTGGTTTTGTACCGCACTTGCATCCTGCCTTTCTCCCCCGCGCCCCCGCTTGTGTGCATACTTTTTGGCCACAACTGTTCCTAAGATTGGAGGATATGACCCTCTCCCTACTCTTGCTGCATGGTGGTGTTGGTCTTCCTCCTGCCTGATGCCGGCCTACCGCATTAGCCCTCTCCTTACCAAGAAACAGACTTCCACCCTCCTTGCCTAATGGCCTAATTCCATCAAGATTGCTGTGTGTTAACTGAGGACTGTGAGCCCCATCCCATATGCCTCTGTTATCCACTGCCACTTGTACTCTTTTTATGATCAGTTTCCTCCTCGTTCTCAAGCTCTTGCTGATTCTGATTTTTACCAACTGCATTCTGCATGTTAGCAAATTATTAGCCTAATTTTGAAATTTAAATCTAGATGTGTTTTCACTGCCCCCACTGCATGCTGCATTTAAGCACATTTTTAGCCTCGTTTTGAAATTCAAATCTAGATGTTTTTTCACTGCCCCTACTGCATTCTGCTTGTTTATTCTAATTCTATTTGGTTACTTTCTACTGTGTTACAGAAAATTCAATTTGGGGCTGCTTCCTCAAATCTTCTATTTACCATGCAGTAATTTCTGTATCAGTGTTGTAATGTATGTACTTCACTTGACTCCCCCTCTATCCCTTTCTTGCTGTGACACTGCTGCTTGTTGTAACTTAAGCCTCTTTGCAATACTCCTGACTTACTGTACTATGTTTTCATCTTCCCTATATTGGGTGCTAGGCCGCCTGTTGAATTCCTCTTGCACAGTACAGACTCTCTTCCTGACCCTCCCACCCTCTCATCCACAGACTGTTTATCTATTACTTATCCTTCATCTCTCATGATGTCTGGCAGACATATTTTTAATGAAGTACACCTGGCCTCCAACCCAATCCTCCCCATTGCTCACACCTACATCAATGTTTCCTCCAGGCAGACTATCATTGACATCCTCTTCACTGTCCCTTCTCCTGACCTATGGACTGCTTTTATGGCCTCTATCCTATCTCCATTTTCCTCCTCGCCCATTAATTGTGGAACCATATGGAAATTTCTCTTGCCATACTTCTCATCATCTAGGTGCATCATTAATGTCTACCAAAATTGCACTATCATGGCCCAGGGCTCTCAGCCCAATCTCCTCCTTCTGGCTAGGCATCTCCCATCTCTCATTAACTTCCTCCACTCTCCTGTCCTTCCTCCATTTGGCCCTACTCTGGCCTCTCCTCCCCCACTGATGCATGTACCACATCCCTGTATCCCACCTCGGAAGACCTTTAAAGGTGATAACCAGCTTCACTTAGCCACCTCAATTCTCGCTCTGCTGTTAAATACTCCTCTGATGTCTGTCACCTCCTTGAAGACTTTGACCTCAATGTCCTCCCACTCACTGAGACATGGTTGAATGCAAGCTCTGCCACTGTTTTTGACACTCTCCTTCCTGAGGGCTACACAATCCTCTCCAAGCCCAGGACTAACCGGAGGTAGAGTTGCTCTTATCTTCCCTGAATTCCCTGTCACTATCATTCCCACTCAATATTTTTCTTCCTTTGAATGCCTCGCCTGTAGGCTGAGCACGTCTCCCACCCACTACTTCACTCTTGACACTATATATAGGCCCCCCCGGTCCTACCCCCTCTTCCTCTCTGAATGGGATGAACTTTCATCCTCTCTGCTGACCTCCTCCCCCAAACTTCAGTTCCTTTGGGACTTTAATATTCATTTGACTCTCCGGACGCAGCCTCTTCTCCTTCCGGAGCCTCTGTGTCTCTCTTTCCCTCACAATTCTTCCTTCCAGCCCAACCCACTCTGCTGGACATACCTTGGAAGTTCTGATCTCAGTAGACATCACTCTTTTCAACTCTCTTACCACCCCTCTTCTGGGACTGACCACTCTCTCCTATCGGGTACTCCAAGGCCCCACAGCGACTGCCAATGCCAGTCTCCTTCTTAGTCATTTGACAAATGAAGCCAGCTGCTGCATTTGCTGCCACTGTTACTTATCCTCCCACCACTGCTTTTGACTCTCATACTGACTCAGCATTGACCAACCTTCACATCTCCATCTCAAACAGTCTGGACATCCTTGCACCTATCATGAGGATGCACATGAAGCCTGCCTCCAAGTGCAACTCTTGGATGACACTGACTTGGCTGCACTGAAATTTAAGTGCAGAGTTGTTGAGCAGAAGTGGCAGGCCTTAGGCACATACCCTGAGGAACTGGCCTGCCACCTACTCCAAAGGCAATTTCAAGTCTCCGTCCACTGTAAAAAGAGGGCTCATGTCCAAGCCCACATTTATAGGGCCACCAATAACATGGCTGAACTTTTTCAAAATCTGCAAGGAGCTTGCCAATTTTACTGCATTCTCCTCTTCTCCTCTCCCCTCTCAGGCCCTCTGTACTGTACTGGCCTCCCACTTCTCAACCAAAACTCAGGACATCCGGTCCTCAATCTCCTCTACTCCCCCTCTGCTTTTGATTCCCTTGGCCTCCCTCTCCCACCCCTCCTTTCGCCCCTTCTTCCCTCCCATATCACCTGATGAGGTCAGCAGAGTGGGTGCTCACCTGCTCTTCCAGAACTTTCAAGGACAACATCTCTCTCGTCCCTGCATTGGCTGACTTCTGTAACCATTCCTCTGCCACAGGCTCCTTCCCTCAACTTCTGAAGCACTCCCATGTGCACCCTCTCCTAAAAAAGCCGTCTGCTGACCTGTCCTGCCCTGCTAACTACTGTCTTATCTCCATCACCCCTTTCCTTGACAAACTCCTGGAGAAGTTGGTCATCCCCCAACTGTCCCACCACACCAAGTCTGCTGGCTGTCTCCACGAACACCGGTCTGGCTTCAGAGCCACCAGAGGCATGGACAATGCTCTTCTGAAAACCTGTGAATACCTGCTCTCTAATCTTGATTCCACCGCTCCCTCTGTTCTGATCCTTCTCAATCTTTCCTCTGCCTTTGACATGGTAAATCATGCCACCCTCATAAATCGGCTCTATGATACCCTAGGTATCATGGACCAGGCACTTTCCTGGCTGACTTCTTTTATTTCTAACTGACCTTCCCAAGTGCAATTTGTCCATTTCCTCTGCTCCACTTCATTCTCTACCTGAGGCATTCCTGAGGTCTCTATCCTATCGCCATGGCTTTTCAAAATGTACCTTGCACCTCTGGCCCACTTGATCTCCACCTTCTCTCCTCACTTCCAGTGTCATGCTGATGACACTGAGCTCTCCTTTAAGCGTCCCTTGTGTACCTCATCTTCTTCCTCTCTCATGCCTGACTGTTATCCAGGTTTGGTGCTCTGCAAATGATCTCTGCATTAATGGCAGTAAGACTGAGATACTTCTTATTGGGATCCCTGCTCCCTGTTTCCCTCCCACTCTCTGGCTGCCCTCCTTGGGCCCCCTCCCATCACCCTCTTGTGAGGCAAACAACCTTTGGATCATCATTGACTACTCTTTCTCCTTCTCTCCTCATATCTCGGACCTTACCAAGAAGTCCAACTTTCTCCTCCACCCCCTCGGGGGCAACCTACCTTTCCTCACCTTTCCCCAGAAGCCTAAATTATCCAGAGCCCTGGTTCTCTGTAGGCTGTACTACTGTATCAGCCTCTTCCTCATTCTGCCTCTTGCCTCTCTTTTCCCTCTTCAACTAATCCAGAATTGGGATGCAAGACTTATCCTTGGCCTCAAACCAAGGTACCACATCGCTCCAGCTCTAAAATCTCTCCACTGGCTCTCGGTGGCTGCAAGGATCAAATTCAAGACCTTGTGCACCATCCGCAAGGCTTCCTGGGTCCTGGGACCCCGATATATCCAACTTCCTCCCCCGAAATACCTCCCTGCTAGAGTCCTTAGATCCTTTAGCTCTAAATCTCTGCAGATCAGACATTTCTCCAAGCAGACAGTTGGGGGTAGTCTCTTTGTTCAGCAGGAGCCTCCCTTTGGAATGGTCTTCCTGCCCCTCTCAGACCTGATAGGATCTCCCTAAATTCCAGAAACTCCTCAAGACTTTCCTTTTCTCCTCCTCTTTCCCTCTGCCCCAACCTTGCTAATGCACCCTGCCGCTGAGACTGTTGTCTAGCCTCTTGTTTGACTTGGGGGCCAGGTTCTCCTTGTCCAGTCTAATTCACCACCCCTTAACCAGCACCTGCACTAGGGATCCCTTACCTGATGAGCCTGATTATTGTCCATCCAGCCCTTGAACTAGCTAACCCATACCCCTTTTTTACCCCTTGCCCTCCTTGTCTCCCCCTAGTACTTGCCATTCCCCTTGGGCTCCTGCCTTTCTGCACTCTCCTTACACCCCACCTTTCCCTCGCACCATCCTTTCCACCCAGACCTGCCTCCATCCCCCACACTCACTGTCCCTGTACCTGCTTGATCCAAATTTCAAAAGGCCCAGTAGGACCATCTATGCTGTTATTTTTTCCTCTGTTACCCCCGTCATTGTCTTGTGGAGCCTTGAAACGCTTGTGTATAGGCATCATACAAATGTCCAATGGATAAAAATAAATAAATAAATAAGAAGGCATCAAACCTGTCATTGACTCACTCATTCAACAGGACATTTTCTACCAAACAACAAGCACCTGTTATACCTGATTCTTCCGATTGCTAAAAAGGGTATTACCAAATTTAGATTTTCTCATGATGTATGCAGCCTTTATATGCATTAATCTGGCCTCTGCATTCTTCTTTGTATCCATTCATTCTGATTATCAATATCTCTTTGCATTCACCTACAAAGGCAGAGAACTTACCTCCAGATCTCTCCCTATGGGATTCATTGACTCCCCATCCCTCTTTTCCTAGAAACTCCCAGAAATCAGTTTCCACAGAGTCTACACAAAGATCCAAAATGTTGATGACCTCCTCTTGGCATCCCCTTCCTTTGAGGCCTCACTTTCGGACTCACACTTGTTCCTCTCTGCCCTAGCAGCCAAGGGCCATAAAGAAAACAAGAGCAAGCTCCAACTGTACCTTCCCACAGTTTGCTACATGGGGCATGACATTTCCCAAGGTGCTAGGTGCCTGCTCTGCTCCTATTTTTCCTGCCTCCTCCAGTTCCCCATCCCGGTCACTAAGATACACCTCTATTCCTTTTCAGGGATGAGCAATTTCTGCTGTCCCTGGAGCCTTGATTATGCCTCAACTGTTGCTATGCTTTTGGCATCTCACATGACTATGGTACCCTATGGAAGCAGAGATGCTACCTAACTGCAGAGGGTACACCCATCCTTAACACCACTTATGTTGAAGCACTGCTTAACACTGTTTTATTGCCCTCTCCGCTTGCCATTGTAAAATGGAAGGACCATAAACGCTTTTCTGATGATATCACATAGGGTAATCCATTGAAGATTTCCACGCAAAGAACAAGGACCTGCATAGCCCTCAGGCTCCTGATTATGTGCTACTGTTTCTTCTCTCGTTAGAGGATGCCGTGGCATCTCTTTCCATTCTGGCAGACTTCCAAAATTAAGCCCCTTAGGCTGAGAAATAGAGCTGGGAAAATAAAGTGTGTGTTTTGTGTTCAGATCACCTATTGCGTGATTAAACGGGCTGTTTAGTGGTCCCAATGTCTTTATTGCCATGTCCAGACTCTGTGTCTCATTCCAGCAAAGTCAAAAATTACTGCTCATGTTAAAAAATACGGGTATCCTCCCAGGTGCCCCTCCATTGCACAAAAGTACTGTGTCCATTATCCTACGTGTCTCACAATCAACCTAGGGAAACCTGTGAAAATACCCCCAGAGCTCACAAACACCCATCTCCCAGATCCCTTTGGTAAATATGCAAATTGGGCCTCCTTACAATTCCGGCAATAACCGTGGCAGTAAAACGGGCAGGCTGTCACCGGAGTTGTCATTTTTTCCAGCACCTGACTTCACGGAATCACTGCGCATTACAGCCCCGGAGTACCGTAAAGTCAGGCGCCGGAAAATGTTTCTCCGCATTCCTATTGATTCCCATAGGACTCAATGGGAATGGGGAGTATGGAAGCACTGGCACTGTGTGCAACAATGCTGGTGCTTCCGTCAAAGCCTGTGAGCAGCTGCCGTCCTCCCCGGCCAGACACAGGCAAATTCGGTTTTGACTATTTCTGTTGAGACTATATTTTAATGGCTATGATTAGTAAAAACACTTGACAAAATTGTTACTTTCGAAGGGCAACAATAATGAACGTGAATTTTCAATGGGGAAATTAATTGATTTACTTCAAATGATACTAGGGACTTACACAGATAACCGAAAGAATTACAAAAGGAAATGCTTACGGACATAAACTACACAGATTCTTCTAAGGAAAAGGTGCACAGATGATACCAGCAATTCGAGATTTTCAATAGGATTTTCTAAGAGATGCAGGATTCAAAAAAGAGGGGTATGCAATATGAGACTTTCAATGGGGTTTTCTGTGGGATGTAAAGTTAAAAGAGCATGATATGCAGTTTTTAGGTACTGGGTGAGGTGATGCAAGGTAAGCTTTAGTTTGGGACTTTGGACAGCCAGCAAGGTCTCTGGACAGCGGGCCAAGGGATCTGTCACTGGGAGAGCAGGGTCAAGAGATCTGGTCACTGGGACAGCTGAGGTCTCCTGGATGGGATCAGCTGGGCAAGGTCTGGTCAATGTGGACAGCAGGATGGGCTAGCTGGGCAGAGGTCTTGTCACTGGGCTCTCTTTGATGGGATCAGCTGCCTTTCCTCCTTTCTCCCTGGATGCTTGTGTATGCCTGGATCTGGATGAGTGGTTCTGCCTGGATGGAATCAGCTGCCTGTGGATCTGGTTTTGAAGTCTGAATATCCCTTTTGTTTCCGTGTCTCAACCTTAAATAGCCAGAATGACATCATCAGTTTACAACCTGGGGGAGGGGGGGTACTCTGGACTTACCCCTCTGCTGGGATAGGGCAGTCTTCCAGTGTCCCCTCCTTTCGCTGGGCTGATTGGTTCAGGGGAAATGACATCATTTTATGCGTTTGCATTTATGAGTTTGTTTCCCCAAAGCTACTTTTTACCAAAATGAGTTATGGAGAAAAACTTCAAATCTATACTAGTCACCATCATGAAAAATAGATATGCAGATTCCATATGTCACAGGGAATTGGACAATCCTATTGCCAAAGCTTTGTGATGTTGCATCACCCTTTGGCACAATTTCATCATTTTCATGAACAGCGTAATATTTAAAATTCTGCAAATAGCTACACACATGCCCACTAATATCTCACATTTTTTCACCAAGTTTCATGTCTGTGCCATTTATTATTCACTCCGAAATGCATTTTTCCTGCCATTCCAGTTCACGAAGTGCCACAAACATGTCCTTGGTCTCTTTATGCTTGTCCAAAAATCACATGAAATACTGGCATAATATCAAATGATTGCTTATTTAGGGTGCTGGGAAAAATGTCTTAATGTACAACAGTTTTTAAATTCAATGGCTGGATTAGTCACTGTGTGGATGGTCCTGCAAACCCCCACAGCCAAATTGTCTTCCTCCTGGAACAGCTTGTACAAAGGACATCTTGGGAAATGGGTGCTGAAGGAAATTGCAGCTTTGCCTCAACACTGGGCTTCACTCCCTTCCTTTGTCTTTTTGGGCAGTCCTGACTGCCATTCTAGCAGATCCAGTAATTACCACACCAGCAGTACCAGCACATGCCCTTGCAGCATGGTAGGTGCGAAAAGTGGGAGGCAAGCCTTCCTGCCAACTGGTTTGACTGGAATTCCTGGGCCTCAGCCAGGGTGATTTAAGTCTTGTTGGGGAAAACGCGCATAATGCGCCCATGTACATGGCCTTGCAGCCCCTTCTCCCCCATATACAATAATCTTTCTGTGCGAGCCACAGCTGTCATTTGACATTCACCTTAGAACAACATTTTTGCTTATTTTCCAAAAGCAAATTCACACGTGTGCCTTTTTTTTTTTTTTTTTCTTTCTAGTTACAAATGTGGTTCTATAAATCACAGGACTGTTTTCCGATTAATCTTTGGTGGTGCTTTTGCATGTAGTATGCGTTTATTGGCACAACAGGATAATGTAAAGAATTTCTTTGAAATTAACATAGGAAAAGAGAGAGAGCCATGCTACTTATTTCCTTTGCTGTGATTTGAGTGCAATTATTTATTTCAAAGGAAAACAAAAGCTGTGTTTGTGTGAAAACAGAATCCTTTGCTCTTCCAGTATGTTGTCAGTAACAGAACACCGCCCTGGAGAAGTATTGCCTTACTTCTAGACAATCAGGTGAAATACATGAGGATAGCTCTGTTTCAATGGAGCGCATAACTTTGGAGTGCTTAAAATGGAAAAAGAACAAATTGTAATGCCGTCTTGAATACTGACGTGCAGCTTTTAGTCTTCACATGGCAGAGAGCAAAGGTAGCTGTTCTGAATGCAGGTCAGTTGTCCTATGATTGAATGAGGCAAATGCGGCTATTCTTTGGGTGGCAGTGTTTGAAGCACGCCACATATGTACCAAGTAGACACAAGCACAGCTGTCGTTGTAGTCTTATTTAAATGCAGTTTTTGATGGTAGGTGGATTCTGCTTTGGGCCTTAAAATGTACCCCACAACAACACGTCCAGAGGTATAATCTGTGGAGTGCTGCTACCACGTAACATGCCGCTGGCAGGTAGCCCATCCATGTGGAATTGTTATTGAATCTGTACCTGTCTCTTGCGGGTGACTCAACGTTCTCAATTGCTTTTCAAAGTGTAGCCACTACAATCCAGTGTATCTGGAGTTTAGGTGCATAAGTCAATTTGTCTGGCAGGGGTTAATGGCATGCTGAGAGAACCCCAACGCCACAGCAGTTGTTTTCATATTGCGCCTCACCAAACAGACATTGGCTCATGGTGGCCATACTTCTTACAGCCCTATGTCGACGTCCTCCTCATTCCCACTGGCATTTTGAACTTTATTACCATTGCCCTGCCAATTGCTGAGTATTCTAACCTCCGGAGCACATGAAACGTTCGGACACAAAGACCCATTCATCCTAGGGCTGGACTGTTCAAGTGAGTACTGCTCTTACTGGGTACTCTCATCTTTGTAAATAACTTGACTGCCTCTTCCATCCAATGTTATTTTCATGCTACTGTTTATTAGTACTTTCATTTAGATGATTACTGCTCATTTCCACTGCTCTCAATCAACTCAGACTGGCATTTTGGGGAGGAGTTTCTGTCCCAATTGGTTGTCACAACTTCTTGTTGTCATACAGTTCCTCCACCTCATTGCCTCGTGCACTATTGCTTATATTCTCAAATAATTTTCCTGTCTCTCCTGGCTTCCTTTCATACGTCTCTCTCTGTGTACGTAGCAGTGTTATATTCCGACCTGGCAGGAACATTTTTGAACTAGAGTTCTCTCACAATGCACTTGTGGGATGTTGTGCCTCCGCTCTGCCACCATGTTTTTCCCTGTACATACTACTAGTATGAAGTCTTAAGCACCTTACAGGCCCTTTCTCTATCATCTCTCCCGCAGCCCCGGACGTTAAAACATACTTAAACATCCCGTGGCAATATGCCAACCTCATGAATGCCCCCGACTTCTACAAATGCGCACATGTACCAATCCATGCCCACGCAGGGTTATCCCATTGCTTCGGATTCCATTCGATTGTTCCGATTGGTGTTTTCTTTACAACTTTACTTCCGCATCCTATACAACCTATCCACACCCCTTCCCGCGGCAGTGGTACCGCCTAACTAAACCTGAACATTTCCTCCCAAGACATGTACAGCATACACACCCACTGATCTCATATCATTTACTCAGAATGGTTCCTAATCTCTGGGGTACTTGACCGCCACTTATTATCACAGGGCAAAAATCACGATAAAAAGCACTAAACACAATGTCACCTTCAAGAAAATTCTTAGGCAACTCCAAGGACCACTTAAGTGGCATTTATGTCATGCTCAGGAGGTACCTATTTCCTTTGACGGTCGCCTGCCTACCAATGACTCCCTGCTAGCTGGTAGGGGGCCTGCACAATTGGCTTAATAAAACCAGCCATCAGACACACCAGAGAATTTCCAACATCATTTTCACCTCAACGCCGCAGTAAGCAATCTTTTGAAAAGTGGTTCAAGGGGGTTTTAGGTTTCTTCATGCCATCTATTTGCATATCCCTAAATAGGGCTGACCAACATGCACTATCATCGCTCCTTGAGCAAGTCACAAATCACACTGCCTCCACCATTGCAGTGCTCATGACTGAGCAGGTCGCGCTCTGGACCCTGCTGCTCCAAAATAGAATTGCCCTTGATTACATACTGACAGCCAAAAAGGGGAACATGGAAGATCATAGTTCAAGAAGGTTGCACATGGGTTCCCGATAAAAGTGCTTCCAAATTGGGGACACTGTTGCCCATCTTAGGGATGTTGGAGCTACTCTCCATGGCATTACTGAAGAAACGTTTTATTCCCTCTTCTCATGGATCCAGAGTGTTTTCGGCTCTCTTGGCTCGTTCATTTTGCAGAGCATAATTATTACCATTGCAGTCATTATTGCACTTGCTACGTTAGCCTGCCTCATACGCTATCTGCTTGCCTGCTTCACCAAACATGCTTCACGCATGCCTGTTTTGGTTTATCACAATAAATGGCACTAAATACAATGTCACCTTCAGGAAATTCGTAAGCAACTCCAAGGACCACTTGGGAGGCTTTCATGTCATGCTCAGAGGTACCTATTTCCTTTGAAGGTCGCCTGCCTACCAATGGCTCCCTGATAGCTGGTCGGGAGTCTGCACAATTGGCTTCATCAAACCAACCATCAGACACACCAGAGAACTTACATCAGTTTCACCTCAATGCTGCAGTAAGCAATCTTTTGAAAAGTGGTTCAAGGGGGTTTTAGGTTTCTTCGTGCCATCGATTTGCACATCCATAAATAGGGCTGACCTACATGCACTATCATCGCTCTTTGAGCAAGTCGCAAATCGCATTGCCTACACCATTGCAGTATTGCAGTGCTCACAGCTGAGCAGGTCGGCTCAGGACCACGGTGCTCCAAAATAGAATTGCACTTGATTACATACTGGCAGCCAAAAGGGGGAACAAGGACGATCATAGGTCAAGAATGTTGCACATGGGTTCCTGATAAAAGTGCTTCCAAATTGGGAACACCGTTGCCCACTTTAGGGATGTTGGAGCTACTCTCCACGGCATTACTGAAGGAACTTCTTATTCCCTCTTCTCATGGATCCAGAGTGTTTTTGGCTCGCTTGGCTCGTTCATTTTGCAGGGCATAATGATTACCATTGCTGTCATTATTGCACTCGCTATGTTAGCCTGCCTCATTCACTGTCTAATTGACTGCTTTACCAAACAGGCTTCACATATGCCCTCGGAAGCAAAATTAGCCATTCAGACAGAGCCAGAGGAGAGAGGACTGGCTAAGTAAGAGGAAAGAGGAAATGTATGGATTTTCATGACTGATGTCTATTAAGTTGGATGATGATGTATGTCATCAAATATACTGTTGTACTACATATATTGCACCTATGCTTCTCTATCAATATCTCGCTAGTTTGTTATAACAATTTATAAGGGCATATTAACTGTCTGTTTTTGCTGATCCTGCATCCTGTAGTCTAAACCCTGTCTCATGGATGACCAAACAGGGGGTTGATGTGGCAAGATACCTATCCTACGCTATCTAGAGTACTGTAGGCCCAGGCTATAATATCACAGCCCATTCTGTGACCTCACACTGTAAACGGCACAGATAACACGTCAAGTCCCTCGTTGGCAGATCTCGCCTGCCCCAGCAACAGTAACAGAGCCACGTCACCCGCACCACCTCTGCCTACTTCCTTTCATCCACTATCCTCGCTATTACCATATATGGAATATAACAGTTCTTTTCACATATGCTGATCATCTGCATTACAACAGAATATACTCATTTAACACAAAGGCTTGTCTGTTACCCAGTTTTTGGTTGCTACAATAATCCAGTACCATTATGGAAAGTACCACTTGGACCCATGTCAATATATGCCTTTTTAAGAAGCGCTCTGGGGCAAGAACCTCAGAGCACCTTCTGACAACTGATATAACTTATCACAGTGCACTGCTTGAATCTCAGCTGACCACTTGGTGTATTCTGCTTATCTTGTGCATATTAGGAAACCTGTTTATTCATCAACTTGGCCTCTGTGTCTATTATTGCTGCTGGGTCCTACCAAGGACTCCTGGCCCACCTTAGGCGTCTACGCCACTCACCTACATCCATCCCACCCTTCCCACCTTAGTCATGAAATGCTCTCTCTCATCCATCTTGGACCAAAACACAACTACTCTCCCTGACATACCACTAACCTCCTCACATACAGAAGTCTACTGGCGAACAAGGACTGCACTTGGATATTAATCTATTTATTAATGCATTCCTGTTGCATCAAAATCTGAAAATACAGGAATAAACTGTTATTATTTTCTCAGTAACTGAGCAGAGGGAGGGCAGTCCTGTGGGAAATACATTTTTTTTAAAAAAAACATCAATTTTCATTCAGATACGCTAGCATGCTGACCACACAGAACTAACTAGCAATTTAATTCTCTTCCGATATTTCGAGGAAAATCTTCCATAAACCCTCATAAAATGACTATGCTGGCTATACTCCCTATTTTTCTTCACAGCTTCAGAAAAAAGCAATCGGATACACGATCAACCAAGAGATATTTGGGGAGGGCATGACACCTGGATTTCCTGAAATGCTTTCGACTACAAATTCCATCTTCCCTCTCATTAACTATGCTGGATGGGGCTGATGGAAGATGTAGTCAAAGACATTTGGTGAGCCAAAGGTTGCAGGGTGTGCATCTTTCCCACAACTAAACGAAGAATGCATTGCAGTCAGAACGTCACCCTTCTGCAGCATGTCCATTAATCTCAACGTGTGGTACTATACTGTGCAGTAAAGAGAGAGGCCACACTCCTGTGCTGTTCTGTCTTTAAAACACACTGGCCGATTACAGTTAAATGATGTGCGTCACTGAATAGAATAAGCAAGACTTGCTGGCAGACAGCACATCAAAGGACGTCATGTCGATCGAGTATCACAAACATGTAAAATGAGTGCAGGCGTTTGCAACCTGCAACCTGTAAGATGTGTTTGGACTTCAACTCCCATTATCCCTCTACACTGACTGTTCTAGGTTTGTCTGCTGGGAGGGGCAGTCAAAAATATGCGGGGGATCAGCCAAAATCCCCCCAGCACCATCACTTTGCACTGATAGAACCATTATATTGTGAAGAGAAAGGCCATGCACGTGAACGGTTCTGTCTATAAAACACACGGTTTAGTCAGTGCAGCATAATAAGGCAATTGTTTATCAGAAGGCCTGGCTTGTAGGCAAATTGGTGTATATGCTCCTGTGCTCCTCAGGAGGCATGTATGTCCATTAGCCAGCAGCACAAGTAAGGTTATTTATTGCACACCAGAGCAAGAAATTGCAAGTCCAGAGCATAGATATAATAGCAAGGCATCTATAAAGTAAAACGTGCAGGAATCTGCATTAGTGTTGGGTATATTATGACTGTATGCTATGTACTGTACCGTAATTCAATGTGACGAAAATCGTCTTTCAGTGTGTGGACTGGCTGGAGGGCAGCGAGAGACAAGCCATCTCCACAAAACTGCACACAATCAAAACCAATAACCAGGCTACCTTGTGCACATTACAGTAAATCATACTGTACAGCATATTGTCTGGATGTGTAAGGTTTTAATACCATACACACCAGCAGGTATCTGATCACAGAAGAGGAGACTGAACTTTGCATGTCCTAGGGTTGTACTCAAGTGATATTTGTTGACATTATAACAAATGGTGTTTCTATAGACAAGAAGGCATATTTAAAGGGAACATGTGCATCCACCCTGGCCTGGAGTACAAACTCACTGCTTCAAGGTGTCAATAGGCAGAGGGAAATTCACGAAGGATGGGTATATTATGCAGGATGTGGGTGCGATGCTCCCACACAATGAGTATGTGTCTTCAAACATTGCCACCATATGCATTAAGGTACATTAACTTAGTACTTTGATATTCAGGTTCAATTACCTTCCATGCAGAGTAGACTGAAATTGCCTATTGAAAAGGTGCAAATCTAAGCAAAAGACAAAAGTCCATATGGCACCAGTCCTCAAACACCGGGTGATTTGCAGAGGGTGAATGCATGACTTCATATCAACCGGGCACCCTAGTCGGCATTAGAATAGAATGCAAGAAAGACATTGCAGCTGTGACATCAAGCCATGAGTCAACACTCACATTGACCTATCTTGCACAGCATCGTGCCTGGCAGAAGGCAAGTGCAGAGAGTTCAGCACAGGCCATATGGTTGACATAAGGCCATTATACACTGTTGGTGCCTCTGAGTTGGTTTTCTTTTCTAAATGCATTATTGGACGTGTAGCCCTCAATGGTTTAAATGAAAGAAGACATGTTGATTTTCGTGCAGCACTTGACATGGTCAATCGCAATCTTTTATGGGGCAAGTTGAAGGCATTGGGGTGCCCATGGTATCTGCTCCAAATATTGGTGGAATTATACACAAACACCTCTGTGAAAATAAGACTGGGCCCGAATGGGCTGAAATATGGCCAAATAAAAAAAAATGTTTGGCAAGAGTGTACTCTGGCTCCCTTGCTTTTCAACTAGTTTGCTGTGGATATGTTAATTCAGTTAGCAAATAAAGCTATGTGTCCCCCAAATTAGGACTCTACACGTATGTGCGCAATGTTGTACACAGATGATCATAAAATAGTTCATAGGCGCCCCTCTGCGAGAATGAACACGGCTCATTGACCTGTTCTTTGGGAAGGTACCCACTCAAGAGTCCGCAGCCACACTTTAGCTCACTGTACCTTTCGCAGATGGGAAATACCCATTTGCATTCAATCTTTGTCCCGCCCACATGGGCAGTCCAGAACCAAAATGTTATGGCAATCCCCTTCTGAACAAGAGTACCAACAGAAACCCCATAAACGTGTTTCAACCTTGTTGGGCCTCATCGGTGAGGTGGAGCTGTGCATCTGTGAGCACAGTGAGCAAGGGGTCCACGTCTGGATGACCCTAGGAAACTTAGGGTGACTAAACCTAAGTCCCTTAAATGATAAAAAAAATAGTCCATAGGTGCCCCTCTGCGAGAATGAACATGGTCCATTGACCTGTTCTTTGGGAAGGTACCCACTCAAGAGTCCGAAGCCACACTTTAGCTCACTGTACTTTTCACCAAAGGGAAATATCCATTTTCATATCAGATTTTGTCCCACCCACATGGGCAGTCCAGCACCAAAATGTTATGGCAATTCCTTTCAGAACAAGAGTACCAACAGCAACTCCACACACGTGTTTCAGCCTTGTTGGGCCTCATCAGTGAGGTGGAGCTGTGCATCTTTGGGCACAGCGAGCAAGGTGTCCACGTCTGGATGACCCTAGGAAACTTAGGGTGACTAAACCTCAGTCCCTTAAATAATCAAAACGTAGTCCATAGGCACCACTCTGTGAGAACGAACATCGCCCATTGACCTGTTCTTTAGGAAGGTCCCCACTTGAGAGTCCTCAGCCACACTTTAGTTCACTGTACCTTTCACAGATGGGAAATACCCATTTGCATATCAGTCTTTGTCCCGCCCACATGGGCAGTCCAGCACCAACATGTTATGGCAAATCCTTTCAAAACAAGAGTGCCAACAGCAACCCCATATACCTGCTTCAGACTTGTTGGACCTCATCAGTGATGCGGAGCTGTGCCTCTCTGAGCACACTGAGCAAGGGGTCCATGTGGGTGGGACAAAGACAGATATGCAAATGGCTTTTCCCTTCTGTGAAAGGTACAGTGAGGTAAAGTGTGGCAACGGACTCGCGAGTGGGTACCATCCAAAAGAACAGGTCATTTAGCCAAGTTGGTTCTTGCAGAGGGGCCCCTATAACTATTTTTTTTATTTTTTAAGGGGTTCAGGTTTAGTCACCCTAGGTTTCCTAGGGTCATCCAGACGTGGACCCTTTGCTCACTTTGCTCAGAGAGGCAAAGTGCCACCTCACTGATGAGGCCCAACAAGGCTGAAACACATGTCTGGGGATGCTGTTGGTACTCTTGTTCAGAAGAGAATTTGCCATAGTATTTCGGGGCTGGACTGTTCATGTGGGCGGGACAAAGACTGATATGAAAATAGATATTTCCCTTCAGTGAAAGGTACAGTGAGCTAAAGTGTGGCTGCAGACTCTTGAGTGGGTACTTTCCCAAAGAACAAGTCATTTAGCTGTGTTTGTTCTCACAGAGGGGCACCTATGAATATTTTTTGATTTTTAAGGGACTCAGGTTTAGTCACACTAAGTTTCCTGGGGTCATCCAGACGTGGAGCCCTTGCTCACTGTGCTCAGAGAGGCACAGCTCCACCTCACTGATGAGGCCCAACAAGGCTGAAAAATGTGTCTGAAGTTGCTGTTGGTCTCTTGTTCAGAAGAGAATTGCCATAGCATGTCGATGTTGGAATGCCCAGGTGGGCGGGACAAAGACTGATATGCAAATGGATATTTCCCTTCGGTGAAAGGTACAGTGAGCTAAAGTGTGGCTGCGGACTCTCGAGTAGGCACCTTCCCAAAGAACAGGTAATTTAGCCATGTTTGTTCTCTCAGAGGGGCGCCTACGACTATTACTTGATTTTTTAAGGGACTCAGGTTTAGTCACCCTAAGTTTCCTAGGGTCATCCAGATGTGTATGCCTTGCTCAGTGTGCTCAGAGAGGCACAGCTCCACCTCACTGATGAGGCCCTACAAGGCTGAAACACGTGTCTGGAGTTGCTGTTGATACTCTTGTCTAGAAGAGAATTGCCATTGCATTTTGTGTGTTCGACTGCCCATATTGGCGGGACAAAGACTGATATGCAAATGGATATTTCCCTTCTGTGAAAGGTACAGTGAGCTAAAGTGTGGCTGCAGACTCTCGAATGGGTACCTTCTCAAAGAACAGGTCATTTAGCTGTGTTTGTTCTCGCAGAGGGGTGCCTATGACTTTTTTTTTTTTAAGGGACTCTGCTTTAGTCACCCTAAGTTTCCTAGGTTCATCCAGACGTGGACTCCTTGCACACTGTGCTCAGAGAGGCACAGCTCCACCTCACTGATGAGGCCCAACAAGGATGAAAAATGTGTCTGGAGTTGCTGTTGGTTCTCCTGTTCAGAAGAGAATTGCCATTGCATTTCAGTGTTGGTCTGCCCAAGAGGGCGGGACAAAGACTGATATGCAAATACATATTTCCCTTCTGTGAAAGGTACAGTGAGCTAAAGTGTGGCTGCAAACTCTCGAGTGGGTACCTTCCCAAAGAACAGGTCATTTAGCCGTGATCGTTCTGGCAGAGGGGCGCCTATGACTATTTTGTGTATGCAGATGAGTTGGTCCTGTTCCACCAAACCTTTTTGGGCATGAAGGCGCAGTTGAACGAACTGAGCAGGTATGTGGAGGCCAATGAACTGTCCATCAACCTGGGAAAGAGAAAGGTTATGCTGGTCTCTTCAATAAAGGTTAATAAGCCCGTAATGAAAATGTCATTCCGGTTGATAGAATATACAGACACATATAGGTATTTGGAGCTCGAGATAACCAATCGCTCCCAATACAAGCTCATCATAGATGCCAAGATCTGGAAAGCCAAGCAGATAACCTCTCTGATCTGTAGATTTGCGGGCAATATGCAGGTTATTCACTGACTGGGATACTCGTGCTATACAAGCAGTGGTTTTGCCCCACTATCCTATACGGACTGGAGGCACTTGCATGCAGGGACCTTAGCTGGCTCAATAGAATGGAGGGATTCTTCTGGTGTAGCATTATGGGGCTGCTCCAATCCACCCCTATGGAGTACCTGCAATTAGAATTGGGACTCGTCTGACTAAAAGGTATGTCGCTGAAAAGGAGTGGTGTGTTGCTCATTAAATCTGGGTCGGCCCCGTATTGTCCACTGTTAGCTCTCATGCGGGGATCCTACAGAAAAGAACTGGTAGCAAAAAGAGGCCCCTTCAAAAAAGTGAATAATTAATTATTCGAGAACCTACATTGGTGTCCTGATCTGGAGTGGGGTAAGCCATTTGTGGTGCTGAAGGGTGTTCTTTCCAGAAGAGTGGAAAGATGGGACTGGGATACTATTATGACCATCTGGCCACATTACACGGATACACCCCAGTGACTATGGTGACTCACGCTTTTAAGAAGCCTCAGCAGCCGCATATAGTGATGTTCCCGGACCCAAAAGTGCGCAGGTTTGTGACTCTGAATGCGCACAAACCAACTGCATCTGCATGCCTCACATGGGGCCAGATCGAAACTGCCTCGTGAGTCAAGGTATTGTAAAATATGCCAGCTACGGGAAAACAAAGAGACTGTGTAACACATGTTCACTGTGTGCCCCAGATTTGGTCTGCTCTATATGGTAACTCTGGGTGAGCTGGTACACGATCTTGACTCGATTAAATCACAAGACATTTGGAACTACTGCTTCAGCACACACTCAGTAGCTACTCACATTGCACTTTATCGTGTCCGGTTATACGTAAAAAAACATTATATGTAGGAACACCACTGTTAGGGATATGCAAGACGGGTAAGGTTTAAGATGTTTTAAGTGAAATGGTCTTTCTAGAGCTCCTTTGTATTCGTTGTTTTGTACACATTTCTTAAATGTATTTTTAATGTTGTATGTTAGATTTGCAGAATTAATTGAATTATTGATGTTGATGTATGATCGTAGGTATTTCAGTATGTGCAAAGTTTGAATTCAAACTGTATCACATTAAATAAATAAATACATTAAAAAGATTAAACACTATGATCATAACTGTTTCTATGAAAACAATAAAATAAATAGTACTATAAATTAAAATTATTTTCTTTGTTGAAAAAAGCAAAACTCTGTACCCTGATCCTCCAGCTGTCACAAGCCATTCCACAGCTGGGGAAAGTGGAGCCATTCTCCTTGATTACCAAACCCTCGGGCTAATTGCTGCCCTAATCATAGATAATCTTCAGCACCAACGCATATTTGTTTCTGTTCAACTTTTGAATGAGTAATCAAAATCAACAAAATAAAATGAAATACAAATGCTTGCCAATATATAAAAAGGTACTGGAGGTGAGATTCGAACCCAACTCCCAAGACTGCTCCCTTTACTGATTTAAGCATCAAAACCACTTCACAATCTAAGCCATGACTATAAAGCCAGTAGAATGGTACATACGCTCCTTCATCATGCGTCGCCATAGGTTCAGCAAAAGCCTGGCACATTGGCAATGCAGTTTCTGTCTACTGCCACCCCATCAATAGACTGACCAGGTGCATTGAATTTCTTGTTAGGCCTGTCAGTTTCTTGTTAAGGCCTGTCAGGAATGGGAAAATGACATTAATTCCCCAGAGGCTGCTTGATTAGACAAAACAGGGTCTCACGTTGGAACAAAGGGTGAATTGCATTCCAGCCACTATTACAAGATACGATGGCAAGGACAGTAAAGGGTATGCTAATAATAAAAGCTATGTTTTCTCGACTCCCCCACCACAGCCCTGCCTCCACGTAACGTATACCGGTAACCCCTACCAATGTAGAGCACTTGTTTGCACCACAAAGCTATACATACCCTTTATAAGAAACACATTACAATAAATACTGTCATTTTATGAGAGGTGTGTGTGGGTCTTTAATTGTGCCTTGGCGGGATCCCTGACCTGGAAGTCTCCAAAAACTGCCCCTGAGCTGAGTCTCACTGTATTGTCCAATATTAAACTCTGGATGCATATGGAAGCCCATTTCGGGAGACTTGCACTTGTGGTCATTCAGAATTGCAGGACAGTGATGGATTTACAAGGTGTGAAAGTAATGTATTTAGGGAAATGAGCTGTTGCATCTGCTCAGCAGAAGATTCAGACCTGTAACCTGAAGCTGTCCAACTGAGTATCTATGGTTCGTGGTTTGCAGACATTTTAATGTTCCGCCGAATTTAGTGATAAATTAAATGAACACCAAGCCCAGTGAGTTACATGCACTTGCGACTTCATGCTTAAATCAAGAGCAGATATATTTGTCAAATAAAAAAGTCTGTTGTAATTCTTATGTTCCCAAAATGCTCTTTTGTGAAATTGAAAGCAGCCAGGAACCTATGTTGGTGCTATTTGTCCCACTCAGTTTTTTTTGTTCATATATGATGTATTTACAAAATGAGTAGGATTTACTCACTCATTGAATTGTTCATATACTAAGTGAGAGAATGATTTGTTTACAAACAATGGTTTATTTACAAACTGATTCAGAGAGATGTGTTTACAATATGAGAACTAGATGTAAACAACACCGTCTTAGAACATGCTCAGTGACACAAAATAATTGTTTACAGGGTCTCATGCTGCATTGTTTGGGCTCAGGCTGCATCCTCGTTAGGCCATGCTCACCACTCTTTAGTCGATACCCAGCACTTAGGTCACACTACCATATTAGTTCCTCCTATACAATTTCATATCCTATTTAAAGCACTGAAGCCTAACTCACAATTCACATGCAATGGGGCGATGTCACTGACTAGGGAATCATTTCAGTCACCCACCAGGCCCCTTATATATTCATTCACTTAATGAACTTGCGCCCGCCAAAAACAAAACTGTGCAATTTCACCCAACCCTTCGGATGAAAAGGTTCGAGGGGTATGCTAATGGAGCCTTGTTAGTGTGCGGTGAGGTGGTCGTTTTACTCTGCTCTACGAAATGGCGAGGGGCAGGGAGAAATGCAGCCTTCACATGGTGGACACGAGTTGAACCAGGTGGATTCAGTGGTGCACATTTTTGTAAAGTTAACAAGCATGACTTCGGACCAAGCTGTTCAAGATGTCTTGGTCCTGCATGTTTGCCAATTCTTTCCAGTGTTTCAAAGACACTGTCCTGACCATGGGCGTAGGAGACCCATAAAATCTGGGGGGGCTAGGGGGACAGGGGACACCTTGGGACTTTTCTTTTCTTATTTATTGTTTTTTAGTCAAAGAACTCGACTTTTCACAAAATTAAAATAGCAATACGTATTAAATCACATATATCATCACGCAGGGCACTGTTGGTATGTTTATACTAAATCAAATCCTACACACTACACACAGTCATGTTTGGTTTAGGCCCTCCGCTTTAGGCAATAGATTAATTTATAAACTGTCATGAAACATAGGGTGTTTGAAGGTTGAAACATGTTGAATAGAAAAAGAGGTATGACCCCTCCGCCAAAAGAAAATAATGCGACAGAGTATTGAACACAAGTAGAGGAGGAAAACTTGAAAAGAGTTAAAACGTGTTGGATGCTGGATCAAGTGAATAGTGTCTTTTATATCGTTTAGGTTATAAAGTTTACATAATGAGTACAATCAGAGTCTGGACCATGAACTGAAGTTTCGTTTGTCAAGTGAGATTAAACATATACATGACTTGTGCAATAACAATGAATAATCGACAGCAACGATTAATACATTAAATGCTAAAATGAGTATTTTAGTGGCACCCACAGCCTTCAGCCAGAACTGCCCAACAACGCATCAGATCAGGGTGGACTCGGAACCAAAAAAGGCCCTGGAAATCATTTTCAAAGTGGCCCTATATTAAACATTTTCAACAGGCTCAACCCTTTTCCTATGAGAAAAGTGGAAAATGTATTAGGTTCCAACACAAAAGAGGCCCAGGGTGCAGAGGCCTACAGGGAAATCTCTAGAGCTTCCTATATGCCAGTCCACCCCTCCTGCATCAGATCATGTGGCCAACAGTTCCACTTTTTCTGTTATACCGATGATTTATTTTTAAAGTGATAGTATGCAAAGGGTTGCTGAAAGGAGTGACTAACAGTAAGTTAGCGATGGCTGACTGTGTAGCTAAGCTTACACTTTTTGGTAGGCTAGTAACCTAAGTGTGGTTTGTGTGAAAGGTTCCACTTCATATTTTGTTGCAAGTTTTAAAATTATGTTGTTCCATTCAAAAGCATGGGAGATTTTTGCTTTGTCTGATAGTAAACAGAAACACCTCTGGGTGGATTTGCACCAATCACGTGCTTTGCATCCTATTGTGGCAACCCATTCAAGCGGTTTTGTATTTAAACAAAAAGGTTGGTTAAAACATGATTTGTCAGGGAGCCATTTTGGTTTTTATAATGCACTAAAATTACAAATTGAAAAGGGTGTACATCTTCAGCCCGGGGATGTCAAGTGCATGCCATTGCCCCCTGAGTGATGGACGATTCCATGTTCATGGAAAACACATCTATAACATTTTTCTGTAAATTTCATAGACCATGTGGTGGGTCCACAGACCCATAAGGGGATGAGGGACAGTGGAGTGCCCTGCACATGTTTGTTTCCCCTGACAGGGTTAGAGTAACATTGTACCATACAAATATCTTTTTTGGGTGGTGTACAGTATAGGTTGTCCTGTGTTAATGGAATGCATGAGGCTTTCTGCAATAACTACAAGTACATCTTGCAGATTTCATGGCTTCCCGTGCTGGGGAGCAGCAGGACTCCTACAGTTTGACATACGGTTCAGGTTGGTCCTGTTTGGTAATGGCGTTGATGAGCTAAATAATTAAGTACTTGAAGTGACCCAGAGGGATCGTGAGTAGCTATGATTAACTCTAAGCTTTTCATGCATAACATCTTGGTATTAATAGAGTTAGGTCTTCATTATACATTAGGTACAACCAGTGGGTTCAGCACAGGGTCCAACATGCAGTTGCTTACTACTTGCTTTCGGAACAAGCAGAAGGTTCTAGTGGACTAGTGCAACTATGACTGTCTGACCTGACTTTTGTCATTGCCAAGGTCCACCTCATTCCGATAAACTGCCTGCACTTTCAAACACGTAAAACATATGTGACTTATGTAAGATGGATGGTGTCATTCGACACTCAGTAAATGCAATTTCAGAAACCGCATCAATCCCCCCCACCTCCAATTGTACTGCATTAACTCAGGGCTGGGGGAGAAGGAGGACTCTTGCCATCACTAGCTGTCCAGGCCTGACAGCATCCATGGTCCTAGTGCCTTTACCAAACTTTTTTCTGTACATTATCAATAAGGACATTTATTTATTTCCATCTGCATGTATCTGCGTGGCCCCTTTCTCTACGTAAATGGAAGGATAGCACACACAGCGAGTTCATTGTCTCAGCCTCTCCCCATCAAAGGAAGGGAAACCAGAGGTCGTTAAACGTGTCCTGCCTCCTCTAGGTTTGTACCTGGATGGTTCAATGATGGACCGGGTTATCCATTCATTCAGTGATGAATCCATCCCAGCGGATGCCGCCTTATCTGCCGGGGAGGTAGCACTTGTGGGCAGGGCGGTCACAAGCCTGCAGTTAAAAGCTCCTGGCAGCCTGCGGAGCATCTCTCTGGCGAGGTAAGGCAGGGAGATCCTTTCAGAAACCCACCACAGATTGCCAGGATGGTGTGCAGGGGGCTCCTGCTGCTGCTGATGCCAGCCGCCCTGGCACTGGACGAGATGTACCTGCCAGATGTTATCACAGCGGACGAGACCAGGGCAGAGTTATTTTCATAGTCTTATAACAGCACCGCCAAAATCATCGTCTTTAATGTCATGAATTACGGCTGGGTTTACAACACCAACCTGACTGCATACAACCAGAAGTGACAGGTAGGGTGGGGGCTGGCCCTGCGCCTGTGCAAATGCCCCGAGTTTACTTGGTGCTTAAAACAGCTACAAGCCTCTTTCTAGGACCTCACCATCTTTGGCAGATAAGGGTACTGAGGCATTTAGAAATAATGGGATCTGCCCAGGATCACACAAAGCTCTTATGTGGGCAAGTCGGCTCTGGTTCCACAAGACCACAACTCTTGAAATCAACTTAATGACATTAAAGCCTGGGCCAGTGATATAATCACAACACTATGACATTTCACACTTGAGTGCCTGGCCTTACCCCACTGGTCCCTTTACCCGGCTGTTCCCCCTCTACATTAACTGTCTGTGAAGCTCTCCCGTTTTCCATTGGACCCACTGCCTGCCCGCATTATAAACAGAATTGCTCTTTAGCCAGAAAGCAACACCTCCCACCTCCCCATTCCAACCCGATGCGTGCTGCGCCCCTCCAACGCTGCGGCCCGGCCTGCACTCAGGGATCCCTAAACCTAAATAACTGAAAACAGCCTACAGGTAAATGTAGCCCTCTTTAAACACAAAACATACATTTACCTACCAACAAGAAAGAAGAGTGTCAATTTGCATTTCATATTTGGGGCGATCACCAGTCCAATTTTATTAGCGCCAACGGAAATCATTTTCCACTGGATTTTCACTGGCGCCAATGCAGTGTGCACGTGCCCAGTTTTAGATAAAACCGCCTTTCGTCCGCCAGCCTTTGTGCTTTTCACTCAGCTTCTGTGGTAATGCGTCATCTTGAAGCATTGGCATCACTTTCAAACAGAAAGTCTTTTATCTACATTGCAGCGTCAGTTGCATGTACCAGAAAAAATACATGTCAAAAATATCATTCTTAAACAACTGTCACAAATGTAGACCAGAATGTCTATTGCAAACCACCCTGCTACTGCATTGCAGGGAGCAGATAATTATCTCAATAGGGTGCCAGCAGCCTATTGTTGTTAAAAGCGCCCGTTCCTGAGAGCGCTTTTAATTTCAAAAGAATACTTCTCCCACCATGCCAGCTCAGGATAGCCCTTGAAAGGCTCCCCCCTTATCCCCCTCCCGAGCTGGAGCCCTGGGGGTGCTAATCTAATGGCTCCCTGGGGGGCTATGGCATAATGCGGCCGCCCAGCCCGCCCTGCCCTAAAGCCGGCACTGACCTCAGGCCCCCTCTTCCTCAGACCAGGCACTTTCAAATTATGTCTCATCCTTTCTTCTCACTTTAGTTTCCTTCACCGTGCAGCGTTGCCTGCACTGGATCGCTGACAGCTCTACTGTACATTCTTTACTGCACCTATTGTAAAACACTGACGTACTACAGATATATGGCACCATATAAAAGATGTAAACAAATAAACAGATGCCAGTAAATCACCAAATTATATGACCAGAATTTAAAAAAACATCATCACGAGCTGTAAAATCTGGACCTGGTGCAGGCCAACACCTCGCACAACACAGAACATTGCATCGGCCGACAGCAGAGGACCCGGTGACAGCTTCTTCCGCCTTCCATGCATGAGCGCGCGCTTGGTCCATGCCAATAGCACTTCCTTTTCACCGCGGCCAGCAGAGGGAGATTGAAGCATTAAACTCCATTTGACGTCCATTTTAAGTAAACGTAATTGATTCATCGAACTGCCTCCATTAAGAAAGGACAGTAAAACGAAGGCTAACAGACATTTCTGGGATAATAACGAGGCCAAGTGTGCATGTTTCAGAAGTGTGGGATTTGGCTCTTAGCAACCTTTTTGTTTTAAGATCACGATTAAGCCTCATCATCACCACATAGTTCAAATGTGGTTTCAAAGGCTACTTTTCCAACTTTGGCGGTTTCCCTGAGTCCAAAAAATCCGAAATACCTGAGCACTTTTTTTTTAAATGGGTATTTTGCATAAAATCAGACTTTGAATTATTTTCAAAATTGCATATTCAACAGCTACAGAGACATCTTAATCGAAGGACACAAGGAACAGGTGCCTTTGAACCGCACCATGGGCAGGAGTAGACTGGGAAGCAAAAGAGGCCCTGGAAATAATGTTCAAAGTGGCCCCATATTACAAATTTTCAACAAGCCCATTGTTTTTCCTATGAGAACATTTGGAAATAAAATAGGTCACTACTCGAAAGGGGCCCTGGTTTCAGAGGCATACCGGGCAATCTCCAGAGTTCCTTATAGGCCAGTCCACCCCTGATCATGGGAGGTGTTTTAACCTGCCCGCGCAATACGATGTAGCCAGTCCACATGTAAACCAGTTCTTTACGCTATGTCTCTCTGACTGCCTACCCATTGCCACCAGGCCAGAGTGGGGCAGAGGGCTGGCTGAAGAGGTGTCATGGCTCATGGGGGTCCATTTCAACATAATGTTTGGAAGCTGCTTGTCTACAGCTGAGACAAACCTTCTGAGACACCCTGGGCGATTAAATGATAATGGAGACAGGGGAAAAAGCCCAGTGTTAAAAGCTTCTGATTATCACATAACAGACATAGGGGAGCTGAAACTGGAAAGCTATTTAGCACCAAGTTGACAAAGAGAGAATTTGCAGATGAAATGCAGTCTTGTGATGAGAAGTTTCTGAATACTGGGAGAGGGCAAGGGGATGGCCGGAAAGCGCTAGCAAACAACTGCGGCCTGTAACTTGCATGCTCAAAGCACACATTTAGGACCTGATTTACTAAAACAATTTAACATGGGAAAGTCCCATTGAAAACATAAATCAGACCCTTGATATCTTAATTTAAAGAATATATTTCTGTGCCATCACGCTGCAAAAATGGGGGCAGGTGCCTGCATCCCCTGCCCCCAAGGCTTGAGGCCCATTATAACTGAAAAACCAGAAGGGCCCTGACTCCATGACTAAAGAGGACACAACAACCAGTCGCTACCCCAAACCAACTACAATGGTAATATAATTTCGATAAAGCAACCTGTATTCAAATATGTTAATAGGGGTGGGCTACAGGTGCTGAGTCTGTACCATGACATATGAAATGATATAGCATTTAAAACGGGCCTATGCACAAGTGTTTCAAGGCGCGACAAGGGAGAGGGCACAGAGGGAAGACAAAGAAAACGATCCTACTAGGCCAGGTGTCATTCAGATCGCGCAAGTGCAAGAGAAGGGGGGAGGGAAAAGTGCAGGGGGAAAGGGAGTGGGGATACTGCAGATAAATAGAATAAATAACAGGAGTAAAAGTACGGCCAGCTGGTGGCAAGTACTGGGGTAAGTGCAGAAACAGTCCCAAGTGCAGGGGTTGCCAGGGAGGCAGTGCAGGTGTGCATCTGGTGGGGGAGGGGACCTGGGCCCGAGATCAGAGGGTGGCCAGGTAGCCAGTGCAATTTCAGACAGGAGTTCAGCAGAGAAGAGGAAGGTTTTGAGGTGCTTCCGTAACCAGAAATGGTTTTCCTCAAGTTTTAGGGAGGCTGGGAGACTGTTCCAGAGGAAGGCCCCAGCCGAAGAAAAAGTTCTATCACCAACTCATTGCCTGGAGAAGCAACTGGTCTGAGGGAGTTGGAAGTGGGTGAGCGAAGAGCTAGAGAAGGAAGAGGACTCTGGTTGCTCTTTCCATTGTGCTGTACAGATGACACCCAGGTTAGTACTGATAGGCACGAGAATATAACACACAGCACAGAGTGTTTTAGCCTCATGGAGAGGAAATGCTATTTCCTATTGTGCTGCCATCTGGGTGTCCAGATAGAATCTAGGGCAAACACGCCCAACAGTAGACCCGTAGCACAGACCGTGTCGTAAAATGTCACAACAGCCATCCTTCAGCAACTCATGATGCAATCACCACTTGAAACGTTCACCTCCCATTCACACTCAGCCGTGTAGTGGAGCTTGAAGACAGTGGCGTACCTTCCGGCGAGGTGTGTGTGGGGGTTGGAGTGGGGAGGAGGATGGGGCCCCCACCCCCAATGTTCAGATCACAGCATTCATGAATAGTGTTAACTATGATGGACACTAGGCATTTTGAAACCAAGTCCCAACAGAAGCCCAACAGAAGCCCATTGTAGATGATTGGTTAATTTGCGAAAGAAGAGGTCAATTGATTACCTTTAAAATGTACAAAGCCCAGAGAGGTGCTGCCATACTTATTGTACAGTTTCTGCCCTCATATCGGCAGTACATTTGCCTGGTAATGAGTGGTTATGGTAACATGGAGTTCGCCCCCATGCATGGCATCCCCAGGACTCCTTGGGGACTTTGAAGAATGATCATAGGTGGGAATACAGCCTGAAGTATAATTCCTCCCGAGTTTGGCAGTTAAGTGGAGCAAATACCTCCAGTCAAGTGCTGGATATTTCACTCACTGTACCTCCAAACTCTTGGCACAGCGGTGAGATAAAAAGAGTGGTAATTCAATTACCGCCATATTTTCCTGCAACACCATAGCCGTAATTACCCCATAGTTCACTTCCTGAGTTACAAATTATAGAACCAGGGAAGCTGGCCTAAAATCTCAGCTTCTGAAGTATGTGATCCTGGCCAAATTACTTTGCACACGGTGCTTTAGTTTCCTATTTGACACAACATTGCTATTGTTTTGAAGTGATTATTTTAGTTATGCACTACACAACGTCCCACACAAACATGATATAACAGGTTGTTTATAACGCGCCGGGGATCGATCCTTTGGTGCGGCTTTCAAGGCGAGCCCGTTGCCCCTGATCTATCCTCCCGGGATGGCTTAACAGACTGCAACGTTGTTCTAATATATAGAATACTTTTGACCATTTATATAGTGCATATCACATGGGTGAAGTGTCACGTATAGCTACTTCAGTTTTGAGCCATGGTCATCTCCTCAAAGATTAAGTGAAAAAAAAAAAAACGGGTGCCATAATGTTAGTATTGAGGGGTGATGATTTGAGAACTCAAATGAGACGTTTGTGGAGGAAGGGATGTGGTTTAGACTGAGACACATTCTGTAAAAGTAGGACAACGCAACAACAGATGGTAGGACACAGCAGTCACCGTAATATAAAGCTATTGTTTCCATTAAAACGACACATTAAAGCGACCAAGTCTCCACACTACCTTATTTTTGTCGGGTACACTGCATAGCTTGTTGGGAAAAACTCAGAGGCCCCCTTCAGTATTATTCTCTAAGCTATACCCCTGCTGGAAGAGAGCACAGGAGGGTGAACCCAATGGTGCCTGCAACCTGCTCCACTTTCCATTCAATGCCAGTCCCCTATAAGTGAAGCTATCTGCCACCAAGCCAGTATTTTCATCATGATGGCTAGTAACGCCTATAAACAAGGAAGGATGGACACCCTCCACTCCACCAAAAACTCCTTTAGTTTTGACCTTTACCCGCTTTGTCCAAATCTGCCCGCTGCAGCATGGGGGACTGAACAGCGTGTGGACGCTCCCCTGTTGCCACTGTAGTAAACGTCGCAAGTCTGTGGCAATGGGCGATAACGGGGCCCACCACATGCAACAGGACAGGCTCCTTGTGATTGGGCACTCCAACACCGCACATCTCACTCGGCCGTCTTTAGGTCAGTTACTTAGACTTCTTCCCACTGAGAGGTGCACCCTTTAGCGGCCTTTGGCCTTGTTCTGCGAGGGATACTCCAATCCATACGGGGCAGACTCTTGGGTATGTGTGTATATGGGTGCCCTGCTGAGCATCAACCTCTGGTCCTCCTCACCACTGCCATGAGGGGAATGTGAGCTACTGATGCCACTTTGCTATGCAGCGGGCATCGGGACACTACCAGCTCCTCCGTCTATCCACTGGGCCCTTCTAACGTAGGGCCTCCTGCCATTGGCCCCATCTGCTAATCTCTCCACTCCCAGGGCAGAGTACCCCTGCGCCCAGTGCCCCACGGCCTGCCGCATGAGAAACACCAGTCCACAATGCACCCAAGAAATGGAAAGCCCTGCCATAATGCTGCATAACCCATCCCTGCAGGCCCTGGGCGGCCACCCGAGGTGGCACCACCCTAGGAGACCAGTACTCTTCACCATTTCTCCTGCCTCCCCGGGAATTATCTCATCTTAACCATTGCTGATCATAGTCAGCTCTCTCCATCCACCTTAGGGGGGCTGGCCTAATCTAATGCTAGGCACATTTTACCAGTTCACATACAAATGAAGCCTCATGAATGCATGTTTTTTCTTTGCAATAACATAAATGCATTGCCCAATTGAACATTCGACATGTGTATTTATGTCTCGATGCTACCACAAGCACCTTGTAGCTTCCAGAATACTCCTCGCCTTTAAGCCAGGGGTTACATATACATTGTACAAAGCATATGTGGGATATCTCATGAGTTAGAATAGTCTGCTGCTGAGATCGGTGCCCTGCTGTCAATGACAGTGTCTGTCTGATATGACCAATGCATCATGTAATCAATTCTCTGTTCGTAGCGGTACATAGAACTGGTCAACGGTTTTCACTTTTCTTTGGGGAATATATTGACCATGTGCAATAATCAAAGATTAAATGCCTATTGGTAAGCTTGAGTGGCATGGTGGTTCAGAAGATAGCTTAGTGTGTTAAGAACTTGTTACATAAATCATTGTTTTTTTAATGCCAGATCACAGTACCAAATCCTGGCAAGGCAAAATTAGTCTTCCTTCACTGAGTTTGATAACCTTGGGTGTATGACCTTGTTAAACTTACACCTACCATGCGATAAAGCAACATAAGTGCACCAGAAATCATTGCATAGCATCAGTGTGTCCAGTGATCTGTTCATCCAAACGAGGTTTATACAAACTTTCCAGCCATTCCCAAAGAAAAGGATAATGCATTATTCAGGAAAGCAGATTAGGTAGGCATATTTGAGAATACGTAATCAAGGTGTCAAGGCCCATGTCTTGGCTTTGCTACCGGATGACACTGTGATCCTAGACAGATCATCTCATCTCACCAGAGACCATTGTGCTATCTTCAGTAAAAAGGCTTTGCCTTGTCACATTCCGATAGACGTTTTTTTGCCAGTTGCCCGTTCTTTCTTTCCTTTGATGGAAGTGGTCTTAGTCATGAGAAAACTGAGCCCAAGTCACAGGCCTCTGGCAAATAATTTTGCAGGTCTGCTTATTTGACAACAATTCCAAACGTTCTTCACATCAAACTGCAAGTCTGTGCAGAAACGTGACTATTATAAGCAGGTGCACTTATAACAGTGTGCCATGTTGAGTATGAGTATAGCATTCACAATAGTGGTAGGCTGCTCCCCCCTCTTCTTCCGGACATTTTGCAACCTGAGGAAACTCCTGCAGGGCAAAACACATCACTGCATTTTGTCTTCACCAATTAGTAACAGTTTAAAATCACATTTATTATTATATACTTATTATTTTTTTTTAAAAACAACTAATGTTAACAACAATTTATCATGGCAAAGTGCAGACAGGGCTGAACAAGTGCACAAATGCGAATAAAGTGCCATGAGGTGACCATTCAAGTGCAAATTATGCAGTACAGTATGCTACAAAACTGGTATTCCCTTTTCTTAACTACAATATGAGGGAACATGCCATCACTCCAAAAAGAGAATGCCTGGACTGTGCACAAACCGTATTGCAATTGTTTGAAAAACCACAACTATTTCAATGTATTTCTCAGTGGACCAATGACAAACCATCAGAAGTACAACATAGTGATAAAAACCAAGTTCTCCACGTGGGTGGCGCTAATATCGCACACTCACAGGATGTCATGAATGATATTTGTGTTGGCATCTTTGATGTCATGGGTGTTAGTCCTTGCAGTGCACACTGGTGGCACGTGTTATGGTTGCTTAGCTTACCATAACGGTCGAATTTCGTTTTCTTTCCAGTTTTACCTGTAACCATAATGTCACTGTAACAATGTTTTTCCATTGACTTTCATAGGTTTTTGCTAGTGCAATTTAACCATACTGTCCCTTTAACAATGTTTTTGCTAGTGAATTTCATAGGTTTTTAGTAGAGCACTGTAAGCAGACCGTTGCTGGTTTGTTACTGATTCCTTGGCTGCCCTCATGATAAACGTGTGGAAAGGGCAAATTGTCTGGTGTATGTATCCATTTGAGCTACCCCTTACTTTTCCGAATAGTGTTGGTGTATTGTACCAATTACAGATGTTTATAGTAAATGGTGTTAATTGTGTCAGTAGGCTCTCTTTTTGTGTTAACAGTGCATGATACATCTGTGCCACACACTACTGGCCGAGATGACTACAGATGAGCAATATGGTTGGCGTATGGGCAATTGCACTGCAAGTATCCATAGGAATCCATTAGTGGCTTCATATCCGCATCTTCAAATGCACTTTTAATTAGTTGTGGAAGTGCACGTGTTTCCGTTCCACACCTAGACCCATGCATAGGTCATCCACTGTATGCTGGTAACACCGCCCCTGTCACCAACCTTATGAATTCATGCAGTAGGCTACCACATTTAAAGCTGCTGACTTTGTGAGTGGCACTGCAAACCTACCAATGTGTGACTAAAGTACTCTTAACTGTATAACGGCCAATGGCAAACAAGGAACAGCAACCTGCAGTGTCATGTGGGCGTGTTAAACGTTGCATTACTTTGTTTTATCTGCTCCTTGCCTTTGCATGACCCGTGAAACAGATATATTGTGTCTGAACTGAGCAGTGTGACAGAAAGTATCAAGAGGTTGCATGCCGGTCGTACAGTTGAAGAAAACATGTAACTGCAGGTAGGACAGTTTGTAGTAAGTCTGCAAAATGGCAAAGCTGGTGCACCTTCCTCACGCACATACTAGTGCATGTAAAGGCAAATAAGGAAACAGCAAGAATATGCAGATCGCAAACAACCTTAGTGGTGGTTAGAAAAGCGAGGCTGCATGGGTCTCACAGAATAAATCGCTTCCTGCTTTTGCCACCTCTGCTTTGGGCAACAAGAGGGACACTCCTGTAGGGCAGCAAAGCTGTAAAACAACCTTTGCAAACCATATGCTGTGCTGCAGACCCTTACCAGGCAAAGGGCATTGTATTGTGCATGTACTGCAATGCGCTACTGTACAGAGGGAAGGTACTTGGAAGTGTGTGGGAACAGTCCTTACTGGAGCATTACAATGATTGGTGCCTATGTAGGTGAGTGCCACACAATAATTCTGTCTCCCGGCATGTCCCCTATAGTATCCAGGCAGGTGCTGCCCCTTCTGTACCGGACCTTTCCTGCCATTCCTTCTGTGGCTTGTGTGAGAACACCATAATAAATAAAAATGAACTGGGAAAGGAAAAAAGGTAAATCACGAAAAAGGGCCTTTCACAGATCAACAACGGAATTGCCAATGCACGCATGCAGGGCGGGAGGCGTGGCAGTGTGGTAAACACTGTAGGTCAATCGGTTAGAAAGAGGGTCACTGTACAAAGAGGTTCCTTTACGTGTTGAAGAGCATTTTCAAGAGAGTCAGTGCGCAACACTTACTGCAAAAAAATATCACTACTTTCAAGAAGGGCAACAAGCCAATTTAGATGGGGTGTCGAGAAATCGGGATGGCTGGCATAGTAAAATGAACGTTATAGCTGGGGAAAAGTATTCATGCTGTGATGCATCAAATTCCCATGGGCAAAGTATGCCATTGTACAAATACACTTATTTGCAAGGTACTGCAGTGTCTGCATTCACGGACCAAATAGAAAATGATGCTGCCACATCGGTGGCTGCATAATGCGATAGAAACTTAAGCAAGATATCGGAAACAAATGCATGAACTGGGCAACTGCCTCCTTCATCGCAAACGGCACTGAAACTCGTGTCAAATGCTGTGCAATTCTCCCTGCACAATGAACGACAATAATATTGGCATGATTGCTTGTCACCAAAGTGTCACACAGAGAAACCAAAATCAGGCACTTCATTGTAGCTACTACATAGCACTACACATGCACATGATAGATTGCAAACTGAGTAGCCACTGCAGTGTTTTCCATTCACTTTCAGTCAATGTATGTCAGAATCCCCAAAAACCTGCACGCTGTGCCTGGTGAAACACACAGCCATAACTGCACCCTATGCATTTCTGCAGACAAATACATTGTGTAGCACAGTCTGTCCATACACACCACACCCACAAACTTTATTGTCCAATCCGTAGCCTCTGCAGGCTATTTCTATGGCCGTCATCTGCAAAAGGGGCATATGTTACACGTGCCACCCTGCAACTATTGAGATATTCACAGACTTTTCGTGCTCGGCACGCGTGGGAGTGGGGGAATAACTTTCAACCAGGGGAGTGGACGTCGTTAGCTATGGTGGCTCTTAAAAGAACCTTTGTGGTTTCTTTTTTAAAAGTGCTTCTCTATAAACACTTTTTTTGTGTTTTTTATACATAAATGTGTGTTTTCCACATCAGCTCACATTCTTACAATAGGGTGTTCAGTGCAGTGCGTAGATTGTGAAACAACATTTAATTGCCACTGTTCGACAAAGACATGCCAATTGCCTTGAAAAGGTGTATGCATCTCGAACCAATGTTCTCCTTCTCACAAGAGAACATCCCAGCAACACTCAAGAAGTCACACATGCTTCTGTTGATCAGACTCCTTCCAACCTCTGGCTGGTGACAGGAATCATTGGAATACTTCCACACTATTCTCGGGGATATACATGTAAAAAGCACCTTGGCAGTAGGAAAAATGTGCTGCACTGCTTTCATCATAATCTTCAGTTGACGGAACACAAAGGAACAAGGCATGTAACCCAAAAAGAAGGCTCCAAAGTGCACGATCACAACATGTACAGTTGCCGAAGAGGCCATGCATCGACATTTTACAAGCAGTCCGGCGAAACAGCACGCTTCGACACTACACCACAGAGCGTCCACTCCCACCAAACCGAAATTTGCAGATAAGTCTTCTTGAAGGGCATAAATGCACAGATCTTCCACAAAGCCATCACCCACAATGAAAACTGTGCGTCTTGCCATGTTTGCCAGCCGCAGTACACAAAGTAATTCAAAAGGTTATTGCCGCTCTTTCCTGTGACGCACACCCAGAGCATCTGATTGGCCAAAGGCCATAGTCCCATTTCCATTGGCCAGCATGCTAAGAAGTGCAGAAAGTGGCACGTGCCTTTCTCCAAGTACTGCGAGGGCTGTGCCCCAGTAAAGAAGGAGGACTCCTGTGAAGCACACCCTGAGCACCACATCATAGGACAACCGCTACAGTCCTATTTCCATAGGCCAGCATGGTGAGAAGCGCCAATTGAGGCACGTGAGGGTCCCCAAGTACGTCGAGGGCCGGGCCCGAGTGAAGCAGGAGTCCCTCTTCCTATTGCCGCACACCCTAATCCTCTGATTGGACAATCCCCACAGTTCCATTTCCGTGGACGCCACGTGCAAAATCCCTGGATGTGACTTTCGTGCTGCTTTCGGGCGTGGGGCAATTACTTGCAACCAAGGCAGGGGGAGTTTGTGGTAATGGGTGACTCTTAAAAGAGCCTGTTTTTTTTAAAATGTAGATGCTTCTACAGAAACAGTACCGCGTAATCCACTACCTTTTTGTGTTAGTGAGGTGGAGGTGGGAGGGGGTGGCGGGGTAAACAATATCAAACTGGGTAGGGGTTGCGGTCTTCCATCGTAGATGTATAAAGGTTTTTTTTTTTTGACGTGCATGAAAGCAACATTTTTTGTATTTTCTCTTCATATGCGTTTCTGTTTGCCTCTCCTCACATTTTTACCACATTCTGGTCAATGCTTCTTGCACAGTGTAAAAGAGAACGGCATTGCCAATGGTGCTCCAATAAATGCCATTTCTGCCGAACCACTGCATATTTTGCGACCACATGAACTCATAGTGGGTGGAGAACATGCCAGCAGTCTGCATTACTCGCTCATAATTCAGTTTATAGCACACCTTCCGACCTCTGGCTGGGACAAATTACACCGTTATGGACCCATACTCCTCTTGGTGTTATGCTTGGGAAAAGAACCTTGGCAGTAGGAAAAATACACATCACTGCGGTCAGCAACCACTTCAGGGGACGGATTAATCATCCAGATGACATGTAACCCAAATGTAGACTTCCATAGTGCACCATAACAAAGTCAACATTCATGACGGATGCCACATATCTGCAAAGGCGAACCATTCCGCCGAAACTGCAGTCACCCTGACAGGCCCGGAAAGCGTCCACTCCTTCCAAACCTAAATTACCAGCAATGCCTCTTTGCACACAACTCCTGTGCAGATGGCGCACAAAGGTATCACAGACGATAAGGACTGTGACTCTCTCCATCTCGACCACCGTCATGACACAGTATTGGGACAAAGTGGTACCGCCCCTTTCTGTGAACCAGTCATAAACTTCTAATTACCTATTTCCCACAATTCCATTTCCCTTTCACCCTGCTCGTAATGGCAGGATATACATGTACGTTTTCCCATCCACAGTGAGGTCCACGGCCCAGTAAAGCACACACAATACTTCTCTTTGCACAGTCATTTTTTTCAGCAATCCCCCATTGGGTGTTGTCAAATTTTCAAACATGCATGCAGCAATCACACACAAAACCTCTGCATTGCACACTGTCATTTCTATACACCACCATCTTGTTTTTATCTCTATGTGAGAGATATGTGTGGCTATAACTGAGGTTATGGGAAAATTAAACACAGTAAAAAGCTATAGGCAGGTCAAAAAACAAAACAAAACAAATGCCATCAGGGTAGAGGTGGGGGATGGCTAGAGGGCACTGAGTGAAATTTGGTAGTTGGGATGGGGGGGTCCAGGGACCGAGTTTGCAACACAAATCTTTCTCTATCCTCGGCTATAGCCAAAAATAGCTGACATCTGAAAGAAAACTGTGTAACAGAAGCAGCGTGTGTTTTGTGGTGAAAGGGAGAGGGCAGGAAATGTGAGTAGGCCGCCTTGGGAGGGGGGGGAGCTGGCACAGAGGAGGGGGCACTTGGTGATGGCCTGGGGGGGGCAGGGAAGCATTTATTTTAGGTTGTTTTTCACCAATATTCACAGCTATATCCGAGGCTACAAAGGACTACAGCTATTCACAGCTATATTTTTGAGGGTGTATGTGTTTCATTTTTTCCCGAAAGTTATTTGTATAGGTATAGTGACGTTGGCGGTGAAAAATCACTGGACGACATGGTCACGGACCCAGTGGGTATTAGAGAGCCTTTTTTTAAATTTATTTGGATGTGTGTTTTCAGACTTTTGAGCATTTGAGACTTTGGAGATAGAAGAAAATAGTTTAACACAATTAAAATAAAAAGGAATAATTGTAGTCTAGTTTTAGATGTGCTATACAATGTATTTTAGGTTGTGTATTCTCACTTATTGTACTATACTGTGTGGCTGTGAAATGTTTGCCCATCTAGTTTATTGTAATGTATTTTTCTATGCTTTCTTATTTTTCAGTTACTTTACATAAGTAAATGAGTAGTGTTGTACTGTATTGATCATTTAAGTTGGATTGCAGTATAAAACTTGAAGTCAGTCCCCTTTTTAACTGACTTTTTGTAAACATATGGTAGAAGTCAAAGAACTCTAGCCGCAGGTATAATAAAACATGTTTTTTTTGTTATTATTTATTGTATTTGTGTATTTATGTATGATGAGTAGTCATTAAAAGGACTGTTTTGGGGTACACTGAGAGTAGAACTTTAGCACATCATAAGTACTGTTTTAATGTTATAAAGGAAGACTGCATTTCCTTTATCGGTTAGGTGTACTCCGCCATGTTTATAGAAATTGGCCATGTTGAACTGCATGTTGTTCAAAATCCATAATTGGTTGTGGTCTATCATGAATGTTAAAACTGTTTTTTTAACATTTCTCTGTGATTTCTCAATTTTACCATTAAATCTGGTGGCCCATCTCCATTTTTGCCTCTGAGTGAAATTGGAAAGATAAAGGTGTGAGGAAAACGTTCCATTAGTTTCCCCATGTTTTGTTTTATCATTAAAGTAAGGGACACCCTTCGTACATTCCCCAAATCAAGGCCTCCACAATGAATTAGTATGACGTTTGGGTGCCCTCTACTTCTCAGACTTAAGAATTTTGGTAATACTTGAAACTAACACATTCCCAGCAATCCAAACCATTTAATTGTATAATCTCTCATACCTAAGTCCATGTTAATATTGCTTCTCACAAAAAGCCAGCAACCAAAACAAGCAACTGTCTCCAAACAGCCACAGAGTTTTAAAACCAGCCTTGATATCTGTAGTATTTCTCTGTTTCCAGGAAAATTATTCCTAGTTTGAATTTATAGTAGTTTGTATGAGCAGGGTATGTATGATGTGTGTGTTGTAGTTTCTAATTGGTTGATGATGATGTTCATATTATTCACGGCTATACAGCAGCCACCCAGCACACAGCATTGCTATTTGTGGGTAGATACCCACACCCAAAGCACCCTCTCTGTAGCCACGGCTATATTCGGGCAAATGACATGTCATGTGTTTGTGGACATGGGGTAGCCGCGGCTATCCACAATTTTGGCTGGCGTGGCATGTTATATGAATTGAGTGGGGCATTGTATGAGTGGGGGATTGTAAGAGAGTAGGGGGGTGGAGGAGCACTATTAATTGTGATGGGGGCTGGTAGGCATGTTGGGGACAGTTTTTGGAGTTTGGTGGAGTGGAAATGCAGTTTTGAATTTGTAGTTTTTGCGATTAGCCGCGGTTATCAGCAAACGTCCAGAGGATTTTTGAATAACCATGTCTATAAATATCCATTTTCAGTGCAATAATCATATTTGTATGTGGATGATAAAGTACAGAATTTTATTTGTGTGTGTTATTTTATGTACTTAGTTGTTCGCTTATTTGATTCAAAGGTTTGAAGGCCACTTTAGTTTGATTTGGGGCTTGCAGAAAAATGTGCGTGTAGTCGTGGATATAAACCAAGATCAGTAGCCACGTCAAATAGCCGTGGCTATGAAAGATGCTTGTTGGGGAAAAAATTGATTTCTGTCAGTTTCATTGTTTATTATTGGTTATTGTTACTTTTCTTTTTGTGTAGCTGACTGATAGGTTGTGGGGAAATATGTCATCCATTTTAGTAGTTTTATTGGTATATAGTCCTCTTTTATTTGGTATTCATTTTGGAAAGTATAAAAGCCACCATTTTCTGCAGATTTATCCTTTTGGTTGCAGTACTCTCAATCTCAATATATTACAACATTTGATTGGCTTGTTCATTGAAGCCTATAAAAGTCACATGTAGGCGCGGAGTAGCAGCAGGTGATTTCATTGGTTGGTGGATCATGCGCAAAGATTGGTATATGCGTTAAAGCAGTTCGACATTCTATTGGCTCATTTCGCACACATGGTTTACGTCAGATGGCATAAAAGTCACTTGTAGGTCCGGAGCCATAGCGTGTGATGTGATTGGCTGCTGTATTAGGCACAAAGATACGCAGCAGTGTGGAAGGATGTTGACATCTTTTGGCTCATTTTGCACACACGGGTAACCCCCCCAGTCTACATATATATGGGCAGTAGTCTTGTTCATATTCATTTTAAAATATCTTGAGTGTAGTCTTTCTGCACAGTTACAGTAAAACTTTAATAACTATTCATGAACAGTACATATACATGTAAATACATGAAAAAGTTAAGTACATATGCAAACACAATCTTTGTAACAACAGGTTTATTTATGGGGAATGTGGTTGCACAACTGCTTTTTATTTTACTTTCTAGACATAATACATTGTTGTGTTTAGCCGTATTGTCTGTATTATTAATGTTATTTATGTATGGAATAACAAAACCCTTGAAATTCACGGAAAGAACTTTAGTTGCAGACGTTAAGGTTAGCAATACATTGTAACAAAACCTTGAAAAGCAAGGAAAAAAACCTTAGTTGCAAGAACGTTAAGGTAACAACTTAATGCAACAAAACCCTTGAAATTCAGCTAAAGCCACCGTAACCTTTGCGCCCCATGTTGCGCAGACAATGACCACAATGATGACATTATCATTGTTGTGGGGCCTTCCTCCTCCCTCCCTCTCACCGTGCTCCCATTGGCCCATTTGCCTTCCTGGGTACGCTGACCTTGCCGCCCCAGCACTATTTCCACTGCTGGGGTGAGGCCAGGTGCTCTGAATGATATATTTGGTGTTGGTCTCCGATAAGGGGCAGGCCCCCCATTACAAAAAGTATAGAAGTTATTGAGTGTGAGGACATCTTTAAAATACAAAAGAAAAACCCTTATGCAAACTTTTAGGCTCACATCAATTAGATTCTAATACTTACAGATTTCGAGACATGAGGCCTCATTCCGAGTCAGGCGGTCCGGTAAAAAAAGTGCTCATATCCGAGGATACCAGCACTTTACCGGGCCACCAGGGTTAGGTAAACCAGGCACCCTACCAGCCAAAAAAGCCCTTGTTACCAGCACCATCATTGCCGGTGGTGGTAATGGCGCCAAATCCCCTCATGGAGTCCTCTAGGACTCGATGACTGGGGATTTACAGCGCTCCGCCGTCACCCATAATCCAGCTGCAATGCCGCTAGACCGGGTGCCAGTAACGGTAAGTACCAGGTGGCTTTACCACCAGGAAACCAGCATAGTCAGAATGAGGCCCATGGTACGGCAATAGGGGCGAGGCAGTTATGGGCAGTCGCTGATATAATGATCACATTGGGAGAAAATAGCTTTACTTTTGAACCTAGAGGAAGATCACACTGTTGAACTGCCTTACACACTTAACCCACTCTTCAGAACACCAGAGTAGGCAGAAGTAGCAGCAAGGCAGTCCCTGGCAGAACGATGATTTGCATTGGAAGGAAACAGGGTGAGCTTGATGTGAGACATCATTTCTCTCTTAAGACGCTTTGCAGTGCATCAGCACATGTCTGGCAGTAGCAGTAAGGCAGTGTCAGGCAACTGAGGCAACTGAGGGAGGACAGAGCATGAAACAACATCTCTGAAGCCGGCAATGCTGTGGCAGCATCGTGGGAGGAAGACTGACAGACGCTGAAAGTGGGAAAATTAGTTGTGAGCACTGTGGCCACTGTGTGGCATTATATGGGGACTTCAGGGGATGGTGGATTCATAGGAAACAGAGGCAATCCAAGGATCCTGTGATTACCAGATGGTCAGATCCCTTGAGTATTACTTGGAACTGACTTACCTAGTGTAACAGTTATCCACCTAAATGCAGAGAGATCACAATTATTGGAGGTCAAACAACCAGGGGCCCATGTAGGCTTCAACCCGAAACCTTAATTTCATTTCATTGTATTGAATTTATGGAGCAGCTTTCGCCAAAGGTGCTGAACAAATTGATTTATTTTTTAGCATTTTTAACAACGGGCATTGAATTGTGTTTTTTTTTTTTAGTTTGCGTAATAATTTTATTTTTTGGTCTTAGTTGCATATTTATAACGCGCTTAAATACCAAGAGGTTTCTAAGCGCGGACCCGGGGATCGAACCTGTATAGCTTCATGTTGTCTTGCTTCCACGGCGTGCACGTTTGCTGCTGAGCCATCCTCCCCGGACGAAATATCATATGATACCAAATATATAAAGGCACTACAATTCATCATGATAAAATATCAACATAAGTACAGGTAAAATCAGAAGAAATGAAAGCCAGGGAGTTAAGAGACAAGAGAAGAGAAGAGATAGGTTTTAAGATTTGATTGCAAGATACCAAGAGATGAGGCAAAGCAAAGTGAAAGGGGAGGGAGTTCAAGTGTTTCGGGGCCAGGAGAGTAAAAGAACGGAAATGAGAAGAAGCACAGGGAGGTTTAGGAACAGTTAGATGAAAGAAGTTCTGAGATCTTAGGGGGCGTAAAGGGACATAGAACGAGAGCAAAGCGGGTAGATAGAGGAGGCCAGACCATGAGATCATTTGAAAACAATCAAGAGAAAGTGGCAAAGAAGACAAGATTCAAAAGGGAGTAATGACATGGAAAGTAGGGAGGGTGTAATGGAAGACCGATGGGGTAAACAGAAGAGGAAACAAATGGAGGAATTATAAACAGAACAAAGAGGAAGACGATGGGAAGCAGGAAAACTAAACAATGAAGTCGAGCAATAGTCAATACGGGAACAGACAAGAGAAAAAAAAATATGTTTCGTAGCATGAAAAGAAAGGGGCGAGCACAATGGTTGTTAAAAAGTGCATAATGACAAGAGTGGACAGTAGAGGAGATATGAAGAGAAAAAGAGAGAAGGATTAAAGGTACCACCCAGGTTATGCGCAGGAATCGAGAAAGAAAGAGAAGATGGGGAACAGAGAGGTGGTGAGGAGGGAGAAATTGTAGAGGCAGGAAAGAACAGGACCTCCGTTTTAGAGGGATTGAGATGTACAAAATGAGAGGAAATCCAGTTTTGAATGGCAGAAAGACAGTTTGAAACAGTAGAGTGGAGAGCAGAATGAAAGGAAGAAAAAAAGAAAAAGATCTGGAAAAAAAAGAAAAAGATCTGGGTGTCATCGGCGTACAGATGAAAAGAAAGAATGAAGGAGGAGATACAGGTAGAAAGAGGAGTAATGTAAAGAGTGAAACGAAGAAGCCCAAGTAGTGAGCCTTGAGGGATGCCATATAGGAGAAGGAGTGAGGGTGAAGGGTGACCAGCCAAGGTTATGGAATATGACCTTTGGGAAAGGTAGGAATGGAACCATTCAAGTGCAGACCCTGAGATACCCATGGTGGAAAGGGAGGAAACAAGAAGTGAGTGATCGACAGTGGGTTGTGAGGAGAACATTTGACACAAATTAGAAGAGCGGTCTATGTAGAGTGAGAAAGACGAAAACCAGACTGAAGCAGGGGGATGAGAGTATGAAGCTTCAGATAGCAGGTTAACTGGACATAGGCAGCCCGTTCAATAATTTTAGAAAAGAAAGGCAAAAGAAAATTAAGGTGGTAATTAGCAGAAATAGATTCAAGAGAGTCAAGAATAGATTCTTTTCGGAATAGGAAATGTAAGTGCATGCTTAAATGTAGTGTGAAATCAGGAATTTACAAAAGAGGAGTTTATGAGCGAGGTGAGATAAGTAAGAACATAAGGATATACCTGAGGGATAAGAAAAGAGGGGTCAGGATCAGATGGAGAAGCAGTAGGGTAAGCACAAGCTAAAAGGGTACAGATATCAGAGTCAGCAAGAGGAGAGAATGATGAAAACAAATGTAGGGATAGAACAGACAGGAGAGGGAGAAGGAGTAGCAGAAGTAGTGACAGCTAAACAGAAGTTTGCTACTTTAGATATCAAATAGATTGCAAAGTCAGAAGAAGAGAGAGACAATAAAGCATATGGATTAGGCACTTTAGGAGAGAGACTATTGTGAAGAAGCTGATAGAGGCGACAAGGGTGGTGGGATAGAGAGACAGGGAGTTCCAAAAAATAGGATTTTTTAGCAATAAGTAAAGCAGAGTCAAAGGAGGAGTTCAACATAGAAACGGTAGCGAGATGAAGGGGAGAGCTTTGGTTTTCCCATTGCTGTTCGGCTTAATGCAGACTGCGGTGAAGGGAGACAAGCTCTGCAGAGAGCCAAGGCTATGTGGTTTTGACAAGTCAGAGAAAAAGGATACAAAGAAAAGGTTGAATCAGGCACAGATAGCCAAGAAGAATGTAGAGAACTAACAGCTGAATCAGGAGAAAAGGAAGAGAAAAGCGAGATTGATGAAAGAGAAGAGTGCAAAGAGGAGGAAAAAGATGGAAGATCGAAAGAAGAAAGATTACGAGTAAAGGTAGTCGATGAAGAAACATGAAGAGCAGGTCGGGAAACAGAGAAAGAGAAAAGCAAGTGATCCGAAGAATAAAAAGGGTCAGGAGGACATAGGATAGAGTCGAGAGGGAAGAGGAAGTGAGGACAAAATTAAATCTAGGCAAGTACCAGACTGATGAGAAGAGGGAGAAGAAAGGAAATGCAAGTGGTAGGAGTCAGCGAGTGAAAGCAGCAAGGGAAATGATGGGTTTGTGGTAGGGAGATTGAAATCCCAAAGACGAAAGAAAGGGGGAGAAGATGGAAGCAAGTGGACCAGGGGGATGATAGACGACAAGAAGAGAGACAGGGAAAGGATTAGAAAAGGAGGAAAAGTGATATTCAAAAGAAGTTTTTTTTGGCTTTTGTGGTGGACCTTGGTCCAGCGAATGGCTTACCTTCGAGAATCTGGGTGGACTAACAGTGGCATGACTTTCTTGGAGTCAATCGAGGCGCCACAGACGTTGTACATACATAAACATTAAATGCAAAACCAGCTATTGCTTGACTGGTACTGATTGCAAGCAGTGTTTTTTGCATTTGTTTGCGTGATTTGCACAAAGCACTTTTTTACTATTGGACAACTAAAGTTTACAGGTGAATTTTTTTAATTACGTGAAGCGCATTGAAATCAATGGACAACTGATAACTGCCATTATCATTACACCGACCTGGACACATTTGAATCACACAAAGCGCTTTGGCACCAAGGAATAATGTTATTGTCTTATTCATTATTCAATCACTTATTTTAACTTTATTGTTTCATTTACCGTTTTTATTGTGCTTTTCCCGCCATTAAGAATTACGGAAATGGAACATTATTTGAGATAGTATGTCCCAGTTGAGTCAACTAGTGCTATCTGATGTTGAGAGCCAAATTGAGTACAGGAAGGCCTGACTGGTTGGGGCTGGCCTCCTGCATGCAATTTACTTCAGCCTACGCTAAAGTGATTAATGTGGTTGTAGGCACCCCTGGATGTGAGTGTCAAAGAAGGGAAAATAAATCCAAAATTCACTATGATACTATTGAGGCCTATTTAATGAAATCTTTAAGGCTAGTTGGAAGAAATTATAATAATAGCTGAAGTTTCATCCAAAAATAAATCAGGATGTGATGTCGCGGACAGTAAGATAAGTGAAGTTATAGCTTCCCTTATCTACGGATGGATATCAGTCTATTATGACTTCAGGCAATGAAACAACTGCATCAATGTCTAGTCATAGGAATGATATTAAGAAGGGAAATTTAACAGATAAAGTGAGATCTAGTAAAGAGGAAAATCAATATACAATGTAATTCAGTGAAAAGGCAGTGGTCTGGTGTTTCAACCAAAGAATAATGCATCCAAACTTGTAGGTACTTCTTCAGGACAACATTCTTAGCCTTTGTGCGAAACTGCACAGGACTGAACTTAAACCAGATTCTGTAGTAACAAGGTTGGGAGGAAAAGCAGTTTAACGATGTGAACACCCATATGTGAGAGCAGACATAGTAGAACAAGAGAAATGTGACATGGCAGTATAGATACTCCAATGACCCTAATGACCCACACACATCTTCCCTTTCTGATGCCATCAACACCCTAGGATTCTGTCAATGTGCTACCTCCCCCACACACTCTAAAGGACATATTCTAGACTGGATCGCTGACCACAACTGCAAGATCACCATCAGTGCCATTATTCCTTGTCCTTGGTCTGACCATCACAGCACCTTCTTCTCCATCCCTCAGCCAGCAAAAATCCAAGTTGCATCCAACCCTCTACCGCCTGTGGTGACACAAAGCTTTCACAAACTCAATAGAGACCACATTCTTCCCTTGCTCAACACTCCAGACTTCAAGCTGTCACGGCTCGCTCCCTTCGCTCCCGTTCCCGCCACTTGGGGGCATGTTTTGGGGTTTCTTCCCTACTGGACATTTCCTCCGAACCTTATGCTACAGTGTCCTGATGAATTGGGAGCGCTAAAACCTTATTTCCCAAATTACTTCCCTTCCGGATCCATTCCAGGTTTTTGGCAGCCAGCATGCTACTGCTACTTTAATCAAATGACTATGCTTCCCAGAATGCCTGGCTCACTGCCTCACCTCCTCCCTTGCAGGACAAGGCTGGGTGGAGGATAGGCACACCTGTGGCTGCAGGTGCAGCAGGCGACACGCCTGAGGGGTGTGCTCGTTAAGCAGCCTTAAAAGCCTCAGTCTGCTTCAGTCCAGCGCTGGTCATTGTTGCAGCGTTCCTGTCTTGACTGGTCCCTTGTTCCTGGTTCCTAGTTTTTGTGCCCAGTTTCTAGTTAGTGTTTCTTGTTCCTTGTCCTGGAATTCGTATTTGTATGCCTAATTGATTTCTGCCTTTTGGAAATCCCTTTCTCCCTTCTCTGTCTGCAGGCAGCCTTTCTCTGAGCTTTCCTTTTGCTGTAGCCCAATTGCCTGTGTTCACTGTTTCCTAGAAATTGTCCTTTGCTACTGAAAGACTTGTTGCATTAATCTTTCCTTTACAGGTTTAGTTTCCTGCCTTTTCACCTTGGATGGGTGGGAAAGTTTCCCTTTTGATATCGTTTTTCACTGCTCCTGATCCTTGCCTTCTATTGGGATCCATGCCATGTTTTCCTTTACACTTTTACATTTATTTCCTATTTTATTATTAGGTGTGGGAAGCTGTTGTAACTAGCTCCTGTGTGATTATCTTTTGTTTTCCACACTGTACTATTCCTTCTTGCCTCTTGACTTGGGCTTAGGTATTTAGTCATCCTCACTCTTTGCCTTTACTGCCTTCTGGGTTCTTCTTTGATTTACAGGGTTGTGGGTTAGTACTGACTTTTGAGTGGTCTTTCCGGTCCTCGTGAATACGGACATCCAAGTGGTCTTTCCGGTCTTCGTGAGTACTGGCATTCATGTGGTCATTCCGGTCCTTGTGAGTACTGTTTCCAAAGTCTTTATTCAGTACCGTCTAGAGTGTCAGCTTACAGATTCTGTCCCTGCTTGCCCTCTACGTGGGCTTAGCGCTGTCAGTATCTGTAATAGCATAGTGGGTAAGGAGTTTGCCAACTTTCCTTTCAGTCATAAGGAGGTTCTAAGTGCTTACCCTACATTCCTTTTCATATAGTGGTATACACGAGTCTTGGGTATTGAATGCACGTTGTTATATTCAAGGTTGTTTACTGTGTATTTTGTGCACATTTCCCCTGCCATATCCATCGCCTTCTTCCTTTCCTGACACAAGCCCCCATTCACGTCCAATCTCAATATATTAGAGGCTACATATACCAGCCTCCTCTCCAAGGCCATGAATACCCTACCACCCCTAGCCACCCACAAATCCAAGATAGTCAGACACTCGAATTCTTGGTTTACACCTGACCTCATGGAACTCCACACTCTGAAATGCCAGGCTTAGCTCACCTGACTCAAGAACCCCTACATTACCCATAGCTTGTGCAGATTACAAAGGCTCCTCCTCATGGCTAGGATCTGGTACAAAACCATGTGCCTACCTGATTGCCAAACCAAAAACAATGAGCGCCACACAGTCATCTCCCTGAAAGGGGGATGGGTTACGTTTGTGGAAGAGAGGGAAAATGCAAGATAGCTTTGCTGATCTTGCAGTCATTTTATCCCAATACCAAATCTCAAGGCTGTCAGAATGTGTATATGTAGTTCATGGTTATATATACTTTAATGTTACAATGAGTGTTGTGAATAATGAAATATGTACCAAGCACAGTGTGCATTATGTACTTAGTTAGTCCATTGTGCAGGGCTTCTATCACATATATGTTTTGCAAATATAAAGATATGTGGTCATTGTTTTTCTCCCAACATGCTCTTTTATTTTATGCAAAGCAGCCAAGAGCCCTCAATTGTGCTATTTTCCTGACACCCTCTTTTGCAAATGTGTATTTTAAAAGGATCAAATAGGACTTTCCATCTTGAAATTATAACTTTCTCTCAGAAAATAGTTTACATGGTTGTTTTAGGTTTTGATAATGTGTGTTGCTCAGCATGACAACTTTATAGATTGGACTAAAATATATACTGGACGTGATAATTAGAAATGATCATTGCCAAACTTTTCAGTGTTCTTGTTGAAATAGCTTCTTTAGCTGAAAATGCAACACATTTTGTCTCTCAAAATGCTGTACATTGTTGGAAATTGTGACAGTCAGATTATGGCAGTGTTTGGTTTTGTGTCCTGGTCCCTCTAGTACTACTGAACCAGTGCATTTGTAAAAGTAGTCACCTGCACTAATAATTAACACACAATAGCAAACAATAAACTATATTTTATGCCATGCTGTCTGGTCTTCTGAACCCTTGTTAGGCCAGTGAGAACACCAGCACCCACCCACAGCTTGGCATTAGATCAAACAAACCTTCTAAAGAACAAAAATTAAAAAAGATCAATTTATAAAGACCGCTCTGTGACTGCACCGTCACGCCCCTGCCACACATGAGTGCACGCAGGGGCTGACAGGCGCAGGAGTGTTGGGTGAGTGGATATGCGCTTGTGTGTAATAAGTGTGTGTGGTGCTACAAAGGGGGTGGTGTGTGGGGAAAGGGGTCTTCAGTGGGGTTAATCCCCCCCCCGGATTAAGAACACAACCAGCAGGAGAGGGCGGGGCAGGGGAACGGATCACCTTGCGAGGGGCAGAGGAATATGTCATATTTTGGCATTTTAAAGGTGACACAAAAACGGCCGAAATAAATCTGTCTTTATTGTGTTCAATCTTTAAAATGCGGGAATATAATATGACATAGAGCTCTTAGCTTATCTGTGTTTCACTCAACTCCCCTATGCAGACAATTTGCTCTCACTTTGATGGAAATATTCATATAGCGCACATCCAATGACAATCTATGAGGCTGGCATCCACCTCTTTTTGTGTTGCTCTCATTCCCTATTCCATTTTTTACCATAAAAACAGCACATCGACCCTCCAAGGTATCACTGTTTTTTTTTGTTCACGCTGCTGTCAACAATTGCAGGGGGGGAGCTCGCACAACTGTTTACAGGACAATGTGACTTTGACCCCCAAACAGGTAGAGTCATACAATAACACAGAGAAAATGAGAGAGTGCAGAGAGAGACAGTGTGAGAGAGTGAGAGACTGAGAGAAGAGGAGAGTGCCAAAGAGAAAGAGAGAGAGAGGGAGAGTGAGAGGCTGGTTCTAGATGATACCCCGGGTACAGTAGTACACCATTAGTATATTTCACACCACCATTCTTTTTCTTGGCTTACTCATGGAGAGACCGCTTGAAAACTATAGCCTTCTTGTTATCACTATCTCTGTTATGCTATGTGCACATTCCTAGCAGCTTCTAATCTGTATCCACTGTGTACGCTACGGTGTGTGTACCTGCCTCTTTGATTCCACTCTCCCCAGTGCCCATGTTTGAACATGTGTAAATTAAATTATGCAAGGCTACTAATCTGAGATGTGTGGTTTATGATAGGGAATGAGTACATTTGTCATGTGGCTGCTAATCTGTGCATGAATGTATACTACAGCCCATATACCTTTCTTATGAGTGTTATTATTAAAATACTTATGCTAGAATACAAGTACTCTCATCATAGACAGTTAACATTGCCCTTGAAATGTACTTGTTTATTATTTTCATTCCAGCATGGAAGGATAGTGCCAGGGTACATCAAGGCGGTAAACATGCTTATTTTAATTGCTGCCAGGGAAACATATCAAGCTATGTGTTGTGATCACGATAAAGGCAGGGTGTACGAACAGTTATTCCTGGGTTCCTCGTTTCTTTTAGCTGGAAATGGGAGGGGGCCAAATTGTCAGTGCTCATAACCAATACAACCCTTAAGATGGCCCTGTATATAAGCCTAACACCCATATCTTCAGCGACTACTATCGGGAACTAACCAATTCTTTGATTGGTGCAAAATTTCTAACCACTCATTGGTTGCTTATTCTCAAACTGTTGCTTCAGAAGCCTCACCTCAAAGGAAACAATATTACCTCTTGTGACCACTGCTCGTTCAAGATTCCCATGGTTCTTTCGGATATTGCCTTTATGGTCATACGTGAGGAATATAAGGGAGGTTAATGAGAGTCCCTGGGCTGATAACACCCGATCCAGCATGCTGGAGAGAATCTTAACGCTATTAAAAACCCGGGTTGCCAATCCGGTAACCGGGGGTGCTGAGAGCATATGTATTTTCATTCAATGAACGAGACGCCTACAGTTTATTGAATGAAAATACTTCAGTAAGATGGTTGCCATAGATCTTGAAGGCGGGACTCCATACAGAGTTCCTCTTCCATTTCCATGGGAGCCACAATGAACCAGGAGCGGAAGCAGCAGCAGATTCCGTGCCCGCTGCAATCAGGTAAGTGGGGAGCGGGGTAGGGATGGTGGGGAGAAGATGGCTGGTGGGAGAAGCAGCCATCGGGCAGCTTAGACTGCAGGCTTATATCCAGAGATTCAGCCCGTGTCCCTTGCCTCCCGTTTGGCTGCCTAACACATGCCAGGTGCTAATGTGTTTTAGTATAGTATATTAATTGTACATAATGGTATACTAATTGCAGTTGTTGCGTATTTTAAGCACACTTTTTATTCAGAGGTTTCCTAGGCCTTAGTCTTACTTTTTTAGTTTGATCCACGCTCCAGCCTAACCAGTAGCTAGAGCTCAAGGATCTCATTTCCTTCCTCCCCTGAACCCACCCACCCTCACAAGGATTCTCAGAGTATTCACGTCGCACTTGTCGTGACATTCTGACTCAAAAGATTTGCATTGATGTGAATCCTGTTGTAGCCTGTCCAGACATGCTCGGATATGCGTCGACAGATGCTTTAGTTGGCCATTGCATCTGTTTGGTAAATTTCACTGCTTCCAGTAGAAGTTATGTTGACCTATTATACCATAAAAACATACGCCGGAGAAACCCTTCTAAACCTTAACAATAATAAAATATATGTAATATTTTGTATGTTATTTAAAATTCATCAGTATGCTTTTACCAAATACAATTGCCCTACACTAGAAGAAGCTCCTATAGTGGAATGTATGCTACTGCCTGATACATCAGCTTTATGCATTGCCAGTACAATGGTGCTTTGTTATCCTATGCTAATATGCTTTTAAACTGCTCCATATTACCAGTGCATTGTTCAATGTAATGTTGGCCGCAAGTAATGCTCCTTTGATTTCTGATTATATTACTACTAATTCTCTGTACACTCCATTTATCACTCTGACGAGGTTCTCAGATGACTCCATCATGGATTTTCCTATTCTGGTCCTCAATAAGGATTCCGTCAAAATGGTCAACAGTATTGAACGCCAGGGAGGGGAAAATTGCTTTGATGTTTAAAGATGATCTTGATATTACCAACCCCACCACTGAGTCTCAAGTTTGTAATTTGTATGTAATTTGCTCATTCTATATCTATTTGTCCATAGCGATGGAATGAGCCAATAGTTTCCTTGATGATTTGCACCATTTCTTAATAATGTGAGGTGCTCATTTGTAAACATCTTGAATATTAGTAGATTTTAATGTCCCTTTGGATTGTCATGCTCTGAAAGATACAATTAAACTGAATAAAACAAGAGGGACATTATGCACCCTTCATTACATCATCAGTCTCTCACAACAAGTGGAAGTTTCCTTGACAAATACTGTCCCTGTACACTGCAGCAACCAATTTGTGAACATGATTTAAATTATCTTTCCTTTTTGCTTTCATAACAATCATTCTAGCATGTGTAGGTGGGCTTTGTCAAGGAGTATGAAGGCAAGTCTCTGTTTACGCAAACTCCAGAGTGAATACAACCCTCTAGGGAAATAAGCCAGGAGATAGCTTTGCAAGGATGACAAGGGTAATTGTACAGATTACAAAATATCAGCAAAGGAATCTGCTGCTCGAGAACGTTCTCGCTCGAGAATACATATCCGTGTCTTATGAGGGGCCACATCATCATAGATAACATCACGTATAGGGTAGAAACTCAAACAATTGATAGGGTGGATGGCATAAATGATCCTGCTCCATGTGGGATGCCAGGCTATAATTGGTTGGTTCTTTTGCCGTCGGTCAGGATCCAGGTGGGTCAGCTGGGCTCCTCTCTTTGTGTGGTGAAGTCAGGTCGCTCGAGATGCAGTGTTAAATCTACGCTAGTATCCAAAGTCTACTATTACATCACCATGGCATGCACCTGGGCGTCTCGGGGGTCGGTGCCAGGGGGAAGGGAGAATGAAATACAGTCATACTGACCAATACATTCTGGGCTTCATTGATACCACTCCTCACGCACACAAGGTCTCCACCCAGGGTTTATCTATAATTTATCCCTCCCTGTTCCTCATGTTACAAACGATGTATTTTATGCTGAGGGGTGAAACAGTTGTGCATGCTTAGATCTTTTATGATCACTTGATTTGTGCTATGAAAGGGGGGTCGCTCACTTATCATGGAATGCAGGGATGTGGGGGTCGAGTCAGTGGTGTGGGCACTGACTCTGCGCTGGCTGGGTGGGTGGTAGAGGCCTGCTGGCAGCTTCGTTGTGATGAATGGGCACTGTGCGGAGCCTGGTGTTGTCTCACACTCTTGCAGGGCGCATTCCTCCGAAATATACTAAATGTTTGCAACAGTGAAGGGACATGGGGGAAGTGCACTGCCATGAGAACTGGTGGTGTGGGCACATTCTGCCTTGATAATGTTGGGCCTAGTGAAATCTTTCCACGGAGATCGGCTGATGCAGCGCGGTCATGCAAGCATGTGTTTTGTCTTTACTACAAAATGGCGTTTCTTTCTATGTGTCTCCTAGTGTTATGCATCTGCTGTTCGCGCAATACTACCTCTGCTCCAAGTTTCATAGTGCAGTTCTCTCCCCTCTTATACACTACACTATTTCATAGGTGATTCGCCTCACCTGAAAGTGCCTAAGGGTGGGGTGGGATAAACTCATTTCTATCCTAACATTCACCCTTTCGTTACTTCTGCAGTAACACATTCTCCATCCCATGTTTACGCTTGTTTTCTTGTCTTAATGCTTTTTCATATGCGGGTGTTCCCTTTAACGGCATCCATGCCCTACACACATGTCTTAACCATTCCCCTGCTTGTGCGAATTTCTCTGGTGTACATGTCATGTAAATGCATCCTCCATCCCCAGCTAAACCAACACATATTTCTTTGTAATTTTCACGGTCAGGGGGAGGAACAATAGTCGTGTGATACAGGCAGTCAACTGTGTCTCCGAAGGTGCATTGGGACTATGTGGTTAACGGGTGGTGAGTTTGCACTTCTGTTTCTTTTGATCACGAGGTGCTTTAGTGCCAAAAGAAACCATCATCTTTGCACTATTAGGTACTGCTTTGGCACAACACCGGAGACCCAATTGGCATGTGCAGAAAATTAACAAGACAAACACAATGATGGAATCCAGCATTTTCATCTATGTTCCAAGCCATGATGGGGCCCAGCTAAAGACCGGAGTAAACCAATCTTCTTCTTGAACGCTAGCTTCTTTTTTCATTTTCACCCCTAGTTCGAATACTGCTGCAATGATATGTGACAATGTACCCTTTTCAGCATCGTCGGAAGGTACTCACGTGCAACATGAACTCCTGATTTTTTTACAAACACCTCCTTCCATGGCTGTCAGTGAATCCAACACATACCTATTTTGCATTGTCATTAGTCTAAGGGCCCTCAGCTCCACTCTTATGACGTTGAACTCTTGTTCGTTGTCGTTAGCCAACTGGATCAGCTCCCATCTTACAATCTGGAGCCATTTTGCATTCGCTCGCATCTGGATGCTGGCTTTTAGAGATATAAAAATTGTCTCTGTGGAATTATAGAGCTTGTATTCATTAGGTATTTGGGCAAGCAGTTCAGATGAGTCTGTGGATATGCAATTTGAGGATCTTTTCCTTCTTCGCAGTTGGCCACAGGGCTCTTTCTCAGGGAGGATACGAAAGTCTGGTGGTGTCATTGTGTGCTGTGCTTTGATTGTTGGGGGCACTGTGGGTGCATCATCAGGTGGGTGCCCCACTTTCAGGTGTTCTTCTGGGACTACTAACAGGGCAGAGTGCATCATGGCTAGCAAAAAATATCCCCTCCCAGAAGGTGGAAGGTGCAAGTACGCTTGTTGGCCGCACACCCAGTAATAGTTCTTCAGTGCTGCAATTCGATCCTTGAGATCTGGAATTAGGATAGTTCTGTTACACTGTTTGTTTGACCCAACAGAAACAGTTCCTTCACTCTAAAAATATTGTTCGTAAGTCTTTTCTTGGTTCACTTTTACTGGCTTCTCGATGGCTGCAATCCAAGTCAATTTGGTGATGTGCTCTGTCCATGCTAGTACGCACGTCTGTTCCACAACAGCTGCAATTTTCTCAGTCAGTCCTAAATGTGAGGGTTGGTTGCATGTGAGGGTTGTTTCTTGCCACTTATTGTTAGTATATTTCACCCCTGCGATCACCAGGTAAGGTTCTTTCAGACAGTTGGGGTTGGTGGAACTTGTTTTGCATTTTTGGGTGTCTGGATTAACAAGCTCTAGGTGGACGTTGCGTGCCTGGAATGTGCCTTTGATCCTACATAGCACAAGATGAATTAGGCATTGTGCCTCTATCATTGGTACTTCCTGTGGTAATAAAACCTTGGGTGCCGCAGATGCGTGTAGTATTAAGGAACAGACTTAGCAACTACCATTTGTGATTCGTCCTCCCACTGCACTCATGTCGGAGTCCTAGCTGTTTGAGTGCTCAGGATGATGAATATCCTCAACTCCGTCTAGGCCTAAGCCATGGTATGCATCATATTTGAATTTAAGTGCTTGTCGTTTTATTCTATTATCGCCTAGTATATGCCTTTTTGTTATCCTGTTTCTGCTAGTCGTGATATTTGCACTACTGCTTGCATTGTACAAATTGCTTTTGACATTTGGGAGTCGTATTTCAAGCATTTTACTTGTACATACAGTTGTATGGGTGTTGCTACTATTTGCGGGGGTCACGTTATATGTGGTTCTCGTTATGTTGTTTGAATCTGTGGGATTAAATTATTGCACACTTTCATTTGTCCTTTCATTCGGGTCTGGGCTGGAACTCAGTGTGGTTACATTTGAGGAGATAGGGATGAATTCAGTTACAATGGAGGGTATAGGAGTTCATTCAGTGACATTACAGGATATACTTGTGTTTGTGATCTCTGTGATCCCCCCTTCTTTTAGATGGCCAGGCCAGACCAGATATATTCTTACAAAAACATTAATACTGTAAACAAAATGGTCATGAAGTGGAGGCCACATTCATAACTACACATTCTGGTGCTTCTAATACTTTTTCAATCTACAGTTGAAGAACACCATGGCGTGGTCATTTACATTGTAGTATACCTGTTGTTTGGAGAGAAAAAATGGAGAGGGGAGGGAAAAACAAGGTGGTGAAGGGAAGAATGAAGGGAAGGAGGAGAGAGATAGAAAGTGATAGAGGGAGAGAGAGAGAGAGAGCGAGAGAGAGAGAGAGAGAGAGAGAGAGAGAGAGAGAGTTTTAATTTACATAGCTGTTTCTCTAGCAGCAATACATGTACCTTGAACTATTTCACATGCACTCATATGGTCAGCATGAAGCTACGCAAACAGAGGTAGTAGTTTTGTCTTAACTTTGGACACTTGGTGTGTAATTGGGTAGGGGCCCTGCAAATATCTGAGAGGTGTATCCAGTACCTGACCCCCTTCACCTTCACTGCGAGGGGGTGGAAAACATGTCCTCTAGGGCCTATGGAACCTGTAGTTTTCCATTTTTGCACAACGCTTCTGACATAGACCAGTTCCCCCAGCAACAGTGGTTGAGAGGGTACGGTATCAGTTTGTGGGGCTGTTGATGTTTGTGCGTTTTCTGTGTTTGGTAGAGCCATTTCTTTTGCAATACACCTTATTGCACACATCCGTTGGGACTGATATTACTAAAAATCTTCCCCCAGAATTGCTTCTGCTCTATGAGCATCTGACACATTCATCACAGGGGAGATGGGTGTTTGCATTCGTCTGCCGGTCACTCTCTCATGGGGGAGAGTTGGTGATCCTTACTGGGCTGTGTGCACAGGGAAAGGGGCAGGCAATATACCTAATTCTTGTTCAGGGTGTTAGATTGCTTGGATAGTTTGCTCTTAAGGAGGCTGTCTACCACTCCATTTGCTCGGATCTTAAAACGTCACAAAATCCCCAGCGGGCGAAGACCTCTCTAAGAGGGAATTTTGCGGCATCTGGGTGGGCACATGGGCCAGCCTCAACTCATCTCGAGAACGGACACACCACCACAATCAAATATTGCACACCATTGAATCGTTCCCCCATGTCCGCATAGTCAATGTGCAGCTCACGGAATGGGCCAACAGGGCATGGCAGAGTTCCTTGCAATGTTCTGACTGTCATTCCTGTACTAAACACTTGGCAGGTGGTACACTGAATGACCATAGTTGAGAGGTGTTCTTGCAAATTGGGGATAAACCAATATTCTTGAATGTCTGCTGGAATGTGTTGCTTAGAGCTGTGAGAAAGCTAATACAATTGTTCAAAAGCTGTGTGCAGTAATTACACGGGCATCACTAACTTTCCTGTACTTTGTTGTCTCCAAAAAAGATCAGTGGAGTATTGCAAACACCCACGTTTGAGCCATGCGTCCTGTTCTTCTGGGGGTGACCTACAATGCAGCTCAATTATTTGTGTGATAGGGAGAGGTGTGTATGCGTCTGTATCTGGTCTGGCATTTACTATTATTACAACGTATTCAGCAGATGTGGGCACTGGCAGGTATGCTCATCGGCAGCTGCATTTCCTAATGATATTCTGTCAGTATAGTGTATATGTGCTGGTCATTTAATGTCCGCCACCAAAGAGGTTTCTGTGAGGGTGGATATCAGTGTGTTGAGCAAGGTGGCATGCTGCACTGGTAGCCATCTGCTTGCCTGAATCCCCTCCTTCTCCAGCACAACAGACCTACATGCACTGTTGTGGTGACATAGGCAGAGACTGAGTATATCATTCTATAAAACCCACTTCATGCCCGTAGGGCTTCAATAAGTGCTACCAGTTCAGCTGGTTGTGCTGAATAATGTATGGGCAATCTTTTCATTACAAGCATCTCATTTTTTCCTTCTTGTAGGCGTACCATTGCTGCCCCAACTTGTCTTTCACCTGTCTCTTAATCAATTGATGATGACCTGTCAAAGAAGAGGAGTTCTCCTTCATCTAGGGGGCTGTGTTTGGCTTTGGGGCTATCACCATCTTTGATTTCATAAGATGCACAGTCATGCTGTTGCAAATTTTCAACGGTGCATGGTTGTGTGAGGAATGTGGCTGGGTTTACAATCTTGCATCTTACAACATGGATGTGTGGGTTTGACAATGTGATTTCATAAGCTGATGCTCTCTGTGTGGTGAGTGTGGACTTTGAGCGATCCAAGATCATGAATAATGAGTGTTCCACTTACAGTGTTACTGAGCATCCCATCACAATTGTGGAGCTTTTTCACAATTGCAAAAGCTGCAGCTGCAAGAGCTTGTTTGCACACAAACTGTCCCTACATCACAGAGTCTAACGTGCCACCGTAATATGCCAGTGGCTTGTGGGCCATTGTGCTTTTTTTGTGTGAGTACTGCTGTCATGAGTGTACCATTTGAGTGAGAGAAAATATAAAATTCTTGTGTGTAATCGGGGTGGCAAGGACAGGTACTGTTGAGAACAGTTATTTTAAGTCATTGGGCCTCATTACACGGTAGGCACTAAGGGATTACTGGCACCGGTAAGGTCACCGGTGCCGGTAATCCCTTAGTGCTCTACTACAAGGTCCCTCAGCGGGTCCCGTCCTTAACGCCTGGTCTGACCAGGCGTAAAGGACGGGACCCGCCAAGGGACTTCAGATCTAATAACGGTCCCGCAAATTGCGGTACCGTTATTAGCTCCTTCCCCATTCCCATTGAGCCCTATAGGGGCTCAAATGGGAATGGGGAATGGTATTTGGAATGGGGACTTACTGGGTCCTCCAGGGTCGGAATGAACCGGTAAGTCCCCATACCGCCTACCCGGACTCGGTATGCGGTAAGGGAGTAGCCATGCCGCTAATAGCGGCATGGTTACCTCCTACCATGTAATGAGGCCCATTGAAACTTGTTGTCATCTCTGGGGTCCAATCTATTCTGTTGTTTTCTTTTTGTGCCTACTTGAGGCCCTGCAAGAGTGGCCTTGTGTATGCTGCATAATCTAGAATCCACGCCTTGCAATAATTGCACAATCCTAAGAATGTTTGCATGTCTTTTACTGTGAATGGCTTGGGAGTGGTACTCACTGTTGCTGCCCTGTCAGGGATGATTCTTCCGTCCTTGGAAATTAGTTGTCCCAGGTAAAGTACCTCCAGTTGGCAGTACTGGAGTTTTGCCTTGTCCACTTTGCACCCTTTCCTTGATAGCAACTGCAGCAGTGCGATAGAATCCCTTCGACAGCCCTGCTCACTGTCGCTGCAGACCAGTAGGTCATCTATGTATTGAATTATCATGCTCAGTGCTTGAATGTTACCTAAATCTTTGTGTAATATCCTATTGAAAATACGGGGGCTTTCACAGTACCCCTGGGGCAAACGAGTGTGCTCGTAGCGCTTTACGCCCATCGTAAAGGCGGTGAGGTACTGGGAGTCTGGGTGAAGAGGTACTGAGAAGAAGGCATTTTTTAAATCCACAACAGTGAAATTAGTTCCCTCTTTGGAGATGCAGCACTAAATGGATGCTGGGTTGAGGACAATTGGAAACTCCTTCTGTACTACGTCATTAAGGGAGCAGAGATTCTGGATCATCCTCCAACTGCCCACGTTCCATTTTTAATGGGGTATATGGCTGTATTGCATGGTCAAGTGGGGGGGTACTATGATCCCTTGTTGTAACAGGGCCTGTAGTGTTTCTCTGATCCCCGCCTCTGCTTCTCTGGACAGCGGGTATTGTTTCACAAGCAGGAGTACCAACCCTGCTTTAAGTGTGATTTTTACAGGAAATACTTCTTTCGGCATCCCTACATCGTGTGGGTTTATTGTCCATAAACGTACCGCATGTCTGACTGGATGAATATGGGGGTGGTGCAACAACAACCATGAGGGGGCTCTGAGCTTTTCTGTATTGCACCATGATCTCACAGGGTATACAAATCTCGAAGATGATTTCCTCATTATTGTTGTTGTCCTCAAAGAATTCTTCATCAGTCAATTCTCTTAGGGGCATATTGGGGTCTATGCAAAACACAGTGCTCCAATGGTACCTGTGGGGGTTAGTAGCCAGAACTACAATTTTTTTGCAGTTACTAGTAGAGGTCTAATGATAGTATGGTGAAAGCAACCAGCCGGGGAAACACTTCAGGTTAAAAATTAACATCAGTGGGCAATCTCCAGCAAGTTCTTGTGATCTGGGAGACGGCTTGTGCGAGCACTGTTATGCTAGAAATGAACATGTCCGGGTTGACAGGAATACCTCGCACTGTCACATCACTCACCACGGCATGTATCATGAGCATTGCTCTTAGTGAGCGCATGCCAGGTGTTGCGCAGGCAATACCTCTGTCTTTAACTGAGATTGTCATGTTCAACTTGCTAAGCAGATCCCTACTGAGCAAGTTGACAGGAGAACTCTCAGAGTATAGGGGGGGGGCCTTTATGACCTTCTCTCCCATTTTTACATCTAGATCGTTTGTGTATGGAACCTTAAAACAGGCCAAGAGAATACCTGTGTGTCGAGAGTCTTTCCAGATAGCGTGAAGACACCTTTGCTGATGCACGACTTCCCTGCTACTGAGTCCACCATAAAGATGAATTGTTTGTTCCCTATCTGTGCCCCCACCAATGGTTCCTCTTCGAGATTCAGGGGAATTGACAGGACTGGGCAGGCAAGTGCTCTCTGTGGGCTGTCCAACATCATTTCTATTCTCTGCTGGCTGTGGGTTTGGGCAGGGCTGGTAATGCTGAACTGCTTGTTGCTGGCATTGTGGGTGATAGGGGTCAGGAATTTGTGGAGGTAGCTGTGTGTAAGCCTGATGAATCTCTTAAGGTATAGAAGTAATTGTGGGAGGTGGCCCTTGAGGGCTACCGGGATGGGGCAATCATAATTCTGCTGGTTGTAGCTGCAACTCCCTCCAAGCATGCTGCAACAAGCTCTTGAAAAGTGACCCCACCTCCTGCATGTCCAACACTGCCCTGGTCCCCCACCTCTTGGTCCCTGACCTCCACATCCCCCTCCTCTAGGACCTCGGAACCCACCTCATCCTCGCTGCTGCCCTCCTTGCCACTGTGGTCCTGGAAATTGCTGGTGTCCTCCCCACACCAGTTTTCCTCCTTCAGCCCACACAGCTGCTATTCTTGCCTGTGTCACGTTAGAGGTGCAGTCTTCCTCTCCCGTCTGTTCTGTCATTTGCCCTGCCAATACTGCTGCCACTTTCACTAGTTTAATTTGGACCCGTTTTGCTTCCTCTGCCTGTCATCTTTGGATAGTTTCCTTTTCTCACTCTTTGATTCTTCTACGGTGGTGAAATATAATGCTTTGAATTTCTGCCCACCCCTTGGCTTCTACCCCTGCTATCTTGTCAAGCGTGTTCTGTACTTCCTTGGGGAGGCCTCTTTTTACTATAAAATAGAATAGTGAGGTTGATTGATCCCAGGCGCTGCCCGTTTCCGCTCTCCACATCTCTTGCACCCTAAGAATGTACTGCACAGCGTCTTCCTCATCCTCCATCGTACACTACATGATTGATTGTAAATCTGGGGTGTCTGGAAACATTTGCCGCAGCGCATCCCATGCTCTAATATTATTGAACGATGCTCCATCATGGGCATCATTACTCAATGTTACTCCCGGGTACCCTGCTTTAATCCTCATACTCTCTGCTTGGTCTCCAGCTGCGGCTACCAATAAACGCTTGATGTCACCTATTGCTAAGTGTACCCCTGCTGTGTTCTTTTCAAATGCATAGATACATTTCCCAGCCCCCACCATGAGTTGGGGGAGCACTTTAAGGAGGTTATGGTTGTCCATTTGAGCCCCGGGTACATAATAAGGTCGTCCTGCGCCCCTGTGTATTAGTGGTATCTGCATCTTCATTTCTCCTTTCCCACCCTGTGTTGCACTTCCCTTTTTTATGTGCTAACGCTATTCTGCCAAATTTCTCTCTTAATCTCCAGTCCCATAGACTTTCTAGCCTTGGTGTGGCCTGGGGTGCTTGCTCGGCCCCTCCCACTCCCTCTTCTTCCGTGTCATAAAAATCACTCCAATATTCCTCGTCCCTTCTTCGGGACCCTTCATTCTCGTAACCCAAAGTGTCTGTCTCCTCCTCCCGCTATACGTGGAAGGTTCTTACAGGTGCGCTGTCTATTCTGAATAGGAAGTCACCCAGGTGGCTCTGGGAGTTCCCCTGCGGGCAACATTGGTGTTTCTACCAACCTAGTTGCTTCACATGCCGCTCGAAACCTCTCTAATTCATGCCAGTTGATGCCAGTGCTACCTCTAGATCTCTTGCGCTTACCCCGGTGGGGGCAGTAACCTCCGGAGGTGAGACATACGGCAGGGTTTGGCTGTGCTTAGTGTGGCCACAATAGTGCCCACCAACACATATTTTGGGTTGGTATACCCTTCCACTGGGCACTTCGCTAGCAGATATATCCCCTTTTAAGTCTCCACATTCTTCTCGCCCTCCCCTGCACCTTTCTCCTTGTTACTGTCATGCGTCACCCCTTCACCCTTCGGATCCCCAGTTTCTTCAAACATTTCCAGAGGTTCAAGACTTCCCTTCTATTTTGTAATGGTCTCCTCTTATACTTTGCTGTCAAGAAGTTGGGCATTTCTTCCAGCGCACATCTGCAAAAAAGATGCTTGCTCTTGCTCTGGCCAAGAGTGGGGCATTCCCCCCTCTAGTCCCGTTCACCCATTGATTGTGGTATTTCTTCATTTTTTCACAATACAAGGGCAAGGCCTTACATATATGGTCTAAGGGTGTGTCTGTCCCCATGGTCGTGTCTGGTGTGTGTCTTGTATTGGTGCTACGCCCTTTCTACTGTGCCACATTCAAGACAAACTTTTGTTTACAGCATTTAAACATATACAGTTCAGTCATGTCTTAAGTACATGTCAATACTGTCAATGAACTCACAGAAAAATCATCAGTTCACTTTACCCCCACCCACTATTCCCCAATAGAGCTTTTTCACTCGTTCACTGCATACTCTCCTGATTCGCTCACAGGCATTACACGCTCCCCTCCTGGGCATCCTCTGTACACTTTAAAATACACCAACAAAACAAACTGAAATAACAAGCTAAATAACAACCACTTATTTTCCCGAGCTCTACATGTTTATCCTTATATTTCTACACTGGTCGAGGCAGTGCATGTGACAACAGCCTCTCCACTCAATCAGGGAGGCTCCTTATTCCATTTTCCTTATTCCCAAAATCCTTAAAAAGTTAATAAAAGTTAAGAAAAATTAACACAATCGATAAACATATCTCACTCTCTACTTCAGTCACTGTGTGTTCACCCTATTCACACCTCTCCATACACCCAACCCTACTTTGTTATCCATTGCAGGGGATACTCACGTGTTCACATTCTCCCGAAGACCTCTGTTCACAGGTTCCACAACCGGCCTGCACCTTTCCTTGGGGCCGCACCCAGCTCCAAAGAGTAGTCGGGGTTATGCAAAGATGGCTCCCACAAGGCCACAAAGCATACATGTTTTGGGGCTGGTCAATGGAGGTGTGCATGGCCCTTCTGGAGAGGCCGCCTAAATACCTCTGCAGGTACGGGGGCAATGAGATCACGTCACTAGGGTCCCCAAGGGAAGGCATCTCCCTGTTTGCGCACACTCCAGAGTGAATGCAACTCTCAAGGGAAATAAGCCAGGAGATAGCTTTTCAAGGATAACAAAGTGCAATTGTACAGAATAGAAAATATCAGCAAAAGACTCTGCTGCTCGAGAACGTTCTGACTACAGAATACATGTCTCTGCCTTATGAGGGGCCACATCGTCATAGATGACATCATGTATAAGGTATAAACTCACACAATTAATTGGATGGACTGTATACATGATCCTGCTCCATATGGGACGACAGGCTATAATTGGTTGGTTATTTCGCCGTCGGTCAGGCTCCATTTGGGTCAGCTGGGCTCAACTAGTCATGTGGTGAAGGTCAGGTCACTCATGATATACAGAGTCAAATTTACGCTAGCATACAAAGTCTACTACTACATCACTGTGGCTTACACCTGGGTGGCTCAGGATTGGTGCCAGGGGGAAGGGAGGAAGAAATACAATAATACTGACCCACACATTCTGGGCTTCATTGCTACCGGTCCTCTTGCACCAAAGGTCTCCACCCTGGTTTTGATCTATGATTTATCCCTCACTGTACCTCGTGTTACAAAATATGTATTTTATGCTGAGGAATGAAACAGTTGTGCTTGCATAGATTTTTTATGGTCACTTGATTTGTGCTATGACAGGGGGGCCGCTTGCTTATCATGGAATGCAGGGATGTGGGGGTTCGGGTCAGTGGTGTGCCCTCTGACTCTGTGCTGGCTGGGTGGGGGTTAGAGGCCGGCTGGCAGCTTGGTTGTGATGAAGGGCAGTGTGCAGAGCCTCGTGTTGTCTCACGCTCTTGCAGGGCGCATTTCTCCGAAAGATACTAAATGTTTGCAACAGTGAAGGGACATGGGGGAAGTTCACTTCCGTGAGAACTGACGGTGTGGGTTTGTTCTGCCTTGACTAGGTTGGCCCTATTGAAATGTTGCCTTGGAGCTCAGCTGGTGCAGCATGGCCATGCAAGCTTGTGCTTTTGTCATAACTACAAAATGGTGTTTCTTTCTATGTGCCTCCTATTTTTGCAACTGCTGTTCACGCAATATTACCTCTTAGTTTCATAGTGCAGTTCTCTCCCCCTTATACACTACACTATTTCATAGGGGATTCAACCTCACATGTAGGCATCCAGGGGGTTGGGATAAACTCATTTCCATCCCAACAAGTAGAACAGACATTGTTATTTCATGAACTCACATGTCCCCACTTCGAATTTTCTACACTTTCCTATCAAAATTCCATGTATCAGAGAAATGCCCTAAAATGCTGCAAATCCACAATCTTCAACTCCAAGTTTCTCCTTCTTACGCCCCTAATTCCCTTGTCTAATAGTCCTCCCAAGGTACTCTTTCTAGTAGGTCAATCCTTTCTAGAACCCCCCACCCCTCACATTCACCGCCCACTGTGCTTCCAGTCCCAAGAATCCTTTTCTAGAAAGGGCAGTAAAGATTAATTAAAAAAATAACAGCTATTCAGAATGATCCACATTCAAGCAAACTGCTAACCCCCCCTTACACCTTTAGTAAGACATATACATAAGAGCTCTTGGTTGTTTGTTTGTTTACTCTGGGTAAGTCTCTCGTAACCAGGACTAATGTCTGGCAGAGAGACTCCCAGGACCCCCTTGTTAATTTGTTTGTTTTTCATACAGTTTCCACAGAGGAGGCACTCCCACATTTATAATCTGTGAAACTTACCTCTCGTCAAGGGAATGTTCTTCCAGCTCTAGTGGCTGCTACTTAGTCCTAAAATCTGGCTACCACGGTTGCCAACTTTCCCAACACATCACCGACACAGGGAAATCCTTGTCTTTCTTTGAAATAATCTATTATTACACCTTTGTTGACAAATCCTCACTACATGCATGCATTAAGCAAATATATTGCCCCATAGAATGACACCTTGGTCCACCAAGATTCTAGAAGTAGTTCTAATTATCCATCTACGAAATCATATTAAAAAAAAAACTATACAATATTTGAAATTTTCCATTCTGATTTATCTCTGAACCATGGCACATAAACGGCCCGTCGGCCGTTCAGCATGATATTCTTGAACATGCAGAAGAGGGGTCCCTCTCTCTTTGCTTGTGATGCTGCCCCTTTCTGTAGAATTTGAAACTTTTGAACTGTACAACCATTTTAGCTGCCTTAATATCTTAGCTGGGATGTCCAACCCATCCCTTCCCTGGTTCTGTGTTTTTTGCTTCTGGGTGATCCAAGGCTTTCTAATTGGGTCCTTTTTTTCAGATTTTATTGGCTTGGATTGGAGGGTTCTTCAATGGTCAATTCAGTCATGCCGGCTGTTCAACATCAGTATATAGACCTTGATGGCCCTCTTTGACATGCGTGATTCTGGTACCACTTATAGAGATGATAACCAGGAGCCCCTCAAGATCTCGCATTCAGGCAATGATATTCCTAGCATACCTGATGATATTCCTAGCTTATCTGATGATATTCCTATCTTATCTGATGATATTCCTAGCATACCTGATGATATTCCTAGCTTATCTGATGATATTCCTATCTTATCTGATGATATTCCTAGCATACCTGATGATATTCCTAGCTTATCTGATGATATTCCTATCTTATCTGATGATATTCCTAGCATACCTGATGATATTCCTAGCTTATCTGATGATATTCCTATCTTATCTGATGATATTCCTAGCATACCTGATGATATTCCTAGCTTATCTGATGATATTCCTATTTTATCTGATGATATTCCTAGCATACCTGATGATATTCCTAGCTTACCTGATGATATTCTTATCTTATCTGATGATATTCCTATTTTATCTGATGATATTCCGAGTTTATCTGACTGCCTATTCAAGCTCATCCACGGGCTGTGGTTCAGTGCCTTACAATTGACCCCAGCAAACACGTGACTCAGCTTTTTGGCAAAACGTTTGGTGAGGGAACTCGCTTGCATCCTTTCCCTCCTTTATTTGCCTTATATTGGTCCACTAGAACCTTCCTGTTCCAAAATCTCCTGCAGTTTATGATTCAGAAAACCCATGGAATAATAGAGGAGTCCAGCGTTTTTCATTTTTCATAAGTTATTGAAGATGTATCTTTTCTTTGCTGCATTTCTTTTCCCCACTGAGATTCTCTTTCCGCCGCATCTCGATACAGTTGATTGCTGCCTTGTTCTATAAATATATAAATATATAAGCATAGCATCAGTCTCCCATCTGGACCGTCTGCTCCAGCTGCCTTCCAGAATTTCTTAAACTACCCGTTTTTTAAATACTTTATTCAAGGTATCATCATTCTGATGTTCCTGGATGGTTTTAGAACCAGGTGAAGGCGCTTTCCCTGTGCAGTTTCTGCTTTCTGTGTTTTTCCCAGTTTGCATGCTGCACCAGTGCTAGATTCCATGCAATCATCCCAGAGGGTGTGAAATTGGAACAATTTCAAAGATCGCACCTATTCTTCTGCGGTAGAAAAAAAAAAGAAAAAAACAGACGCAGATGTTTTATTTGTAGGGGTAGCAGAAACACAGCGGTGGCAATGATGGTGGCTATTGCTAACCCTGGGGGTCCATTGCAGAACTCTGCTGTGCTGCACTCATGTGGAAAGGTTGCAGAAGGCCGATATTAGCTGCGTGCTTGCTTTCCATCGCTGCTCCTTATTGCGGGACCGGATGTGACTGCCCGAAAAGAGCCAAACTGACAGGATGCATGCTCTTCCTTTATGGTTTTACCATTTTGGTTTAGAATTCGCCCCATCGAAGGTACAATACTTTTGAGACCATTGTTGTAGTAAATTGCAGTAACATAAGACAGGAGACTTGCTGGTTAGTTGGAAGGGCTTTATTGATGAATTGCCAGCCAGTCCCAAATACACGCAAACTGCGTGTCTCTATGAATTAAGGCCAACGGGCCTGAAGTGGCTGGGGTTTGCTGGATGCAGCTCACGTCCTTAACTGAGCTGCGGGCCCCGTTCTCAGAGGAGCCGGCAGGGCGCTTCTCTACGCGTCCTCGGCCCGGCTCATAATGCGCGCGGAGCGCGCGGGGGCGGGACTTCCGGTTCCGCGAGATCTCGCGAGAGCGGGGCTCTCGCGACTTCTCTACAATTGTTTTCACTTCAACCTTTGGCACTTAGAGTTTTGAGTATTACCCAATCAAGTTCAGTCCAGTTTTCATTTGGAGTTGTGTTCTATTAGAAAGGGATTTGGGGCAAAAAAGGAAGTGAGGGAATGGATTGATGAAGCGGCGCATACAGGATCACACACACTCTACAAATAAGGGAAGCAGGATAAGATTTCAGATCTCCTGGTTCCACCTTAAACATCAAACTGCATCTCTCCCCTGAACAAAGCATGCGGAAGTGAACGTATTCTCAGTTCAGACATCCCTCCGGATTTGGGCCCTCTATTAATTGGAGAAGGGGAACTTCCATATAGTCCAAGGACTATCTAATACAAGCACTGGAAAAAGCCAGCAGTTTTGACTTTTAGGCAGCCATGAGATAGGCAATTTTCAGATGCTGGAATGATGGTATTTCCGGGCATGAGATGAAAATAGCAGACACATTGGCGCTCATTTTGAGTGAGCTGCCCCGGAAAAAAAGTGCCAGTAACAATGGTTACCCACACGTTTTCCAGAACGGGTCACTCTGAGTCTGCCAGTAGAGGCCCTGATCTACCGGCAGGCCTGACCTGCTGGTAGTTCAGGCCCCTAATGGCAGAAAAATCACTGAAGCACTGGCACCGTTACTAACGGTCCAGTTCTTTAGTGTTCCTATTCCCATGGAGTTTTATGGGACTCGACGGGAATGGGAACTTACTGTTCCTCCGCCGCCCGTAACATCCTGGTATCACTGGGATAACGGACAGTGGAAACAGTAAATCGAGGTTGCCGGTAGGCCTCCGGTACTCCCGGTGGCCTACCGGCAAGCTCAAAATGAGGGCCATTGTGTTAGTACCTGGGTGTATTATTTCAGTGCCTGGGAAATGGTTTCTGAGTCCTATACAAGAGCCAAACACTTTGCCTACAACAGATGGAATGGCACACATATTGTTACTATATCATGTGGCTCAAGGTACACTTGGTTAAGGCATTTTCATTACACCAGGAGCTGGTGTACAGCTGTTATTAAGGCAATAACGTTTGGAAGACCACTGACAAATAACACTGTCATGTCCTTAAAAGCACATAGTTTGATCAAAGAGATTCTGAGAGAGATTTCTTTTTTGGCAGGGAGGGCGAGGTAGTGGATGTCAATGTCCATAAGGAGTAGCACAAATGCAAACACCCACTGGCTGCTTTTCCCACCTCAGCTTCCTTCACCAATAGTTTTGGCTTATAGTTAGTGCTTACATCGCCACCTAATAGACAGAACTAAAAAGCAATCCCCAACAGATCCACTTAAATATTCCTGATGAACATTCCTGATAAAATGAAGAAAGCGTGCCCGATGGCTGGTTGAAGGTACCCTTCACAGTTTCTACCTGCCCACACAGCGCGCCAGGAGACACTAATGCCGTGGCAGACACAATCTGTGTCAACTTCAAACAACATTCTGTCTCCACAAAATTATCTCCTAAAGACTTTTCCCCTCCCCGAGGTGATTATTTTTGATTTTGTAACATTAATTGTGAGATTTGTCTCCAGGCAGTACTTATGGGAGACGTCTATGTGATTCTTCTGGGGCTTTCTCTGTAGCCCATTAGCAAAGCATAATCGGTGAACAAAGAGGAGTGTGCGGGGAGCTGGCGGTGTGGGGGAGGTGGTCTTTATCTCTGAGCTACCCACCCGATGTTATGCAGGCTTGGAAGTGAACGGCTCAGTGCCCCAGTGCCAATCACTTGATCCGTCAAACTCCAGAAGTGAAAGGTTCTGCGGCCCTTTCTCACCCCCTGAACCACCTAATCTCAGAGCTCAAAGACTCCTTGTGCCGGTGCTGGTCCTGTGTGTCTTTCAGTCTTGTGTTTATTGTGCCAGTGTACTCTACCCTCCAGCGACAGAGGTCAAGGGTTCTGCATCCTGGGCCTGTTTCCACTGCCCTCCAGTTAGAGAGGGGTTACAGGCAATGGTTTCCCGTGTCCAACCCTTTTGTATTTAAATCTCAGCAGGGACTGGCTCTGTACCCCTGTGCCTTCTGCCTTCGAGTTATAGGGGCGACGTGTTCCTTATACCTGTGCCATCCACCCGGTGTCATCATTCCGTCCTGAAAGTGATAAACGATTTTACTCTGTGGCCCTTGATCTCCAGTTAAATAGGCCACAGGCTGGATCTACTCAACCAGACTCCTGACACTCAGGGGTCGATTCATGGAGCAAACGTGCGCCGAAAATCCCAGCGCAAGCAGGCGCAAGGTGGCGCAAGCGTGAGAAACCCAGCGCACGCGCACGCGTTTGATTCAAGGAAGACGCTGCGCGTGTTTCCCGCTGTCCGTGTGCCAAATCCTGCCATGGCGCACGCGGGCACACACGGCGTGCGCTACGCGCACAGCAAAAGTGCACATAGCGCGGCTCACACAACCAAAGTGTGCGGAACAGTGGGCGTAACACGCGGAATGGGGAATAACGCGTGAAAAAGAAGGTGTAACTGGGGTAGTACTGCAGGGAACTACACGGAACGCCCACATGCACGCGAACAACCCGTATTCATGGATTCGAATACGGGAAACCCGCGCACGGCAAAAGACGCACACAGGCGTCAACGTGTCCGCCACACGAAGGCAGGCGGAAGCGTCCCCGCGCACAGTATAAAAGTGCGCGCAAACAACAAACACGTATATACAGCTACGATGAATGCTCCATTTGTCGCAGCACTGATCGTGGGACACCGCAGGAGAAGGAGAATAGCCAGGGCACACATTTTCGCACCACGGACAAGCCTTTTTGGGATGCCTGACGACCAGGTCTACTGCAGGTATAGGTTTCCACCCCATATCATCCTAGACCTGGTCAGGGAGTGGGAAGATGACCTTACATCCCCCACCCTTTGCTCCCAAGCATTGAGCCACTTGGAGAAGGTGCTCAATGTCCTGCATTTTTTGGCCACTGGGTCATTTCAGAGGACAACTGCCATAGTGGTGGGGGGGTCTCACAGGCCACACAGTCACGCTGCCTACACCAGGTACTGGCAATCATGACAGCGCGCCCCTCAGTCCGCAGGCACATATACATGCCCAGAACACCCGCAGAAAGGCAGGCCGTTGTCCTGGATTTTTTCAGGGTGGCACACTTCCCCAAATGCTCGGTGCCATAGATTGCACCCATGTGGCCCTACGTCCACCTAGGGCCACTGAGCACATCTACTGAAACCGCAAGCACTGGCATTCCATCAATGTACAGGTGGTATGCGATGCAAAGGGAATCATCACCTCTGTCTATGCAAACTACCCTGGCTCCACCCATGACAGTTTCATATACAGAATGTCCGCCCTGAGCCGGGCCCTGGAAGCTGGGCAGCATGGCGACACATGGCTCCTAGGTGAGTACAAATGCCCTTGCACATGCATGCATGTCACACACACACACACACAAATACACAAACCCCAATAATCACAACCATTTACACCTCCCCAGGGGACAGTGCCTACCCTCTGAGCAACCACATGATGACGCCAATCCGGAACCCCATCACACCACCCCAGGTAAGATACAACCGCACCCATATTGCAACCAGGGCCATAGTGGAGCGCACATTCGGAGTGCTCAAGTCACGTTTCCGCTTCCTTGACCGCTCTGGCGGGCAGCTACTCTATGCACCCCCAGTAGTGTGCAGGATCATTGTGGCAGCATGTGTCCTGCACAATGTTGGAACACGGCAGGGCGTACCGGTGGACATGGTGGTGCCCCCACATCCCCAACCACAGGCACAGGCGCTGCCCATGGGAGGGGACAGGGCACGTGGCGAGGAAGCCCGGACCCAGCTTGTGGCCACATTTTTCACCTACACTCCCACCCCTGCGGAGTGCACACAGGCCTGGCACATACCAGATGACAATCGATGTTGACAAAGAGACAGTCAACTGTCACAACCCTACCACCCTGAGATAGTTGCCATGGAAGTGCCACATTGTCTGCATCCCTAGCTACTTAAACACAAGCTATCCTGTGTGACCAAAAGGCACACATATGACATGACATGATATGGCATTTGTAACGTGCCTATACACAAGTATTTCAAGGTGCGATGAGGCAGGGAGGGGGGAACAAGGGAAGACAGACAACGATACTACTAGGCCAGGTGTCATTTAGATTGTGCAAGTGCAGGGGTAGGGGGAAGGGAAAACTGCAAGGGGAAGTTGAGGGGGGAGTGCAGTACAGAGTAAGTAGACTAAAAAACAAATGAATAGGCCAGCTGGTGGCAACTGCAACGGTAAGTGCAGACAAGTGCTGGGAAGGGGGGGCTGTAGGGATAGAGAGACAGTCCCGCAGTGCAGGGGTTGCCAGGGAGGCAGTGCAAGTGGAGAGTGGCTGGGCCAGGGACCGAGGTCGGTGAGAGTGGCCCAGTTGCAGATCCAGTGCAGTTCCAGTGAAGAATTTTGCAAGGGAGAGGCAGAGAGAAAGCAGAAGCAAAGAGGAAGGTCTTGAGGTGCTTACGGAACCGGAGATGGTTCTCCTCAAGTTCCAGTGAGGCAGGAAGGCTGTTCCAGAGGGAGGCCCCTGCCGCGGAGTGAGATCTTCCCCCAGCTAGTTGCTTTGAGAAGCGGATGACCCTGACATGCAAGGTGTGAATCACACACACCTGCAAAACAGGCCATGGCCATCACTGTTATGTGTTATGTCACTCAAACCCTCCCAAACCACAACATGACATGGCAAGCAATACCCATACACCAACACAGTAACAATAAGGTACACATTGCCATGTCAAAAATGTACAGTGGCATCAGACAATGATGCCTGACATGGAATCAGATGAAATGACTGACCAACAACCTCCCACCCCAAATAAGTAATTTCCAAATGCATTACAAGAGTTGTAGACGTAACATAACAATGAATGCCTGTCTACATGCACATTGTGCATTGCAAAATCAACACTGCAGCTTGTGTGTGCTGTGTCCAACTCCTGCAACACACTGCTCAGCGCACAGCACAGTGAACAGCCATTGTGTGTGATGCACACCCTGAGCATCACATCTAAGTGACAGACCACATCAAAAAGCAAATTAGGCATGTACAGGATCCATAATTGGTCACAGAACATGTGCTGCAGGGACACAGTGGGCACCAGAAGGCAAACAGTGTACACGTGGATATGCAAGGGTGGTTGTACATGTAGTGCATCATAGTGCAAGTGTGTGGGTCAGTAAGGACATGCACTCAACATATGCATGTGCAATCAAGTGACCATCAGTGTCCTCTACACATCACATGTGAACATTCACCATGTGTACACCCCAGCATGTCAAACCACAACTATCCCCTCACACCTGAAAGGTAAACACAACACATGAACAGGCATTGATCAGCAGAACACAACATTTACATAGGATACCACCATTACAATGTCAGGGTTCCCATCACACTGCAGGGCAAGGCAACTATCATCAACAACTCCCCCCACCTCCCTCACAAATGACCATGACCCACTGAACAACTGCACCTGGGTCATGGAGTCTTCAACCCTCAATTTCACCTGGCCACAGGATCACCCTTCCCCTTCGTCACCATCTCCCACCTTGTGTGTAAAAAGGTGGCTGCACCCTCAGAGCCCACCCTCATTTGCAAAATCACAAAATCCAAGCCAGAAAAATGAACCAGAACACCCTCCAGTAGATGACTTGACGTAGCAGTACCTCACAAAGGCCAAGTACTACCGCAATGATGTAACAACCAAGGTAGCACAGTAAAACAATGTCACAACAGGATGTGAACCATGTGTGGTACATAACATAGAATGATGCACCATGAACGGATGTGTACTGTCACAGGTCCCGTGTACAGGCGCGGGAGTGTCACGAAACAACCACCCCCACCGTGTCCCGGGTGCCTGCAAGGTCAAACTCACACAGGCCCCTGAGACCCTGGTGGGGAAGGAGGGTCAGGGATATGCAGTCGGGACAGGTGTTGGCACCCTGGATAACTGGAATGAGTGGCAGGAGAGGGGAGGAGGAATGACACATGAAAGTAGGGAATGCACGAAAATGTACTACCTGCATGAACACATACACAATCCGAACAAACTTGGACATCATTGTCATGGCCTTCTGTAGTCCAGGCTTAGGAGTGGCACGAACCAACCACCCCCTCTAGGGTTTTGGTGCCTGCAAGTGTGGGGCTTACACAGGCATCCGCAACCCCAGCGGGGAAAGAGCGTTAGGGAACGTTGCTTGGATAGGTACGGGAAGCAGGAACACCGGGTAGAGGGTTTAAAATTGGATAGGACTCCGGTGGATTAGGGGGAAAAAAAATACCAAATTGAATTACACATTCATCCATGCATTAGTGCACCCCTCAGCAAGCCTATGCAGAGCAGTTTGAAAGAAAAACAACAAGACACTTAGCTCTGGTTTTGAGTGCTGGCTTCCTGCCTGCGCACTCTCAGGTCCGGTTACAGGAGCACTGCAATGCTGCAAAGAGAGCCACAGTCAATAATCTGTACGTGCCCATTACACAAAAACACACCACCAAACATGCCCCATAGCAACAAACTACTCTACAAACAGACAATCTGGTGTAGATGCTTCATACCCATATATAACATTACCCCTGTGATGGGTCATACACAGTAAATGCAGTAAGTCAGCCACCGGTGGGTGCGTGGCAAATGGAACACCAATGTGTCACAATTCACACAACATGCAATGTTCCCTGGGTAAGCAGACAGACCCATATAGCAAGGCATGACTTCAGAACAAGTCGTGTTCCATCATGACCGAAACAAAGTTGGCAGTGCATGTATCAAAATGTACATGGAAATGAAATGCACTGCACCCGAGTATGTCCCTTGCTGTATGTCCCTGTGAGCTGCCCCTTTCCATGTCTCGGAAGGCTACATGGTTGATACAAGTGCCTCAATGGCCCTTGTTGTACCGGAGGGTATGTGCCACTGCCCCTGCAGGTGTCCCAGACAACCTTACAATCAACAGCCATCAGTCCACCAACACATCTGAGCTGCATTGTGTGTTCAACACCAATATTCGTCCAAGCTCACCCTCAGTGCTGTGACTAAGCCTGCATGTGCAACTCACCTGGTGCAAGCTTTGCTGTGTTGTGGCCCCCCTGTGCTGCTCACCTTTCCTGGAGTTCCTTGGAACACGTCAGCAGTTCTAGGATGTAGGTCTGTAATCCCTGTGCCTCTGCTTGTGCACACATGTGCATGTGGGCACCAACAAACGTGTCCAGAATTCAGACGTCCAATGGGCCATGTCTGCTGGCAAAGGTGCTCTGGAGGCTCATCCCCCTGCAGAAAGGGCATGAAACACATGATTAATGCTTTAAAGTCATCTGTGTGTGTCTCTTCAGGCATCTCATTACTGCACCATGTCAGAGACTTACATCAGAAATCACACCATCAGTCCGTCTTTCACATCCAAAGTGTGGAACACACTATCTACGGCATGAATTGCAACAAGCACGTGTACAGTAAAGATAAGAAACATACTACACAATGCATAGCAATGAATGTACACATTAATCATGAAACACCCCATCTAGCAAAAGCTGAACAGTGGACAATAACACCGCAATCATCCCCACTAGGGGTGTCAACACAAGTCACACAGCACCAGACATGCCACAGATATGACAGTCCAAAGCCCTTGTGTAATAGGTTGTCACACCGAACCATCCTTGCGAGCCCATGGATAAGGGAGGCAGGAGTGGCATATGTGAGTGAAGGACCCCAAGCAGCAAACACATACACAAGACAAGCCTGAAGGGCCCAGCTGGAACAGACAGTGGATGCCTTCAAAAGCCACAAAGCACCGCACCGTCACATGAAAGCACAATAGACAAGCAATTTTAAACTATATTAACTAATTACACTAACTATGGAAAACCTACATTACCTAATTAAACTAACTATCAAACAGAAACTTAACTAACTAAACTAAAAGAAAAATCAAAAATGGCCACATACGACCCGGGGGGCAGGGGAGGCACCCAGGAGGGGGGAGGTACAGGGTGCTGCTCAACACCCACATGCGATGATGCTGAGCCAAAAAAAAAACCTCCATGGGCTCAACGCCTGCACAGCCCGACCTATGTGGGAGATAGATGGTCGTCCGAGTCTGGCTCATCCTGGAAAGGAGGACGTGGCACAGTAGCCTGGCCATGCCTAGACGCAGCTTGCCCCTTGTCGGCAGCAAGTCTGCCGGACGGGTGAGCCTGGTTCTGTATGGCGATGTGACGTAGGTCTGCATGCAGAACCTCACGTGATACACGTGCTTCCTCTTGCAAGGTAGCACGTGTAACACGGAGTTCCTCCTGCAAGGCCTGGCTGGACAACCGCTGCACCTCCCGGCAAGCCTGTAGCTCAGCCGAGATGGTACGCTCCAGCTGTGCAAACCTATCCTCTGCCCGCTGCCTCTGGGACATCATAAGGACACCCAGAGTGGATTTGAGGGAAGCATACTCCTCCCTCAGGGCATCCATGTGCGCCTCTGCGTGAGCAGCAATTGCTTGACGCAGAGACGACATTTCAGCCTGGCGTGCCCTGTCTGAGGCCGCCATGCTCAGCCTGAGCGAGCGGGCCGTGGACCGTGCCGCCTGCTGCTGGAGAAGCACCTGCCTAGCAGGGGGGAGCACAGATCGGGCCACACGCTCCATGCTCTCAGCGATGTTCTCCATTGCTGCCCCATGCCTTTCAGAATTGGCATTCATGTGTTCTCAGTATACTGCGGTTGCGCGCGGCGACCGCGTTGCCGGGCTTGTCCCCTGCGGGACCCAAGGACCGGGGGTCTTCGCTGTGTTGGCACCGCCCGCGGCTGCACGACTACATGCCCCCGTCAACGTGATGTCCCAGGCACATCAGTGACTGGTGTGGAGGGTGACCCTGCGTCCCGATCCACCACGGGCGGAGGAACCAAGACTGTCTGATCCCTCAGTGCAGGTGTCGCAGACAGAGGAGTGTCCACATCAGAATCACTCACCCTTGGCACATGGACTTGATGCTCATCCAACTCAACATGGACGTCAGAGTCGTCATCAAGGTTGGACTCATAGGCAGCCAGAGACAAGATGGACTGTAGCACATGGGGGTTTTCGTGGCCTACCACCCCACGACCCCCACTTGTGCCGGGTTGATGTAGTGGTAACAACCCTGTGTCTGGCATGACAACACCATCCTCTGCCTCCATTGCGTCATCACTTGAAAAATAGAGAGAAAAAAGGTCACTACACATGTCAGAAGCACACAACACACACACACACCGACAACAAACGCATCAGGCAGACATGTGACACACAACATATAAACTGGCTTGCATGCTGGGTCAACTTTGAATTGCTTCTGTGATCAGACCTGTTGAAAGGTGGCAGTTTCCATGGAAGTGGGTCTATGCAGTGCAGGAAATGTGTACGCCACTCACTACCTACATGTACAAGGTCTCCATGGTGTGTGCCAGGAAATGTGAAGGCAGTGCAAGGTCAAATTCGGGCATCACGTGCATTGTGCATTCAATGTGTACCATATCTAGAAGCCAAGCACCCCTCCACCCCAGTACAAAAGCAGGGATGCCTAGCATGGTATCAAAAGGCTGATCATACACCTGTGTATTGACAGGCAGTGTTGACTGGCATCAACAGCTTAATGTGATTCAAGTGACAACACTGCAAATGAGGATGGGACAGTAAGCAGGACACATGATGAAAACTCTGGAGGCCGCCCACGTGTGAAGAAGACACAACAACAGATGGACAGAGTCATTGGCCATTGAACAGGCTGAGGCCTGTGAGCCACACAGATTGTCAGACCCTAAACATGTGTGCAACGCAGTACTGAGCCACAGTTGACATGGGAAGGCTGATGAGATGCCATGCAATGTATGTCACCCAGGACTTGTATTACAGTGATCATCCAGTCAAGGACACATAGAGGCATGCGTGCAAGGCACATGGAGCATGAATGGGCACTCATGTCGCTGCGGGACATCTGACCTATGCACAGTACAAGTGAGATACCCTGCATCAAGTACTAAGGCTGTACCACACTGCATATGTCTGGCAGATTCTACGCTGGAAGTTAGCATCTACACAGGACCCATGAACAGGAAAGTACACATTAGCAAGATTGAAGCAGACCAGTGCAAAGGTGGAACTGGGGTGCAGAGTGGCGGAGGAGGGGCAAGGGAGCATGCCTACATGGAGTCCCTGCATGCAGGCAGAGGAGACATGCATCACAGAAGCATTGCATTACTTACACATCAGAACCATGTACACGTCACATGTAGTGGCAATCATGCACAACACATCCCACAAGTGAAACACACACGTCCTCAACAAACACGCATCAACACTCACTGGACTGGGCATCAAAGTCCAGCATCTCTCCCACTCCTTTGACCAATTCAGGTGGTATGAACTCCACAACGATTGCCTCATGCGGAGTGAGCTCTTCCTCCTCTGGTGCAGGCCCACTGCCAGTCACCAGAGTCAAGTTGTAATTAGAGGCACGCTTAGCCTTAGTGCTGCGTTTGATGTCATTCCAACGCTTTTTGCAGTCTTGCGCCGTGCGCACCTCATGGCCGAATGAACTGACATGTTCCGCAACATGCTACCAGTGGGTGTCACGTTGGGCAGCCGTAGTCTGACTATTGGCACCCACTAGCATGTCACGGCTGTGGCCCCACACGTAGCCCACGAGGAAGTCCAGTTCCTGCTTGCAGAAAGGCTTCTTTCTCGACGTGCAGGAGGTCGTGGCTGTGTGTGGGGTCCCAGCCTGTGCTGCAGGTGCAACCTTCCTCCTCTTGGACTGTGGCACAGACCCTGGCTGGCTAATGCTGCCCTGACCAGTATGGCCAGTGGGTTCGGTGGATTGAGCCAAGGGAGTGGCAGGTGGAGGGACAACCAAAGGCCTTACTTGTGTCAGTGGCATCTGGGTGCCCTCTAATGGACCCTGAGCAGCAACATCAGCTGTGGCATGGTCATTGACCGCAACGGTCCTGGTTGGCAGTCTCACAACCGGTGTGTTGTTGGGTGCATCTGCCCCTGCACTTGCCAACACCCGGCTGTTCGGGGCAGCAGATGACATAACTGCCCCAGAGACACGTGTCTTGGTCTGAGCAGCCCGGCCTGCCCCTATGGTTTCCCTCCTGGCCTGTTGGAAATCTACCAAGGGCTCCTCAAGTGCCAATGCAGCCTGCGCTGGCAGACCCTGAGCCTGGGTGGCGGTGTCCACAGCTGCACCTGCAGCTACCACTACCCTTGGGCCCATGGCAGTCGATGGAACGGACTGCCGGGTCACACAGGTGCCAGTGCCAGATGCAGAAGCTGCATCCCCCGGAACCACAGGGGGTGGTGGCATGACTGCACCGACACATGGCACAACATTGTGCTCAAGTGGCGCACCCCTGCCTCTTCCCCCTCTGTGGCCGCCCTGGACACCCTGGAGTCCCCCTACTCCCTGGTCACCACGGCCACGTCCCCGACCACACCCGCCACGAGGAGTATGCCCAGCTGAGGCGCCCCTCACCTTTGGTGTCCTCCCAACCATGGCACAGATGTAGCAGTGCTGGCACAGATGGAGTAGTGCCAATGGTAGGTGTACACCACAATTGACCTGGGCAATTGGGGTGAAGGGGGTGGGAAGCAAGATGTTAACAGCCCCCCTGCACCTGCAAGGCTGTATGTGACCCCGGTGATGTAGTGACGGGTCACGCAACGCTCAGGCACCCCAAAACTGCAGTAAAACTGTGCACGAAACCCTGCAGCGTACGTGCGTGGATTCAACCTCCCGCAGTACGCGGTGGCACCCAGTAACACGAATAACGCGTACGCGTGGGACACGCAGGCTACTATGACATCGAAAATGGGTGCGATACACAGGGGCACCCGCAGTGGGAAAAATAGCATGTGCGACTCACCGTCTGACTAGCGCGATGCAGAAAAACACATGTAGCCAATACCCCCGCCAAAAGAAGAGATACGTCCTTGATAGCTGTGAAGTTGTGATGGCGCGCGAAACAACAGGAAGCAGCAACACACGTCGGTCTCCACGAAAGGCACATACAGCGAACTGCTGGCCCCGCTCACCTTTAACCCGTGCTGAGGGAAACACCCGCGCATGTCACGTCACTTACGCGCATGGGCCCTTTCCTCGGATAACACGCGGACGTGCAGTTTTTCACACGCGCTGAAACTCCCATGCACGCTTGCGCGCGTCACGTCACAGAGGCGCTTGTGCTTGAAGGGCCTTCTGTCCAATGAGATCGCGTATGCGTGCAGACGTGCTTACGCGCTAAGGGCCTTTCCTCGAATTACACGCTGACGTGCAGAATTTTCACGTACCAAATCACTCCGTATCAAGCTAGCCACACGTAAGCACACGGAAGACCACGCTCCTGCCCAGAAGGCCGAATTACTGCCCCCCAGAGCACCAAGCACGCTCCCACCTGCCATCTGCTGCTGCCTGACTGCCTGCTGCCCACGTGCCCCGCCATTTGCTGCCTGCTCATCAGCCAGGGGTGCTGTTGCTGTGACCACCCCTGCTGGAACCGAAGACTCCCGACTGGGATTCCATCGCTCCACAGCCCAGCCCCAGGACCCAGTTGCCCACCCACTCCTGCCTCTGGGGTTGTCATGTCGGGCACTGCAACATCTGGCACCACTGACAACCCCCGGCCAGAGAGGCAGAGGGGCACCAACTTCAGTGCCAGGGAAGTTGGTGTCCTGGTGGAGCAAGTCCTGGGGCAGTATGATGCCCTCTTCGGAAGTTCCCGCGCCGACAAGGAAGGACGGACATCGTGACTGCTATCAACGCGGAGGGGGTGGCAGTCCGTGACTTCCAACATGTCAAGAAGCGCTGGGAGGACTTCAGGTCCAGGACCCTCAACAAGGCCCGGCGCCTCTTGAAGGCAGCGGATGCTAAGGGGCGCCGGGGCCACTTGTCGGAAGATCAGATGAGTGTCCTGGAATGCATATCCCCAGCGCTCCACGTCCAGGTCCTTGAGAGGCAGACCCGTCTGGAGTCGAGCGGTAAGTGTACATGCATCCTGATTGTAAGCTGTGCGTGTGGTGATGTGCCAGTAGTGTGCAGGTTGCACATCTGTTTGTATGGGGCCGAGTATGGGTGGGGGTGTTCAGGGCCGTGAGGCTAACACATGCGTGGGCTGTCATGTGTGAGACATGGATGGTGCTTGTGTGTGTAGGCTTGCATGCCAAATGCAGTTGTGTGGGCACACATGTTTGGATGAATGTGTATGTAAGTAGGCATGTTCGTGATGTCACGCATGTATGTTGTTTTCAGCTGCATGTATCAGCACTGTGTACATGTGCATGTGTGTGTATTTGACAAGGGTGCAACAGTGATGCCACATGGATGCATGTGACAGCGGGATGTGGAAGCCTGATTGGCAGATGTGACATGGATGCTGATCTGAACACTGCGACAGTTGGCAGAGGTGTACACATGCATGCAAGTGTGGTGGTGTGTGTACATGTGTAGTGCACTCCCTGTGTTGTATGTGATGTCTGGCTCACCTTTGCCTGCTCATGCTGTTGTATGTGTATGGATGGTGCTGGCAGTTGCGATATGGCTGTGGTATGGCTCATGTGTGCAAGTTGAAATGACATGTGTGTTGGGGATTGTGATGGCATGTCTGAGGTTTGCCAATGCCACTCATGTACAACTGTCATGTGTGTATGTGTCCATTGTAAAGTGCCCTGATGCCTGTGTTTTATTTGTCCAAGTCTGCAGCGTCAACAGATGAAGAGGGCGGAGAAGGTGCTGTGGAGCACAGCGGCGGGGGATCGCACCGCCAGCCGGACGCGAAGGCCCGGCTCCCCTCCCAGGTTGTGATCTCATCGGGGAGTGAGGAGTCCGGTGCCGCGTCCCAGGCCGCAGCTGCCAGGGGGAGGTCTAAGAGGCGGAGGTTGGAGTTGGACTCCTCGGCAGCAGAAGGGGCAGCTGGGACCCCACAGGGCCCAACGGGGGAAGATGGCACGGAGTCATCCAGGTTGATGGGGGTTTGGTGGAGGAGGAGGCCGTGCAAGCAACAGAGACGGGGTCTGGAGGTGGGGATTCCACTGGTGCTAGTGGTGCAGTGCAGGACCAGGGACAGGAGGCAGCACAGGCCGCCGCGGAGGTGCCTGTGTTTAATCCTGTCCCTGATCCTGTCACTGCATCATCTTGCACCAGCAGGGATGCCTACGTCCAGACCCGTTTTCAAGCAGGGGATGAGCTCACGACAACTGGCCTTCCTCTGCCTGCGGACGTGGCTATCCGGGTCCGGATTGAGCCTGTCCAGACTGGTGTGGCGTTGCGTCAACGGGCCATGCGAGGTGACCTGCAGTCTTTTCATGAGGAGACTGCAACTCATCTCGAATGGCTCGTTGACCGCGTCGGCCTACTGGGACAGGTCACCCAGGCCGGATTCCTCCGTTTGATGGGGCTTGCTACGACCCCCTCTTCAACTGAACCCCCTATGCGCCAGTCGTCCTCCATGCCATCTTCCCACCCATCAGTCACCTGGGTGCCCTGTGGAGCTGCCTCTGACCCTGCGTCCAGGCTGGTGGAGGAGGCATCCCTGCCACAGTCGGGAGTCGGACGTCCAGCAGGGGTGGCCACATCAACGACTGCACCCCAGCCAGCGGAGGATGTGCAGGCAGCAGGAGGCAGTGCACGGGCAGAGGCACAGCACCAGCAGCAACGTGGTGGGAGCCATGATGGCTCGGGGCCTTCGACATCGGAGGGGCAGGCATCGGCCGGAGGGCAGGAGGACCCAGGACGGGAAGTGTCTTCCGTGTGGCAGCGGTTGGGCCACGCCATAGATGCGGAGCGGCAGCGGGCGGAAGAGGCACGGCTCACGATGGTTAGGGCGGAGAACTCCATACGGAGGGCCCTGAGGCGGGCCGAGTGCCTCGAGGCAATCCGCAGGGGGTTGGAGGTGGACACGTCGACGGCCCTGCGGACCCTCGGGGCCATGGAGGAGGACCGCCTCCGGGACATTGAGCAGGAGTTCGATGATACCCTGGCCCGGGACATCCAAAAGTGAGCCGTCGGACTAGCCCGCTGCCCTTGTAAATAGTTCTGTAGTTAGTGTTAGGTTTCCTTTGGTTTTGCATTTTTTTTGGACATTTTTGTATGTAGTTTTTTTTTATTAGGTAGTGTTATTATGTAGTGTTATTAGATAGGTTCAATTTCTTCTGTTGGGATCATGGACCCTGGATTGTTTACCTGTACATAGTTGACTGTTGGATTTTCATTTTTTTTATGATTTACCCATGGAGCAATGGTCACCTTTCCTTTGGATTATGATTTGTGGTTTTGCTTTATTTCACGGACATGCTGGTTTTTATTTTTTTAAATTCCCATTTTTGTTTGTTTATTTTTGATTCAATTTATGTTGCTTTTAATACATATTTTTTGATCAAACTTCAATGTGTAGTATCATCTCATTGGTTTCATGCATATCATGATATGGGTTTTGAGATTCAGGGACACCCATTGGGTGTATGTGAGGGACATGTGTTCATTTCCAAACTTGCAATTGGGGTTCTATCATGTTGTTGCCATTTCTAAGTGGGTGGATGCAATACTCGGGTGGGTGTTTAGCATTTGGAGGCTGACCATAAGGGCCAGGGATCTAGATTGTGATGACATGTTGGCTGGGGGACATGAGTTGGGGGCCTGGTGGAGGGTGCCCCACAGTGCTGGGGGGTGGGGGTGCAGGGGGACATGTGTGGGGACCTGGTGGAGGGTGCCCCACAGTGCTGGGGGGTGGGGGTGCAGGGGGACATGAGTTGGACATGAGTGGGGGCCTGCTGGCAGGTGCCCCACAGTGCTGGGGGGTGGGGGTGCAGGGGGACATGAGTTGGGGGCCTGGTGGAGGGTGCCCCACAGTGCTGGGGGGTGGGGGTGCAGGGGGACATGAGTTGGACATGAGTGGGGGCCTGGTGGAGGGTGCCGCACAGTGCTGGGGGGTGGGGGTGCAGGGGGACATGAGTTGGGGGCCTGGTGGAGGGTGCCCCACAGTGCTGAGGGGTGGGGGTGCAGGGGGACATGTGTGGGGGCCTGGTGGAGGGTGCCCCACAGTGCTGGGGGGGTGGGGGTGCAGGGGGACATGAGTTGGACATGAGTGGGGGCCTGCTGGCAGGTGCCCCACAGTCCTGGGGGATGGGGGCGCAGAGGGACATGAGTTGGACATGAGTGGGGGGCCTGCTGGCAGGTGCCCCACAGTCCTGGGGGATGGGGGTGCAGGGGGACATGAGTTGGACATGAGTGGGGGCCTGGTGGAGGGTGCCCCACAGTGCTGGGGGGTGGGGGTGCAGGGGGACATGAGTTGGGGGCCTGGTGGAGGGTGCCCTGCACTGCTGGGGGATGGGGGTGCAGGGGGACATGTGTGGGGGCCTGGTGGAGGGTGCCCCACAGTGCTGGAGGGTGGGGGTGCAGGGGGACATGAGTTGGGGGCCTGGTGGAGGGTGCCCCACAGTGCTGGGGGGTGGGGGTGCAGGGGGACATGAGTTGGACATGAGTGGGGGCCTGGTGGAGGTTGTCCCACAGTGCTGGGTGGTGGGGGTGCAGGGGGACATGAGTTGGGGGCCTGGTGGAGGGTGCCCTGCACTGCTGGGGGGTGGGGGTGCAGGGGGACATGAGTTGGACATGAGTGGGGGCCTGCTGGCAGGTGCCCCACAGTGCTGGGGGTGGGGGTGCAGGGGGACATGAGTTGGGGGCCTGGTGGAGGGTGCCCCACAGTGCTGGGGGGTGGGGGTGCAGGGGGACATGAGTTGGACATGAGTGGGGGCCTGGTGGAGGGTGCCCCACAGTGCTGGGGGGTGGGAGTGCAGGGGGACATGAGTTGGGGGCCTGGTGGAGGCTGCCCTCTCCGGCTGGGGGGTGGGGGTGCAGGGGGACATGTGTGGGGGCCTGGTGGAGGGTGCCCCACAGTGCTGGGGGGTGGGGGTGCTGGGGGACATGAGTGGGGGTGCAGGGTAGTCCCCGTGGTGTGGGCTGCCTGCAGGGCCGTGGAGGTTGTGGAGTGAACACCTGGGAGGACCCACACGGCCAATTCACGTGTAGTACTCCACGGAATCCCTGGAATACACGTACTCTGCTGATATCGCGTGTGAAACTTCCTGCGCACCCCAAAATACACGTACCCAGGACATTCCCGTGTGGAACTTCCAGCGCACCCCTGGAATACACGTACCCAGCTGAAATCGCTTGTGAAACTTCCCGCGCACCCCTGAAATACACGTACCCTGCTGAATTTGCGTGTCAAACTTCCAGCGCACCCCTGATATACACGTACCCTGATGGAATCGCGTGTAGAACTTTCCACGCACCCCTGAAATACACGTACCCTGCTGAATTCACTTGTGTAACTTTCCGCGCACCCCGAAATACACGTACCCAGGACATTCGCGTGTTGAACTTCCAGCGCACCCCTGATATACTCGTACCCTGATGGAATCGCGTGGATAACTTTTCCGCGCACCCCTGACATACACGTACCCTGCTGAATGCACATGTATAACTTCCCGCGCACCCCAAAATACACGTACCAGGACATTCGCGTGTGGAACTTCCAGCGCACCCCTGATATACACGTACCCTGATGGAATCGCGTGTAGAACTTTCCGCGCACCCCTGAAATACACGTACCCTGCTGAATTCACGTGTGTAACTTTCCGCGCACCCCGAAATACACGTACCCAGGACATTTGCGTGTGGAACTTCCAGCGCACCCCTGATATACACGTACCCTGATGGAATCGCGTGTAAAACTTTCCGCGCACCCCTGAAATACACGTACACTGCTGAATTCACGTGTGTAACTTCCCGCGCACCCCGAAATACACGCACCCAGGACATTCGCGTGTGGAACTTCCAGTGCACCCCTGATATACACGTACCCTGATGGAATCGCGTGTAGAACTTTCCGCGCACCCCTGAAATACACGTACCCTGCTGAATTCACGTGTGAAACTTCCCGCGCACCCCTGATGTACACGTACCCTGATGGAATCGCGTGTGGAACTTCCCGCGCACCCCTGAAATACACGTACCCAGCTGAAATAACGTGAGGAACTTCCCGCGCATCCCAGTGATACACGTACCCCGCTTGCCGTGCTGGTACAGGGTTAGCGCAGCCCTTTGCGCTGGATTGGGGATTTTGATGGTTTTTCCCTGCGCAAGGGGCATTCTTGTGGGCGTAACTGGCGCTGCTGCAGGGTCGCTGCGCCACTGTGCGCCACGGCTGGTTTTTGTGGCTGGAATCCATGAATACGCTGGCGCAGAGATTCGCACGCGCACACTGTGCGCCAGCCGCGTGCGCCACTTGTGCGCTGAATTCTATGAATTACCCCCTCAGTTTTAGACTCTTAGAAGGGGAAAATTAAGTACACTTGTTCCGTATCCTCGTGTATCTTAAAGGGGTCAGCCTATGTAGCTGTTTTCAGCCACACAGACAAGATTCTCCCAATCAGTGGTAGAAGTGTACCGAACAAAGTAGTGGAACTGTGGTCTCAGCAGGGGAGAGTTTAGGCGAAAGCCCAGTACAACATGTGACAAGGTGGTGCAGCCGGGGCATTCCAATAGTCTATGTGACTAGTAACTAAGGCTCCTAGTATAACTTTAAAGTTGCACAGGGACATGAATGGAGGTATCCTCTATAAAGAATTGTGGATATGGTTGTAAAAAGTAGAGAAATGGTAAACAGAAAAAATTTTAAAAAGTGGAACGCTGCTCCCGACCGTTTCCGCTCACTTTGATCACTGCTCTCAATTCCTTTGACTGCTCTATGATCGTTAAACGCTTTATAAAAATATTTTTTTTTTAAATGCACTTTATTCCGGATTACTCATATGTTTAATATTGTTTTAGAGAGGTCAAGAAAGGTCACTGAAAGCTCTGACAATAATCTGGCTTTTGGCAGGCTTCCAAATGGGGGCACCTGAATCTTGGCCAGGTACACCTCCCTGTTTTGCCTCTGATGGCATTCAGGCGTTTTAAGGTGACCTTGGCTTATTTGATCTCCTGCAACACTTTCCTTAGTTTAGGCAGGAAGCCATGGCAACTAGAAATGTGCACTGTTATGTCATCAGTGTAGGGAAGACAAAAGTCCTGTGAGCACGTGGTTCACCAGAATTTGGAACATGACAGGATCATTGTTTAACCTGATGAACCTACTCTTGAATTGGTGCAGCCCCTCCGCTGTGGATCTGCCAGTGGATACAATTTAAGAAGCAAGTACTCACAGCTCCAGGAATAGGGAACGCATCAGGACTAGCCATGGAGGAACATTCATGCACGAACCTCATATCACAAGAAATGTCATACGATTCAACCAGGTCCAACTTCGGATAAACTGATTGAAAAATGTGTCCGATGTTTGACCATATAGTGTAAAGGGGCTCAAGCTCCTTTTCCCAAACTCAGGCAGCTTTCCGAGAGGCGGCAGGTCATTTATGGAGGCAAGCTTAGGAAATGTAGGGAAGGGTGAATAAAGTGGATTGCAGTTAGAATTGTTGGGTGTGGGTAATAGTAGTGTAGAGGGACAGATGTACACGTCATCTTTAGCGCCTGCCCCCTCACCTCTGTCATACTGCAATAGCAGCGAGAGAAAAATTTGTGTGACACCAGGTATTGTCCCAATACTGCATTGAAGATACAAGAGATGTTATGCACTCAGACAACCATATAGAATGTACTCTCGCACTGACATGGTGGAGGGATGTTTGCATACACGATTGGACATCGAAGAGCTGTAATTGAAATCAGATAAGGGCAGAGTGACGTCATGAAGAGAAGACACAAAGACGCACTGAAACAATATGCGGACTAAAGATGTAACTGAAGCAATAAGAGAAACATGTAATCAAATACGAAGAAATCATATGTACCAAAGAGATAAGTGAGAAGAGACAAAATGATTGTACAAACGCAGAAACACAAGGTAGATAAGACATACAGAAGCTTGCTGCAGAAGAAAATATACCATGATTAAAGCAGCTGTGATGAAAAGATGGACACTGGACTTGTGTTGAAAGCAGTTAAGTGACCTCATAGACCAGGGCATCAGAGATAAGAGGCACAGGAAAAACAGCGTTGTGTAGGGAACAAATATATTCTTTATATCTATTGGCCTGGGATCAAGGATGGCACATCAAGAAATAAGTGCAAGATACAAAGGGAGTCAGGAGGATAAGCTTCATACGCATTACATATTTCTCTTAGATTAAAAAAAGAAGAAAACATCCACAAGCGCCAAGTACCGGATAATCAAGGATGCAGAAATCATATGTGAGACAGAGCAATCAAGTCTCCAGAGGCCAATAGGAGTAATGGCACCCAGCATAATTGAAATAAATAGCACTCAATAAAAGGTTGAAATGGACAAAATCGTGGTCTCCTCAGACGTGATTCATAACTAGAAAACAAGGACTATTTATTAAGCTTCAGAAGAAGATAGTGGTGTACCTACACTCCTTTAAAAGTCCCACAGAAGAGAACAGTTTGCAAGGTCAACTATAAAGAAAAAGTCTTGGCCTAGGGCCTGATCGATGAGAGATGATGGACTAACTGGGCGAGTGCGTAGTACACTGATGTTGTTCTCTGCACCTGAGTTTCATTTTGCTTATGTGCTGCTAATGAGCCAAAAGTCCAAGGATGCCAACCAATCATAAGGGTCTATGTAGCAGTGTACTGTACAATGTTGCAGAAGCCAATCCACTGCTGTTTTTATGCTATTTATACCTATTTAGAGGTAGTTCAAGCCGTGCCTGCCAGAAAAGGAGTATCCAATAAAGACACTAACACTTGTATGAACTATAGGTATGTATGTTCCCTTAACCAATCCCTCCTGTTAATGGGTTGTAAAAGTCTTCCACATAGGATGATGCCATAGCTGACGCAAATTGAGATATAACACCTTTGTATAATCAAATTATTGTCCAATGAGCTGCAATCTGTTAGTTCACCAGGTTTCCCTGCTTTATTGAGCTTATAATAAAGTAGTATGTTGACATATTCTTTGGGTCTCTCTGGGTGTTTGAGTCTGAGATTATTGTTGGTAATTCAATGTGGCACTTGAAACGCTCCAGGTGCTAGTGTACATTTTGGTTGCAGTGCAGATGGTCTGATCCAGTTGCCCAGGCCCAGATCCAGACTCTCAGACTATCAACAGCTTACACCATTAGCCAGAAGATTGCAGAGTTTCCTGTGGAGAGAGGAATAATGTTGCATGTGTGAAAGTGAGACAGTTGGCAGGGGCCCCTTTGGCGAAATTCATTTCTGGTTCCCACAGGTGCCCCGTGGACAGAAGGCAAAGTGGTTGATTGGGGAAGGGTTGATACCGAGGGACTCGAGTGGAGCACCGGATGTAAGTAGAGCATCAGAAGTGGCAAATTAAGGGGGAGGGATTGTATTATAAGTGTATATATACATATATATATATATATATATATATATATATATATATATATATATATATATATATATATATATATATATATATTTTGACAGGATGTTTTGGGTTTAAAAGAGAGAGAGAGCGATACCTTGATTACCTTGGTTACAAGTGGGGCGGAAGGATACGCACTAAACTCCAAAAACAGGGTATTTTTTTAAGGATTCCAGAGGCAAGGCCAAGAAGAAGAGTGCATATCAAACTCCAAAATGGGGTGAATAGCGAGATGAGATACATTTACTAGAGACAGTAAAGAAAGGCGTTCACAAGAAGTAAAAGTGCACATGTGTATGAGGTTATAAATATGTCAGCGTAAAACCTTTATTGTGTTTAGACTAAGAGATATAAAACGATAGTAATAATTTAGGTGCTCATCAGATTTTAAAATCAAGAGATTGACATCAATCATTGAAGGATAACATTTGAAGAAAATATAATAAATACATGAAGAAGAGATTTTGAGAATGTCAATAATAAAACATCAGGATAGCAAGAATTGATAGAAAATGAGGAATAGAGAGAACATTATTGTATAGATTTTTAAAATTGGTTAATAAATAGTTTTTTCTGGTTATGGGTGGAGATTGATGGTGCATGCCGATGGATTATTGTGTTATATTTGATTAAATAATTAAAAGGATAAAAGATCTGGTACATTTTGACACTCAAAAACAACTTGTCATCATGGGTGACACTCCCCTTCTACATCTAAGCACGACATTACCAAGGGACGCACCTAAGATTAGAAAGTATCACACTGAGTGTGTAAAAAGCGCAAGTAATAAAACAAGAACTCATTATCAAAAATTATATTGAGACATGTGACAACATACTAGCATGCTACATATTATCAGGATTGTCAGAGTCTTTTAAGGCTTCCCTCCCTTCCTCCTCACCTGAGGTATCCGTAGGGTAGTCTTGCGCCACCGACCTTCTTCCTGGGCGTCTTCGAGCTGGATCCTTGCCGTCTTTCTTGCCTTCCTTTCTTTGACGTAAGTAGGGGCGAGCTTCCAGGGATGCCACGCTGTCGGGTGATTGGGGAACCGAACAGCGGGAACTCCCGGGAGCCGGCTCCTGAGCAGGGAAAAAGCCTCAACGGCAGAAAAAACCCTGCGATGAGAGTCCAGAACAGGAAGATGTCCGAGGTGATGTCTTGGGATGTTGAGGATGATCGGAGTAGCTGAGAGTGATGGATGAACAATGGGGGAGAAATCCCAGGTGAGCAGATTCACCTCCAGAGAAGGCGAGGATGAGGAGAATACACCAGGAGAGAAAGCACACAGGACCAAAGAATGGAAAATCCAAGGCGCCAATGAGGGAGAGACCAAAAGAGCCAAGCTGAGAGGAGGGATCACAGAGAGACCGGTCAGGGAACCGGCAAGCGAGCAAGCGGGAAAATGACAAAAGAAAGTCCAATGGAGAGGGGGCTAGCCAGGACGCGGGGGCAAACAGCGTAACCTTCGAGCCGGGAGAAGCAGAGAAGATGCAACGCGAAGAAACGCTGCTCGAGCCCGACACTAAATAACATCGGCGGCCATCTTGGAAAAACACTAGAGCGGTGCTTCCCAGCGGCCGTCGAACGTAACGGCACCTGTCAATGGCGTCTCCACAAATCCCAGAGGCGCCGCCCGACAGGAATCATGACACATATAAAGGGAAGAAGCTACAGAAAAGATGAGCTGTTTTAGAATTATGGAGGATGTATCAGAGTCAGAGAGAAGACCCGCCTGAGAAGGAGTGGATGCACAATCAGCATAAATGGGAGGATGTTACACCTTCAGCTTCTCTTTTCCCTTCTGAAAACAAGAGTACAGACACTAAGAAACTGGGATTTTATCTTTTAAAATAATTAAAAGCAGCAGCAGGGTATGTTAATGTGACATACAAGCCCTCCACCGCCCTGCTTATAACAGTGAGGATAACATGGTAGAGAACAAAAATAGAGAACTCAAATATACATCAACACACAATGTAAATAAACAGCGTGATGAAAGAAAGGACAAATAGAGATAGAAGAAGAAGTAAAGAGACAAAGAGTAGTGAAGGACAAAGCCAAGGAAGTGACAATAGTACAGAATGAATGGATAGGTGGACAAATATTACTTAAGCTAGATGACAAGGGAATCGATGGGGTTAGAGAAAGCGAATAAGGGGAAGAATGGGAAAAGAAGGAAAGAGAACAAGTTAAAGCATTCAAGGAAGAGAAGGAAACAGAGAGGAAGCAGAAGGAAGAATGAAAAAGATATGAGGAACAAAAGAAAGAGAAAGAGAGATCAGAGTACAAAAAACAAGATGAGGTAGAGACACAGAGATTGAAAGAACATAGGTTACCAAGAAGGCAAAGGGAAGAAGAGAAAAGGGAGATGAGAAGGGAAGAATAAATGAATAGGACTATGCGGAAAAGGTATGACAAACAGGTTATTTATTCAAAAAAGGCATTGTGCCAATCAATGTACAAGAGCGATGGGAAGAAGAGAGAGGGTCTCTACAGCCCTGCATGGAACTGCAAGGGATACCGAGGATGCAAACATGGGCTAATGAGCATGAGGCAGAAGACAAAGGTAAATGGATTAGGGATTTATATAGGCAAACAAGGGATAAAAATGGTTACAAAACCAAAGAGAGTACTGAAGGATTTCCATCAAAGGAAGCAGGAGGTTGATCAGATGATGTAATGACAGACTAACATAGAATGCTCCCTTTAGATAGGCGTAATCTTGACAATGTTGAAAGGGACAGTAGTCATACAAGCTGGGGTATAATGATGTCAGAGGAAGAATGTGAGGAAAGTGAAAGACTGCAAGGAGTGGCACATGCAGGTTTTTGAAAGATTCAAGTGTAGAAGAGGGGTAACATGGTCAGACTTAGAAGACCCCAAAGAAAAAAAAAACACCATAACGAACACCATATACTGAGCAACCACAAGAATGATTGAGCAGTGCAGGGGACATATCATGACCTATGTAAACAGATTAAGGTCACTGCCAGGATGTAGACGAACGGGCGAGACTATCCTCACCTGAAAGATGAGAACTGTAGGTGGATAGGGTTGTGGACCAGGGTCTACACAATTCCCTTTATGAGAGAAATGGGGAGGACAACCACAATATATACCGTGGCCACAAATGGATAAAGATAATTTGAAATGTAAATAACCTAGTTTGACTGCAGGTGCAGGCAATCGGATTTATGAGTTAGAAAGAATGACGTTGTGAATAATGTTAGCAATAGGCCACAAAAAAAGCCTGCTAGCTGCCATTCTAGGGGAGAGGGTTGATTACATTTGGAGATGAGCAGGGTATGCGTGTGTGAAAAAACAAAACACGACACACGATGTAGCACCATTTCATAATTGCAGAGCAGACGCATGGAGGGCGCTTAGAGTACAACGTCCTGACACATCAGCCATGGATGCAATTATGACAAGGAAAATGGGTGAGGATGAGGCTCCTGTTCCCTTTATTCAAGATATTCAAGAATGTTGGCGTCTTGAGATGAGAGGACCATTCACTAAAACAGCGGCATTATTCTATCATTTATTTTGGCGGGGAATGCCCGAGCCAGTGCAGCCGCAGATTGAGAAGCAGGTAGGGATAGAAGCGAAACCATGGCCAGAAATACAGTTGAACATTTACATCATTGGTGGTTGTTGCCAGCGAAGAATACGAAGAAAGCTGAGAGTAGAAAGCAGGAAGAAGCAAAGATAGTTCATAAATAATTGTCAAAATTAGCCATAGAGAGAGCGGTATTGACAAGTGTTGAAGGCGAAACAAGAGGTACGGCCAGCATAGTCACATAATGCAGTGCATCCTATTGATCAAGGGGGATACAATTTCTGACCACAGAGTAGAGGAAATGTACCTAGGGGAGGACAAGGCAGATTCCTATACCCTGACGGAGGAGGGGGATTTTATGGCAGACAGCCACAGCATTGCTGGAATTGTGGAAGGATGGGACACATAGCCCCAGTGGTTGAAGTGCATGAAAAGAAGAAGTGGAGCTATGTTCCATTCTGGCCTTCTCCACACCCCAAAAATCCCATTGCTAGGCCCCTGCCATACTCAATACAAACCCCCAAACAAATATGCCTGCTGTCTAAGGGAACGTTCAGTGCAGTGCACTGAAGTTCAAGTTTCAAGTGCTTCCTACACTATTGTTTTAAAACGAAACCATTTTGGAATGGTTTCTTTTTAAAATAAGAGTATAGGAACAGTAACACGTAATGAAAGAAAGTAGAAGAGCACCGCTCCCAACTACTCCCACTCACATCGACCACTGCATAGCCCAAGCATGTACAAGTAGAGGGGGCATGCAGCAAAACTGGCAAGCTCTAAGAGGGGGTAAGGGCTACATTACACAATTCAATACAGAACCGCAATAGTATTATGCCCATGATCACCTGCAGAATCAGATACATGTGCTGCAAATACAGCAAACACAACAAGCTCCATTGCAATCAACAATGCAACAAGAATAACCACAGCAAGTACCTATGCAAACACAACAAGTACAAACTCAGCAAGCACAGACAGAACAGGCCATTGTGCCACAATGGAACACAAATGTCTTTTCTGTCATGGTGTGAGAAAGTGTTTGTGTTGCAAAGGGGAGGGGATGGGGGTGGTGTTAGAGTTTCCAAGTATTCTATGGGGCAGGATGGGGAAAAGGTTAATATGGAAGGGGGTGGTTGGTCAACTCGGACAGGTGAGATTTGTAGGGTTTGTGACTTGAATAGGGGAGATTGTGCGAAGGGTAGTGTTTTGTCATAACAGAAAGGGAGTTTGGGAAATAATAGAGGACGTGGAGGATAATGACTGTCAGTATTCGGGTAGGACACAGGAAAACAGAGATTCTGGGAGATGTAGTTTCCAAGTGCAATTTGCTTTGGGCTCCTATGGGATTTACCATATACCGAGGGGTTGTTGGATTTGGCTAAGGGAGATTCATTGGGTTGATGGGAGGTAAATGTGGTACAACCTACCAAAAACTCAGGGATTTCCTCCTCTTCTGCTTCTTCCCCGGTATAATACTGCATCTCACCTGGGGCATTCCCCCAAACACAACCCCAGGCTCCCCTATCCATGTGATCCTCACTCGCTCGTTTGCCCCAAGGGTTGGGATCTGAGAGCGCCAGCCCTTCCCTTGCCACCTGAATGAGGGATTCTCGAGCTGTGCTTGGCGGAATACCCTCACGTTTCTCACATACCCTTCCCCTATGCCGGTTGGACTGCAGTGTTTCATTTGGAGATTCCACCCAGGGGTGGACTGGCCCATAGGGAACTCTGGAGATTTCCCGGTGGGCCTCTGCACCCTGGGCCTCTTTTCTGTGGTATTTCCAAATTTTCTCATAGGAAAAGCATTGGGCTTGCTGAAAAGGTGTCACACAGGGCCACTTTTAACTTTATTTCCAAAGCCTCTTTTGGTCCCCAGTAATTATTTCCAGGGCCTCTTTTAGTTCCCAGTCCAGCCCTGATTCCACCATGGAAATCCCAGACTGCTGGTTCAAGCATTCCAGCATATAATCTGGAACATTACTGCTGGGACTTGTAACCCTTTTCCGGTTGATACAGGCTTGCGTGGTAGATGGTTTCAATACTTTTTTCACCTCTCTTTCTCTCCTCATCTTCCTTTCCCTTTCTTGAGCTGCTATCAACTCCTCCTCTTTACTTTCAGGGCAGATCTCCATTACATGCCCATACTCGTCACAAAATAAGCATTGTTCTAATTGAGAGGCTTCCGAGTAATACCGAGATATAGTGGATGTTGACCTCTCCTATCCTTAATCAGGGGGCTAAAAATGTTTTGGGGACATGACTGTTCTCCATTTTTTGCTTCTTCTGGTCAATATATGGTTCCTCTTGTACCTTCCCATTTGGGGTTCTCACCTTCTCTTTCATTTGCTTGCCCCCTGCTTTTCCCTTTGAATAGGAAGGATGGGGTTCTGGGATCTTATTGTTGGTAGTCTGGGTTTCTAGGTCCCTTGTGATGTTTTATTAGATAATCCCCTAAGGTCTCAGATGTTGGGTTATCTCTGGGTGTTTTCCAAGGGGTTTCATGTACTCAGATCCCTACTCTGTCTCCCATATAGAGTTGTATGGGGTTTGGAGAGAAGTTCAGGAAAACAAAGGTTAATTCTTCTTCGCAAGAAAAAAGAGGTAACATTTTCAATTTACCTTCCTTACAGGGTAAAATATAAAAGGATCAACCCAAGGGATATCTTACTCTTTTTTGCAAACAGATTAAAGTTTTGTCCCTTACCTGTAGCAAACAATCGGGGGGCAAAAAAGATAATAGTTGTTGCCTTCAACATTCTTTCGGATAGGTGAAAGGGCTTCAGAGGTCAGGGGAAGAAATTGGATTCCCATTCTCTGTTGCATGGGCTGGAAGGTGTGTGTCATGTTTTGCATAGACCTCAACCCATTGATGGAAAAAGGGGGCTTCATTGGGTTTGCCTCAAGATTTCTGAGTCATCTTAGGGAGAGTTGTTCATTCGCTCTTTCTCTAATATCGTGGGTAGAGCATTGAAATCTCCATTTGCTCTTTCTTCATGTAAGTGGGCTGTGCAACTAGTATCAAATGGATCAAATCCCACTCTGAAACCATATGCAAAGAACTCATGGTGGCAACAGTAAAGACAGACAAAAGTGGTTGAAGTTCAAGGATGTATATTAAACTGTTTTATGGGTTAGATAAACGCCTAAGCTAAACCTAAATCACAGAAGGGCGCAAGCTACGATGAACAAACAATAAAAATACTGTCTGTGTGGAGTCCAGTCAAATAAAAAGGGCTATACCAAAAAAAAATATTGCCAATCCTTACTACTGTACTACAAAATAGTGTGGGACAGTATTCACAAGAAAACAAAGAAGTGTTCACCAAATGATAAGCCAGGAAGGTATCGCTGGGATCTTCCTTCCCCACATTTCTACCATGGGACAAGGCAGGACTCCTAAGTACAGCACACTCCAGGGCCTTGACAGCACAAGGATACAGTTCCTTTCAACGATACCAGGACCTTCTGAGGCCAAGTATCTTTATTGCAAAGTATCTTGCCTTTGAAGGCCTAATGCACCATAAACAACAAACAAACAAAAGTTCCTTCGGTAATCTTCCCCTCGGGTGACTTTGCTTCAACCTTGGATACCCCTCAACCGGGCTCCAATCCATCCTGCAAAGTTGGCATCCCTCAGTTGGGTTCACAACAGCCTTTCAATCAAAACAAAACTTTCATGAGTCTCCATGTCTTTTTAAACAACCATTCACTGTGGACGACCCTCAGCTGGGTTTACTCTTGTCAACACAATGTTCACGGATGCATTATGGTTCAACCTCATTCGCAGGAATCCCTCAGCCGGGTACATCATTTCCCAATATCACAGTTCGCTTTGCATTTTCACAATGCAGGATTTACTTCTTTTAGCTTTTCACTTGGCATCCCTCTGTCGGGCTCACATAGTCATTCTAACACAGTTCATGATTCAATCATTTCATCAGAAAGTGGGGTTCCATTCCCCTAGCTTTCTTCCGGCATCCCACCATTGGGTTCACACTTGCTGTAATTCACAATTTCACATTTTATCAGAAAGCAGGTTATCCCTTCCCCTATTTTTCTCCTGGTATTCCTCCGTCGGGTTCACACTTGCAACAGTTCCCAAGACCCCTTAGGTTCTTCCCTTTACCTAGGTTTGGGTCTCAGCCCCCAGTCAGGCTTTCCATAAAGCCCCCAGACAGGCTTTACAAAGTTCTATTAATGCAATGTCCTCAGGTGTATTACTGGTTATCCAGTTCACATTGTTTTCTCAATGTGTCAAAGACTTTCTACTGTTCAAGGGGGTTTTGCTTCACCCTTGTATGACCACCTTGACACTTAACGCCGACCTCCCTTAAGGCATCTTGGTATTCGTAGTTTCAACAAAAGGGACAAACTGGAGATCTTCAACTGAGTGCCCATGTCGTGCCTGACCATTCTGTGGCTGGCCCTTCACTGGGCTTGATTCAAAGTTCAAACATACACATGTTCTATGTTCACTCAATGTTGCTGTTTGCAACACAGGCTGGTTTCCTATCAGCTTTCTCTGACTCACAGACTGTGCTGAACCCAGGACGGTACCACAGTAGCAGGCTTGTCTCCCTGCCTTGGCAATCCCTGTGGGAGGGAGCCTGGCAACGTTGATAACTGTCACACCACACGTCAGCTGTACTTCCTGGTCTCCCTTTCGGAGGCTTTGTGAGTCTGATTTGAAAAGGGCAAGGACATTTCCCTCATTGTTACCCTTTCCGATCTCGCTGGATTTCTCCTCTGTTTGAACTGCCAGTCTGGAATAGCTGCTTCCTCATGCATTCGGCCTGGCTCAAATTGTGCTCTCGTGCTGTGCCTTTTTTCCCTATGGAGAATAGAAAGGGCAGTCAGGTGTGTGTGGTTATCAGCAATTGCCTGACTCTGCCTGACCCTTGTGTGGAGGCATGTCCAGAAAACCACTTTGATGTTAGTCTGTTGTCTGTCACGGTGTGAGAAAGTGTTTGTGTCTGAAAGGGGTGGGGGTAGAGTTTCTGAGTGTACTACGGGGTAGGATGTGGAAAAAAAAGTTAAATGGAAGGGGGTGGCTGGTCAACTCGGACAGGTGAGATTTGTAGGGTTTATGAATTGAATAGGGGAGATCGTGGGAAGGGTAGTGTTTTGTTACAACTAATAAGGCATTTGGGAAATAATAGAGAGACATGGAGGAGAATGACTGGGAGTATTCGGGTAGGACACAGGAAAATAGGGATTCTGGGAGACGTAGTTTTTGAGTGCAACAGGGTTTGGGCTCCTATGGGATTTACCATATACAGAGGGGTCATTGGTTTTGGGTAAGGGAGATTCATTGGGTGGAATGGAGGTAGATGTGGTACAGCCTACAAAAGCCTCAGGGATGTCCTCCTCTTCTCCATCTTCCATGGTATAATACTGCATCTCACCTGGGGCATTCCCCAGAGCACAAGCCCGGGCTCCCCTAACCAGGTGATCCTTCCTCGCTCATCCGCCCCCAGGGCTGGGATCTGAAAGTCCCAGCCCGTGCCTGGCCACCTGAATGAGGGATTATTGAGGTCTTCTTGGGAGAATACCCTCAGGTTTCTCGCAGTACCCACACCTAGAATAGGGAGTGTGACCGTGGTGGGAGGGACTACTTTTATAGGTACAGGGATTAATTTATTTTCACAATAGGGAAGCCCACAGAGTGACCTCATGTGTTCAGCACTATCAGTGGAACTAGACCCCCAAGAGGTACCAACAGTCAAGGTAATGATAGGAGGCAATACATTTGTGCGTCTTGTGGACAGTGGAGTGACTCATTCCTGTGTTCGAGAGGGAAAGTACCCAATACCTGGAAGTGCCATGGGTGTGCAGGGATTTTCTGGGGCTATGAACTTAGTTCCTTTTACTGATGAATTGGCAATCTCTACAGGAGAACATGACATGTTTATGTCATTATTGTATTCTTGGCACACACTAGTTAATATATGAATCAGAACTGGAACAGAAACAGACTAGAAACCCAAGCACTTATACATTCAAATAATATGGCAAATTTTAGGAGTACATTAAGTTTTGGAGAAATCACAGCAGGTGAGTGTGTGGTGTGGGCATACTGCTCAATACACCACATTAAACAACTTATACAGACACAGATGCATCCACACTGTGCATATGTCAGGAGGTAAGATGCAAGGTCGCATATGATTTATTGAGTTGCGGGTCAGCCTGACACATGTTTGTTTCGAGCAACTGCTTTTCTTCTGAGGCTGAATGAATAGGTCACATATAATGAACTAAAAACATCAATAAGTGTACATAAATCACCAGCAACACAAACCCGTGACAACAAGGTTTTATTAATGTGGTTACCTAGACTCACTTGAAAAATATTGAGAATACCCAAAGAGTTTTTGTTCAGACCAGAAATACCCTTTGGATGATGAAGAAGGGCAGGTTATCCCCCTAGAACAAGAAGGAGGTGTGGTAAGAGAAGTAAGTATGGTTGTTCATGGGACAGATGGAGAGCAGTGATAGCCCTTGATGGAGGATATAGATTGTCAGACTTGACAGACAAAGATATTTTCAGGGACGATTACTCAGATGGTGAGTTAGTATTTTTCATAAGGCTCACTTACTGGATTAAAGTAGAGAATAGAGAGATAACACAGAGAATGGCACTGGTAAAAAATAAATTCTCATTTTTTCAGGAAGATTCAGAGAAGGTGCCAAGCACTCTAGAGGCCAGCAGTCCATATAACGTGGGTCTATTGAGTGGAGCAGGGGCAGTTAAAATCATGCTTAAACCCGGAGCAATATTTCCACGAGCAAACCAATACTCCATGTTCAGAGAAATGGATGAAGGTATATATGAAACCATTTCCGATTTAGTACCACTGGGAATATTAGAGCCATCAGAGTCCCCATTTATCACGGCTGTGTATCCAGTGAAGAAATCAACAGGAGGGTCATGGAGTATTATTCAGGATCTCTGTCCCTTACATAATATAGTCAAGGCAGAATTTCCTTTAGTTCCAAATCCAGCTCCAATACTATGCAATAGTCCAGTCGCAGTCACACACTTTAAAGAAATAGATTTAAATAACGCCTTTTTTCACTACTTCTTCATGAGGACTGACAGGCTTTAACTTAATTTGTGTACAGAAACCACTGCTGGAAACAAACAAGACTTCCTCAGGGGTACTGTGAGTACCCCTCAATCTTTAACAGGGTCTTTCAGCTGGAACTATGTAACGTAACACTTGAGAGTGTCATAATCCAGTATGTAGATGGCATATTAGTGTGCAGCTAAACAGAAGATAAGTGCAGAAAAGACTAATTTCAGTTAATGAACATACTAGCAGAGAAAGCATATAAAGTAGACAAAGACGAGCTACAACATTGTCAGGGAGAGGTCCTGTACATAGGACAGATAATCTATCAAGAAGGGAGTAAAGTGACACCTGAGAGAGCAGAAGCAATCATGAAGACTTAAGAACCTAAAACAGTGAGGGAAATGCTACTATTGTTAGGTCTGTATATCTATTGTAGGGCCTGGGTTTTCGATTACAGTACATATATTCAACCATTTTTAAAAGGACTTAAGGAAGCAAAGGTAGGCAAAAGTAAGATAACATGGACAGATTAAATGACTGAAGGATTTGAAAAATTAAAAAAGGCAACCAGTACAGACAATGTGTTAGGAATGCCAGATTATAATGAAGAGTTTTATCTATTCTCACATTCAAATGGAGAAGTAATGACAGCAGTTCTCATACAGAAAACAACATTAGAAAATGGACATAAACCATCAGCCTATCATAGTGGGATTTTAGATCCAGTAACGAAAGGACATTACCCTTGCGAACAAGTGTTAGCTGCTGGTGCTTTTGCTATTGAAAAAGCTGCAAGTATTACAACGGGGTATTCAGTGACATTAGATGTAGAACGTTTGTTATTTGCCATTCTAGCGAAATTTACAAGTGCATTGACTACACAAAGAGCATCAGGGTATGAGGTGATCATTTCAAACCAAGCAATCAAAATTGTTAAGTGTATAATATTGAATTCAGCAACATTTATAACAGAACCAGTAGGGAAGGAGAACTATGTATATGACTGCACAGCGTATACTGAGTTCTATGACGATATTCCCCATGTTAAAGAAAAAGCTCTCGGATGTGAGTTAATTCTGTTCATTGACGGTTCTTCTAAAATTGACCAAACGACAGGATAAAGACATATGGGATCAACAGTAGTGAAGCTGAACTGTGATGGTGAATTTGAAGTAGTGACAAGTGCGAGACTGCCTTTATATTGTTCAGCATAGGATGCAGAATTAGTGGTGCTTATCACCATACTCCAGAGATCTGAAGATAAGGAAGTGACAGTGTACTCTGACTCGGCCTATGTGATTACAACTGTACATGCAGGATTGTCACATTGGAAAAGGAGGGGTTTCCTCCACGCAGACGGCACACCAGTGCAACATGCAACCTTATTGGATAAGCATATTGAGGCATTGAGACTCCCATTGGATATCAACCATGGTGAAATGCTCAGCCCATACTAAGAGGACAAACATGATTTCTCGCGATAACAGCCGCAGAAGCCAAAACGGCAGCATATTTCCCAAATATTTCTGATTTTGAAGTAAAAAGTATTAAACAAATGTCAGGATGATGTATGATGGTGAAGGAAGGTTTCAATATGTTGTCCATTGTTCAGCTAATCCACTTACAAGGTGAGCACCACAAGAAGAGCATGATTTATGCAGAAAGCGGGGGTGTTCTTTATCCTCCATTGAGGTTAAACGGAGACAGGATAGCACAGGAAAGCCAGTTATGCCTCTAGCATTATTGAATTTGGTGCTGGAGCAGCTTCACTATCCTGCGCACACAACTCAAGAGAGACTCTTGCTGCCCTGATTGCAGAAAGATTGGTTTTCACCAAATGTATCAGATTATATGGCACAGTTTAATGTTTACTGCATTGTGTGCCAGAAATGTACAGCAGCACGCCCTTTGTGAACAGTGAGAGGAGCAATCCCTAGACCCAACATGCCCCTTCCAGCATCTATATATAGATTATGTGGATATGTTGCAGCTATCCAATGGTTAACAGATACATGTTAGTGGTAGTATTCCCCCTGTCCAGCTGGACTGAGGCAGGTCAATGCACACACCCTGATGCCACATGTGCTGCCAGGTTTGTCGTAAATGAGGTATTTCCAAGATGTGGTGTGTTCAAAGTCCTGTGGTCTGATAATGGCCACATTTTGTAAACAATTCTTTTGAGCAGGTTACTCTTTTATTAGGCATAAAACATACATTTTCCTCTACCTAACACTCACGGGTGAATGGTATCTCTGACCATTTAAATGGACTCCTTAAAGAGAGTATAGCTAAGATTAAAATCACTTTAAAAAGGGGTGGTTACATTGCTCAAACTTTGCATTATTTCCACACTGCAAAACCAGTCTAGCTCAGGTCACCATCTGATCCCTCATGAGTTGGTGACTGGACGCCATTTGAGAATACCCCTTGTTCCTACGACTAGGGTAGAAACTGGTGCCCACAGTCTAGCAAAGACATTAGGTGATGAGATGCATGATAATTTGACAAATATGAACGAACGTGTCTCTTTCTTTTCTCAACAGATCAAAAATCTGAGGGAGGGTTCAAAGAGGTTTGAAGAAGACAGCCAAACAGTTGGTCCCTATCATCTATTGAAGTAACCTAGTTTGTATCCAGGGGACCAGGTGCTGGTATGAACTTTAGGGAGGGTCACTCCCACAGCTGTCAAGCTACAAGGAAGATGAGCGCGGCTGCACATGTACGACATAAAGCCATACAAAGGAGAAACCGTGACCCCTCCTGAAGCCGCTGACTGTGAAGCAAGAGAAGAAGCTCCACAGATGATGACAAGATTGGCTGCAAAGAACCATGACAAAGACTCACGGAAATAAGGACACTTTGAATTTGTAATGAACTTTTCAAGGCAAAGTAAAAGAAGGACTAATAACTTCAGAAACAGTTCCAGAAATATTTTAGATAGGAGAAAAACACAATTCATTGACGTATCAGACCGAAAGAAAAAGAACATATTGTTCCTTTTATTCTGCCAATAATAATGTTACACATTCTTATATGCTGTTTTTTCCTACATATTGCATTCTTAGCCAGCTCTAGTAAAATGACATGTGGACATTGGTACATTTTGCAGCAATCCCGAAAAACAGTTCTATTAATTTTAGGATCATTATTGTGATCATTTTTCAGTCTTTGATATATAAATATGCGATTCAGAAAAGTATCTAAATTATATATTGAATTAAATGAATGGGAATGTTTCACAATATAAAATAATTACTGCCAGCAGGAAAATCGATACATTTCTTTGGAACACTTATTGTAACCTCCTTTTCACAATGATTTGTCTTTTCTTCCTTATTATTATGGCATTTAGAGACATAACGATTAAAAATGCAGATAAAGTGGTTGACAATGAGACATCTCTTATCATCTCTAATGAAAGCACACGTAGTATTTTCCCTGATTTCGCTAAACACAATGTTCAACTTAAGAGAGGCTGGTGAAGACCATGAAGATATAAATACATATCTTTATAATTCATCCCACTTAAAGAATAACATGTAGTATCAAAACATGAAGGCGGTGGGAAGGAGATTGTCAGATAAAAGCTGCTACATGTGTTCTCTCATCCCTTATGCCATGAGCACAGCCAAAACATTTATTGCAAGAGAAATACCTTTACATGACACAAGATGTCTCAGTCACTTAGCAATGTGTACAACAAGAGGACCGTTCAAAGGAAGATGGGCAACCCTAAGATGGAGTTCAAGAAAGACATTTTCATATGAAGAAGGATATATGAAAATGCAGCAAATGGAAAAGGAACCTTGTTGGAGGAGTAGGATGCTCATGTATTCCCTCACTGTTATGACTGTAGACCAGATAAGGATTGTTGAGCAAAAGAGACTAGGACATGCAGATGCATGGAAAAAATGAGGATTGCCAGGATGTTGGGAAAGACCTCAGATGTTAATGTATGGATGGGTAGCAACCATCACAGGATGGGAAGATAGAATGCTGGCCTGTAGTACGCATTTGTTGATGACAGCACCAGTGCAGATAGTGCGAATAGTGAATGGGGGAGCATGGCCAGCGTGCATGGTGTAAGGAAGTGAATCCACAGGGCTCCTGTCCATGATCCTGCACCTGATCCTTTTAAGGTAGATAGTTGCATAATCACACGCGACCGAAAGCAGCCCCAAGCAGAAGAACTCTCCCCCCACCTCCCGGAGTGCCTCAGGATGAAAATCGGACCGGGGACGCTACTGCAGCAGCCGTCGTGCGCGGTCCCCCTGCACCCTGCAAAATGGAGCCGCAAGTCTCCCAGAACGCCCGAGGGGAGGAGAACCCAGTGACTTGTAGCTTGTGACCCTCGGAGGACCGCACTGATCGGCAGAATTATCTGCAAACCGGCACGCAGAGACAAGCCGGAAGCACTGGAGCAGCTCCGCACAGAACGTGGCCCCTCGATAGCCCTCTGCTCTTCCCCGGACCGCTGGCGGCATGTCTGTACACCATCCACCCAAGAGCGAGACACTGCATCTCGTGAAGCGACCTGAGGAGGACGGACTCCCACTGGTGAAGGAGGGGAGAGGGGACCCCGGAACTGCTGGAGAAGTAGAGCCCCACACCTTGCAAATGGATTTATCCGTCCTTCGAAGTCCCCCGCAGCCAGTCCTTTGTTCTTCGTACCGAAAAAGGAAGGGGACTTGAGAACCTGTATTGACTACCGCGCATTGAACCAGATCACCGTGAAAAACCGCTACCCCTTGCCACTTATCCCTGAGATGCTAGACCAAGTTAAAGATGCCCAGATTTATACCAAATTAGACTTTCGAGGAGCGTACCACCTGGTCCGAGTCAGAAAAGGAGATGAATGGAAAACTAAGTACGGCTTGTTTGAATAACAAATCATGCCCTTCGGATTATGCAACACTCCTGCGGCATTCCAATATTTCAAGAATGACGTCTTAAGGGAGTTAATTGATGTGTGTGCCTTAGTGTACATAGATGACATCTTAGTATACTCAGCCTCGAAACAAGATCATGTCAGGCACGTTCATTCAGTCCTCACTAAGCTCCGTCAACATCGCTTGTTTGCAAAGATTGAAAAATGTTTTTTTCACGTCACCAAAGTACAGTTTCTTGGTTTTATCCTTACTCCAGGAGGCATCAGAATGGACGTGCACAAGGTAGATGCCATTCTGAAATGGCCTTTACCGACGTCTCTGAAAGGGGGACAAAGCATGCTGGGTTTTGCAAACTTCTACCGCCGGTTCATCCCAGACTTCTCTCAGGTTGTGTACCCAATCACAGTACTATTACGAAAAAACTATAAAAAGTTTGCTTGGACCGAAGAAGCAGAAGAAGCCTTTCAGGAACTTAAACGAAGGTTTACCTCCGCTCCAATCCTGCGACATCCTTGTCCAGACCTCCCTTATGTCGTTGAAATTGATGCGTCCAGTCTCGCAATGGGGGCTGTCCTTTCACAGAGAGACCCGGAAACCAGCCAGCTACATCCTGTGGCCTTCTGGTCGAAAAAGTTCTCACCTCCAGAGATTAATTATGCCATCACGGACAAGGAACTCCTGGCTATCAAATCTGCCTTTAAAGCCTGGATGCACTACCTTCTGGGGGCCAGACACACCATTACAGTCATCACAGACCACCGAAACCTGCAATATCTCAAAACAGCCAAGGCCCAGTCCTCACGCCAATTACAGTGGGCCCTTTTCTTCGCCGAATATGATTATGTAATCACATTTCAACCAGGAGTCAGAAACGGAAAGGCGGATGCCTTATCTCGCATGGGCATAGACGAAATGGTATACACAACTCCAGACCCAGTACCTATTATACCTGAAGACAAACTCTTGGGTATCACGACAGCCTTAAAAAAAGCAGAACTACGAAAAGAAATCCAATGGACAATGAATCCTGATGCCTTCCTCACATGGCAAACTCAAGGAGAACAATATACCATCAAAGACCGACCATCTACCCTTTTTTAGGGATCGCTTATATGTACCCAAGAAGGAATTACAACAGCATATTATTTCAAACTATCATGATTCAATGATCGAAGGGCATCCTGGGATTGCAAAAACCCTAGCTAGGGTGAAAGAGAACTTTTGGTGGCCTTCCTGGCGTAAGGACATCATTCTGTATGTTCAGTCCTGCGATGTCTGCGCACAAAATAAATCACAGAAACAAAAACCATCTGGTCTCCTACAACCATTGGACATTCCTCCAGTTCGATGGCACACTCTTTCCCTTGACTTCATCACTGATCTACCTCCAAGCCAAAGGTTCAACACCATCCTTGTAGTTGTGGACATATTCTCGAAGATGGCCCATTTTATTCCTCTCAAAGGCCTCCCAGACGCAGCAACTTTAGCAAAAGTGTTCCTGGAGGGCGTGGTTAAGCTACATGGCTTCCCTTCGGTTCTGGTCTCTGATCGAGGCAGCCATTTTGTTTCTAACTTCTGGAAAAAAATGTGTGCAATGGCGCAGATCCACGTTCGGCTATATACTAGTCACCATCCCCAAACGGACGGCCAAACCGAGAGAACCAATCAGACACTCAAGCAATATTTACGGTGCATGCTGCACCACGAACAAGGGAATTGGAAAGACCTACTATGGATAGCCGAATATGCATTTAACAATTCTTTGCATTCAAGCACGGGACAAACGCCCTTCTATACCCTTTATGGCAGACATCCACGTACCTCTGAACTAGACCTTCCAGCCAGCTTGGAAATGCTAGCGGTAAAGACTCTACACACAACCATTACTCAGGCTTTCAAAAGGGCAAAGGAACATCTTATTCATGCCAAAGGAAAACAAAAGAGATTCGCCGACCAACACCGGAAAAAGGCCCCTAATTATCAAATAGGAGACAAAGTTTGGTTAGCCGCTAAATTCGTACCCACCAAGGGAACCCAGACCTTTCATCCCAGATTCTTAGGACCCTATACCATTAAGGCAATTATCAACCCAGTAGCCGTGAAACTGGATTTACCACCTAATCTACAAATCCACCTGGTATTTCATGTGTCCCTCCTGAAACCAATGCAACCCGGCACACGGATTGGGACACCACCTGAGCCCATACTTGTTGACGGAGAACCAGAATTCGACGTTAAAGATATCTTGGACTCTAAATACTCTAGGACCAAGCTATATTATCTAGTCATTTGGAAAGGGTTTGGACCACAAGATAGATCCTGGGAGCCCAGTGAGAATATCCACGCACCACATCTAATCAGGAAATTCCATCGGATCTTCCCAACCAAACCTGGGCCAGACAGAAGGAACACCTTGGGAGGGGCCTTAGGGGGGAGTGCTGTCATGACCCTCTACCAAAACCGCCTCTGGCAAACGCATTGGCCAGGTGGAGTCAGGACTCGGGCCTCTAGAGCCTGGCATCCTCTTCCAAAACCCTCTTGGGGCCAGTCCTGGCACCTATGGCGCCAGGCTCATACACCATGAAAAACAATGTGCTTGGGAACTACTTTATTGTGTTGTCAGCCAACATGGAGGCATCCAAATAGCTTGGTTCCTCAGAGCCAAGCTATGCGGTCTAGTGTTTTGGGTGTGGTAGCCTAGGAACTACTTTACCTGGTCTATTTTGTTGGGGCTATTTAAACCACACCCGAGCAAGACAACACGCTTCGCATTATTTTGCAGCTTGCAACGTGACGCTCACCATGTCCAGCTATACCCCCGAACCGCGGAGAAGCAGAACCTGCATGGAGACAAAAGGAACATCATTAGCAGCAGCATCTTACCTGCAGTCTTCATCTTTAGTTACTCGCAGCTCCTGAGAACAGCTTTCCTTGGATCTGCACGCCTCCCGGACTGCACGACCTGAAAGAGGAAGATAGAGGCAACATTAAGAAAGCAGAAGAGACATTGCAAATTACAAACTGCTCAAAAGGCTTACCTGGCTGGTCGCCTCTCAGCTGGCACCACTCCAGAAATTCCACACGCGCTGAAGAACACCGCGACCTGCAAGGAAAGAAGACAAAACAGGTTAGCAAAGGCAAGCCATTGCAATGCTGCGCTTAGCGCTTACTTGCCGCATCATAGCGCTCTTAAAGCGCCATCATTTACCAGCAGGGCTCAAATAAGCCAGTTCACCGTGCTGAAACTCTGCATACCTAAGGGAGAAAAAGAGACATTATTAAACAAAGAGAGGTATGCAGGATAGCAACAATACTAAAGAACAGCAATAAGACCTACCTGAACGATATCAAATGGGCCGGCGTCAGTGAAGTAACTGGACCGCATGCCCCCAAGAAAGATAACGCGCCCCTGCAAAGAAGGCAGGACGGAGAGCACGCCTAACTCTACCATAAGGTGAGGAGAGGGCCCCTGAGGGGCTGAAATCATACGGAGGTGGAGGGAGGACACTTACCCCGGTCGGCCAGTCTTGAACACAGTCCTCCTGTATTTTCAGGCAGAACCTTCCCCGCAGACCACATCTGGGCAAAACTGAGAAGCATACCAGCGAGTAGCCCGGCTGGGTGGCGTCCCTGTGGATACCAGGTGAGCGTAACACCTTGCAAGCACCTGGACACCCGGCTTATGCCCAAGCAAATAGGCTGGCAGAGGACACAGAGGGAGCTCTGCTACCTGGCCACGTGTACCACAAAACAGCCACACCTGTCAAGCAGCTGAGAACCCATTGCAACGCCGTAACCACACAGCGAGCAAAGCTTGCTCTTGCCATCACGGTCACACAGAAATAATCGAACAGATAGAGGGCTCGATTACAAACACCCTGCCCGCCTGACCACAAGCAGCAGCTGTCGACTGAAACCTCAGGAGTGCACGGACCCCTGGGAGAAGCTCAGGCGAGGTAGGAGCAACCCACTGCGAGATTGACAGAAGCACAAAGAAACAGACGCTAGCACCTACACCATCACCTGCGAGGAGCAAACCCGTTTACACTCCAGACCTTTGGGACTCACCACTCAGCACACATTAGAGCAGTAACCCTGCAGCTCGAGTGAACATGTCCCCCTCCAAAAATAAAGCTAAACCATAGATAATGGAACTTTTTACAGCAGCCAAACCTAAACAGCAGCCGCAACCAGAACCCTGCGTACAACAGGAGCCACCTTCCGATCCAGACAACACCAAGGATGCACAGGTACTACAAGCCATAGCAGCTCTGAGGTCATTTATCGACACCAAAATAGATGAGGTCAAATCCGACATGCAGCTGATGTGCCAGGATGCCCGTAATCTAGCAGAGAGGGTGTCAACTACGGAAGCTGGTCTACAAGAAACCGCTGAGACCACGTCAGACCTGAAAGACAGAGTCCAAGAAGTGGAAGAAAGAGTGACGTACCTTGAGGCACGATCTGAAGATGCGGGGGGGGTGCTCGCCGCAACAATGTTCGCATTTGAGGTATTCCGGAGGGCATGGAGGGTGCAAGCCCAACCGACTTAGTGGAAACCATGTTACTGCAAGAGATTGGCGCCGGCAACTTATCCCAAGGCTTCTCAGTGTAGAGGGCCCATAGATCCCTACAAAAGCAGCCTCCTGCCGGGTCGCACCCATGCCCAATGATCGCAAAAATCTAGAATTTTCAGGACAGAGAAATTATACTCAGGTACTCGAGAGAAGGAAGAGAAATCAAGTGAGGAGACTCTAAAATTGCCATTTACCCAGACTACACGCCGGTAGTACAATGCGCTAGGAACTCTTTCGTGCCTCTGAAAGCGAGACTCAACCTTAAATACATGCTGCTCTACCCATCTCGCCTCAAAGTGCTCTACAAAGGGAAGTCGATTTTTCTGGAAATGCCTGAGGCAGCCAACATGTGGCTGGAACACAACAATTTAGCCGGAGACGACGAACCTGTCACTTGAATGAGAAAGAGCCCGGGAGGTGGAAGGGTGGGGACTCATAAGAAACCATGAGACGGTCCTTAAGAAGCTGCAATAAGTAGATCATCACACTACACTATCACTGCATTCTCACCTTAACTCCTGGGTTGGACAGCAAGCCCACGACCCACAAGCAAAGAGCATCAACACACAATCCGCAAAAAGTTCAGTGCAGGCCAGTTGCCAGCACTTTCCCCGTGCTAAATGGCCTGGACAGGCTCAGATAGCCGGGGGGCACCTGAGCGCCCCCTTTTTGTGGCAGCGGTTAGGACAGTTGCGGAATCTCCACTAGAAACTGAGTGGGGTGCGGCAGGAATGTGCTCCGGGATCCAGGGGGCACAGATCCCTCAGCCAGAGCGGCCAAAGGGCATCAAAGTGCAACCCCTCAGAGACATGGCGGAGGCGGTGGGTGGACGACTTCCCAACGGACCTTAATATTGATATGGCAGTGCAAGTCCCAGTGTTAACTTGGAATATCCAGGGATTGGGCACCTACCTCTGCAGAAACAGAATTAAGTCATACCTGAACAGAAAGAAGGTGGGGATAGCCCTAATACAAGATACCCATCTGACAAGAGAGGCTATGGCAGGGCTGCAGGAACATTGGAGAGGTCAAGGGTTTGGAGCGGCCTATTCCAAGTTTGCAAGCAGAGTCTTCACGTGGATAAGCCCCCAGATTCTTTTCATGCTACTACAGGAAGAGTCAGACCCGGAGGGCAGGTACGCGATAGTGCGGAGTTACATAGAACAGGTCGAGGTGTGCCTAGTAAACTCCTATTTCCCCAATTGTAACATTCCAGCCCACTTAAAGTTATTGTACACCAAAGTAACTCACTACAGGAACAGCCTCTTTATTTGCAGGGGGACTTTAACTGTGTCCGTGACTTAGATCTGGACAGATCTGCCCCTCCTCTGAACCGTGTCGCAGCGGCCTCCACTGCACTTAACTCAGCGCTAGAGAGACTAGATTTGACAGATGTCTGGCGAGAACTACATCCGGGGCGGCGGGGCTACTCCTATTACTCATGCCCACATAATCTTTACACCAGGATAGATCACATATTCACAGACAGGGAAAGCCTCACACAGATGGACTCGGCACAATATTTGGAGAGATCCATATCAGATCACTAGCCACTACTGGTACAAAGGAGTGTGACTGGCCCCAAACCACCTATCCCGCTGTGGAGAATGTCGATAGAGGCCCTGAAAGACCCAGCGTTCAAAAGCGACCTCCAAGACACCTTGGAGAAGTATATCGAAAACGAGGGCAGTGTGGATAGGGTGGGCACAGTGTGGGAGGCCCTGAAAGTAGTGGTTCGGGGGGAAGTCATTGCGAAGGCCCGAGGCCGGATGGCACTAGAAAACTATTGTGAAAAGAATTAGAGATGTGGGAAGAAGAAATCAGAAAAGTTGAATCCATCTCCCCCAGCACTCAGCAAAATGAGGAAACATTGCATCTACTTCGGGAAAAATGCCACGACACGTCGAGCAGACTGGCCAAGTTTGACTACACGGCCGGGACCGCCAGAGTGCACACAGAAGCCGACAGACGGCTACCTGTTTACCTGGCTCTACAAAAGGGAGCACCCCAAACACTTTACAACATCACTGAAAGGGGTGGATGGTACCCTATTCCAGACAAAATAGGCTATTAACGACGTGTTCAAATCCTTTTACACCTAACTTTATTCGCATGACACCCTCATATCACAGGAGACAATCCTAGACACTTGAGGAAATTGGTCTACCCAAACTAACACCCGTACGAAGCCATGCCCTGGACGCAGAAATCACAGCCGAAGACATCACAGAGGCTATAAAATCCCTGGCTTCCTCCAAAACCCTGGGCACCGATGTGTTGCCCATGGAGTTTTACAAAACATATGCAACAACCCTCACACCATTACTACTCAAAGTGTTTCAGGAAGCAAATGAAATAGGGTTCCTCCCCGACAGCATGAGGGAAACACTTATTATCCCGATGCTTAAACCCAGGAAGCCAACCGATGAATGTGATTCATATCGTCCTTTAGCAATGCTTAACTATGATGTTGAGATATTGACCACAATACTGGCCTCCAGGCTCTTTAGACAGATTGGTGTGTTAGTACATGAAGATCAAAATGGCTTTATACCCGGCCGTAACACCACGGCAAATTTGCGCCGACTACAGAACATCATATCTCAAACCGACCAACATAAGGGACCCTACGCGTTACTATCATTGGACGCCATAAAAGCGTTTGACTCCATCTATTGGGAATGGTGTTTGGCCACGCTCATGGAATTCGGGTTTGGGGGCGGCTTCATTAGATGGGTGAAAATACTATACACTGACCCCAGGGCAAGGGCGAAGTCTGGCAGGCTTGTGTCCTCGGCATGGGATATAAGCAGGGGTACCAGACAGGGCTGCCCCTTGTCCACTATGCTTTAAATATTAGGCCTGGAACCAATTGCAATCTATTTTAGAAAGCAATGGTTCGATGCCGGCATTCAGATGGGTGGGTGTATCATATAATATCTCTTTATGTGGATGATGTACTCTTCTATGTCAGGGACCCCTACCTAAATGTACCCTGCATGCTTGATGTCCTGGACAATGTTTCCGCTGTTTCAGATATACGGTTCAGCAGACACAAATCTAGCCTTTTCCCGTTAGCAGGACTCAAGGGTGTGAATGAGGAAGATCTCCCTGATGTGGGAGTTAAGTGGCAACCAACCTCGTTCAGATACTTGGGCATCAATGTAATGCACACCCTAGAACTAATGCATGAACACAACACTGGAGCCGCACTAAAAACCTTACGCAAGTCAATTAGCTTCTGGTCAAAACTCCCTCTACAGTGATGGGCAGAGCGTCAATTATCAAAATGATAATCCTTCCTAGGTTTCTTTATCATTTCCAAAATGTCCACCACTACATTAAGCCCCCATTCTTTCGCATACTAGAAACAATCTTCAGACGCTTCCTGTGGGGGAACGGGAGACACAGGTTAGCGTTGTCTACACTAGTACTACCCCACAGGGCAGGAGGTATTCAAACTCCCAGACTTGGAGAGGTATTATTTGGCTGCACAACTAAGTTTTGTGGCCCGATGGTTGTCTGATGACATCACAACTGGACTGCTTCAGCATTTAATTAGACCCCTGCATCTGAAAGAACTTATCTGGGCACCACAATCAAGCCTGAGGTGCATACCCATGCTAGTAGATCTAGTTCGGCAAATATGGCACAGAACCAGGACACTACTGCACTTAAAACACTCTTACTCTCCCGAAGGTCCCGATGATTTCCGACTTATGCGAATCAAGCACAGATCTGGCAGAGATCAGATTCTGGGAGAGGAAGGGGGTCTACATATGGGGGGACTTATATGAAAAAGGCATCTTCAGGGACTTCACATGCCTTCAAACGGCAGACGGCATGCCAAATGGGCAATTCTTGTGGTACCAGCGAGTCAAGCGTACTGCATGCACGAAGTGGCGCGAATGGCCAGAAGAACCAGAAGCACACCCCCTTCTGACACTGCCATATAACTTGGGGGACGGCCGGAGACTGGTATCCCAGATATACAGTCTACTAATAGATAGACCCAACCCCGTAGTGCTGATCTGAAAACCAGATGGGAACGAGACACAGGACAGGAGATCACTGACAAAGAGTGGGAGAGAGCTTTGGCGTTCCCCATGGAGGTATCCAGAAACGCCAGATTCAGGCTAATACAACTCAACGTGCTATACCGCATGTATATGATTCCACACAGAATAGCCCAGTTTAGGAAACAGGCCCATCATAAATGCATTTGGTGCAATATGGAAAATGCAGACTTAAGCCACAAGTTCTGGGGATGCCCCAGGGTACACCACCTTTGCTTCAAAGTGGAGCAAACATGCAGGATAGCTGGCATGACCAGGTACGACTGGACCCCCAAGGAATGTTTGCTGGGCACTTACCCTCATCTAGCCAAGATAAAACATGTAACAAAACTTATGGATATGGCTTGCGTGTTAACAAAAAGAACTATAGCAATGGCTTGTGTAGGGGAGGACTGGTCCAAGAGACCCCCCTCGCCTACGTCTTCTCCCCAGGTGAGGGCTATGGCTCATTGGGCGTCCCCTCATGCCACCCGGGCCCAGGTGGTGGAGGGTTCACCTGCTGAAGACATTGCCCACACGTATTGATGCCCACATATATCGAATTTAGCTAGGCCCAGAAACCATTTTGTCTATCAAAGATGGTGTGAGCTCAGCGCACTGTAGCGCGGCCCCCACCCTTGGAGAGTTTCAATTATCCCTGTTGCCGCAGCTCCCTGGCAGATCCGCTGTAAGCACGTTCCCACTAGCAGGACGGACATGAGGTAGCATAAAATACTAACACTGTAACATTTCACCGTCCGCAGTGTATCGCTGCTCCCAGAATGACCCGGTCGGCAAGGCCTCGGTGGTGGGAAGGTCTGTAGAATGATCATCTGATGAAAGCAGAAAGGTACCCAAATATAAATGTAAAAAACCACTTGTTGTATCCTCTCCATACAAACCACTCATACTAAAGAAACCTGTAGAATTGTGTTGTTAGTGTAAATGACACCAGCCATGAAGGACCCACACCCCTGCAGGGGTGTGCAAATGACAAAAGCATTCCGGGGGAGTGGTCCTTAGATGTATCATTAAAAACCGTACACCCCGCGGTCCCGCGCCATAACTGAACTAATGCTGCTAGAGTACACAAGAAAACGAGTGTAACCATACAGGGGGCACCTGTGAAGGGTGTGCGAGAAGGCACTCGTCACGCGTGTATGTTTAAAGCCCCTTGCGTGCCGCCACCGTCACATACGGTGGCGGTTCATTTTCTGTGTGCTACACCAACCGTAATGCTACCTCACTTACTGCAAGATGTATATGCATATAATTAAATACTGTAATTGTTGAAATATAGTGTACTAATAAGGTGCTCAGACTGAATATAATTGAAATGCCCTCAGCGAAGTGAAATGTGTGTTCTCAAGTAATTCAAACAAATATTATAAAGTGTTCTAATGATTGTGATGTTTACACCTCCAAAAACCGGCAACACGCGAGGAAGATACCTTTGCAAATATGTGCAAGGCCATTACCCTCCCACCCTGCGAAGACTGCCAAAAACATGAGAACAGAGGCCCGCGCCGCGCTGCCCCACCTCCCCCAACTAGACTGGAGCCGCTCCACAGATGCGTAGCCCCCCTTTGCAGCACCCAAGGCCACGGGCCGCCACCTGCATTATTTACAGCACAGCAGTAAACCTCTGCCTGAACCCACACTTCCAAAGGCGCCCCCTCGTAAACCCCACAACCCACCAGATCATCCTAGACTTATGGCCCTGTGCAATGAGGACACCCAACACTGTGGCAACACACAGCGGCACATTTATAACCACATCTAACAAGACAGGGAGACTTGTACTGTCCGTCCCATGCCCCGGAGCTTAGCCCCTCAACCTATGGCTCCGGTCAACAGGACGCTGGTAACCATGCCCTGATGAATGACCATTAGACCCCTCACAAGGTGCATTCCTCCTGTGTTGCATTAACCTGTAGAATAACCTATTGGAAGATTTACTAAAAGAAGATAATAATGCAATGACTGAATGACTGCGGTGTGCATGGCCTAGGGCAAATAAGTCAGGAAAAGACATTCATCTCTGACACTGGCCGCGATGGCACAACAACACCGCCCGGATGAACTCTGCCAACCTGTCAGGCCCAGCCCAACCCACGAGGCTAACCAGTGACGTTCTTCAGCCACGACCAACCACATCGCAGTAGCACCTATAGCTAGTCATCGCCACCCAATCCCATTGAACTTGTGCCCCCTATAGTATGTAGGTTCTCATGACGTTTTTTGTAAATATATACGCCTGTCTTTGCTATTGTCAGACAGAGCGCTCTCGGAGTTTGCAGAGTTCTTTGCATGCCATATTCTGATTGATAAACTCCCATTTAAGCTCACCCGCACTCTGTCTTGGCCTTATTCCCTACTTGGGAGAGTCCTTCATTGTCTCTCATTGCGGGGAGGATCGTGCTGGCTGGGGACGCTTGCCTTCAGTGGTGACCCCGAAAGCGTGATTATTACTATTATTTTTTCCCGATCTAACGTTACCGTCCCCTTTTGGCACGAGAATCTCCGGTCGAAAAGGGATACGCACGGTGAGCCGGCTCCGGGAGGCTGGCCGCCAACGGCGACCGGTACACTAAGAAGTGCGCACTCAAAAGAGAGAGGGTACGGGATCCCAGTTGAAAAATCCCCTTTGAGTACCGCTCTCCGGAGCCGGGGCTGACTGTTGAGCTGATGGCGACACTGCCTGGACGGACCCAGTTTCGGAGACTATCGGTTCAAGGCGGGCACGTGAGTATTGAGTGCGAGCGAGTGTAAAGGGAGTGGGGGAAGAAGTGTAGGACAGGGAACGAAGAGGGGGCACGCAGATCTACTAAGGATCATTATAAAATTTCCTTGCTTTTTCTTTGCATATGGCCATTAGGATTAAGAGGTGAATAAGAGATAAAAGTGACGGGAACCTAGCTCCGAAAGGGGGTGGAAGGCGGCGCCGCATAGTGCTATCTTGACTAGTACTGGGAATATATGAATAAGTGGAATATAAGATAAAAAGTGTCCAGCAAAAGGGGGCACTGAGAATATATTAGAGACCGCTATTACTTCTTTTCTTTTCTTTAGGGTTAGGGGGAAAATAAAAGTGAGATAATAATGCAATGACTGAATGACTGCGGTGTGCATGGCCTAGGGCAAATAAGTCAGGAAAAGACATTCATCTCTGACACTGGCCGCGATGGCACAACAACACCGCCCGGATGAACTCTGCCAACCTGTCAGGCCCAGCCCAACCCACGAGGCTAACCAGTGACGTTCTTCAGCCACGACCAACCACATCGCAGTAGCACCTATAGCTAGTCATCGCCACCCAATCCCATTGAACTTGTGCCCCCTATAGTATGTAGGTTCTCATGACGTTTTTTGTAAATATATACGCCTGTCTTTGCTATTGTCAGACAGAGCGCTCTCGGAGTTTGCAGAGTTCTTTGCATGCCATATTCTGATTGATAAACTCCCATTTAAGCTCACCCGCACTCTGTCTTGGCCTTATTCCCTACTTGGGAGAGTCCTTCATTGTCTCTCATTGCGGGGAGGATCGTGCTGGCTGGGGACGCTTGCCTTCAGTGGTGACCCCGAAAGCGTGATTATTACTATTATTTTTTCCCGATCTAACGTTACCGTCCCCTTTTGGCACGAGAATCTCCGGTCGAAAAGGGATACGCACCCACAAAATAATGACAATATGCAGGCATATCAGTGGTTTCCGGAAGTGTCTTTAATCAGGGGGGGGATGAGACACCCCGCATAGGACAGCCCACAGAGAACACTTGCGTGTCCAGTTCTATCTACAACCTACAATGCAGCAGAGGAACCATTGGTAGGGGCGCAGATAGGAGACAAGCAGTTCATATTCATGGTTGATTCGGGAGCGGAGAAATCATGTATCACGGAGGGCCGGTTCCCGTTATCTAACAGGAAGTTAGAGACGCAGGGGTTCTCTGGGGCTGTAATTGAAGTTCCTTACACAGAAGCATTGGATGTAACAGTGGGGGGTAAAACTGTAAAGGCACCCTTACTGTATTACGAACATTCACCAATAAATTTATTAGGGAGGGATCTCCTGAGTAAACTTAACATAACCATATCATTTACTGAGAGAGGTATAGTGTGCTCTACACCCGGGATATGCCCCTTGCGTGCAATGTTGGTAGTGCAAGCCTACATGACCACACTGGAAGTACGAGGATTGCCAGAAAATGAGGAAATGTTTATTGAAGGGCTAAAGACATTGGCCCTCATAATCCCAGAGCTAAGAAGAATGGACTGGAGGATTCCAGCGGAGTTCCTCTTCCGCCCCATAGTGTGCCCGACACCGCACCAGGATCAGTAGTATCATTAGACTTGCACGCTGTACAGGTATCAGCGAAAAGGATCGCGGTGATTGGAATGGATAGGGAAGGATGTGAGTGGCGTACAGTACTGTGTACAAATGCCAACATCGCCCTACGAGAGTTAACAGATGAGGATCTGTTTTCAGACACAGAAGGGGATGGTGAGATAGTAATGGAAATAGCGATGCCCTGTGACATTTTGATTCAAGCCAGGGAAACCCCCGTCCAACTGATGGCAGTGGTAGGAGCACCGCCGTCATTTTTTGATGACGACATGAGGCTCGTACCAAATAATTTGTGGACAACAGGCCCCCATGATGTAGGGCTGTTGCATGGAGTACAACCTGTGGTAATAAAACTAAAGCAAGGAGCGATTTTACCCCGAGTGAAACAGTATCCATTGTCCCGTGAGGCTGAAGAAGGGATAAAAGAGACCATCAATGCACTACTAGCACAAGGGATAATAGTGCCTTCAACCTCCCCATGTAACACATGTATTTATCCAATCAAAAAAGCGAAAGGAGGGTCTTGGAGGATGATACAGGACTTACGCCCCCTAAATGATGTAATTCAGAAAGAGTTCCCTTTGGTCCCGAACCCTGCATCCATATTATGCAGCATCCCGAAACTGGCATCACATTTCACAGTAGTGGGTTTGAAAAACGCATTTTTCTCAATACCCCTGGCTGAAGAGAGTAGATACCTTACAGCATTCACACTGGGGGGTAAAAGGTATGAACACTGCAAACTACCACAGGGATACTGTGAGAGCCCGAGCATATTCAACCGTATATTGCATGAAGACTTGGGAAACCTATCAGTTGTGAGTACAATCATTCAGTACGTAGATGACTTGTTAGTGTGTGCACAAGACGAAGAAACATGTAGAAAAGATTCAACAACGCTCCTGACACTATTGGCCAATAAGGGGTACAAGGTAGATAAGGAGAAACTACAGTACTGCCTGACAGAGGTCTTATACCTGGGACAACTGATATCAAAAGATGGAAAAAGAATAATTCCCGATAGGGTAGAAGCGATAAGGTCAGTAGCGGAACCCACAACAGTAAGAGATGCAGAAATTTTTGGGAATGTGCAACTATTGCCGAGCATGGATATTAGATTATGCAGCATACACAAGACCCCTACTACAAGCACTCAAAGAAGCACAACAGGAAAATAAAAAGATCGAATGGTCAGAAGAAATGAGCACGTCATTTCAATCATTAAAAAGGTTAATTTCAAGCGCTCCAGTGCTAGCCAACCCTGATTATGGACGCAAATTTTACCTATTCTCGCACTGCAAGGGAACACTCATGACAGCTGTTCTGACACAAAAGACGTCCTTAGGACACAAGCCCCTGGCTTACTATAGTGGTACTTTGGATGGCGTAATGCAAGGCCATTTCGCGTGCGAACAGTCGCTCGCTGCAGCCGCGTTCGCGATTGAGAAAAGTGCCACAATAGTAATGGGTTGCCCAGTAACATTGTTTGTGGAACATTCATTATTTGCAATACTTGAGAGGTCAAAGAGCACACTAACAACACAGCGGGCAACAGCTTATGAAATAATATTGTCCAGCACCAACATCCATGTGGTAAGATGCAAAACAGTAAACCCCGCGACATTCATCACTGAAGCGTGCACATTAGAGGACATGCAGGACCACGATTGCGCAACCTACACAGGAGAAAGAGAGGAGGACACAGTGGTGTGTGAGAACGCTCTGAGCGAGGGGGAAGTGTACTTCGTGGATGGGTCTGCATCGATTAATGTGGACAAGGGAGAAAAGCATGTTGGTATGGCGGTGGTGAGATTAGAAGACGGTGAGTATGAAACATTAGTGCAGTACCGCCTCTCATCACATTACTCCGCACAAGCAGCAGAACTGATTGCGCTCATAGAAGCGTTACATGCAGCAAAAGGTTGCGCAGTAACAATATACACGGACTCAGCTTACATGACAACAACAGTACATGGAGGTCTAGCAAGATGGGGGCGGAGGGGATTTCGGCGGGCAGACGGAACACCAGTACAGCATGCAGAATTGTTGAAAGAGTTAATTGAGGCCCTACAAAACCCTACTGCAGTAGCAATAGTTAAGTGCCAAGCACATACATCCAACACAGACGTTGTGTCTTTAGGGAACGCGGCAGCGGACGCTGCCGCCAAGGAGGCTTCCTATTTTCAGAAATATGAAGCAGGTGAGTGCATGATGCAGCACAAGACAAACGAAGAGCCCCCAGAAGGGTACAACATGATGCCCATATCACAAATACAAGAATTGCAGGACGGGGCTAGTGAAGACGAAAAATTGATGTGGACAAAACGAGGGTGCAGCAAGTCGGGAACAGACTTACTGTGGCGGCAAAATAACTCAGGGAAGGTAGTAATGCCAATGAAGTTACTAGAAATTGCGTTCCAACAACTACACTTCCCTGCGCATAATACCAAACAGCACATTGCAGCCGAAATACAAGAAGAATGGTACGTGCCCTGTCTCCAGGAGCACATATCTTGATTAGCAATGGAACGCACAACATGTCAGATCTACAATTCAGGAATGACATTACGCACGCTCCGGGGAACAATTCCAAAACCCATTGGCCCATTCAGAGAGCTGCATATTGATTATGCGGACATGGGGGAAAGGTGTAATGGCGCACGGTACATGATCGTGGTTGTGTGCCCATTCTCAAGGTGGGTGGAAGCAGGTCCGTGTGCACGACCTGATGCCAAAAGCGCTGCAAAGTTCCTAGTGAGGGAAGTGTTCCCGCGCTGGGGAATTTGTGACGTGATTCGCTCAGACAACGGCACACACTTTGTGAATGAACTTTTCAAAGAAGTGACAACATTATTGGGAATAAAACATAAATTGTGTTCGATTTATCATCCCCAAAGTAATGGCGTAGTAGAAAAGATGAACGGACTGTTAAAGGGTAGGTTATCAAAACTATGCTTTTCATTGAAGAAGAATTGGATTTACTGTCTGCCCCTTGCGCTATTTGAACTAAGAAATCAGCCGAGTAAGGATCACCATTTGTCCCCGCACGAAATAGTGACTGGGAGACAAATGCACACAGCACACTCTCCACTGCGCGAACACTCAGATGCACACAGGAGCGCCGCGATATTGGGAGAAGAATTCACAGACTATTTGAAAAAATTGACAAGGGCAGCGCGCGCAATATCAAAGCAGCTGTCCCCACCCTTCACTAGGGAGGAGGGGAACATAACAGGGTATGTCACAGAGCCTGAGCAACAGCTACAACTAATGCCGGGTGAATTAATTTATGTCAGGAGTTTTGTGCGTCGATGGAATGCACCACGGTTCCACGGCCCATACGAAGTAGTGTTCTGCACGCCCACAGCTGTAAAAGTGAAGGGCTTGAGGTACTGGATACACTTGACAGATGTGCGAAGAGCATATAGCAATGTGCGAGAGGAGGCAGATGAGGAGGCACAGACAACAGCAACAGATGCAATTGAACAGAATGTATGAATATTAACCTGTGTATGTGCGTCAGTGATGAACGTAAATGGGAAAGAGATTGATAAAAGTATACCTGTATTCTCTTTTTATATATTACGAAAAAAAAAAAGGGGGGGGTTTTGTTTAGACTTATATGTGATTAATAAAGTGATCAAATTATGACATGTCGACACCCTTATCTGTGAATACCCTTCCCTGCAACCCTCCCCACTTCCATTACCCGTCAATATATATATTGGCACTAATGGTGCCAACAACAATGTTTACACGCATGCACTTAATGCACTTTTATATCTCAAACAGGAACTACCATGGCATCTAACAGGCAGCCTGCAACGGATAGAATTAGTAGAATGAGAGAATTAGTAACTGAGAGATGCATATATTCGTATGAGTGCGGATTATCTGTGTGTATTACGATGTTTTTTATGTTAATGTTTGGTCTGGTTACATATTGGTTTGTAGCGTTCATCTCTATCGAGATGAACGAGGGGGGAGGGATTAACAGCACTGGCATTAACAGCACCACTGGGACCAATGTAACTGCAAGTGCCAATATGAGGGAAGGTGATTTTCTAGTATGGGATGGAACTAAACTTGTATGGGGTTTTCACACCACACCATCCAATGCTGTCATATCTGAAAAGAAAGAGCCACAGGGTGGAATGCAAAACGACACAGTGTCTCCACCAGTGATGTATAGGTATAATGCTCGCAGTTTAAATGACCGAAACCCATCTGCTATATCCTGGTTGTACGATACCCCTACCAGTCAACCAGCCCCCGTCTTAAAAAGCAACCTGCAAGATAAACTCAGGGACGAAAAGGAAAAAATGCTAGCAGCACACAAAATATTATACGATGATTGGGCCAAGGGGGGCGGGAATGAGAAAGGGGGGTCTATTCTTTCCCTCGCCCAGGAGGCTGGGAAATACATGAGGAATAAGAACAACAGACGGAGAAGGGACACCGGGAGGAAGAGATATGATGAGTATTATGGGTCAGGATTAGATAAAATGGAAGACCCACGACACCCCCACCAGACAAATAAGTGGTATGCAGACATGAGTGCCACCGCAAAACAAACAACAAATGAGAGCTGTTATGTTTGCTCCCTCATTCCTCATGCTTCAGGTACACCAAAAGTATTGCTACCCAAAGAGTTGCCAATTATAGATGCCCAATGTCTCCTTCATCTCACGTTATGCAGAATTAAGAACACCTTCCAGGCACATGAAGTTACTTTTAAAATGCTGCAGAACGAAAAAACTTGCTACCCAAAACCGGTAGGGGTGGTATGTCTGGAGGAACCATTTTTTGTAATACAAGGGACACTTTTTTCAGACAACAAATGGAAGGATGAAGAAGTAATGTGTAAAGCTGAAGCACTGAGAGGTGTGGCGCCAGAGAAACTACAGTGGATAGAAGAAACGTGCACACCAGTATGGAAGGAACACATTTCAAAACTAACTTGGGTAACTGCCATTGAAAAACCCTTCAAACTACAGAGCGAAATAGACTATGAACTATGTTTCAAAGGAGAGGGGAAAACCGCCAGGGGAACAAACAAGAACTGTAACAAGAGCCTCACCATCCCAGATCTGCGAAAAGGGACAGCAGCCCTAATGGACACGTACTGGGTATGTGGCAATCAGGCATACCTGCACCTTCCCCCGTCATGGAGTGGCAGCTGCTCAATGGCCACTCTGCATTCAGCCCTAATGGTAATACCAGAAAGCCACATCGATGGAAGCAAAAGGACACAGGAACGCATGCAACAGCGTGCAGCCCAGCCAACTGCGGAGTCACAAATGTATGTCCTGTCTCCCGGAAACAAGGGAGAGGTGCTGACCCGTACCAGAAGAGCATCAAATTACATATCAAAGGCCTCATCAGAACTGTTGGCTCAGATCCCAGACAGATATCGAATATTCAGCTCAGCAGAAACGTTCTTCGCTTCACTCATCTCAAGTGTCCAAGCAAGGGCAAACGCAAAATGGCTCCAGATAACACGTTGGGAACTGATTCAGCTGGCCAATGACACTGAAGAAGGGTTCAACGTGATCAAAGTGGAACTAAGGGCTTTACGGCTGATGACAATGCAAAACAGGTATGTCTTGGACCTGTTGACGGCGATGGATGGAGGTGTTTGCCGAAAAATTGGAAGTGCCTGCTGCACTTTCGTACCTTCCGAAGATGCAGAAAACGGCTCCCTGTCCCATGTGATCGAAGCAGTACACAACCTAGGAGAAAAAATGAAGATAGAAGGTGGAGCAGAAGGCAGTACATGGTTCGATAACATTTTCTCCTGGGTCCCCTCATGGCTTGGAACAACTGTGAAATTTTTGATGCCAGCTGTGGTGTTCCTCCTCTTTATTTTTTTCCTGTGCCAGGTGGGTCTTCGATGTTGTGCTAACGCAGTACCTAATGGTGCAATGATGATGGTGACAATGGGCAACACCCGTGGTACAATACAAACTATGCAGGAAGTACAGGTACAAACAGGAACTGATGACACACCCAGGTATCAACTAGTGCCTAGGTACCACGACAAGGATATTGTAGACAAATTATGGCACACCACCATCAGAGAACCACGCATACCAGAATGGTATGAGGAGGTATGGGTAGACTTGGAAGGAGAGAGCGGATGTATATACCTGACCTGTACCCCAGATGAATATGCTAGGAGGGGTGAGAGCTTAAGGGGGGTGTGCAGAGCCTGGATGCCCATAAAAGGCACACCAGCATGGGATGAGGCAATTATGGACGAAGAAGAATGTAGGAGATTGAATGAGTTAAAGAATTCGTTACTTAAGTAACGAAAGGGGGGAAATGTAGGGGAGGACTGGTCCAAGAGACCCCCCTCGCCTACGTCTTCTCCCCAGGTGAGGGCTATGGCTCATTGGGCGTCCCCTCATGCCACCCGGGCCCAGGTGGTGGAGGGTTCACCTGCTGAAGACATTGCCCACACGTATTGATGCCCACATATATCGAATTTAGCTAGGCCCAGAAACCATTTTGTCTATCAAAGATGGTGTGAGCTCAGCGCACTGTAGCGCGGCCCCCACCCTTGGAGAGTTTCAATTATCCCTGTTGCCGCAGCTCCCTGGCAGATCCGCTGTAAGCACGTTCCCACGAGCAGGACGGACATGAGGTAGCATAAAATACTAACACTGTAACATTTCACCGTCCGCAGTGTATCACTGCTCCCAGAATGACCCGGTCGGCAAGGCCTGGGTGGTGGGAAGGTCTGTAGAATGATCATCTGATGAAAGCAGAAAGGTACCCAAATATAAATGTAAAAAACCACTTGTTGTATCCTCTCCATACAAACCACTCATACTAAAGAAACCTGTAGAATTGTGTTGTTAGTGTACATGACACCAGCCATGAAGGACCCGCACCCCTGCAGGGGTGTGCAAATGACAAAAGCATTCCGGGGGAGTGGTCCTTAGATGTATCATTAAAAACCGTACACCCCGCGGTCCCGCGCGATAACTGAACTAATGCTGCTAGAGTACACAAGAAAACGAGTGTAACCATACAGGGGGCACCTGTGAAGGGTGTGCGAGAAGGCACTCGTCACGCGTGTATGTTTAAAGCCCCTTGCGTGCCGCCACCGTCACATACGGTGGCGGTTCATTTTCTGTGTGCTACACCAACCGTAATGCTACCTCACTTACTGCAAGATGTATATGCATATAGTTAAATACTGTAATTGTTGAAATATAGTGTACTAATAAGGTGCTCAGACTGAATATAATTGAAATGCCTTCAGCGAAGTGAAATGTGTGTTCTCAAGTAATTCAAACAAATATTATAAAGTGTTCTAATGATTGTGATGTTTACACCTCCAAAAACCGGCAACACGCGAGGAAGATACCTTTGCAAATATGTGCAAGGCCATTCCCCTCCCACCCTGCGAAGACTGCCAAAAACATGAGAACAGAGGCCCGCGCCGCGCTGCCCCACCTCCCCCAACTAGACTGGAGCCGCTCCACAGATGCGTAGCCCCCCTTTGCAGCACCCAAGGCCACGGGCCGCCACCTGCATTATTTACAGCACAGCAGTAAACCTCTGCCTGAACCCACACTTCTAAAGGCGCCCCCTCGTAAACCCCACAACCCACCAGATCATCCTAGACTTATGGCCCTGTGCAATGAGGACACCCAACACTGTGGCAACACACAGCGGCACATTTATAACCACATCTAACAAGAAAGGGAGACTTGTACCGTCCGTCCCATGCCCCGAAGCTTAGCCCCTCAACCTATGGCTCCGGTCAACAGGACGCTGGTAACCATGCCCTGATGAATGACCATTAGACCCCTCACAAGGTGCATTCCTCCTGTGTTGCATTAACCTGTAGAATAACCTATTGGAAGATTTACTAAAAGAAGATAATAATGCAATGACTGAATGACTGCGGTGTGCATGGCCTAGGGCAAATAAGTCAGGAAAAGACATTCATCTCTGACACTGGCCGCGATGGCACAACAACACCGCCCGGATGAACTCTGCCAACCTGTCAGGCCCAGCCCAACCCACGAGGCTAACCAGTGACGTTCTTCAGCCATGACCAACCACATCGCAGTAGCACCTATAGCTAGTCATCGCCACCCAATCCCATTGAACTTGTGCCCCCTATAGTATGTAGGTTCTCATGACGTTTTTTGTAAATATATACGCCTGTCTTTGCTATTGTCAGACAGAGCGCTCTCGGAGTTTGCAGAGTTCTTTGCATGCCATATTCTGATTAATAAACTCCCATTTAAGCTCACCCGCACTCTGTCTTGGCCTTATTCCCTACTTGGGAGAGTCCTTCATTGTCTCTCATTGCGGGGAGGATCGTGCTGGCTGGGGACGCTTGCCTTCACTTGGAAGCAGAAGAGCGGGCCGCAATACCTAGCATGGCACAGGGAATTAAACGATGGGTGGAGGCTGAAACTCAGGCCTGGGAGGAGGGAATTCCTAAGTCCACAGATGATGCAAGTGCAGCGCTGGAAGCATGGACAACCCTAACACGAGACTTGTTTTACCCCTCGGATGATAAACCGCCTTGAGCCAATAACCCTGCCGACAAACAGCGCTCCAGGCCCCGGATGATACTCCTGGGATCGGCAGCATAAGGACTAACAACACTTCTTCACTTAACCCCTCTTCCCCCCCACTCCCTGACCCCCCACTTACGCTCACCGACATCCACCGCACCCACATAGTTGGATTGAATATGGTACACTGGAGAACACTGCAGTTTAATCGCATTGTTTGGTTATATGTTGTGTTTATATGTTAAAATTGATATACATCCTAATAAGAAGCTGTAACGGTAATTTCAGAAATGCCAATAAACAAATGTAAAAATAAGTAGTGCACATAGTAATGACATCTGCTTGAATGCATGGGCCAAGTATGCAAAACTACTAACATGGGTCAAGAATGAAGCAGGACCTGTATCCATATTACCGATGAAGAATGTTACACTGTGCTTCAGAAATATAGTATCGACTAAAGTGGGAGAAAACAAGGACTGTAAGCAAATTATTGATGTTCCAGGAATGAGTGGAGGAACTGCCATGCTGAGAGACCACTATTGGGACTGTGGATCCAGAGCTTACATGCAGCTGCCTAAGAATTGGGAAAGAATATGTTCTAGTGTGTTCATACATGTTCCTGCATTGGTGATTGCCCAGTGTGATCTCCATATTGAAGAGTTTCCAAAGAAGGATGCACACCAGAGAAAGAAGAGGTTGCTCAGCCTCTTTGGGCTAAAGAGAGAGGACTATTTCTCAGGAAAATCAATAGCAGCTTATGACGATTTTCCAGCTGAGCATAAACTATTCAGCAAAACGACAGTGATATTTACAACCATATTGATGCCAGGAATACAGACCGGAGTGAACGGCAAGTTGCAGATAGCCAGGTGGGAGTTGTTACAAACAATAAACTAGGCACTCAAAGGATATAATTTGATACAAGAAGAATTGAGGGCCATTAGGATCATGATCCTACAGAACAGATATGTGCTGGGCTTAATTATTGCATTAGAAGGCGTCGTGTGCGTCGAGATTGGGCCGTCCTGTTGCACTTACATATCTGCCCATGATGGAGAAAATAGAACCCTGACAGAGGCAGTAACTATGTTGTCAACCTTATATATGAAGATGGAGGAAGAAGTTGAGGAGATAGAGGACAATGATTGGTTTTTGTCTCTGTTTTCATGGATTCCAACCTGGTTTGCAAATGCCTTCAAGTTACCCGGAGCAACACTAGTTTTTGCATTGTTAGGATATTGTCCTGTAAGGATCATGATAGGAAAAGGCAAGAAGACAGTAAAGAAAGCTATTGGGATGAAGATAATGATTGATGTGAACAGTGACCATACACCACAGACCGAAGACACCACCCATGAGAACATAAAGAAGAGTTCCTGGGCACACCCAGGGATGAAGGTGTATTACACAAAGGATCATAAAAACTATGTAAGACATTGTGTATTCTCTCAACTGACTGGAGAGGGTTGTCACATGCCCTGGAGTGTGGATGAGCACATTAATAATGCAGGCAACCTGGGGGGTAAAAAATGTATGAATGCCAAAGAATCCAAATGTTGAAGAAAAGATTAAGAAGAGTGAGGAAGGGGAGGTGGTCGAGGACTCGACCAGATGGGGGAAAGTAGAGGGACAGATGTACACATCATCTTTAGTGCCCACACCCTCACCTCTGTCATACTGGAATAGCAGCAGGATAGCACTGTGTGTGAAACCAGTAATTATCCCAATACTGCATCGAAAATACAGGAGACGTTATGCACTCAGATAACCATGTCGAAATTAACCTCACACTGCCATGGTGGAAGGATGTCTGCATACAGCATTTGACATAGACAAGCTGTATTTGAAATCAGATAAGGGCAGAATGATGTCATGAAGAGAAGACACAAAGACACACTGAAACGATATGCAGATACCTAACGACTAAAGATGTAACTGAAGCAATACAAGAAACGTGTAATCAAATACAAAGAAATCATGTGCACCAAAGAGATAAGTGAGAAGAGAGGAAGTGAATGTATTTACACAAAAATGCAATGTAGATGAGCCAGATAGAAGCTTTCTGCAGAAAAACATATAACATGATTAACGCAGCCATGATAAAAAGATAAACGCTGGACTCATGTTGAAAGCAATTAAGCTATCTTAGAAACAGACCAGGCCTTCAGAGCTAAGAGGCGCTGGAAAAACCACTTTGTGTAAGGAACAAATAATATCTATTGACCTGGATCAAGGATGTCAGATCAAGAAATAATGGCAAGGTACAAAAGGAGTCAGGAGGATAAGCTTCATATGCATGACATACTTAGAATAAGAAAAGAAGAAAACATCCACAAGTTCCAAGTATTGGACAATCAAGGATGCAGAAAGCATATGTGAAACAGAACAACCAAGTCTCCAGAGGCCAAGCGTAATGGCACCCAGCATAATTGAATTAAATAGCACCAAATAAAATGTTGAAATGGCCAAAATTAAGGTCTCCTCACACGTGACTCAAACTTGAAAACAAGGCCTATTCATTAAGCTTCAGACAAAGATAGTGGTGTACCTACGCTCCTTAAAAGTCCCGGAGAAGAGAACAGTCTTCAAGGTCAACTATAAAGAAAAAGCATTGTCTTAGGGCCTGATCGATGAGAGATGATGGACTATTTGGGTGATTGGGTAGTAGAATGTTTTGCTTACATGCTGCTATCGAGCCGAAAGTCCAAGGTTGGGAGACCATACCAAACAATCATGAGCGTCTATGTTTCAGTGTACTATACAATGTTTCAGAAGCCGTTCTGCTGCTGTTATTATTCTATTAATCTGTATTATAAGTATTTAGAGGCAGTTCAAGGTGTGCCTGCCAGATAAGGAGTATCCAATAATGACACTAACACATTTGAACTATAGGTATATATGTTCCCTTAACCAATCCCTCCTGTCAATAGGTGTTTAAAGTTTGCCATGTCGAATGATGCCATAGCTGACACACATCGAGGTATTAAGCCTTTGTATAATGAAATTATTGTCGAGAGTGAGTGAGCTGCAATCTGTTTGTTCAACAGGTTTTCCTACTTCATTGAGTTGATAATAAAGTGGTATGTTGCCAAATTATTTGAGTATGTCTGGTTATTTGGGTCTGAGATAATTTTTGGTAATTCCCTTTGGCACTTGGAATGCCTCAGGTGCTAAGTAGGGAGAGATGGAATGTGACGGTTAATTAGAATGAGAGCTGGTTTTGACGTATTGGCCCACATTATAAGTTTGCCGGTCTGGAAACAAGGGTGCTGGTAAGATCACCGGCACCCTTGTTTCCAGACCGGCAAACTACAAGTCTGCCTGCCAGAGCCGCTGTGCCCGACAGGTCCGACCCTGCCAGGCACAGCAGCCACGGTAGACAGACTTGTCATGGGAGCACCGGCACCATTGTTAACAGTGCTGGTGCTCCTGTATCCTCACTCCCATAGAGTCAGATAGGACTCTATGGAAATGGGAATTAACAAAATTACTGGCACCTGACTTCCTGGTCGCCTTACTTGTAATAGCCAGGTGCACCTGGAAGTCCTGCGCCGGTAATTTTTGACGGGTCCAGCAGCAACCCACCAGGGTGCAATGGCAGGGTTCCAGCCGGACCCGTAGTGAGGCCCATTGTCTCACAAAACACTGTGTGAGACATGCACTGATTTGAAGTGGGTGAACAACACAAATGCCATCACAAGATATTCTGGGGGGTAGGTAACAACAAGTCACTGGCCGTCTCTTGAAGTGAGTAGACGAGACACATGCCATTGGTTGACACCCGGGAGGAGGAGCAGAAGGAGCCTGAAATACCTGGGTATCGCTTGTGAGAGAGACATGCTTGCCTGATTTTGCTGTGAGGGAGCAGCAACGTTTCTGGACACAGGTGACACACAAGTCATTGTCCATATTGTGAAGTGCATGGATGAAACCCATGCACTGGGGTGACACTCAGGAAGTGGAGTAGGTGTAGTTGGGAATTACTGAGGGCAGTTTGTGTGGGAGACAAGCTTGCCTCAATTTGCTGGGAGGAAGCAGAGAGATTCAGGGAAGCAGGTGAAACACCAGTAAATGCCTGTCTCTTAAATCAATTTAAGATGGATTATATGGGACACATGCCATGGAATGATACCTGGAACTCCTGAGTGCAGCTTGTGGGAAAGTCAGGCTCACATGATTTTCTGGATGGGAGCAACTGAAATTTGGTTAGGCAGGTGAAACACCAGTCAGTGTTCCATATCTTGAAGTGAGTGGATGAGGCACTTGCCATCACACGACTCCTGGAAGAAGCAGAGAGAGGAGCCCGAGAATCCCTAAGCACAGCTTGTTGGAGACATGTTTGCCTGATTGTGCTGAGTGGAAGCAGCAGAGTTGTGCCTAAGGGTGGGTGATACACTATAGAGATGTCCATCTCTTGGACTAGAAACATACCATCAGGAGCAGGAGGATCCAGGCATCCCTGAAGTGCACTTGTGGGAGAAACATGATCACCTGATATTGCTTGGAAAGAGCATCTGAGATTCAGAGTGGCAGTCAACACAGCAGTCAGTGTTTATATCTTATGGTGAGTGGATATGAAATACTTATACGTGGCATCTGGGCAGAGCAGTGGGTAGGAGGAGCTTGTTGAAGAGACACTCCTATCTGATTTTGTTGGTATGGAGCATCAGAGATTAAGGAAGCCAGCAGGTGACACCAGCCAGTGTACGAATCTTTCAGTGAGTGGATGAGTCATGTGCTATCAGATAACACTTGAGAGGAGCACTGGCAGGAGCCTGTGTTACCTGCTGGTAGCCTGTGGGAGAGACATGCATTCCTGATTTTGCTGTAAGGGAGCAGCAACAGAGGGTGAAAAATTAAGTCAGTGTCCGTATCTTAAAGTAATTGGATGAGACAGATGCCATCGGATAGCACCTGGGAGGAGCAATGGCTGGAAGCGCAAACCATGGGAGCAGGCTTTCGGGGAAGTGGTTACATATTATTAGTTTGTGTCCATCTCTGGAAGTGAGTGAACCAAACAAGTGCAATTGGGTGACCCCTAGTAGAAGTAGCGAGAGGTGTCTTGAATCCCTGAGGACAGTTTGAGGGAGAAACCCACTCATCTGGTTCTTCTCATATAGAGCAGCTGAAAATCTGGGAGTAAGGTGACACATCTGTGTGTGGCCGTCTCTTGAAGCAAGTGAATTGGAAACAGGCCATTGAATGAGCACCTGTGAGGTGGGACAGAAGGTGCCAGGAATCCCTGGAGGTGGCATGTGGGAAAATCACATTCACATGATTTTTCTGGGAGGGAGAAGTGGACATTAGGGGAGGCAGGTGACACCCCAGTCAGTGTCTGTACCTTTAAATAAGTCGAGAAGGCACTTGCCACCAGGTAATACCCTGGTTGAGCATCCAGGAACCCCTAAAATCTGCTTGTGACAGAGACCCACTCCCCTGACTTTCCTGTGAGGAAGCAGCAGAGTTTCAGGAAGGCATTGACACAATAGTCAGCGTCCATCTATTGAAGTGAGCAGATGAGACTCATTCCATCTGATGACACCTGGGAGGGGCAAATGGTAGAAGCTGTGAATCCCTGATGGCAAGCCGGGGGCGAGTCACGTTTCCTGACTTTGCTAAGAGGGAGCAGCAGAGTTTCACGTATGGGGATGACACACAAGTCAGTGTCGATCTCTTGAGTGAATGAAACGCATGTCATCGGGGGACACCTGGCTTCAGGAGCAGGAGTAGTCAGGAATGCCTGAAGGCAGCCGAATTTCTTGGACGCAGTGAGTGACATACCAGTCAGTGTATGTCTCCTGAAGTGAGTTGCCCAGATAGGTGCCATCAGGTCAAGCCTGGGTTTGGGTGTGGATGTGGGAATGGGAGGATCTGGGAATCGATGAGTACAACTTGTGGGAGTGAAGTGCCAACCTCATTATGCTGAAAGGTTGTAGCAAAAATTCAGGGACGTGTGTGACACCAGTCAGCATCCGTCTATTGAAGCAAGTAGACGGGACACATGCCACCAAATGGCACTGGTGAGTTGAGGTGGAGCTGATTGTCCAGGAAATCCCTGAGGGCAGGCTGTGAGAGAATTAAATTCACATGATTTCTCTGGGTGGAAGCAGCTGAGTTCGTATAGGCAAGTGAGGTAACACACAAGTCAGTTTCCACATCTTGAAGTGAGCGGATGAGCATGACATCAGGTGACACATGGGAGGAGCAGTGGGAAGAGCAAGAATCCAGTTAGTGTCTGTCAGTGAGTGAACAGGACACATTGTGCAGGGTGATACCGGGTAGAAGGAGCAGGAGAATCTGAGATCTCTGAGACAGCGTGTGGGAAAGACACATTCAGCTGAATTTGCTGGGAGAAGTTATCTGAAATTCGGGGTGGCTGGTGGCACAGCAGTCGTTAGTGTCAGTCTTTTGTAGTGAGTGGATGAGACATGTGCCATCCGGTGACGCCTGTAGCAGAAGAATGAAGAGCTGGAAATCTCAGGAAGCAGCTTGAGGGAGAGACATGCTTACCTGATTTTGCTGGTAGTAAGCCAATGACATTCTGGTTGGAGGAGCAAGGCACACAAATCTGTGAGTGCACAAAATATCTAAAACAGCAAGAGCACAAACGAGCAAGAAGGATCAGGGAATGCACCGCTTGTTGTCTTCTAACTCCTGCCACAACAGTTGAGGTGTGCACATGGTAGGACAGAATTGCATGTTATAAATTGAAGGTGTAATTCAAGTCTTGCTGCTACCCCGAACAAGTCCCACTGTTCTACATGCACCAGTATAAGTAAATACATGGAGATTGCACTATTGTATTGAACATCCACTGGGATCGTCAGAGGAGGTTGCACTTTCAGTTCAATCCACTATCAGGACATGCAAGGGGAGCTGTGAAGAACTCAAGTACCAAATACCATCTCATCATGATCAAATATCAGGGAAGAAAAACACAAAGAGTTCTTGAAGAGTGGGAGGAGTTTGAAAATTCCAGGTCTCTATCTCCATCGCCCCCAATCCACTGATAAATCAGCAGATGATGATGATGAAATGAATGATGAAGAGTACTAAGTTACTTTTCCATCAGAATTCAGAATGGACTGAGTATTTTTGCTGGACATCAGTGATACTGAGGTGAGAGATGAGAATGACGCCAATGCCGTGGCTGAAGTATTAAGGAAAGCTTTCCCCCACCACAACCAGCACCACCATGCCCACTTGAGCCCAATCTGTTGTCGGAATTGAAACAATATTATGCCTCCTATCGCAACAATTGTATGTGTATTGGCCTACGCCAAGTTGTCTAAACATCATATGCGAACGAACTCCGCGGCAAGGTCTTGACCTTAGAGAAAGTAATGTAAGTCGCCATCTTGGATTAAGCTGCCATTTTAGGTTCTCTTGTAATGTGGAATTCACCCTGAACCTCAAAATGGAGGCCGAATGACATTCTGAGTAAGATTCTGGCCGTAGTGACCTCCGTATGCACGAATAATTAATATGCCTGCAGGCCACTCGTCGTGGCCGCGAACTGAGACCTTGTCCTATTGTTGACCTATGTGTAAATGTACAACTATATCAGCAAAACTAATCAAAATGCATATATTATAGGATTGACCTGGCAAGGAACCCATAAGCCCGACTCCTAGAATGGTTAACCCGCGAGAGTGTTGGCGAAGGGCTGGACAAATAGTATAAAAGATCCAAGTATTCCAATGTGCGGTCTCTCTCACTAATGCATCGAACCTTCGTTGAAGTTTGTTACGTTACTCTGAGAGCCGAGTAGCTATCCGTTTGTCAATTGACTTTGGTAACTGTTGTAGCTTTTAAATAAAGCACTTGTATGTTCTTTGTAACCTGTGTTGGTGTGTTTCTTTTGGGCTTCCCGGCCTCATATTATTTTTCTGTTTCCACACTGTGTGCTGCTCTCCCACAATGAAACTCAAAAGTGCGGCAGCATCCACACAGAATAAACAATAACTGAACTTTCGCTCTTGCACACCCCGGCAGAAAGCGCTGTGAGGTGGGAAGGCAGTGACCAATGAGGATACCACATATAAACGGTCTTGTATGTGTTGTCAACATGCATAGACAAGTGAAGCAGTCAAAGTATATGAGGTGCATCCCTCCCTATACCATCAAGGAAGCAGCTTACCTTCACCAGTCTGCACATTTACCCCTACAAACACTCCAGCTCTACTAGTGCTTGGCAGGGGACATTCAGCTATACCACCTGTACCTACCCCATTGGCACATTGCAGCATTCCCCCATTGCACCACACCAGTGTTGTGGAAGCTTTATAACATTGCCCAAAATATTACAAGTCCCATGACAAACAGCCCCCTGCTTGATGCTAACCTGATAATGGACCTCTTGCCCTACACGTGTGTGGAAAATCCTGGATTCTGGCAGCAGCTAATGGGATGGTGTATGCAATTTGGCACCAGGCAACGTTGTGCTAAAAGGGTTTTGGAGCAGAAGCCACAAGGGAGTTTACCTCTGGGAGAAGGTTTAGGAAGTGTTGGCAGTGGGTGCATACAGGCTTTGATGATGCAGATATTGGATCAAATTACCTTGCTGCCTTATAATTTGGTCACACACTTAATCAGCAATCACGAGCCTCTGAAATAAATAATGGTTGTGGCACAGAGGTTCCCCTGTTAGCTGGACGAGATTGGGTGACCTGTGTACCTTAGTATACACTCTCCGGCTTTCTCTGCTTCCTACCAGAAAGCTTGGACTTGAGGCCTTCCCCATCTTTTAAGCCCAATATTGTCATGGTCTAATTCACCTGGACAACGTTCAATACACTCTAGGAAGCACTGCTTGCTTTCAATCCCACTCTGACCTCCACCCTCTGTATGTTGGAACGGATATGCAGGTTTATCTTTCTCTTGCGGAAGGTACACACAGGTTTGAAGCCCTCTTGGTTTCTCTGGAGCAGGACCCTTGGGGAGGAAACCTTTCACTTCTACCCTCAGTCATAGGCTTGGACGAACTTCATTGAAAATGACCAGCTGACTCCATACACCTTTTTGGTGTTTCATTCTATACCGTGAGGTTGGGATAGATTTTTCTCGCACGGTCCTGGGTCTCGCAGCAATTTTCCAGTTCTCTCAGAGTGATATGTCATACAATCAGTTGTCCAGATCACGGATTAGATCTCAGATTTCTCTGTGAGGTTAATCTAGCCACTCAAAGGTCTCTCAGACATATTTGTCAAATGAATTCAGCAAATCAGAGCCTTTGAATCGCCTAAAGGAAATTTGACCCACTATAAAAAGCCCGGCTCACTTAATGTTCGTTTGTGGGTTTGTTAGGCTGTGAGGCAGGAGTAAACCGAGCATGCTAACACCTCAAGGATGTTTGGAGGGCTTTGTGATTGATGTGAGTTTTGTAGAGTTTTAGGACTTAGGTGTTATTTTCTTTTCCTACTGTGTGGTCTCTGGTTTGTTTTTGTTTTTTTCAGTCTGTTGTTAGTTTGTTGTTAGCGTCCCTCATATAAAAAGAGAAAAAAGAATAACTTTACCCTTTCCTCTTGTGCCTTTTCACTTGTCTTTCCCCATGTTTATCACCTACTTATGCATGTTTATTTTTATTATTTTTTTGTCTCTCCCCACTTGCCGTTCAGTTTTTTTTTTTTGCCATGCAGTGGTGTTTGTCTTAGTGGTAGAATTTCTTGACTTATTCTAGCTGTTGTTCTTAATTCCCAGGTGAGGTTTCACACTTCTGGCTACTCTGGGTGTGTTTGATTTCTCAGGGTTCTCTCGTTTGTGGTTATTTCATGGTGAATTGCAATACTGGGAGAGGAAAGGCAGAAAATGAGGAGGAAGAGAAGGTTCAGATGTTTTCCTTGCAGGAGGTCAAGGATTCCCCACTGGTAGATGAGGAGGAGAGAACCTCATGCTGCTCGTTGGCAGCAGTTCACAGGCCCAGGACAAGGAGCATCACTGGTGCCCTGATTTGATGGGTGAGCCTCAGGCAGTGAGGGAGACCTCAGGAAAAGGAGTGAGAGAGGAGGTCCCCAACCAGTGGAGCAACAAATAACGGGTCACACCACACTCTGGGCCGGCCTAGATTACCACGCTTGTGCAATACGCACATCATGCTGCTGCAGGGGCACTCTGCACATTGCAATGTGAGTAAATGTTGGGATGCATGCCCAGCTCCCCTCTCCCCCAAACGGTTTAGATTGAGAGCAATACGTTAGGGGTTTGTGTTAATAAAGACACAAGGTGGCAGGGGGAAGAGGGGAGACAGACTCAAGGGACCGTAGAATGCAGAAGAGTGTAGTGAGTGCAGAATTTGTAGAAGTTAGGTATTCTAAGCAGCAAAATGTACTGACCCGTTGCCATCTTGAAAGCTAGGTCCAGAATGGCCAGGACACAGACAATAGCAGGGAATAATACATATAAACCTCAACAGTAATACACTCTCCCATCCCCAGCCCCATTTCAGGAAGTAGACTAGAAGGTCTCTATACCAATTAAGAAATAACTCTTCATTGTCTTATACTGCAAAGGAATTATTTCTGTTACAGAACCGGACCGTAAAGGAAACAATTACTTTATGAAGGCAGAATAGCTTAAAAAAGACATTTCTTTTTGAAGTCATAGGGCGCACCTCTAAGCCAGAGTGTCTTCAAAAAGAAGTCACTCTGACAGAGTTGGGGGGGGGGGCTTGCAATTCAAAAAGAAACAATGTATCTTTGAAGACCAAGGCCCCGCGCTACCACCCCATGACATGGAAGTCTTCAGGCTGGAGGCCTTCATGTCATGGGGTGGGGTGAGACATACGACTTCAAAAATAAACAATTTCTCTTTGAAGTCTAAGTCCCACCCACCCCAACTCATGACATGGAAGCCTCTAGGCTGGATGAATCCTTGTCATGGGGTGTGAGTGAGCCCAATGACTTCAAAAAGAAATGGTTTCTTTTGAAGTCATTCTGTCTTTATAACAAGATTAGTTATGGAGGACCAGCTTATTCTGCAGCAAGTAGTGAACCTACCTAGAAGACTTGGAGAAGGTAGAATGGCTGCAGTGTAGGGGGCATATCAAGTAGAAGCAGTAGATGCTCCTGTTGGGTTGTGAACTCTATGCCCTACACAACTCCCATGGTCCAAGATGTGGGACTATATTGCCCTGCCACTGAGGGGTGGAGTAGGAAGCCTTCTGAACAGGGATGAGGGTGAAGCAGTGGTGGAAAGGGCAAGGACCATGTCCTGGGGGCAATGGCCCTGATCAACCATATTTGCTTGTGGCATAAAAAACATTTACCAGGCAAATAAGTCACCCACTCCTGCAGAGCCAGTAGCAACCCGGCTGCCAACACCACCGCTTTCAGTGGTGAAGAAGATCGAGCTGGTCACAGTACAACCCACGAGAAGGGTGCAGCATGCTGGCAGCCTCAGAAATACTATGCCAAAATGCCTGGACTCATCCAGTCTGCCAAATCAATACCAGTGTTTCTGACAAATGTGACATGCAGCAAGCATCTATTGCTGACACCATCACTGCGCTTAGATGATTTAAGAGGGTATCCTGTCTATTGCGCATAGAGGATGTAGGTGGGTATCATGTCTATTGCAGTTAGAAGATTACTGAGCATAGCCTGTACATTGCACCTGGAAGATATTATGAGGGTACCCTGTCTTTTGTGCTTAGAGGATTTATGAGGGAATCCTGTCTATTGCACTTAGAGGATTTATGAGGGTAGACTTTCTATTTTGCTTAGAGCACTTATGAGTGTAGCCTGTCTATAATACAGATGATCTAGTCACACAGCTACATGAAAGACAAAGCTACATCTAGGCATCAAGGGATGTATTCATGCATCACTTCGGTGGACATCTGCTGTAGGCATGGCTACCCACCTGCATGCGACAGAATGCAGCGACAACCTACGACAAAACATTTCAGTCTGGCTGGACAAATAATGATTCACGTCCATACACCAGACTAAAACACAAAGCACAACACCTCTGATATCAGAATGAAGTGACGACTGATAACAAAAATCCAGTCTAGCTGGACACATAACGAGTCTCTTGCACTAATGCACTCTCCCGATTACCTCCGTACCCATCCACATGCCTGACATTCATGGGTAGCTTACTGGAGCTCAGCCTGTCCACCTAATTCGCTATCTTTGCAATATGCACACATGCATTCTAATCCTTCTGACAATGGGCCTCATTTTGACTTTGCCTATATCCTGGTGGTAAATCTACCAGGATACCGACAAATGGTAATACTTTTACCGGCACTCAGTCCTTTGGTACTACTGCCGCATTACGAGTACCGGCAAAGGTTGTAAATCCCCATTCTATGGATTCCTTTTGGACTCCATGGAGGGATTTGCCAGTATCACCGGCACCAGTAGTACCAGTGTCGATAATACTGGAGATTTTTTGCCAGTAGGCACATGACTTATCTACAGCTCTTAGTTCATAGCTGGAGGTAAATCAGGTGCTCCACTAGCAAACCTGTAGTTGGCCGGTGGAAAACATACGGGTATACGGTAATACCAGCACATTAATTCCACACCGGCCAACTTGTATTGAAGCCCTATAATGTTCCCACACCTTGTACTTTGTTCCCCTGAGGGATTTCCCACCACAAGTGCATTGAGGCATAGTAATGGGACAAAGGCACTATATAAATGACAAACTACTACTACTACAACACATGGTTGGGGTTGTTGCGCCACAGAGAACACACACTTTTGGACAGGATACCCTAAACTATGTAAGCAGTTATGCTGTAATGTATTGCTTGCATTGCAGATAGTCTGTAAACCGGGCGCGCTGCACAACAGATTGGTTACACAGACAATGGGGAGGAAAATGGAGCTCCATCTTTCTATCATGTCGGTTGCAGTGCAAGGAGCAAAGTATTAGGCAGTCATTGGTAAGGGGCTGGCCCCGCAGGGAGACTCAGCAAAAACAAAGAGGTGATGGCTGGAAGGTTTAGAATTAATCTTAACCACTGGCATTGCTCTGGGCAACCCTCCAGACCATCGTTCTTCGCCTGTCAAGCCAGTCCAAACTGCTAGGTCACATCCCTTCTGCACGAGACCGCAAGCATCCCCAAACATGTTTCGGCCTTGTTGGGCCTCATCAGTGAGGAGTAGCTTGGGTCTCTAGGCCCAGCAGGCACCGGACCCATGTCTGGGCATACCTGTCACACTCGGGGTGACATAGCAAAAACAAAGAGGTGATGGCTGGAAGGTTTAGAATTCATTTTAACCACTGGCATTGGTCTGGGCAACCCTCCAGACCATCGTTCTTCGCCTGCCAAGCCATTACAGAAGGGGAAAGACCATATGCAAATCAGACTTGGTCCCACCCCAAAAGGGGCAGTCCAGCCCGAACTGCTAGGTCACATTCCTTCTGCACGAGACCGCAAGCATCCCCAAACATGTTTTGGCCTTGTTGGGCCTCATCAGTGAGGAGTAGCTTGGGTGTCTAGGCCCAGCAGGCACAGGACCCACGTCTGGGCATACCCATCACACTCGCGGTGACATAGCAAAAACAAAGAGGTGATGGCTGGAAGGTTTATGCCAGAGGTTGAGATTTATTCTAAACCTTCCAACCATCACCTCTTTTGTTTTGCTTTTCTGGGGATGCGTGTGGTCTCGTGCAGAAGGGATGAGACCTAGCAGTTTGTGATAATAGCAGAATACACAAATAATCTGGAGTAATAGGTAATGACATGTGTATATCAGCAGCTTGGCAAAACATTTCAATCAACATTACAACTATCTGTTTCCCTGCTATACATGGCACCAAACAATCATATTCCATATTTTGGTGTCTGAATTGTAGTGTGTAGCAAATTATGTCATCATTATACAAGCTGTTGTGTTGGCTTTGGGTGGATGTTGTTTCATAGTCTTCTTCAATGAAGTGACTGTTCATTTTTTATAAATATCATGTGCACAACATGGAGCACTGCAAGGCTTCTGCTGTAGCTAGAGACAATAGCCCGGGCTTCACTAAAACTCTATTATGTGGCAACTTTTCCAAGAGAGGGGGGAACACGTTTGCAATTCAACAGCAATTTTCAAAATTGCTGCTGGACAGCTGGATTGATTGCTGTAACAATGCTGTCATCCTCCTTTCCCAGGCGTGAGGTTTCCAGTAGTGAGGCATCATGAACCAGTACAGCTGATGGTCTGCTGTATGTACCTGTTGAGGAGCCATGCATATTCAATATTCCTGAATCCACTACATCTCCTCTCTGTAGACTTCACCTGCACTCCTCAGGAACCTTAAAACTCAGTGCCAAAAATGTGCCATCTAGAATTCTGCTTTGGGTTTTGCTGTAATCCGTGATAGCATAGCACTGCTCATGTAGTTTGGCCAACACACACGTTTCAACCAGTGGCTACTGAGGACTTCTGGGTGTGCAGTGACAAATTGTAGAACACCTCCAGTTGATGCAGTACATTTGTTGACATGGTAAGCCTGCCTGAAATGGGAGTTGATCTTCTGAGTCAGAGTAATCATTTCTTTCATGCTCACAATTGCTGACAAACGGTGTACCATGAGATAAAGGACATGCGAAATACAAGTGGCATGTGTTGTCTGCTATTCGTAAGGCAGCAAGGACATTCAATCCATTGGCCGCTCCTAATATGCCCAAATGCTAATTATGAGGCCTTAGCCACTGTGCTTTTACCTCCACCCCTGCTCCTCAATGCCAACTCTCCTGTGGTTTCTGCCCAGAAACCCTTGCATCTCGGGAGGATAGCTCATGGGCAACACACTCGCCTTGGAAGCAAGACAATGTGCACTACAGGTTCGATCCCCGGGTCCACACTTACAAACCTGTGGGTATTAAGAGTGTTATAAATAACCAATCATATCATATCATGCTAAATGCTGACTGGTGTAAACATACATACGTCTCCTTTTATTACTCTAGGAATCCTCTTGCCTGGAATAAGAAGGAAAAGCTTCCAAGACTCTGCACTGATGGCCAAGTAGGCAATGTTCTGCCTACGTGCCCATATGTCCATGATGAACTGATTTTTTTGTATGACAGACTTATGTAGTGCTTACTGGGCCTTATCTCTCTGACAGCTTTGTTGAAGCTCTATATTAAGATAGCAATGGCTAAAGGGATGTCAGTCCTGACGGTCTTTTAGAGAGCTGTGGTAGAGGAAGGGGCATCGCTATTGAGGAATTTTAAACAATTAATGCTTTTTTCTTCAACCAGATTGTGTGGAATCCTAATTGGGACGACCCTATTGGGTTCCTCCTCAAAAACCTGAAGAAACAGGTGCAACTGTGGGACTGGGCTAGGAATTTCGATCACATTGAGAAGTTGGAAAGTTTAAAAACGTTTTAAAAAATAACCTTTAATTGCCTAACGCCTCAACCGTATATTAGCCAATTCCCGAATCCGGCCTTCAGAAGAACATTGTTGTTACTGAGACTGAAACAAGTGATGACAAGACCGATTTGGGGGGCCTGGTGTAAGGTCCCAGTGGAAGAATGATTGTGCAGGCTTTCCAACAAGCGGGACACATTGCAAACGCCTAGACATTAGATAATGATATGTAAGGCATTAATTAAAATGCACGCATAACATTTAGGCCCTTTTGTAGAATGTGAAGGTGCAATTGGTCTGCAGCACTTCTGTCTGCAGTGTCTGAATGTTGAGTGTCTCCACCTCCTTAGCTGCCATTAGATTCTGGAGAGAAATAGAAAAAGAGTTGTCCAAATATCCAATATTTAAACAAAGTTGAATAATTGGAAGAGTAATTGTGAATTAAGTTTTTAATATTATTTATTGTAGTAAATAAAGTATTAATACATGTTATAGATTAGTAATGAATTGAATATAAATATGATGATGAAATGATAGTATTATACATCTCTTTTAACGTGTATTTTTCTATTTTTTTCCATTGTGTGTTTTCTATGTTTGTGTGAAAAGTTTGTGTTACTGGAGCACACTAAATAAATCAAAACAAAAAAAGTAGTAACCCACTAGCCCTCCGTTGTTGGTCTAACATCATGTACAATTACACTGGCGCTTTTCGAAAGACAAGACATCAGCTTAGAGCTTTCGAGGAGCAAATCACTTTTCCTAAGAGCCAGCAGAATCCTGGGTTCTGCAAAAGAGCACGGCAGGAGGTCAACAGCCGTCATTATAGCCTGGTTAAAATTGACCGAGATCTGATTGTCATTTGACTTGTGATATTTTGGCCCGCAATAAAACTTGTTCACAAAACTGGCCTCATACAATGGGGGAGCACTACAAAGCTTTGGCAGGGTTCTTGAGACAACTTGGTGTCCCAATCTCAAGAGTGGACACAGCTGCAGTATTTTCAAGAGAGATTGTGTGAACTGGTAAAGGTAATCTGTTTGTCTGATGCGACAGCAAGGAATGCACTTCTGATCATTGGACTTCTTGCATTGTCTGTGCAAGCTGTCAACAGATATGGGATGGCATAGATATGGACCCAAGTTGGCCGTCCCTCCCTCCACATACCACAATTTGGCAGAGTGTGTAAGTGGTCAAATTCAGTTGCTGGTTCTTTGTCAAGTACTGACACACTTTGGAGTTTCATTAAGGGTTAAACACACACAAGATCGGCTCATCTGTTCAGAATTGTGCTTGTGGCAGTGGGGCTGGTAGTGTTACAGATGCCACAGTATGATGTGATGTGCTTTCCGATGTATGGCAGGCTGTTTCTCTGTAATACTGTGTACGGTGGGGAGGAGTGGGCCTGCCTCTATTTCTACTACAGCCTCTGTATCTTTGGTGCCATTAATCTCCTCTTCAGTTTCTTTTCTTTCCAGCATCAGTGCAAGTTCCTGTTTCTAATCTGATGGATCATAGTTTTTGTTTTGATCGTGATCAATCTTATCATCAACATTATTGTCTGACTTATCAGTGAATGGGAAATGTGTTCTACTCCACGTTCTGTTTTTCTTCCCTCATATTGAATAGATAGGATTGTCAAATCTCCACTTTTGCCACTAAGATAATGGTAGGACTAGAAAGTACAATCTTCTCTGTATTTCCTGATGAATGTCCATCACCGTGGCACAATATCCGTGCTTTTATCATACTGGTGAATGTACTCCAGAGTGACTTGTCAAGGGGGTGTGGAACTTAAGTTGGATAATGTCTTCAATGGAGCAGAGGCTGTTCGAGAATCCACAGCGTGCTCACAGCAAGTGCTGCTGAAGAAGGGAAAGGACTATGAGCAGCATGTCATCTGCAGACTCTGTATCATCCGCTTTCGGATATGTTATCCCAAATGTGTTGTTCACTCATTGACTGCTATTCCATCCCCCTCTGTGAATCTAGGCTGCTCTCCCCACTAAAATTGGTCTCTCTGCACACCGTTCTCGTCAGTCTCTGTGATGCCATCCACAGTCTGCTCACCTCTGGTGTCCCAACCAGCATCAGAAAAAGTTGTTTTCAGCAGCAGTATGCCTCTCTCTCGTATTCCATTCAGCTGTGTCAGTTTTAAACTTGTTTGCATTGGTTAGCAACTTTCAAAGACTAGAACGCAGTGTTGGCTTACCGCTTCTGGTTATCTTCATTGCTCCATCCGTCTTCCTCGTCTCAATACTAAAAAAGGGGGAGGGTAAAAAAGTTTGGTGGCTAAGAGAATCTGCCAATTCTTTGTCTATGTCAAAATAAGCCATAGAGGCATGTTGCAAAGGCAAATGGTTGTCATTAAGAATTGTAGCTGCAGGATTTATTGATGCAGTTTTTGCCTACTTCTCTGCATTTTGTTCTCCCCTATGTGGTTCTCCCGCAGATAGCCACCGTCAAAGCCAAAGGCTTCTGCCTTTCCATGGCCACGTAATAAAAGCTTCTCTCCAGAGAATCAGTGATGATATTGCTAGATTTGTCACATAACCTTACCCTACATTCTGGGTTGTCCTTCTTGGGCAAACACAACTGTAGGTTTTCTTTGGGGATGCTCCCTATAACTATCTGGTAAGGCAAGTTGGGGTTACTAGCATTGTCAGATACAATTCATTTCCCAAGATGGTGATGGGGATTTGTGTCTGTGGGTGATTTTGAACATGGCGATGGGCACAGCCTACTCTTTCTTTTGCCATCTTCTTCCAACCCCGGGGAAGTAGTTCTGAATATATGGCACACCTCTTACTCCTGCTTTCGAGTTGTGCCCAAACCTTCCTTCCATTAAGGGTGGCGGGAACTCTATATGTGGTTTTGTCCCTTCTTGTTGGTTTTCTTTCTCTTCTTGAGGTCCCTCCCGGACTCTACAATCTTCCTGGCCAGGGGATAACAGATCTGGTCATAGGTTAACCCCAACCTTTGTTAACCATTCCTTGCATCGTGTTTGTGATTTGTGTTCAAGGCTAGGGACAATGGTATAAGCACATTTGCAAGGCAATATCTTGAGGCGTGTCCATAATCTCCTCCAGATTTGCAAGTTTGTGGGGGATTGGAGAGGATTTTATCAAGCTCTATTCTTCCCATTCTATCTGGCAACCATCACAATGGAATACTTTAGAAGAAGGGATTTCGGAAGTCTCCAATCCCTGTAAATCATGGTGTGGTGTCCCTGTGGTGATGGTTCTCACTAATCCTGTTCTAAAGAGCAATACCCCACAGGGAATCCAAATTCTTCTGAGGGGTATGGTTTATCTCTTTTAAGAGATGATGGTTCAGCGGATGGTATTTCTTTCGCTTCTCCTCCTACTTTGATGGTCTCTTGTTTACCTGGGGGGAATAAATAGCTCAGATAGGATGTCTTTCTCAGGGTGGAAACTATATTTCCCCTCTTTCCCAGATGTCATGGGATTATCATCCTGGAACGGTAATTGTATAGTGCCCATTTATATTTATATTGGCCTAAGCCTAGTCACGCTAAATGGAAAACCGCGTTGGCAAAGTTCCGATTTTGGGTTAACTTCGCCGCCATTTTAAGATTAATTCGCCATTTTGATTTCTACTTGTGTGTTCTTCATTCTAAAATGGTGGACTATGTTTTCAACTTGCAACCAAGCTTCCCGACCTTTGAGTTCTGTTAATGTTTAGACTGTCCAAGAGCTGACTGTTTAGACTAGGCAATGAGACCTTGCACTACATATGAACTGTTGTTTAAGTGTTGTCTGCGCTCACAAGACTCATCCTTGTATACACATTGGGACTATGTAGAACAAACCTTGAGCGTAGACACAGGCCAAATACAATTGTAAAGAGATGTTGACTGAAGCTTACCACGGGATTTGAGAACCTACATCGCCATTGTGCCTCCATGGAAATGCAAACCTATGCAATCCTTTGCATAATATTGTGTAATCCGTATGTGAACTTGGCACGAACTCTAGACCACGAATTATTAACGTGAAGAGAGGCTGGACAATATTACTCTAAATTGTATACAAACACAAATGTTTAGACGTCCAGCACTCTCTCACCACTCTCTGTCGTGCTGGTACACATTGCGGGGTATTGGGAGCCAGATAGCAATCTCTGTTGCTTTGTGAAATGTACAGTAATAAAAGATCTGTGAATCATTAAGCCTGTGATTGGTGTATTTCCTTTGTGGTACTCAGCCTCGATATTTCCTTGTTCTTTAATGGTGGATAGAATGCCTGGGTTCTTGGAAGTCTTACATTCCTCTGGTTTTAAAGGATAGGCAACTTCCCAAGAAGATGGAGAATCAGAAGGGTGGTAAGCAAGGGGAGTTTGTTTGTGACACCACTGCTAGTTTCTCTGGTATTCTACTCTTCTCATTACTCACAGGCTCTATTGGATTATTACCCCTACAAGAGGACATTGAGTCTTTATGCTACAGATTTTCTATTTCCAAATGGGAGAACCCTTTTAGAGATAGGGTATTGGGAGGTCCAGCATTTTCCCACAAAGACTTACTCCAGGTCTGATCATAATTAACCTCCTCTTCTGAGTGATAAAGAACATGTTCCGGGTTCCACCTCCTTTATATGGACTCCCAAGACAATCTCCTCTTTCTCTCCTATGGGTTTCATTGGAGAAGGGTTCCCATAGGATTTCATATATCAAGCTTCCCACCCACTCGCCGATTCTGATCCTACCTGGGGTTGGGGAGAAGTTCAAAAAAACACATCTTAGTTCAGCTCCACAGGAGAAGAGCTGTAATATTTTTAGCCCCTTTTCACAACGAGGCGTAACATAGATGCCACAGCCAGTGGAGAAAGATATCTGTAACCCTAACAAGCGTGTAGTTGTGTCTCCCCCAGTTTGTATCAGCTGAGTCAGATCCCACCCATGACACCATATGTAAGGTATCACGATTAAGACTTGAACACAGTGATATTTTAAGTGTTGGTTATAGACTTTCATGTATCACACAATTATAAGAAGATTGGGAAACTTCCTGTCCATCCCTATTCCTATGGGGGTTTTCCCTGTCTCAGCAAAACTAAGGAACGTCTGTGTCAGGATGTTTAACCAAAAAGCTTCCTCTGTCCTGTGTCCAAACACCCTAAACTAACCCGTACACTCTAAACTCAAAATAATGTGAAAAGGGGGATTTTTGTAAACTATGCACTTGTAGCATTCTTTTAGAGTATCAAAAATACAATTCTAAGGTGCTAAAAGGAAAAGAAAAGAAGTTTCACTAGGAAAGGGGTCTTGCCTTCCCCTAGATTCCTTCTGGTAGGTTAAATATCACTTTATCACAGTTCAAGTTTGTTCAAAGACGAAGACTCTTCCCTTGAATCTTTTTTAAACACACAGTTCCTTTGGATGGTCAGTTTCTCACACTCTCTATTTCAATTAACTTCAAAGGGGTTGTATGGTTATTCCCTTTTCCATACACTGGGCCTCAATTCAAGGTTGCCGGTCCGAATACAACGGTACCGGTACCTTGAAAGGCCATTTAGAATGACACATTGTTATGCTTTGTAGAGACACACATTTAGAGACTGTCATGTATGTATGTATGTATGTTGAGTATGTATTTAGAATGAGTTTTGCATTTTGTTAGCGCTTGTATTGCGAGAATAGCGTAAACGCTAGAAACCATTAGGCTGGCATTTGAATCCATTCTGATGAAGACAGTGCGGAGTGCCGCGGCACTGCGAAATGTTATGGTTGACACTGTGATAGAAAGAATTCATAAACATTGGCAGAGAGACATAGATAACATGAACCCATGTCTGAGAAGGAAGCTTATCAGCTTGGCTGGTGTGCTTCGCAGAGACTGCGAAGGTGGGGCATGAGCACGATGGAGAGATGGGAGAAGGTGCTTTTGCATGAGAGGGACTGGGCCTAAAAAAGCATTTTGTGATGCCAACAGAGCCTATACTGGAGAGAATGGGTTATGAATGGGGAAATAGATGGTGTTTCGCACACAGAATGGCCATGAAAGAAAGATATGATGTTCTAATGTCACGCTGACAGTACACGAAACGACAGGACATGCCGTGCAAGGAACACGCAAACACAGACAAGCAGGCATTGCTATATGCTGACACAGAGAGAGACATTCTTAGTAGAGTAACCATGGAGAGATATGTGCATCATTGGGGACTATAACCAAGGAGGAGAGGAGAGCCTGTTAGAAGTTGTTTGCTGGAGCTAGTTCGAGGGAGTTCGGGAGAGCCAGAGAGTTGCGGGGAGTTCCAGTTGTTGATTGCTGTTGAGTTGCCAGAGAGTTGGAGAGAGCCACAGAGGGAGTTGCTGAGAGGTTGCTGGCTGTTGGCTGGAGATGGTGATGAGGCTTTGATGAGATCGAGATCTTGGCAGTTGGAAATTACCAGATCTGAGGCCTGCCACTGACTGCATAGAGGAGAGGCCTGGCAAAGACAGAGCTGGAAACAGAATGGGAAGTATGGTTTTGGCCTAGGCTGACTGATTGATAAGAACAAGACACACACACACACACAAAGAGCTGTGGGTGAAGGGGAAAAACCAGACAGGGATTGTCCAGAGTGAGAGTATGAAGATGGCGTGGATTTGGGGTGGATTTGCCCATGAAGGTGATGGATGTTGGCGCTTGCAGTAGATTGCATTAGAACCACACACTTGCAGCACATATACCGTGTGTGAGTTGCCAGAGAGTTGGAGAGAGCCACAGAGGGAGTTGCTGAGAGGTTGCTGCCTGTTGGCTGGAGATGGTGATGAGGCTCTGATGAGATCGAGAGCTTGGCAGTTGGCAATTACCATATCTGAGGCCTGCCACTGACTGCATAGAGGAGAGGCCTGGCAAAGACAGAGCTGGAAACAGAATGGGAAGTATGGTTTTGGCCTAGGCTGACTGATTGATAAGAACAAGACACACACACACACACACAAAGAGCTTTGAGAGTGAGAGTGTGAAGATGGTGTGGATTTGGGGTGGATTTGCCCATGAAGGTGATTGATGTTGGTGCTTGCATTAGATTGCATTAGAACCACACACTTGCAGCACAGGCTTGCATTAGAAACCTGAAAGGCTTATAGTCATTGCATGATAGCTTTGCACCAGAAGTATAAAAGGTGCCAATTAGGCATAGCATTAGAACTGCCTGCATTGTTATGCATTATGCTTAGCTGTGTGTATATAAATACATGTATTCCCTTGTTATAATTGAATCGATTCTTTGTGTTTTCTTTGTGTGGTGTTTTATGTTATTTGTTATTCTGTTGCCGTTAGTAATCTAGGAGTAAACACAGTGCACATAGGGCCTGATACGAATGCAGCCAAGTGGGGGTATAGTGATCCATAACGCCCTAGGAGGTTGTCAAAGATTGTCTGAGACCGGAGCGTGCTTGCCCACGGGGGGCAACACGATGGTTAGAGATTTGGTTTTTCCAGACTGACAACCCAACAGCCTTATCTCACGCTACACAATTAGATGTGCCTGGCTCATAATCTGCATTCTGTAGAGCAGTCACATAATTTGTTTGGATAGCGCTTTTTTTAAAATCATGGGATGAACTGCAAGATTTCTGTCTCTTGATGTGGTGTTAATGTCATCATTGGTTTGGACTGTGGGATTCAAGAGGTATGAATGGGTGACATCAAAAGGAATTACCAGTAATCCTCATTAATCCGACATTTACTCTATGTGAGACTGGCATGGTGACAAGAGAGACACAGACTCGGAAAGTAAGATTTCAAACATTTATTTATAGTTTCAGGGTTGGTTTAATACCTAACTAGTCCTAACTCTAAAGGAATGTTTCCCTGAAATGATGCTACTAAGGGCCATCGAAGTCCAAATAAAAAGTCTGTCTGTGTCTATACCTATGCCGGCCCTCACTCTATCCAAAAATGTGTTAGAGGGTCTTTTTTTTAAAAAATGACAAGTAGCGGATCAATGGAAAAATAGGAAACCACGGTTGGTTTCCGACAGCTTTCTTGCCAGACGTGGTTTTAAGCTTACCAAAACAGGGTTGCTTTCAAGACCTTCATCACCGGGTCCTTGCAGTGAATTCAAATACCTTCAGTATCTTTGAGTTCCTTGGGGTTCCCTTGCCCAAGCTTCAACTTATTCAAGTTTCAAACACCACAAAAGAAATGTGTCACACTTAAGTCCTTCAACACTGTAAAGCAAACCAATAAGTCTCCAACTTGGCCCAGCCTTTTAGGGTTTCCTTCCCCAAGCACAGGCCTCTTCCAAAACAAAACAAAATATATCACAGTTATTCAGCAGGTCAAGCAATGCCTTTTCCTTATTTACAGCTTTTCTTACATACAACCCTCTCATGGGGTAGAAACAGAGGCTTTCGAAAATGCCAGGCCCTTTGCTTTTCCCAAGCACAACCACTCTGATCCTTTACCCCTCTCTTTATTTCCTACTCGTGCTTTCCTTGGTACCTTTCATCACAGATGTTTATCATGCACGCTTGCATTGTCTTTTATACCTTTCACTTTGTTGCGCACACTTGCACTGTTCTTTTCCACTCTATACTTCTTCTGTGCCTCTTGCACCTTCTTGCTTTATTGTGCTTCTTGTACCCTTCTGTGGCACTCACTTCTGTCTTTCGTCGTGCACACTTACACTCTCTGTCCTTTGCTGTGTTTCCTTGCACCTATAAACTGTCACTTTCCTTCTCTGTGCCTACTCGCACCTTTTTCTTACTTTACTTTTGGGCCACTTGCCCTCTCTTGACCTTATTGCGCGCCCTCACACTTTCCTCTTGCTTTGCTTCTGTCCTTTTTAACTTTGAATTGCTGCCACTTGCCCTTTCTTTCAAATCTATTTGCTTTCTGTCTTTTATTTCTGCATTGCTTGCGTGCACCATTTCTCTTCTGTTACTTTCTTTCACTCGTTTTCTCCCTTTCTACTTCCTTTTTCTTAAAAACTGTCCTTCTTGCTTTCGGCTTCATGCCGTTTTACCAATCTTGCTTTTTCCTCCCTTTTTTGCTCCAGCCACAACCACGCTCCTGGGTTTCTCTCTCTGTCATGCGAAACTCATTGGGTAGCGTAGCACTGGCAAATGGTCTGTCTGGGACGCTTTGGGTCGAGGTCAGGGTCTCACCACCTGCCCCTCAGACAACCTTGGTCCCGGCAAATGACCCATGGGAACAAATAATTGCACAGACTCTGCCAGCAGGGTGCCAGCTGCCTCGCTCCGGCTCTCAGGAGACACGACTCCCTAGCCTTGCTGCAGCCCCCCTGACACACTGGCACAGCATCGCAGAACGCCTCTCTCCTGTGGATCCTCCGTCCTGCAGCTCTCAGCTTTGTGGCTTCTCTGGTCCAAAATGCCTATCCATCTCACTCATCCATCTGTGTACAACCACACCTTTTATAGTGAAATAACCAGTCAAGTGGAGTTAGGTGTGAATGGTCACTATTACATGCTTGACACTGCCTGACTCTATTAGTGGGACAACTTGAGTTCTTTCGAGTGTAGTTTGCCCTTACTTTCCCAATGTTTTTTCTATGAGTAATCTTTACTGATCATAGTTGCCTCTTCCTCATCTCAGTATTTGTTGGAAATGGGGATGGGGGATAGGGTGAGAGTGGCGATACCCCATAAAGGCTGAGGGATAGTAGTTTGGGGTATTTATTGGACTTGCAGAATACCATGTTTCGCCCTTGGCATCCACATCCCAATCACTTGTTACCTTCCACTCAGGTGACCCTCCCACGCTTGTCCACCCACAGGATCGGGATCCAGAAGCGATGGCTCTTCCTTGGCCACCTGATCTTCCTCATCCTATTCTACATCCCAAGAAAGGATTGCTGCTATTGATATACAGCTATTTGTGTATAGTGGCTAATACCTTCTTAAACCCAAGGGTGTTGGATCCACATATATTTGATAAAATATATCTATTTGAGCAACGGGTGACCATATTGGGGTGCAGTATACCTTCATTCATTTAGACTGCGACAAGGAAGAATGTGACTCATAGTAATTTTGTTCTGCAGTAAATAGTCAATACATTACTAAATATCAATTGTCTGAACCAAAATTTACATGAGGATATGTTTTGCATGTATGTCAAAGTAATGTGTTAACTGGCCAGTCATGTTGCAGCACCTGTGAATATACAATCAGCGTTAGGTATTCCAGATGCACAACCCAGTGGAATTCAGTTGTAACTCACTTTCCATTGCAGCAACAAATCTAGTGGCTATATTTCAAAAGGGGGACACTTCTATTCAGCACCATATCAAGTGGATAAAATTCCCATTGTCATGTCCATATATGGGTTTGTTTTTGGGGGATTTTACGAAGAGTAGACAATGGTGTGAAAGCTATGATGTGATGTTTTATTTATATAGCGCCTATACACAATGTGTTTCAAAGCGCTTCACGACAAGGGAGGGAACAAGAGAAAAAACAAAACATTTTTACAGACCATGAACAACAAGAATGTGAAAAAAAACGATCATACTTGGCCTAGCAACATTTCAGATAGTGCAAGTGCTAAGACATAGATAGGAGGGAAATGGGAAACAGACAGGAGACTACCGTACTAGGCTTGACAACATTTCTGGTAGAGCCAGAGAATTACACAAGGTGAGGGAGTGGGGAGGAGAAGGGGGAGAGGAACAAAACAAGCAACTATCTTACTAGGCCTGACGGCATTTCAGATAGTGCTGGAGGGGGAGGGATGAGGAGAGTGAGTAGACAAACTAGGTTACTATCATACTAGGTCCAGGGAGCATTCTGATAGAGTAAGTGTATAGGAAAAAGTAAAAGGGGGAGGGGGGAGAGAGGGAAGAGGAGAGGAGAACAGAGAATAAAACAGTGAAAAGAGCAGAGAGGCAGAGGGGAGTGCAAAAACAGTCGCAGAGGTCAGTGAGGCACATTATGGTGTAAGGGAACAAAAAATGTTGGCAAAGGATTCACAAAGACAATGGGCACAGCATGAATCAGGGCCAACCTAAGTGGTAGATCCAGCATGTGAGTTGAGGGGGTGAAGCCCCAAGAGTCAAAGTGTCCAAAAGTCATTCAAGCATTGGCCAAAGTCATTGAGGGTGAACCCTTTGTGACACAGGACAACTCTAGCAATGAAAAAGAAGGAGGGGCAAGATGTGGGGCGGGGGGCACACCAAAACGTCATGGGGGACAAGAGTGGGGTGGGGGGCACAAAGACGCATCACAGGGTGCAAGAGGGGAGAAGGGGGCACACACAAACATCACAGGGGCAAGAGGAGGGTCGTGGCACACACAAACATCACAGGGGCAAGAAGGGTTGTTGGGCCCACACAAACATCGCAGAGGGCAAGAGAGGGTGTGGGTGATGCAAACATGCTTCACGTAGGGCAAGAGGGGGGTGGGGCCACACACAAACATCAAGGGAGCAAGAAGGGAGCAGGGATGTCATTTCACCAAAATGCCTGGGGTAGCAGAAGTGACATCACACGACCCTTGACCCCCGATGACTTCACAGGAAGTGATGTCATTTGACCCCACCCCAAAGTGGTGTTCTTATTTTTCTTCTTTTTTTAAGGGGCCTGAACAAGAAAGGCAGCCACTCCAGAAGTAAAGAGCCACATGGTGCTGGCCACAGCCCAGGAGCTTGCATTACAAAAACAAAAAAAACTTTTTTTTCTTTTTTTCCCCCAGAGGTCGCAAGTGAGACCACAGAGGTCACAAGGGCGACCTCAGAGGTCGCAGTTGCGACCTCTGGTGACCCCTAAATGACATCCCTGGAAGGGGTTGGGGCACACACAAACATCACAGGGGGCAAGAGGGTGTGGGGGCACACACAAACATCACAGGTGGCAAGAGGGGGGTGGAGGGTGCACACACGCATCATGGGGGCAAGAAGGGGGCACACACAAATATGACAGGGGGCAAGAGGAGGGTGGGGGGCACACACAAATATCATGGGTGAAAAGGGGGTGGGGGCACACACAAACATCACGGGTGGCAAGAGGGGTTGGGGGCACACACAAACATCATGGGGACAAGAGGGGGTGGGGGGACACACAAACATCCCAGGGGGACAGGAGGGTGGAAGCGGGGCCCATACAAACATCACAGGGGCAAGAGGGGGTATGGGGGCACACACAAACATCCCAGGGGGACAAGAGGGTGGTAGGGGACACATACAAACATAACAAACATAACAGGGACAAGAGGGGGGTGGGGGCACACACAAACATCACAGGGTCAAGAGGGGGGTGGTAGGACAAAAAAACATGTGGGCAAAGGATTCACAAAGACAATGGGCACAGCATGAATCAGGGCCAACCTGAGTGGGAGATCCAGCATGTGAGTTGTCCAAACGTCAATCAAGCATTGGCCAAAGTCATTGATGGTGAACCCTTTGTGACTCAAGACAACTCTAGCAATGAAAAAGAAGGAGGGGTAAGAGGTGGGGTGGGGGGCACACCCAAGCCTCACGGGGGCAATAGGGGGGTGGGGGGCACACACACGCTTCACGGGGTGCAAGAGGGAGGAAAGCGGCAAACACAAACACCACAGGGGCAAGAGGGGGGTCAGGGCACACACAAACATCACAGGGGCAAGAGGGGTTGGTGAGCCCACACAAACATCACAGGGGGCAAGAGAGGGTGTGGGAGTCGCACACGCGCATCATGTGGGGCAATAGGAGGGTGGGGCCACACACACACATCAAGGGGGCAAGAATGGTTTGGGGGCACACACAAACATCACAGGGGGCAAGAGGGTGTGGGGGCACACACAAACATCACAGGTGGCAAGATGGGAGTGAAGGGCGCACACACGCATCATGGGTGTAAGGGGGGGCACACACAAATATCACAAGTTACGGCGTACTGGAGGAGACAGTGGCAGACAGGGCCTTTATTGTGGGCCTTAAGTGAGGGGCTGGCTGAAGCCTGCCGGTACCTCATTCGCCTTAACAAACACAGAGCATGCCATTGGGGAAGCAGATGGGAGTCCGAGGAGTATAGGAGCAGCAAAGGACAAAGAAAGAAAGCAGTGGCCATCTTGGAAGTGCTGCGAGGTCAGCTTCAAAGGCAGCCAGCAGCAACAATCACCACTCAAATTTCTGCAAAAGTACTTTGTAGGTGCAGGAGGAGAATCCCAAGCTGTGCAGTGGCAAGGCGCGATTTACAGGGCATACTGGCATAAAAATTTAAATAAACGTTTTCTTTTTTCTTTTTTCTGATGATGCGCCAAATGTCTTGCAAATTGGTAGCATAGTGCTCCTACCTCAAAGGATGGCAACAGAGGCCCTGTGCGACCTCCAGGAATGCAATCAGGGTGGCAGGGGAGGGAAGAAAAGGGTCTTTGCACTACAGTGGATGTTTAACACCAGAGGCAACGAACTTCTAAGACGTATACACAAAAGGTCTGCGAGCCCCTCTACTGAGAACGAACACAGCCAAATAACTTGTTCTCGGAGTAGGTTCCAACTCAGGAGGGTTTACAATCACGTTATAGCTCACTGTCTCTTTCACATAGGAGACATATCAATTTGCATATCAGTCTGGTCCCACCCACTCGGGCAGTCCAGCACCAAAATGCTAGGCAATTCTCCTCTTAACAAGAGTACCAACAGCAATCCCAGAAACGTGTTTCGGCCTAGTCGGGCCTCATCAGTTAGGTGAAGCATTGCCTCTCTAAGGTGACTCCCACACTCCTTGTCAACATCTAGAAATATTGACAATCGTAATAAGCAGTGGAATAGCAAACAAAAGAAGCATACAGTGGAAAGGACCTATGGCTATATGCTGTAAGTGGATAAACATAAGCTCTAAGCAGTACTCACAACATTATCATTATGCAGAAGCTGGCTGGGAACGCTCCCACAATCCTCCATTTCAGCAAAACCCAAACAACATGGCTCTGGCACGATTAAATAATAAAATAACAATAAAACATTTTACATTTAAATAAGCGTATATAGGGGTTTAGCTGTCGAGAATTACAAAGGTAGGAAGTGATGGGAGGAGAAAGGGATGGTAGGATCAGACACATTAATTTTTGATGGTGACCTTCCAGTAGGGTGTTTGTTTGTGGTATAGAATAGGAAAATATCAATGGGCTGTGACTCAGAGGGGTAGTTGCACAGAGTAACTAAGTAGCCTTTCTTACTGTGGGGACCATGTATTGGACCTCGAGGAAGAGGAGGTGATGAAAAGGTTGATCTCACCTCCCAATAGAGGTGATCAGTCTATACTGCCATTAGAATGTGGTCTTCATTTACCTTGGAGTCAACCCTCCAATTAATGGCTGAGACATGGAGGGGGATCCAAGTAGACAGGTAAAGGGAAGCAGGGGAGAGTGGTGCAGTTCTGAATGCCACATTTGGCTATAAGGAAATCAGAGAAAATAGAGAGTAAACTTTGATTTTCTCTGTAAGGTATTTAATGAAGCGTTTGTTTACTATAGTTTCCATGACACCTGTCTGGTGACCGGATTGTACAGTGCCTTCTATTTACATCCCTCCACTTAGCAGCCGGCACGCCGACCAGTACCACCAAAATGTTAATTGTAAAGTGGTCTTGAAATCAAATTATGGTACTCCCAGAGTTGTGCTCTTTCTTTGAATAAAAAGGTCAATACTAGTTTGAGGTTTTTAAAACAAAAAATCTTTGCTTTAATAGTCAAAACAAAAACATGAAGAAAGTATTGCAGCATAACCAAATAAACAGTGACAGACAGTACAGTTAAGTTTTCACTATCTGTCTGTTATGGTTTGTTCAAATTAACAAATAGTGCCACTTTAGGTCCTTGTGATTTTATCAATTTAGGTAAATTCCAGTTCTCCTGATGAATAGGAGGTCTTGGTGCCAGACCCCTATAAGTTTGAGTCCTCTGGTATTGTCACTTGGATTGATTTGAGTCAATTACGGTTCTCCTAATTGATTTGGAAACTTGATTCCTGGACCTCTTTTTAGAGTTCTCAGATGTTGTCACTTGAAATTCTTGTGATTAGATAGGTTTAATTGGATTTCAAATGTCCCTTTTGATTTAAAATTGAAGTGCCGAACATCAACACGTGTTTCCCCACTCAGGTTTACAAGAATTTCAAGTGACAACATCCGGGAACTCTAAAAAGGGATCCAGGCATTAAGATTCCAAGAGGTTCGGAACTTCGATTTCAAATAGACATCATATACTATAAAATATGTCCTGATCCAACCCTTTCTGTAAAGAGTCACTTGACATGGGTCTTAAATAAATCCGTTGTAGATGTAATGGACAAAGCCGTAATATGCTCACCACTCGGCAGGGTAGCTCAGTGACAAAGTGCTCGCCTTGGAAGCAATACAACACAGAGCAACAAGGATTCGATCCCCAGGCCCGCGCTTAAAAACCTCTGGGTAATAAACGCATTATAAAAGACCTGTCATATTAATATCTATTATAACATAACGTGTTTGTGTTACTGTCGTAATGTCGTTGGAGATCTCTCTTGCCATGCCTGGCACATGACTCTGTCCGTTGCTTTAAGGGCTGTTTGACCCTCAATATAACCATGAAATTATCATACGGGCACAATCAGATTTCCAATTACTCAACACCAGGATTTTCCCGAAGCACAATAGTTCCTCAACCCGTCCCTAGTAGATATGCCTGCATGGACGGTGCCCAGCTGGATGTGGGCTGAGTGAGTTTTTATCCAAGTCTCTAAAATTATACTTACTCCTTCTAAGCATAGATCTCTAGCCAGAAAGATTTCACCTTAGTCCGTTGCGCCCTGAGACCTATGGGTCAGCTGCGCGTTAAATAAATAAATAAATAAATATATTGCACAAACGTGTGCAAGCATGCGTCAGCCTCTTGACCTCATTTCAAACACACGATCTTGTGCATGTGGTGCAACCCATGCGTTCGGGAAGAGTGCAACTATTGAAGACAACCATTTTTCAGGTAAAACCAACCAAAGTCTCTTAGCACAGGCCAATTCCTGTCCCCAACGCATACTTGTCAAAAAGGGTAAAGAGAGCTTGGTACAGATGTGTGGCTTTCCATCCTCTAGAAATCCAACAATTTTAGGGTTTTATCAAATCTGTTCTGTAGGCTTACTGTCCCTTCTCTCAATCACCTTCCTCCCCCCAAGACTTCCTGGTGTACTTAGTTCCAAAGCTCATATTTATTACGACCAAAAAGGCCTCTTAGCTATGATATGATAGGTTATTTATAACATGCTTAATACCCAGAGGTGTCTAAGCACAGGCCCGGGGATCGAACCAGTGTTGCTCCTTGTAGTCTTGCTTCTAGGGCGAGCACATTTCCGCTGAGTTATCCTCCCGAGCAGCTCTGTTAAAGATTGCACCCTTCCCTTCTTTATGGATGTCGGAAACATGGAGAAAACTAGATCTAACCCGGAGTTCCACAATACCATCTTTCCATCAATCAAGAGGTTTCGATTATCCCAAAAGGAATCATTTTCAAAAGGGTAGATTCCACTGTATTGTTCCTTGGCAAATAGAGAAATTATAATTTTCAATGCCTTTTTTCTCTCAGATGGTTGAAGACCTGCAATGTTTTAACTGCAATACTACTTAAAAGGGAGTGTAATGAGCCGTTGGACTACTGAACAGATTTAAAAGGTGCAAGGTTCTAGTGCAGTACATTTAGTCAAACGGCATGCCTGCAATCCAAGATTCTGATAACCTCTCCAAGTTCAGAAAGAGGGGAGGTGACGTGTATGAACTAGAGGTCCATGGCTCCGGACACAAACTGACAAGTGCCTCTCAGAAAATCAGAGGAAGTGGAGAAATCGCTAACCTCACAAGAGATCACAAATGTTATCAAAGACATTCCTAAGAATAAAGTCCCAGGACCTGATAGCTCCGGGGGGAGGTTCTACAGGACATTTCAGGATTGTCTAGCCAAACATAGCCCAACTTTTTTTCAATTCCTTCAATGACAATGTGATTTGGAGTAGCTTTCTGAATAAAATGAAACAGAATGCTACGCCTATACATCCTAATCTCTGTAACGATCCAGAAATTTGTGAAAATATGTCAATTCCTCTAACGTACTCATCACCCAATTTGTTTCTCGAGACCATGTAGACTTCATGAAGCGGATATCTGGTTACCGTAACATAAAACAAACTACTACCTCCTCTTCCTCCTCTCTCGTCCCCGATTGTCTGACCGCCATCCAGGCATGGTGTGCGGCTAACAATCTCTGGGCCTCATTACGGGGTTGGAGGTAATGGAAAAACAATGCCGGGGCACCGCATACCGCTCAGGCGTATTACGAGTCAGCAACCCGGTATCAGCGCCACCGCTGATGCTGTGCACCCCCGTACCGGCATGCGCGCTGGCACGCAGCCATTCGGCCCAGCAATTCCGGGATGGCGCAAACAGGAGGAGATCACAAGTCACGCGGACATGCAAATACCAGCATCATGAAGGCGGAAATAAGGGGTACCGGGATGCCGGCATTACCGGCATCGCGAACCACCCGCAAACAGCAATGCGCAGTGTACCCAACTGCCACAGGTGCACACAATCAGTACGGGTGGAGGCAATGGAGTCTGGCCCAGTACAAAAGGAGCACACCGACACCCCACACCCCATTCCACAACAAAATGATTCCACTTGCAGTAGCAATAATGGGGCTGGAGGACATGCTTGTATTGCTACACCAGCAACAACAACAGGCACCACAGAGGAGACGTAGGAGGAGAAGGAGGGTGAGACAGGCCCAGCAAGCCCCACCATTGCAGCCAGTGGTACCACAAAGGCAGCTCCAAATCCCTCGCATCAGAGCCAGTCCATTCAACCTAACCCCTGAGCAGATCCAAACCCTGTACCGTCTGGACCAGTACACCATCACCACCATTGTGGACATGATACACAACAACATTGTCAACCTGATTGAAATACGCACTGCCATCCCACCTCTACTGAAGGTAGTGTCTGTGCTCACTTCCAGGCCACAGGCACCTACCAGCACACAGTGGGGCACATGCATGGCATTTCACAACCCTTATTTTCTCGCATGCTGAACCAAGTGCTGGATGCCCTCCTGAAGCACTCAAGGAACTACATATCCCTACCATGGACTGCCCAGGAGATCTTTGACACAAAAGTTGGCTTCCATGCACTGGCAGGCATGCCAAAGTGCCTGGCTGCTTGATAAGTTGCATGACAGGCACATGGCAGTGTAATGGGGGAGAGATGCACACACCACCATGGTGTCATTGTTGTGGTGACAGCACAATGTCCACATCGCAAAACACTGTGCCCCAAAGCTTCCCAAACTGAACATGACAACCAATCCCCATAGCCATGATGGAAGCTGCACACCAATTACAACATGCCTAACTTTCAACCACTCCACATCCAGCAACACGTCCACCACCCATCATCAGACCTCACCCTCCGTAGCACAATCCAGCAAAATGCTGTGAGTATGCACAATGTAAATGTCCGCAGCAATTCACTACACAGGACAAGCATCCATGAGAGTGCACAAATCAAAACCACAAAGGGAATACACTGCTTGTCACTGGGCCACCACCACAGTAGCGCTGCATGTCACCATGGGAATAATAAGCGCTGAATGATAAATAATGCTGAGACTACTGCCAACTCTGCCAGTAATAAAATCATACTGAGAACTACACATCACATATTTAAAACAAACACAGCGGTATGCGTCCACAGTGCATGAGCAACATCAAGGGAGTGTACACCGTGAATCATCTTGAAGACGCAATCCACACCATAGGACCATGGCACAGCACACATCGTGGTAAGGTAAAATGTGTGCATACAACCAGGGACATGTGCAGGTGAACAACAAATATCTGCAGGCATGTGTGATAAGTACAGGTGTCCATCAGGAATTAACTAACACATACCCTATTCTGCACCCATCCTGGTGATGCTGGCTATCCCTTGAAGCTGTGGCTCCTGACCCCTGTCCGGAACCTGCAGAACAGGTATGAAGAGTACCACAATTAAGTACATACCTGTACCCGTGTGGTGATCGAGCAGACCTTTGGCCTGTTGAAGGCACGGTTTCGCTGCCTCAGCAGGTCAGGTGGGGCACTCCTGTATGGCATGAGAAGGTGGCCAAGATCATCATGGCATGTGCCATGCTGCACAACATGTACATACGACGGAACGTGCCCCTGCCCCCTGACATTCAACAGCAACCACCAGGTGGGGATGAAGATGAGGAAGATGATGGGGTTGCACATCATGCAGGTGGCGATGCACAGGAGGGACGTGCTGTGCGCCAGTCTGTGATAGACCAATATTACTAAGACACATGGATGCAGAGGATGCCATGGAGGTGGGACTCAGGGCACTGGGTGTGGGGGTACATGGACTCTGTGCACTGTAAACCAATAAAGTACACATACACAATAACCAATGTCCAGTCATGTGATTTTTCGGTACACAACGGGTGTATTCAACGAGAAGTATGTACATAGTGCTCTGACCCTCCACCCCACACACCCTCTCCACCCTCCCCCTCCATCCCAACTCTCCCACACACCCTCTCCCCCCTCCCCCTCCTCCCCCACAGCTCCCCCACACACCCTCTCCCCCCTCTACCTCCCCCCACAACTCCACAACACACCCTCTCCCCCTCCCCCCACAACTCCCCCACACACTCTCTCCCCCCTCCACCTCCCCCCACAACTCCCCCACACATGGTGTGCAATCGAATGCTGCAGGTGTTTGAATCAATTGCCATATTCAAGCTGCCCCTGCTACTTTTTGCCACTTCCCGCCTCTGGTGGCGGCATGTCTGAGCGCCGCAAGATGCGCGTAGACCTGCGCAGGGGGCTGATCTGTGTAGAGCTCAAAGAGGAGCCCATGCCCGCTTGCTCCAGTCTTGGGGCAGGACGCTGTGCGTCCTAGGCATCCGCAATTCGGCTAAGGACCTGCCTCACTGCAGACAACTCTTCACAGATGTGAGTTGTTCTCGCCTCAATGGCCACTTTAATGGCCGCTGTGTTGTCCCTGCCCTCCTGCCTTGTCAGGGCACCATCAGATACAAACTGTCTGACTAGCCCTGTCAGCTCCTCCTGGCGCTGCTCCATCAGTGGGATTTGCTGCTCCCCATCCCAGACACCAGTGGAGGTGGATGCTGCATGTTGCAAGGGTCCCAATTCATGTTGGTCCTCTGTGGGGCTCCAGCTCCCTGGCCCTGGCTCCCCTCCAGACTGCTCCTGTGTGCTGCCATTGGGGGTGCTGATTGGGGTGATCTCGGGTGATGGCGGTGGGCTGTGTGTGCCAGGTAGGTCTGATGACACGTCCTCCACAGGGACACACACCTGGCCTTGCCTCTGTACCTCGCCGTCACTCTGGGGTGCCGTGGCAGCTGCATCCCCAACAGAGCTGTTGGCAGCAGACAGGGCCCGATCGACCACTGGCTCCTGTGCAGTGGATACAGCTGTTGTGGGCACTGTTGCCGTGGCCCTTAGCCGCACCAGTGACTTTGCATCCTGTGGTGCCTTTGCCTTCTGTGGCAGATGTGCCTTGCCTGGGCCTTTTGACGTAGAAGGCCTGTTGCCATCTTCCCTGCCCCTGGCCTTCTTTCTGGGAGTCATTGCCTGCGCCGCAGAGTCCTGGGCCTTGCTGTCAGGATCTGAACCTGTGGGGACCGAGAGAGGGACGGCATCAGTGATGGTTCTACATGCATCATGCATACATTGGTATTGTTGCTGTTCTACACATTTGAGGGGATTCGGTATTGGATTTGTGACATTCAGGTTGCTTGCTATATGGGGGGATCATACAGGCATACGTCTGGTTCACACATGTCTGAGGTGGTGTATGCTGTGTGACATGCCTTTCGGTTGTGGAATGCGTGCAGTGTGACATGCCGTTTTCATGTTTGTGGGGTGTGTCTCAGGTATGGCATTGGCATGCTTCATGCATGTGGATGTGTCAGTGCTGAGGACGGCATCTAGGCAGGGGTGTGTCCATATGTTTGTAGTGGGCCTTGCATTGCCTCATGGCACAGTCACATTGGTGGACTATCATCATACTTTGCATTACAGTGTTTTCTTAGGACACTCATCTCCATCTGCCGATGACGTGGCTCCATGTTCCATTTCGCCCACCCCTTCTATCGACTCCATGCCGATTGTACTGGCGCAGGTTTCTTGCCAGTGGCTGAGTTTTATTGGAGAGTTAGAGCCGCCGCCAGTAGCTAGGCCCTGGATCCGGTTGGCCGACAAGATATTGCGCACTCTGAGGCGCAGGTTGTCCCAAAGTTGTCAGACATCATTTACTGTGCGGGTGGTGTTGCCAACTGCACTCACTTTCTGGGCTACTAGCTCCCAAATCTACTTTTTTTTTTTTTAGCTGTGCTGCTCTTTTCAGGTCATTTGCAAAGACCACCTCTGCATTTTCAGCCAGAGTGTCAGCAAGCATTGTCAGTTCAACCTCCGAGAACCACTCCTTCCGCTGCCGTGATGCCCCTTTCTTAACTGCCTTTGGCATGATGCTGGTGGTGTAGAAGATGTTCTGGTTTCGGATTGAGGCTCCAGGTCCTGTGTATCGAGGATGGCAATGGATTGTGTTTTTCAAGATAGCCGCCATGCCGTTTCCCGTTCCGGCGGAATGACATTATTTCCGGTTCTGGTATTAGCGTTGGCCACTAATGCTGGACCCGTTTATGCCGGGCCCGTTGCTTAGAGGTGGACGGGGGCGGAAAAGCTGTCTGCGCTTTCCATGATGCTGCTAAGGGGGGTTTTTGGGACTTTTGCAGCAAGCCGGTACTGTCGATACCGGCATGCCGCTATGTGCATGCATGCATTTTCGTAATCGGCCGCTGTTAGCGGCGTCATTGCTACATGGACACGGTATTACCTTCATGCCGGTAAAAAGTGTTTTCTACCGCAAATCTCGTAATGACCCCCTCTGTCTTAATGCCAGTGAGATGGATATCCATCTCATTGGGACACGTGTGCCCTGTTTCCCTCCTACCCTCTGGCCGCCCTCCTTGGGTCGTCTACCCTCACCATCTTGTGAGGGCAAAAACCTTGGGGTCATCTTTGACTCCGCTCTCTCCTTCACCCCTCACATGTCTGACTTTCCCAAGATGGCCCACTTCCAGATTCAACTCATTACAGACATTCCCGCTTTCTGCATCTTCTCCCAGAAGCTGAACATGTCCATGAGCTCTGGTCCTTTCTAGACTGGACAACTGAAACAACCTATTCCACAATCTACCCCTCTCCTCCCTACGCCCCCTTAAGCTGATCCAGGATTGGGCTGCAAGAATGATCCTTGGCCTCAAAACCAGGTACCGTATCTCTCCAGCCCTAAAATCTCTCCACTGGCTCCCGGTGGCCGCGAAGATCAAATTCAAGACCCTCTGCATCATCCACAAGGCTCTCTGGGGCCTGGGACCATACTATCTCCAACTTTTCATCTCCCTAAATACTTCCCTGCTTGAGCCCTGTGCTCCTCTAACTCCAACTCTCTGCTTGTCTAACACTTCTCCGAGCTGAGAGTGGGGGCCAGGTGTTTTCGGTGGGTGCCTCTCTTTGAAACAGCCTCCCTGCCCCTCTCAGACTGGAACCAGACCTCCTTAAGATCCAGAAACTGCACACAACTCCAGCACCCCCCTCCCGCTGACAGCACTGCCCTTGTGAGCCCCCTGCCTGGCGGCTGTGCATCCCACCTTTGGGATTCCTCCCCTCTAGCACTTAGCCAGTGGCCTCCCCCCTGACTATCCTTTGCACTTCCCTCCCTGGCTCCCACCAGCACATGCCCATGCCTTCTCCTTCGCCCCTGTCTTCCCTTTCTACTTCACATCTCTTCACTGAACTTGCACATCCGAAGGTCACTCACAAGGCCTAATAGGTCCACAATTGTATATGCACTGTTTTTTGCCACTGTTATTTCCTCCCATTGTTCCCTAACCACTTGCCTTGTGGCACCTGGAAACACCATTCTGTTTTGTAGGCACCTAACAAATCCTCAATAAAATAAATATACTAGAGATCTACAAATAGTCAACTTGACCCAAAATTTTATTGGAATCAGGGGTCCCAAAAAGCTTCTGACTTTATTTCTGCCAAAGTGTGCCTTAAATATGTGCTTTTTGAGAGATTTGATAATGGTAGATGTACTGAAAAGTGCTGTCGCGATTTCCCCCTCCCATTCCATCTTTTTATAGAGACTTTGGCCATCTCACTGAGGAATAGCAATAGTCACAATGTGGGGGTGGGGGGGTGGGGTCTGGTACAAGGATGAGATGATCAGATAAACATATACATTCTTTTCCATGAAGAACATGGTTTCTTCATCATTTTAACATCTGGGCTTTAGTTACAGGGGCCCTAATAGTAGTAGTAGTAGCAGGAGTAGTCCTAGTACTAATGGTATTAGTGGTGGTAATGGCAGCAATAGTATTAGTAGTGGTGGTGGTAATGGCAGTAGCAGCAGTAGTAGTGGTAGTAGTAGTAGTAGTAGTAGTAGTAGTAGTAGTAGTAGTATTAATAGTAGTAGTAGCAGTAGCAGCAAAGGTGGTAGTAGTAATAGTAGTTCTAGTGGTAGTAATAGTAGTAGAGGTAGTGCTAGTAGTAGTTGTGTTAGTAGTGTTAGTAGCAGTAGCAGTTGTTCGTGTTCTTGTTCTTCTTGTTTATGTTCTTCTTGTTGTTGTTGTTGTTGTTGTTCTTCTTCTTCTTCTTCTTCTTCTTCTTCTTCTTCTTCTTCTTCTTCTTCTTCTTCTTCTTCTTCTTCTTCTTCTTCTACATTTCCAAAGTTACAAGAGAGAAAAGAAATGCAACTCAAACACTGATGTATGCTTCTTTTAAGGCTGTCACCAAACATAAATACAGGTGCAGAATCTATAGTTTCCAGAAAGAGAAGAACAAATATGTTTCTCGAGTGTCTGTAGCTCTTTGGATCATGAGACATACATTTTAGTCAAGTTCCACTTCTTAAGGCAGTGTTTCATTGATGTAACTTTAAACAGAAGAAGTGTTTAATTCTAGGGACAACAGTGCAGTGTTGCTGCCAGACTATTGTTTCACACTAAAGGTTACTATATTCCTAGGAGGCTCTATATAAGTTGACACTGTGAGTAAGACACTAGAAGAGCCTAGTGCGAGAGTGGCAAGTACCTTGACAAGCACTAATAGAGCTCCCACAATACCTGACTTGTTGTTAGAACTCGGAGTAGCCTGCAGTCTCCAATAAAGGAAACACTCTCTCAGGAATGTTATTGGCCCATTGCATAGGGCATGTGTTTTTGAGCATACATCAGTCAATCACATTTCTTTCCAATACATCTTAACTTCTATTTTCTGGCATTTAGACACATGAACCGCATGGGTTGGAAACCACCACCTTGTGATAATCTTATCTGTTGATCAATCGCAGTTCGTTCAAGTGTTCTGGTGGCAGTAAAACAAAACACACACCCCTATAGCTGGCATCACCACATCAAACCAATGTGCTATGCCCCATGTGATCACCTTGGTGCACAGTGTAGCCAAATGTACACTAATAGCAACTTTGTCTGCACATTACCTAATGCAAAATTCCAAAGATGCACATGCACACACACAATTAATGTTTTCTCGCTTTTCCCAAAATGAAGATAACAAGTTTCTCTTTTCAATAATTACTCATAGTCGGGAATTTACAAAGTCGTTATATTTCACAATGCAACGGAAACAGTTGAATACATCCAACGGAGCCATTACAACTTTTGCGGCACATAATCAATTGAAGTACAGATTGTTCACTCCAAGCCATAGTAATCCTGTGTAGGTCGACGGTCACATTCCATGCAAATTTTCAGATTTCATTCTTCAATGTTTTAATCCCAGTACTTGAATTGTGCAAGTGAAAGTTCCATGGAGTAAAATATAATTCTGTGATCGGCCGCTAGGGGGCGCACGCATGTGGATCTCCTCCGCGTGAGCTCCGACCCACGGGCCTCAAAATTGGCTTGAGCCCCCACTTTTGACCTCCCCACCCATGCAACAACGGCTGTCCAGGCTGTAGGAACCGGACCCCCACACACCGGGCGAAAATCCGGAAGAAATCGGAGCGGTCTGCCCCGAGAAAAGTCTCCCGGCCCGTGCCTCCCCCTCCAGGCCTTCTGCGCAACACCCTCATTGAGCCCCGCGACCTGCAGAGGCCGGGGATTATCAGCTCCATCCACCGACCTCTTGCAGAGCCATTGAGCGCGCTGAGGTTCCCCTCGACCGCGGTGTAGGGGGATACTGGGTGTGTGAGGAGGGGCCCGCCCTCTCCACACTGTGGCCTATGCGGTGGTAGCCCCAGACGCTACAAGGACCGTGGTCCTAAGATCATACGGGTGAGTGCCCACCTCCCACACGGCGACGCACGGGCCCGTCCTGCGAACATTGTGCCCTCTCCCCTGGAGGCGCTGCTCCATCCGCAAGGGCGGACCTGAACTCGCCCCACACCGAAGCCAACACAGAGGGTTGGGCCCCCACTTGTGGGGCATGTGCCCTCCTCTGTATGCTCTTCCTGAGCCTCTGCCAGGACCTAGGCTTCCCGCCCCGGAGCCCCCTTCTACGCAATCTTAACAGGGCCTACAAGTCGACACCCAATACCGCTGGAACACCTCGGACACCGCATCAGAGCCGAGGACTGGAGCCAACGTGACAGAGTTGAAGGGTAGGGCCCCTGGTCCCAGGGCGTGTGCCTCCTCACACCATAACACCCTTGCTCGCCAGGACACACCGGACACTGCTCCACAACTCACCCCAGGACCGGTCTACTGCATCAAGTGCTGAGGTTATTGCCCCTGCTTTAGGGGCGTGTGCCTCCTCGCACCCATACATTGTATGAGCACCAAAAGTGAGCTAGCCAGATACGCCTATACTCCGCCACATCCTGATCCAGAAATTAACTGCACAATGTCGGCGGAACCCTCGGAGACGGGAGTGACAGCCACCAAGGGAGACAAAGCCGCCCTCCTGAGCGAAATCAGAAATATGGGCGCCAATCTGGGTGGCAAAATTGACAAGATGACTCAGAGGGTGGATAACATCGAGGAGAGACTAGAGGGCGTCGAGAACAACCAAGCCTCTATCGACACACTAGAAGCCCAACTGGACCCCCAAATGTACAATATAGAGAAAAGAGAGGAAGACATCCGTCTGAAGATAGAAGATTTAGAAAATAGGGAAAGGCGAAACAACCTGCGATTCTTCGGAATTCCGGAATAGGAAGGAGAAACAGAAGAGGACCTCAAGCATACCATACATGACATCATCAGAATCCTAACCGCAGATGAGAATATTGACGAACCCGCAATAGAAAGAATGCATAGAGTTGGTGGCCCTTTAGGGGGCCCGAAGTCGGTCCTGGCCAGATTTCATAGGTACCAAGATAGAACGAGGATACTCGCGAAAGCCAAGTCAGGTGGCGCCCTCACCCTCGGGGGAGCCCAAATAACCATCTTCCATAACCTATCTTCGATCACCCTGGCCCTGCGACGCCTCTGCAGCCCTCTAACTAAATGGCTCAAGGACCAAGGCACAAGATATAGGTGGGGATACCCCTTCTCCCTCACGTTTGAACATGGAAGCAGGAAGATAACACTCTGCTCCGAAGAGGAAATTCGAGACTGTATCGCAGATCTCCTTGGCACTGACCCCAAAGAAGGATCACAAGATGAACCAGCACAGGATAGAACATGATGGGGACCTCAAGGCCCGAAAAGGAAGAAAGTCAGGGAGCCAGAAAATACAGACGACCTAATGATATGCCGGACAGTGCCAAATGATGCGGTACACAGAACTTTCTCGACCTGGCTAAGTCTACTCAGGAATCATGGTTCGGAGACTCTTTAATACGCTGGAGACCGGCACACTACAGCCCCCAGGTCCGGCCCACAATAGACTTTCTATCAGAGCTATAAGAGATGACCGGCTGGCGGCCAATGAATCTGGAAACCGCATGTATCATTACATTTGCTATTTCACAATAACAGTTGTTGCTGCTTGTTAAGTTGTAATTCAAGTTGATTTTTCAAAGATGTGGGGGGGAGGGGGCTCAAAATGTTAATATGATAATACTTGTGATGGGGGTCACGTGGTTACGACCCTCATGGGCGGTCCAACAGTAGACCGGCTGCATGCACCTGGTTCAACTCGGACGCCATCAAACTGGAACTCAGATCCTCGCAAGGAAAATGATGTGCGAAAAGTTAGAACTGAGGACAACGGGTATTATGTTCAATACCCTGAAAGGGGGGAGGGGGGTGGGATACACAAAACTTCGAAGTCCCATTCGGCTCAGGACAGCTATCAGAATACTTCCACGGTGGCGACTCTCGGCGAAGGCCGATGTGACGTGATTAGTGAATCCACAGGATTTACCACTGATCGACGGTCGTGACAAATCAGGTGACAGGCATGGCACTCTTAGAATTGTCACGCTCAACGTCAATGGGCTTAATTCCCCCACCAAAAGGTCACTAGTTTCCCGAGAATTCAAGAGAGCGAATCTAGACATACTTTTCTTACAAGAAACCCGATACAGCAAAGGAGAAGAAAGGAAGGTATTCTACGCCAAACTAGGCACAGAATACTGGGGCTCCGGCCCTCTGAAGAAAGCTGGAGTTGGCATTCTAGTCAACAAAACAATCCGATTTGAGCTCTTGAGGTCCTGGTCAGACGTGAGTGGTAGAGCACTTGTGTTGGTTGGCAGGATACTGGACACCATCACCACACTCGCATCCGTATATGCACCCAACACTGGACAGTCCCGGTAACTTCAACAAACAATCCCCAAGGTCATGAACGAGGCAGAGGGGGAAGTGATACTAGGAGGCGATCTCAACACGTGGATGGACCCGGATATGGACAGACAAGCAGGCCACCCATCCACAACCTCTTCACCGGGCGCTGGACGCTCACGGGTTGCAGATATGATCGACGCCTACAATCTCACTGATGCATGGAGACACATGAATCAGAACCGGACAGGCTTCACCTTCTACTTTACACCACATACCACGTACTCCAGAATTGATTATGTATACGTAACCTCGGCACTCGCTGCAGCAACGACCGAAGTAAGCATAACACCTGTTACGTGGTCGGACCATGACATGGTAACGGTCACCCTTGATCGGATGGCTCTCCCTCGGAGGAGCTCCAAATGGCGATGCAATGAGACGCTCTTCAAGGACCCAATTTTTCGGGAGCAGCTTGAACAGGACATCACCCAATACTTTGAGCAAAACAATATAGGTAAAACCCCCATTAACATAGTCTGGGAAGCGGGCAAAGCCACATGGAGGGGAATTCCTATCAGGGAGGGAGCAGCGAAGAAAAGAGAACGCCTACTCATAGAAAATAGACTTCGAAATGAAATTACCCAACTCGATCTCATGGCCCAATCGGCGGACTCTGACAGACCACCCTAGATCAAACAGGCCAACGCCAAGAGGAAAGAACTACGGCAACTAGAAACAAGTAGCATTGTGCAGAAACTCCAATGTCTGAAGCAAAATCACTATGAGCATGGGGACAAAGCTGGTGCCTTACTCTCTGCAAGACTCCGCGGCCAATGCTGCGAGCGATGGGTGCCTACGGTGCACGATAAAGACTCACCCCACGACCATCGTCCCCCCAATATTCCCAAAACTTCTGCCAATTTCTACGAGAGATTATACACCTCGCAGGCCGCACCGCGCTCAGAGGCGATCATAGACTATTTAACAAAAGTGGCCCTGCCAACCCTCCTATTAGAAACTACACAAGCCATGGATGCTCCCGTCACAGGGGAAGAAAACGAGGATACAATCAAAAGACTCCCAGCAGGGAAGGCTCCGGGGAATGATGGATACACGGCAGGGTTTTACAAGACTTTCCAGAATGCCCTGCTCCTGTTCATGGTTGACCTCTTTAACAACATCCTCCACTCCGGTGTGGCACCTGAATCCTTCTCTGAAGCGCCAATTGATCCGCAAAGAAGGAAAGGACCCCAAGCAATGTGCCTCCTACCGCCCAATATCACTCCTGAACATCGACGCCAAGATCTACACAAGGGCACTCACTGCACGTCTAGAGTCGCACATGCCCGCAATAATCCACAATGAACAAGTAGGCTTCATCCTGGGCAGGCAACCCGCAGACTCCACCCGCAAGAACCTCCACCTAATACATGAGGCCAGAACATCGCTGAACATGCCAGCACTGTTTTCGATTGATGCTGAGAAGGCGTTTGATAGAGTTGAATGGCATTTCTTGGAGGCCACGTTGAAGCAAATAGGACTGGGCCCCACTCTTCGACGAGTGATCAAAGCTGTCTATACAGCCCCAAAAGCCTCTGTAGTAGTGAACGCCCAGTTCTCCCGCTGGTTTCCTCTTAGTAGAGGAACGAGACAAGGCTGCCCCCTTTCGGCGATACTTTTCGCACTCTCCTTAGAACCACTTTCCCGAACCCTCTGAGCAGACACCGCCAATGAGGGAATGCAAGTCAATGGCAGAGAATATAAACTGGCTTTGTATGCAGACGACATCTTGCTCCATGTATTAAACCCACTGTCATCAATCCCAAGGGTGATACTCATCATAGAGGAATATGGGACACTCTCTGGTTTCAAAATAAATAAAACCAAATCCATCCTCTTTCCACTCCACGAACCCTCCCCAGAGCAGCAGATCGAGCTCGAACGCCTTGGCCTGATCATCGGGGGCCCCACACTGAGATACCTAGGGATCAACCTAACAAGAGATCTAGCACAGCTCTACGAAGCAAACTTCCCACAACTCTTAAATGCTCTCAAAACTGATCTCGCGAAATGGAAGTCGCTCACAATCTCCTGGATGGGGCGTCTAAACGCAAACAAGATGGTGAGCCTCCCGTGTTTCCTATATCCCTTCAAGGTCCTGCCCATCTCTATACCGGATCACTTTTTCAGGCAGGTTAAGAAGGTCATACTGGAATTCTTGTGGGACGGAAAGAAACCCCAGATACCATATGATATCCTGATACTTCCGAAAGAATTGGGGGGAGTGGGCCTCCCGGACATAGAGCGATACTACCAGGCAACCCAACTCAGAATCCTGATCCCACACCTGCGTGATAGAAAGGACCTCCAATGGGTCCAATTAGATAATGATAATCTTGTCCACGTAACCCTTGCAGAGTGGCTATGGGGCCCCAGATCAAAGCTCACGAAATGCCTGCGCGACCACCCAATACTGGGCACTATGTGGAACATCTGGAAGAAAGGGAAAGGGATGACTGGAATCACGATGTGGCCTTCCCCCCTAAGCCATCTCTGGTCCCCCGGGATCCGAGAAGAAATCCCCGAACATGCCAGGTATCAGACCTGGTTTGATGCCGGACTAGAGAGAATTGGCCAACTGTGGAGAAATGGGAAATTCATTTCGATCTCGGAACTAGAAGAAGCCCTCCAAATTCACCTGATTCCGATTTTCTTGTAACTGTGACTAAAAGGGGTCATATCGAGGAGAGAATGGAAGGGCACCACACAAAGAGAGCTTACGCCCTTTGAAACTATCTTGGACACGACCAACTCAACTAAAGGTTTAATAGCCGCATGTACAAGATCTTAATCACTAAAGACCAAACTCCGAGTCTCCGCCTCAAAGAGAGATGGGAAAAAGATTTCAATAGAGAATTCGACCAACAAGCCTGGGACAGAATTTGCGAAATGCCAGCCAAAACGTCAATTGCCACCCAGTACAAATTGCACGCCGTAAAATGACTCCACCGGTGGCAGTATGATCCACAAAGACTGTCTAAAATGTTCCAAACTTCCAGTCCGAAATGCTGGCGACAATGCGGCATGGACGCTGATTACTGGCACATGTGGTGGAAGTGCCCCAAGGTATGCATTTATTGGCAAGAGGTCCTGGGATGGATAAAGCAATTGGATGGCGTAGAAAGGGAACCATCTCTCTTCTGATCCTATTTGCCCTTTCAGAGGAAGACGACGAATTGGTGCGCGTAAAAGGACTGGTATCCCCCCTGCTACTGGCAGCAAGAGCAGCCCTAGTCATCAAATGGAAGTCCCCACGCCTACCAGACGAAAAGGAGTGGCTACAAATTGCCATGAACATATAAACAATGGAGAAAATAACTGCGGCCCTCCATGACAAGGCCGCGCGACACGAGGAAGCTTGAAGTGACTTTCCGGAACATTACATCACAGGTACGGTCGCGCATGACTCCCCGCGTCAATGAAAATACCACTCACTGTGCCCCACCAGGAACTGAACATCGAATACCATACAGCCTAATAACCATGCCTGTCACAAACTTCGCCTGTAACTCACAACACCAACAACGCTCAATGTCACACCGCCCACTATAGCTCACTACAGCAAACGCCGAGACCTGGAGGTTTTACGAGAAAGGACAAAGGGAGGGAGGGGGGACAGGGGGTTCTATTGTTCGTCCATCAAAGGTGAACATGTATGTTATTGTTAGAAATTATATAGGTGGATCGCAGTAATCTTGTGAAGTAACTATGTATGCTCAGCTATGCATTCACCCGGCTGTTCACCTATGATGTTAAAAATCAATAAAATTGAAAAAAAAAATTGAAAAAAAACAATATATAATTCTGTGCAGATTCATCATCCATTTTCTCTTAAAGCACATGGTGTTCCGTTTGGGAGAAAAAATCATTTGTTACACATCCATAATAAAAGATTGCTCTCCATATATGTTCATTGATGAAATGTGGCCCTGTTGGGATTTGATGACAGGCACCACAAATGGGCAAACAGGAGCAGAACAGTCATCCCAGAAGATCGAGATAGTTGTTCTGTTTGTGATGGTGATGCTCCAGATTTGGTTGAAAATCCCATCCACGGGCAAGTGGTGACCATGACATACACACATTTTTAGGATGTAACTACTTAGATGTTAAAAAATATATTTTATTACCTATTGTCAAAAGAAGTAACACTATTAACTACATTTTTTTAAAAACGTAACTCTATATGTATAGGGTATATTGTAATGAACAAAAATGATGTATTTACATCAAGTTGAAGATTAATGTACAATATTGGTTTGCATCAAAGACACAGTTATATAAATATTATAATAATTATGAAAACAAAACCTACATGAATTGTTGGCTTTCCATTCTTGCAATGTAAAATGAAGGTAGTTCTCTTCTGGGAGCGATTCAGAATAGAAACTTGTATTTCATCCGATGTGTTCCTTTCAAGTTCATGTTATCTATTTTTTTCTGCTCAATTACTAATTGTTATCCTTGGAGGTTTTACTCTGTCCATTGTGGGGTACATTTACCAACCCAGCAGAATTCCCCTCCATCTCCAAACTGCAATTCACCAGTACCAGCAGAATGGCTGCGCTGGCTCCACTGAGCACCATTGCCTCGCATAAAAACTGCATTTTGCAGCTACAGAAATGATAGCGGTGCTGTCTTTGCCAAACACATATGGGGCAGGATGAAACAGGGAACACCCTGAGAATGGCTGCCAGTGTTTTCCTTATGTGCACCAAAGAAAAGAAGTCAAAGGCAGCTCTGCTATGCTGCCAGTTTAAAATTTTGCATTGAAAATGAAAATATTTTGCCTTTTAAAATGACTGTGGCCTGATGTTTTTTTCATCTTTTCAACATTACCCAGTTTGGTTCAGTAAGACATATTCAGGTTTACCCACATTCAGGGTGTATATCAGCAAATAAGGGCATTCCTCACTGAATGGCTTGTCGTGTCAGACACAATCTGTGAAATAGCAGAGAACTTCACTCCAAACCATACGCAAAATGCTTTCCTTTTTGCAACAAAATGACACAGATAATCCCTTCATAAGAAGCTCTCTCTCTCTCTTTGCTCATGTCAGTTTCATTGGACACTTGCTTTGAACAGATTCCTGTATAATAGAAATTGACTATGGCCATGGAAATGCTCAGAATAAAGATATCAGGAAAAGCCGCATTCGAAAGTGACATCCCAGCAGAATTAACCACGTGGAAAATTTTGCTTTTGACAAACAAGAACATGTATTTTAAAAGACTAAGTAGAATGGTAAACTAAGGCCCTGTGCTTGCATGGAAATGTGATGGGGGCTTGCTTTAAAATATACATCTGATATTTATTCCTAAAAGACTTGCTTTTTGGTTAAGGGAAAGAAAAATAAATAAATAAATAAAATTACTGTGAAACCAGCAAGAAAAAGGTTTGACAGGTCCTGCGTTCAGAGGGCCCCTGTGTTTCCTGGGAACAGAATCATCTACCCCCAAAGGGACCATCCCCCTGAAAACTATGAATGGACCAAGGGGGAGAATGTAACACCCTCGTCAGATGGAGCGGCACTGCTCCAGCAGGAAACAAAGGATTTCCAGGACACATATCTGTGAGGTCCTAGTAACACCTTTCCTCTGCTGCAACTGCCAGGATCAAAGAAATCGTCATGACAACCTCTGTGCCAGTGGTCCAGAGAAAGACATTTAGCTTGGAGGGTTGGAAGACTGCCCCTCTTTGGGGGTAAAGCAGGCCCACTTGGTTCTAAAGACATTTCTTCTTAAAACTTGTATTTCTGTAACCTGAAAACTTAATAATGTAAATTGTTGACAGTACGGATGTAAATTTTACGCTTTTAAAACATGACAATGTAGACCTTTCTGACAGGTTGTGGGCTCAAATGCTGGAAAAATGACATTTCTGGGAAATGTACAAAGGACCCGGTTATGAAAGTTTGATGTAAATGTGACCCACATTAATATGCTTCAGTGTACCGAATTGCAGAATTTTAGGTGAGACGGTTCCAACTAAAAATTGTGAAAGATTATTAGATGGCCTAAATGACACCGTACAAACTCGACAGTTGGAATGCCATGCTCTGTATGAAATATGTCATTTGCCTATGTTATTTGCAAAAGCGCCACAACTGTACAAATGTGCAATTTATGTCATAACACATTTTTAGCTAAATTAACTGTGGGAGGGCCTGGGGCATGGTAAGCACACACCATAAAACTGATGTCATGTCCCTGAAGTCCAACCGGCTGACAGGGAGAAGGCGACATACAAAGGCTGACCTATCCAATTCTTAGAGGTATGTCTAGCTTAGTTCTGCCCCGTAGTACAATCCTGTGATGTCATTATCCCTACATAAAGGGGAGGCAGGGGGAGCTCTGGACACACACACACTCTTCTGATTCCAGCTGCAGCATATCCAGAGATCCAGACATTTATTACTCAACTGCAAGATTCCAGATTGCACTGCCAGACCAGGACTAGCTGACCCCATCCAGGCAGAACCACTGATTCAGAATAAAACCCCAAAAATACCAATAATTCAAGGAGAGCCCAGCTGATCCTCATTATTGTCCCGTAACCGGACCAGGCCCAGCTGTTCCCTTCTAGAAGAGCCCACCTCTGTGTACAGTGACCAGACCTTGCCTCACTGTTCAGATCCCCGGTTGGCAGTCCCAAATTCCAAATTCCAGTGCATATTGTAAGTATAACCCCATCCCATAGCAAAACGTACTATATCCCATTCTGATATCTTGCCCTTTATTCTACTCTATAAATAATCCTGAAAATACACTAGTAACTGTTTAAAATTGTCAAAACCCTCTGTGTATCCTGTTCCTTCATGTTAACGTCATTCTTCCACATCCTAACAGTAATTGCATAAATCCTTAGTAATATTTGGAATACATTTATTAATTCCCACATAAAGAGAAATTGGCGTGGGCAGGTTAAAACTGCAGCTTAACCTTTCCCACGGGTAGCGTTTCTCTTCTTGATACTATAGTCACAAAAATATAGTTGTAGTATCAATTGTCATTTTCCTTTCCAAAATCGATTTTCCTTGTGCAACTGTTTTTCGTTTAAAAACTGCGTTTCCTTCCCTGTTCAGAAACTCATCCAGTTATTTGTGGAAAAGAAGGCTGCCAGTGTTAGGCTTGCACAGGTGTCGCTTTGTTTTTGTATCATTGCAATATGATAAAAACACGTGTGAACACTCCATCTGCAAGGTCTGAGACAATAAAAAACTCTGCCATGTTGAAACTTACAAGAGTGCACCCAGGGCACCGGGGCATATTCGTTTTGCTTTGCCAACAGCTTGTACAATGAGGGAAGGGGTCTCTTTTTGTTCATGTATCAATGTGATGTTTCTTATGGTGAGCAGATAAAGATGTGAATCCGCTCTATAGTGCTTATGCCATTTGAGAAATAGGCTGTGTTCCATGACATTCTGCAATTCAGCTTGGAGTGTTTGAAACATGCATGTGTGATAATATTCATGACCACTGCACCAGGGAATCGGTGGAAGGAGCACGACAGGCCACTTTGAGCCACTCCATCTGCCCAGGCCCGTTTGCTGATGATTTCCTCAGTTCAGCAGCAGTGCCTAACATACAGTGCTTAATTTGTGGGGGTGTTTGCCATGCCTCAACCCTGGCACTTATCTGTGAGCCCCGGCACTTATTGTCTCAGACTCAATTTAACTATGAAGTGATGATAGGCAGTGCATGCATCAACCTCAATGGGCAGGTGTGAGCTGCAGTGTAACCCCAAATGTGTCAACTCTGTTGTGAGCAGCTGCGGGTGGTGGCAGCAGTGGTGCCCACCCGCAGTGCCACAGTAGTGCTAGAAAATATTTGGACCTTGGCACTTTTTTGTTGGCAAATTAAGAACTGCAAACACAACGCCTTCACTGGTATTGAAAGGGATTGACTGCACTTTGAGGCCCACCCTAGCATGAACTGAAAAGCTTTCATCAGGTCGCTATTGACTTCTCAACATGTAATCAAGCTGCCAAAACGCGCCCAGATGGCTCCCGGTCGGGTGCGCTATACAAATTGCAAAACATAATTAATTAAATAAATAAAACAGTGCCATCCTTTCTGCAAATGTCCTCCTCCTCCACGGCCTATTGTCATTCTCTGCTTTCAACAACCATACAGGTGGCACCCAGGTTCTGCCTGCCATGTGATATTGTTGTAGACATGCTGTGAGATTGTACTTACTTAGCAGCGTATTAGCAACGTGGTATATTTACATGTTTTTACTGATTTTGCAAGGATTTGCTAATTGCACATTTGTTAACATGAGTATAGTGATTTCTTATGTGTGATCTGTTTACTGTGCACATTTCAATTCATGATTCTTTCACATTGCCCTGTGAATCCGCATACATTCTCAGTGCCGTATAAAGTTTGCAAACCCTTAATGTTGGCCTTTTTTGTAAATTGTGAATGATGCAGGGTTTTGGCAGTGATTGCGAATGTTCAACCATGTCACTTTCGCAGAACTGGAGACATCACTCCAGTTGATGGCTCAACAAATGATCTTCACAATTAGCACTCTAGCAGCATCGATTACAGACGTTCCTTCCAATTGCTTCTCGCACATATCGCCAGTACAAGCAAACTAGAGCCGCGCAAGCTTGCATCTTGTGCCCGCTTATCTATGCCACATGCAGGCATCAGACAGCAGGCGCTGTGCCATTGCTTGTCAGTCAATGCGCAGTTGTGGGCTTTGTCACCTGCGCTTGATGGCTCAGAGGTGATGTTGACTAGGTGATCAATGGGAAAGCTGTTCCCTCTCCGCGTCCCCCACACTATGTCTGTCAGTGCCTATTCCAAGCCCTCCTACCCTTAGATCAGTGATTAGCGCCCTGTCACTGGAGCGCATCCAGTGCCCTGCGAGTCCAGAGCGAAGCCGGCATCTGTCAACACAGGGATGAAGAGGCAGCAGCCCATAGTAGGATGACGTTGGCAGCATCCAGGACAAATGGTTGCTGCAGCTCAAAGCAGTCATCGGGGATTTACAGGCGCTTAACTCAGGTTCAAAACTAACAGGCTACCACTGCTGGCGCTGTCAGACACAACAAGCAATGCCAGCTCCACGCCAAGACTCCGTGCCCACGAACAACACAGTATCCATTGTCCAGGAGTCTAACAAATGAGGTTTCAGTCAAATACATAGGGCTGGGAGGTTAGCTCAGAGGCAGCGTGTTTGTATTGGAAGCAAGACAATGCAGTGCTACACGTTTTTTAGGGACACGTCTCCGGTATTAAGCACGATATGAAAGATTAATTTTGTACTCCAACTTGCTGTGAAGGGTTATCCAAAGTAGGATCTAAAGGGATTAAAGGCACCCCTAAATGCCCTTATCAATATGGTGCATAAGCCCCCAGTTGTACCCGGGGCACAACCTCTAAAGAGAGTCTCAAGTGGCTTGTTAACAAAAGGTGAGACGTCAGCCTTGTAGATATGATCCCTGTTAGGGAGAATTCTCAGAAATTTGCTAATTCCCTTCACCTTAGAGACCCCTAGCAACTTTGCTGGATTTTGAGGATGTGAGGACTTGATTTTTTTTAACCTGGAGAGAGTGAGACCCTTTTTCCCACTCTCTCGTGTATTTTTTTTCCACTTAATTTTTATTGAACATTTTATTTAACAGGCAAAGACCGTAGATCATACTACTTTAACACACAAAATAAAAACAGAGAACGAACCCCTCACCCTCCCCAACCTACCCCCTGCTCATACTTAACCGGGCTCAAACAGACATAAGGGAGACAAGAAAAAAACGAAAAAAAAAGGTACAGATTATGGGAACCAGCAAACTGTGCAGAACAATTAGGCTGACATCTAGGGTTCACTAATGATCTTACACCACTGGCAGTTAGCCAAAAATATGTAAGCCAAACAGCATCTAGGGCAGAGGCTTCAGAGTCTCATTGAGCCACAGTACTCGTTCAGAAGCACCATTGTCCAGTCCTGCAGGAAGGCACTCATCGTATCATGTACGAAAGCTGTTAAGTTCTCATAAGTGAAAATAACACAGAGTTTAGCCAGCCAGTCCGCTCTGGAAGGAACCCCTGGCTCTGCCACTTATGGGTCAGGGTTAGCCTCCCCACCCTCAACATACCCTGGACCACTTTCGGATAGACATTTGACTCCGTTGCTGGGGAGGGGAACCCAAGCAGGAGGTCAATGGGGCACAGGTGGATCATGAGGCCCACTATATCCTTAATCCAACTCAAATGCTCCGACCAGAAAACTTGCACAAGGGGGCACTCCCTCCACAGGTGGAACCAATACCCCCTCTGGCGCACTCCCTGGGGCAGAGGGGGGAAATACCACAAAACATTTTGGACAACTTCTCTGGCGGGAGGAGCCATGTATGGAGGATCTTAAAGTTGTGCTCATTAGCCGTCGTATAAAGGGAACCAGACAGAAGCCCCCCACAGATCTTAGACCGCAGATCATCCTCCAACGGGTCACCCCACTTTTCCTCCCAGTACCTCCTAAAACCCTGTCTACCCTCAAGCTGGGCTGAGATTAAAATGTTATAAATCTTGGAAAGGGAACCTCTCCTCATGGTAGCCTCCACCAACCAACTTTCCAAAGGTTTGAGGGGGGTGCACCAAGGATGCCCCCTACTTGGGGCCAGTCAGGAGCCCTTTCACACGGAGAAAGTCAAAAATTGAGATCGGGTGGTCTCCCATGAAATTCGCCAAAGTGGGATACTCGATAAAGGCACCATTCCGGAATAACTGCGCAACCCGCTCTAGACCCATATTGGACCACTTCTGGGTGTCTTTAAAACCCCTCTTCCCCAGATCAAAAGGGGGGCCCCATAAAGAAGACAGGGGAGAGGGCCATGAAGAAAGGGGCACATTGGACCTATCTTGTGCTCCATAGCCGCCGTATAAAGGGAACCAGACAGAAGCCCCCCACAGAGCTTAGACCAGACATCATCCTCCAACGGTTCACCCCACTTTTCCTCCCAGTACCTCCTAAAACCCTGTCTACCCTCAAGCTGGGCTGAGATTAAAATGTTGTAAATCTTGGAAAGGGAACCTCTCCTCGTGGTAGCCTCCATCAACCAACTTTCCAAAGGTTTGAGGGGGTGCACCAAGCACCAAGGACGCCCCCCACTTGGGGTCAGTCAGGAGCCCTTTCACACAGAGAAAGTCAAAAATTGAGATCGGGTGGTCTCCCATGAAATATCGCCAAAGTGGGATACTCAATAAAGGCACCATTCTGGAATAACTGCGCAACCCGCTCTAGACCCATATTGGACCACTTCTGGGTGTCTTTGAAACCCCTCTTCCCCAGATCAAAAGGGGGGGCCCATAAAGAAGACAGGAGAGATGGCCAGGAAGAAAGGGGCGCATTGGACCTATCTTGTCTCCATAGGGACCACAGGACTGACAACGTCAGATGGGTTCTAACACCCTTCGGGAGGTCCGCCGCCAGGGCCCACAACAAGTCTCTTACTTTCCTAGGATGGGTATGGGTATCTTCAATGTATGACCAGTAGGTTCGCATTTCGTCCCTCATGTGCTCCAACATGACCCTTAGCTGCGCAGCCTTGTAGTATAAACGGAAGTCCTGGAGCCCAATGCCTCTGTGGGACTTCGGCAGGGTTAAGGGGGTAAATTTGACTCTTGGCCTCTTCCTGTTCCAAATAAAGCGCAGCGCCATGGATTGCAGGGCTCTGAAGAACGAACCTGGAATTACAGTAGGAAGGGCTGAAAAAAGGTACAGGAGGTGGGGTAAAATGTTCATCTTTAGGGATAACATGCGCCCAAACCATGAGAGCATCAGAGGAGTCCAACGCTTCAGGTCCGAACATATCTTGGAGAGAACCGGAGGAAAATTAAGCTCAAAGAGGTTTCCCAAATCTCTCGGAAGCAGGACCCCGTAGTATGGCGTAGCTATGCGTTCGACTCTAATACCTCCCACCTCATCCTTCCCTTCAATGGACCCATCAACGGCCCCATCGGCTTGAGAGATGATTTTGCTAAATTAATTTTTAGCCCCGAAAAAGCCCCAAACAAATGAATAAGATTCAAAAGAGTTGGGAGAGAGTGATCCTCATTGCTCATATAGACCAAGATGTCATCTGTAAATAGAGATAGTTTAAAGTCTAAATCCCCACAACTAATCCCAGTAATCTGGTGGTGTTGTCTTATATCTATAGCTAAGGGCTCCAGTGCGAGAGTGTACAGGAGGGGGGATAAGGGACAACCCTGTCGGGTCCCACAGGAGAGGGAAAACGGAGCTGAGACCGCTTCGTTGACAGATACCCTGGCAGATGGGTCATTATAGAGAGCGGAGATCCACCCACAAAATCTTACTCCTAAACCCATCCTTCTCAGGACTTTCCCCATATAGGACCATTCAACACGGTCAAAGGCCTTTTCAGAATCCAACAACAACATGTAGGCCTGCACATTGTTACTACCCACTTCATGCATCAAATCAAGGGTTTTCCTAATATTGTCGGAGCCCTGCCTCCCAGGGATAAACCTGACTTGATCACCATGAACAAGTGAGGGGAGATGCTGGGCCAACCTATTCACAAGGAGTTTCGCAAGAATTTTTACATCGGTATTTAATAATGAAATGGGACGATAGGATTGGCATTTCAACGGGTCTTTCCCCTCTTTAGGAATAACCACTATGTGGGCCGAAAGCATAGAAGGGGGAGTTTCCCTGAGATAAGCACCTTGTTAAACAGTTTGGATAAGAAAGGGGCCAAAGCAGAACCAAAGGACTTGTGAAAGAGAACAGTGAAGCCATTGTCGCCAGGGGTGGTCCCCCCCTTCATAGCGCCAATTAGCGTCTAACACCTCTTGAGGTGTAATGGGCCCCTCTAAAAGATCTGCCTTTTCTAAAGGGAGGCGAGGTATCAGAAGCGAGTCAAGAAACTGATCGGCCTCTGGGCTCTCCTCCGTGCACTCCGATGCATAGAGGTGCTCATAGAAAGCTCGGAATTGTTCAGCTATCCCCGGGTCATCGAGCCACACTCCGCCCCCCGGGGGACACAGTGCGTCCACCCACCTACTGCTTCTGAGTTCACGTAATCTGCAGGCACATATTTTATCCGCTTTCTCCACCTTCTCCATGTATTTTTGTTTGAGGAGAGACAATTTCCTCTCAGTTTGCCCAACCATAAGGGAGTCTAGTTTTGCCTTAAACTGTTGTAGTTCAGCCCCTTTACCAGGAAGCACTTGGGAACGGAGTTTAACCCCTGGTTGTATCTCCTTTATTTTCTCTCTGAGGGATTTCTCCTCCCCAGTTCTAAGCCTCTTCCTAGGCGTGCCCAGTCCAATCAAAACACCTCGAATTGTAGCCTTGAAGGCTTCCCATACTCCCGCTCCACCCACCTCCTCATTGTCGTTAAGTTCGAAAAACTCCTTGATATTCGCAGAGAGGGACTGGGTGATCTCCTTATCTTTCAGCAAGAGGTCATTACATGTCCACCTTGAGGGCATAGGGTGCCCCGGAGAGATACCCACATGAACCCGGACCAGGTCGTGGTTCGACCACGGGACCAGCTCCACCCCGAACCCTGTGATACACTCCTGCAAGGTCCTGTCCAGTAAACCATAATCAATCCTTGAAAGGGATGAGTGCGGGTTGGAAAAAAAGGTAAAAAAAGGATTCTGGTTGTGTCTAGTCGGATGGGAATCAACTAATCCCAATGTCTCGTTAGTTGCCAGAAATGATGCAGCCATTCTCTTCTGGACCTGTAGGTCTATACACGGGCGAAGAGACTTTCTATCCCATTCAGGGTGAAGAACCATGTTAAAATCTCCTCCCACCAGGAGAAGCCCCTCCGCAAAACCCATAATCTTTGTTTTAATCTCATCCCAAAAGTGGTCTTGGGCCTCATTAGGGGCATAGATAGACACCAGGGTAACCTTTCTCCCTCTAAGCTCTCCCTTCACCATCACAAATCGGCTATTTGGATCCGCTCAATGTGCTCTTGCGCTGAAATGGGCTCTGGGGGAGATGAAAATCTCCACTCCTCTTCTCTTGGTCGGTCGGGGCATAGGCCTGAAATATTTCTTGAATCGACCTAGATCTAAGGGCCATCTCCCTCCCCCTTGCCCAATGAGTTTCCTGCAGAAATAAAAAATGTAATTTTAATCTATTGAATTCCTTCATCACCAGTGATCTCTTACTCAGGGTATTCAGCCCCCGAACATTTAGCAAACCCAAAGTCAGCGAAAAGAGAGAGTCAGCCATTAAGTGGTCTAAGATCACTGCAGGGCCCTGTGACAGGGGCAGCGTGCCCTGAATCTGTCCCCGGGGCTCTCTTTTCTAGCAGATTTCCCACATGCAATGCTTTCAAAGAACTCAGTCTCCTGACCAAAAATTGTAAACAATAGTGAGCCCAACAAGATAGAACTTCAAGTCCCCAACATGCGCTTGGTAACAAACATCCCCACTCCGTAAATACAAACCAGAACCAATAATCAATTTCCCCTGGATTACTCGAGGCCTGCATGCTGGAAGGTCGGGGGCCTGCCAAAACCTCTGCAGAACCTGTGTCCCCTGTCCATCCAAAGCACCAGCAAGCACCCACAACCTGCACACAACCCACCGCTCTCCCCCGTGGCACCCTGGACACACCCACCAGACCAGCATCAGGCCACGTCAATGCCAGTGATACCTCACCCTTCCTAGCCGGTCTGGGGGGCCTCAGAAGATGGACTGCCACCACCTAAAGAACTGTTCTTGACGTGCAACCTACTGTAGCAAAATCAGTAGCAGGGGGCATCCAGCGGGAGGACCAGATGTTTTTGTGCAGGAAAGTAGACTTTCAGTTAACCTGAGGCAAAGGAGAAATCAGCTGAGCTCTTGCAATAATACTAGACTGAGCGCCTTGAAGATGACACTAGGACCATTATTGAGGAGGGAATTTTAGATGGTGTACGTTCTATTGAACGATTCCCTGGCCTGCGTGGGGCTATGTCTCTTTTTTTTTTTTCCTTTCGTTTCCCTTCCCTTCAATGCAGCACAGGTCCCGCACTCCAGCCAGACAGAGGCCTCGGGGGAGGGCTTCTCCCTCCACCGTCACTCCCTGCAAGTAGAGGTAAAACTTCCCAGTCCACGATTTATGCACAGGGGACTCTACTGTCCCCCCTGCCCGGTGATAGGAGGGGGCCCCAGCCAGCTGCCTTCCGAAACATGCTCCAGCAGCGTGGCACCAAACCCAGCCGCCTGCTCGGCATCCACAGTCCGGGTGCAGAGGGATTCCACACTCCTCCGCCTCCTCCTTCCTGCTCACCTTCAGACTCGACAGGAGGTGAGGGCTTCCCCCAGGTCCAAACACCCCGCTGGTCTGCCTTCACCAGGACGCCGACCGCGTCCAGGCACGGCCAAGCAGCGGCCACACAACACCTCGTTGCCCCGCGCCGGGCGCCCGAGTCGTCCTCTGTTGCCGGATACCGTCCACAATCCGGCGACCAAGCTCCCCGCTCGCAGGTTTCCTCTGGCTGCGAGCGCGCAAGAGAGGCTCCTGCCCCTCCCCCACCACCAACAGGTAGGACACTGCTCGGTTCCTTCGGCCGGCAAGCCACTCTACTAATCCCGCTCACAACAGGGAACAGGGGTGCTCTCAGGAGCTTCGGCACCCTCAGGCCACAAAATCACGCTCCGACGCCGCACTTCAGTATCAGGAAACCATGGAGAGGGACGTGGTCGATTCCCGGGTGCTGTGGGAGCTCAATTTTTAAAAATAGGCACCCCGGGACGGAGACCAACCGAGATTCTTCAGCTCATCTCGGCGCCCCCTGGCCGCTCCCCTCTCGTGTATTTTAATGTGATTTTTTGAACTCTGTGTTTCTTTTGGTTATGGAGCCTGACAACCTCCATAGGCATCATCTTTTACATTATGTCACAAATCACCTGCAGTGCGGTGGCATAGGGAATTCTTCCAGATGTCCCCAAGGTTTAAATACCTTCTCTGGGAAAAACTACTGTTTCCCAGAGCAGTAAAGCGAAATTGACTTTACTTACATTTGTAACTTTGTAGGCCGAGCACACACTATCTTAAAATTGCTGGAGGCCCTATCCAGATGGTTTCAATACTACCAGATCTCATCCAGTGCAACAATCTGGCTGTAAGAATAACTGCCAGTGTACAAAGTGAGGTGCCTAGGGGAGTCCTGCCGGGGAATGACTTAAACACTCTAGGAGGTGTATCAAGCACCCCCAGCCCTCCCAGTAAAAGGAAGCAGGAGCAGACTATGAAGGCCAGAGAGCTCACTTTAAATGACTCTCAGCCTCAACATTGTTGGTCCCTTAGAGCCTCCAACATCTTCAGGCAACCGATTTATATTGGTTGTGGTAGACCATGCTACCAAGTATCCTGAAGCTATACCTATGAGGACTGCTATTCCTCAGGCAGTGGCTTAGGCCCTACTTGGTATTTTTACCAGAGTAGGTTTTACAAAGGAGGTTATCTCTGACAGCAGATCCAATTGTATGTCCCCAGTACATGCAAGCCATGTGGAAAAACTGTGAAGTAACCTACAAGTTCTCAACAGCCTCCCATCCTGAAACCAATGGGTTGGTCGAGAGGTTTAATAAAACTATGAAGAGCATGATAGGTGCTTTAGAAGAACCCCTTAGAAGAAAGTGGGACCTTCTAATGCCATGCCTTCTCTTTGCTTATAGAGAAGTCCCTCAAGAAGGGGTTGTATTCAGTCCCTTTGAGCTCCTCTATGGTGATCCGGTTAGAGGTCCATTGGCCCTGATCAAGGATGGGTTGGAAAATGCTCCTTCCCACAAGCCAGTGAGAGTCACTGACTATGTGTTAGGTCTCTGAAGGAGAATGACACACACGATGACAGAAGCTTCAGATAACCTGAACGCAGTTCAGGCTCTTGCGAAGCATTGGCATGACCAGAAGGCCAACATAGTTGAGTTTACACAAGACCAGCTAGTTCTAGTTATAGTACCTACAAGGCAGAGGACCTTACAGGACAAATGGATTGGACCCTTCAAGGTTGTGGTAAGACTTGGAGAGTGGAGAGGTCAATTACTTGGTGAACTTTGGCAATCCTAAGGAGGCCCGAAGGGTCTTTCACACCAACTGCCTAAAGGCCTGTCTCTAGACCAGAACTGGGAGCTTTGCTCTTAGCATCTGCTCAGGAGGAAGAGAGTGAGCCTCTACCTGACCTCCTCAGGGGACAACCTTTAGGTGAAAAGATATTCTCTCCAGAAAGTATGACCGACTGGACTAAGGAGATTCACCAAGGGGTGTATTAAATCCTCCTGTACCTTAGTCTTGGGGGGACAAGTGTTAGGGAGAATTCTCAGAAATGTGCTAATTCCCTCCACCTTAGCGACCCCTAGCAATTTTGCTAGATTTTGAGGACTTGATTTTATTTTAACATGGAGACAATGAGACCTTTTGTCCCACTCTCTCATGTATTTTAATGTGATTATTTTGAACTCTGTGTTTCTTTTGGTTATGGAGCCTGACAAACTCCATAGGCATCATCTTTTACATTGTGTCACACAGCACCTTCAGTGCAGTGGCACAGGGAAGTCTTCCAGATTTTCCTAAGGTTTAAATACCTTCTCTGGGCTAAACTACTGTTTCCCAGAGCAGTAAAGTGAAATTGACTTTACTTACATGTGTAACTTTCTAGACCCAGCACACACTATCTTACAATAGGGTGCTGGAGGGGTTACTTGGTATCCCCTTTGTTTAGCTTCTTGTGTAACACATGTTTTGTTACCCTTTCCTCACAGAATGGCTGGTGGCAGTGGTTTACTTTTAACTATTGTGGTGTGCATTTACCGCGAGCTGCGTTCGCAGCTGCAGTACAGCACCCAGGGGTGCCATTTTTGTAAAAATGGCCCTGGTCTTCTTTTTTTGCCATTTCTTTGTGGAAAGGTCCTTCTTGATATTTACTCTGTGTGCTAAACCAAGTTGGGTGTAACGCTCACCTGATTCTCGCAGAGGCGCCGGTCTTGACTGGGCGACTACCGTATCTTCAAAGGTGATGTGTAGCGCCCGGTTGGCTCTTTGGGCTGGACCTCTGTGCACTGTATGCCTGACGTGTAGAGTAAGATGTCTGCAGATAGAAAATATGGGGTTAATGAACTGGGGTTATTGGGGTGTCCCTATCTCTTTCCTCTTCTCCTCTCCTGTAGACCCCCAAAGGTTAACGCTCTCACCTTAGGTAAGTGAATGCCGAGCTCTCCATCTGCCTCGGGGCAGGGTGCTGTAGCCAGTTTCTGCACTGGATAGGTAGCGCAGGCCTCTTGACTTCAGAGGACTGCTGTCCGTCGTTTACTGCACGAACGGTAAGTTTCGAGTCATTCAAATGTCTTTTTAAAGTCTTTAGTAATGATGTCTCTTGTTTTGCAGGGTTCCGGCGATGGCGGATGACGGGCTGAAGTGAGTTGAAGATGGAGCCCGTGTGATGAATAGAAGCGCCTGGAAGCACGTGAGTAAGCGCTTGTTGCCTGCTTCACGATGCGCTCTAACTGTCTTTTTATTTTGCAGGTACGAGTTCGGAGCGGCTGCAGGGTGCCGAAATACCCACTGGATTAGATGTGGAAAGGAGTAATGGCACTTGAGTATTAAAGTTCCCCAATGTCTTTAAACGCACCTTGTTTTGTCTTTCAGATGCGGATGCAGCGCCGAAGGCCTCCGGAGCGTGCGAAAAGTTGGTAAGCTTTTGTCTTTCAGATGCCGGAATGCAGTATGAAGACCTCCGGAGCGCACGATGAGTAGGTAAGCCTTTGCCTTTCAGATGCCGGAATGCAGTGTGAAGACCTCCGGAGCGCAAGAAGAGTAGGTAAGCCTTTGCCTTTCAGATGCCGGAATGCTAACCTGTTCTTTCTTGTCTTTATAGGTGTTGCTGAAGACTGGATTCAGGATGGTAAGCCTTTTTCCTTAGGCCCAGGACTGGATGCAGAAGACACGATGAGCGTCCTGCTGCAGAGGGTGCAGAATAACGCAAAGCAAGATTCATCCACCGGGTGTGGTTTAAATAGCCTCCTGTAGTGCTTAGGTGTCTCCTTCCACAGCCACGCCTAAGTAAGAAAAGAGTTCCTGGTAAGAAAAGAGTTCCTGCCTTCCAGAAGAGTTCCAGTGTTCTAATTCTAGGGAGTGGCTCCAGCCCCACCCAACAGGAAAAGTAGTTCCAAACAGAAGAGGATCAGAGGCTCAACTGGCAGGCAAGTAAGCAGCATGGTCTGCTGCAGGTAAGTCCACCCAAGCATTATGAGCCCGGCGCTTCCAGAGCTGGGACTGGGCATATTTATGAGCCTGGTGCCACTGGCGCCAGGACTGGGTCCAAAAGGTCCCAATTGGGACTGGTTGGCACTCGGAACCTGGGTTATGGATCTGCTTCCAAGGGAGTTGGGAAAACCCTGACCTTTTGGAAGCAGAGATCATGACATTGGGTCCCTTTGTTCACTTTGCTTTTGGTGGGATTCACGGGTGAAGCCCGCCTCTGGCTCCAGGGTGTCCGGCGTGGGCAGGAAGTAAGGGAGGTGCCCGAAACTCCCTGTGCTTTATCTCCTATGAGACCCCAAATGCACTCTGTGGTGATTGGCTGGCTGACTGTCCGGCAAGGACAGCCACCCTATTGGGTGACTGACAGCTAGACTGGAATGAATGGGAGAAACCTGATTAAAAGGTGAGGCTTTTGGCTTGGAAGGCAGAGTCGACCACTGGACGAAGGAAGCAAAGAAGAACTTGAAGAGGACACCTGCAGCATCCCCTGGACCATTGGTTTGCCCGGTGAAGTCCTGATGATGTGCTGAAACTCCAAATTCGTATCGACACAGAAGCTCCTGCAAGGACGACTTCTCCCCTTGAGTTGGTGGGACCAATCAAATCCAAAGTAAGCCACCTGGACATCTTCTCGGAGCGGGTTGAATTTCCACAGAGTTGCTGCTGGAAACCGAATAGCCAGGGAGAGGAACACCAGATTGTATGTGTTGCTTTTAAGTTGGCCAGGAGCTCCAGGAAGAGCCTCTAGACTCCCAGGAAGCAGGAATGTCCGAGCATGAGCCCCCTCAACAGAGTGTGGGACCCCAGAAGCAAGGAAAGTTCATCTCGACAGCCAGGAACCGTAGTGTTGCTATTTCGGGTAGTCGCGACGAGCTGAAACACCAAAGTGCCACTTCTTTGAAGATTGCCGGTTGCGACCGGTGACCATCCCACTGCTGAGCAGGAGTTCCCAGAAGTCCTCCCTCTTGTCCACACGACTGAGGCCCAAGAACAGTCAGATCTGCAGAGCTGAACAGGAATAGGAGTCATCTGCTGCATTTTTCCTTCAATCCAAAGGTACTTAATTCTTATTGTAGAGTTGCTTGCATCTTTTACTAATCACAAGTATAAACAGCTTGTTAACCTACATTTGATTCTTCTTTTCTTCAAAGACTTCTAAAACATTGTGCAAAGACTTTTCTACTTACCTACCAGAAGTGCTTTAGCTCAAATGGACTTTTGCCCATTGACTTTGGCTTAGCCTGTTGCACTGAATGACTCTGCTTAGGGGATCCAAATGTATTTTCCTGCTTAAGAATATGTGTGATCTCTTGTTTGTTCTAATAACGTTTTTCTTTGACAAATTCCTAAGAATGTTCTAAATGCTACAGGAAGAAATTAATGTCCCCAGCAGCCAAGCTATTGAAGTAACCTGAGAGTGTAGGTTGTGACTGTGGGACATCCCAAAAGGGTCTTTACTGATTTAGAAACTAAGAGTGTGTAGTTTTGGAGTGTATTTGCGTGTTGCTTTTATAATGCTCCCTTCTGAAGAAGGCTTATTCTGACTGATACATAAATTAATAATTGTTTATTCAAGAAACCTTGTGTGTGTTTATTTCAATATGTGTCACTATGAATCTCTGTGTAACTCCCCTACAGCTCACATTGACCCCTCTGCTCAACATGCTACCAACCTGGGTAGTACAGACATATACCAAAGGTTGGGTTCCTCATGCCAGGAGGTCAGGGTTGTTGTAGTGTACCCACAGGGTACTGCATACAATCTTGCCTAACACTTCCAACTTGCTGTGAAGGGTTCTGATTTCAAAGTAGGATCTGGAGGGATTGAAGGCACCCCTAAATGCCCCTATCAATATGGTGCATAAGCCCCAGGTGTACCCGAGGCACTACCTCTAAAGAGAGTCTCAAGTGGCTTGTTAATGAAAGGTGAGAAGTCAACTTTGGAGATATGATCATTTAGGCCCTATATTTATAAAACTGATCTGAGAATCCTACCTATAAAACTATGTCTCCTGATTCCCCTATCACTCTACAGTGTTGTAAAATCCCAAAGTTCATCTACACCTAAAGGACAGACCGTGGGGCCTTGCCTTGAAAACTATGTCTAACCTAATGGGTTGATTGAGGGAGATTCAGGGATCTTTGACGTCCAGAAAGAGAGGGAGTAAAAGAGCAAATAACACTGGCAGTCGTCTTGGGATTCAAGGGGCTAGTTATACAGACATATAAAGGCCCCTTTCCTCTAACCGCAGGTTGACAAGCCTCAGCCATTCCAAAAGAGATTGAACCTTAAAATGGAGTGCCCAGGGGCTGACATCCCAGAAGAGTGCTCCAAGCCTCATCTTTTATTCAAGGAATGATCGATATAAGGTTTTTTCTCCTTCGAGAGGGAGGTCACAGACCCAATGACAGTTCTAAGTTTCCTCATCACAGGATTCTGTGTCCATTCCAGCACAAGCAGGGTAAGAACAACTGTTGTTGAGGCCCCAAACCCGAGGCCTAGTGAACAGTCCCCCAAATCTGCTCCCCAGCAGCATCTCTTACCCACAGTGCAGGCTTCAGAAGACTTGGCACTGCAAGCAGAAGCAATGTTTACCTTATTTCCAGGCAATGCAGAAACACCCCTGCCTCCATCTTATGAATAGGCTGTCCAAATGGGTATGTATATTTCTTGGGATTTTCATACATTTTTTGTTAGGGTGATTATTGAGACAAATGAAAAGGGTGGATAGCCCAATTTCACTTTATCAGAAGTGATTTTTTTGCTGAATCACTGTCAGAGGCATATTTCAAGCACAAAACGCGGTCATTCTTAGGTTCCCAACAAGCTCTTTGCTTTTATACCAGCATTGGTTTCCCTGAAGACACGGGGTGCTGCTTGCTTTAGGCTGAGGCTCCACCCATCAGCCACACCCACATAAAAAGCAGGCAGTGGGGTTCATAGAGTGCATTTTTCCTAATATCCTTCACTGAGCACTATAGATGCTTTACATACAAGTCACCGACGTAGTCAAGCCATTTCTACACAAAGGCATTTATCAACAATCCCATGTCTGGAGCTAAAAGGAGGGGATGCAGACAATGAAGAAAAAAACGGTCAGAACCAGTGATGCTCCTTGAAACAGTGGCCAAGTGCAACACGTAGGCCCATATTTACATCTTGGGTGTGGATTGGGCCCAGTGGAATCCAGGACATGCCTCCCTCCACAGTCCGCCCTGCCTGATTTAAATCGTTGAGGTGGAATCTCAGCAGAAGCCAGGAACCCTTGCCCACCCTACCAATGTTGCCCTGGGTATTCAGCAGTGGGCTTGTGAGGGGGTTGATTGTGGGGACTCTATCTCGCAAGATCACGGACCTATGATCTTGCAAGATTTGCGGACTGCGAAGCCTGCAAAAGAGACAAAGAGAGGAAGAAACCGCTAGAGGCTGCAAGGCTCATTCAGCCACAGCGATCCTCCTGCCCTCAGGACTACAGATGGTGCACGGCCAGCCCTCCAAGGCCCCAAGACAGCCAGAGCATAATACCAAGGCTGAGGGTAGCCTCCTGGGTGCTCTGGCTGTCCTAAGTGTGTTAATGCCAGCACACTCACATGTAGTGAAGACAACTACATGACTGGACTGCTCCACAGTGAGTAAATACCCCAGCACTGCCCAGAACTTGAAATATCTTATATCTGATGTAATAAGAGGTGTCTCAATAAACACCCTTGAATGCAATCTGTGTCCTGTCATATGTCTAGGCCTCTACATAATTGGCGATGAGGACTAAGACCCACCTGGACAGACCATGCAGGGCGCCACGCTGGCCCTCGCTTTCCTCCCCTCTCCAGGCACCCCCACCATACCTTGGAAGCAATGGAACCTTTGTTTTCCACTTACCCGGAGGCACTGGGCGGGACTGAATACACACCGGCCAGGAAGAAAGCCATGCTGCTCAACGCCATGGGGGTAGAAGGGCAGCACATATTTGCAGGGCTCAAAGCCATGCCCGTGACGGACAGTGATGATGTCTATAAGGAGGCGGTCTGCCGCCTTGGGAAGAGATTCACAAAGAAAATGTAGTACTTCACAGACTCAAATTCTATACCAAGAAGCAAGAAAGCAATGAGCCCTTAGACGACTACATCACCAGAATGAGGAAACTAGCAGCATCGTGTGGGTTTGGCGACAACATCGAGCAAGTCATCTGCGACATGCTGGTAGTCCATACGAACTCTAGAAAGGTGCAGGACAAGATTATTCAGGAGAAAGAGAATGACCTGGATAAAACAGTACAGATTGCCAGGGCTGTAGAGGAAACCACAAGCAGGTGCAAAGAAGTTGGAGGGTCATCACCAGTCCCCGAACTGACCACCCTACAGTGGAGAGAGTGTAGGGACAGACAGCCCTGTGATGCCGCCAGAGATAAGACTCCCAAACAGAGAGAAGCACCAAAGTGCTATAGGTGCACCAGCACCAAGCACATGGCAAGAGACCCGGACCGCCCAGCCAGGAATAAAGAATGCTCCAAATACAGATATTTTGGCCACATGGCTGCAGCATGCACTTGGCAAGGAAAAGCTGTCACCCATGTCGACAGTGACAGGGGCTCTGGCGACGACAACGACCGTCACGACTAGCCCATGGTGATCATGGTCAACTCACCCCAATCCAGGAGAGAGAAACCCCACTGCGTCATGAAAGTGGATGGCATGGAGATACTGGTTATGGCAGATTAAGGGTTGGACCTCACCATCCTCCCCATCCAGACATACAAAGAAATTATGGGATGGGATCAAGTCGAAATCAGGAGCACCAGCCAGAAACCAACAGTCTTCTGAGGGGCCACCATGGACCTTCTAGGAAACATAAAGGCAAAAATTGAATTCAAGGACAGGTCCGCCACCACGAAAGTATACTTCTCGTTCCAGGGCCCAGCTGTGTTGGGATGGGATGACCAACATAAGCTTAGCATACGGCTAGACCCCAACACCCCCGATCAAGTTCTGCTGGTCTCAGCAGGAGGAGTGCAGGGCCTGAGAAAAGCATTTCCTGGCTTGTTCTCCAAAAAGCCAAGGAAAATAAGAGACTATGTACACAAGATTCGCCTTAAACCGAATGCAGTTCCAGGGAAGCACAAGGTCAGATCAGTTCCTTACCACAGCAAGGGCAGCACTAGAAGCTCAACTCCAGAAGACGGTCAAAGAAGGCACCATATAGACATTGTAATCCTCCAAATGGCTGAGCCCGGTGGTACTCATAAAAAAAACCTTTCAATGAGCTGAGAATCTGCATAGACCTACGCAGTTTGAACTTGGAAGTGGTCACAGGTAGCTTTCCACTTCCCAGCATCAATGAAATAGTACTCATGATGAAAGAAGCAACCATATTTACAAGGCTTGACATGCGAGATGCATACCATCAAATAAGCCTGCACAAGTCCTCAACCCCGCTTTCTGCCTTCATCACCCCTTTCGGCACATACCAATACACACATATGCAGTTCAGCCTATCCTCAGCAGCATCAGCTTTCCAGAGGATGATGAACTCTGTATTGCATGGCATTGCAAATGTTTCGTACTTCCAGGACAACATCCTGGTATATGCCAAGGACACAGCAACTCACGACGAAGCCCTGAACGAAGTATTGAGCAAGCTACAAGACGCGGGCATCCACTGCGCCATGAAAAATACATATTCGGCGCTGGAGAAGTTTTATACCTGGGCTAGCGCATCTCGAAAGAAGAGGTAAACCCCAAGAAAAACATGGCCGAAGCCATAACCAATGCCCTGGCCTCGATATCAAAGGACGAACTTCGGTCTTTCCTGGGGCTCGCAGAATACTATGCAAAGTTCATCCCCAGATTCTCTGAAACTACATCACCCCTGAGGGAGCTCCTAAAAAATTGTGCAGCCTACACATGGGAATGCCAAAAAGATGAGGCATTTGCGGAGATCAAAAAAATGATCCTGCATGCACCCTGTCTCAAACCTTTCAATCCCGAAAGGGAATCATGCATCACAACAGACGCAAGTGCCTATGCTTTAGACACAGTCTTAAAAAGAAAAAAGGCAACACAGAAAATATTTTGGCTTTTGCATCCAAAGCACTATCCACATCGGAGAAAAACGACTGCACCGTGGAAAAAGAAATGCTGGCGTGTGCCTGGGCCATGGAATACTTCAGGTCGTACATTTGGGGCACAAAATTTCGTCTGATTACCGACCACAAGCCCTTAATACACATGCTGAGCCCTGGTGGTACCAAAATAGCCACTCCGAGACTGGCCAGAATTGCCCACGAAGCTCCAAGAGTATACCTACAAAATCACCCATATTGCAGGCTAGAAGAATGCCCAAGCAAACTGCATGTCCAGGCTACTCGACCAAATCACCCCTGGGACCACGTTCCTCCAAGAAAAATGTGTGGTGGCTTCCATAAGTGACCTGAGAAACAGGGACTTCTTGGAGATGAGCGAGCAACATTGGCAAGAAGAAATGGAACAAGATGGCGTGCTGGACCGAGTAGCAGAGTGGGCCTGTGAGTGATGGTCCAATGAGAGAACAGTCTCTGAAAGTCTTTGCTCATATTGGAAAGTCAGTGATGAGATCACAGTGATGAACAGCTTGGTACGGAGAGTTGACTGTGTCTTTCCCCGGACAGGAATCTGCACAGTAATACTATGCAGAGCACATTCAGGGCACTTGGGCAGCAGCATGATGAGACGCAGAGTACGCCACGCCTATTGGTGGCCCGGAATGGATCAAGAAATAAGGGCGATGATTGAAAGGTGCCACGAGTGCACGAACGGTAACAAGCGGCTCACAGTGAGACAGGCAAACATGGTACCCACGGGAATCCCACACGGCGTATGGTACAAATTAGGATTGGACTTCTCGACCCGCTGGATGGCATGTCAGCAGATCACAAGTATGGAGTAGTAATGGTGGACTACTTTTCCAAGTAGGTAGAAGTCGAATTCGCACCAGACATCACCACAAGCACAGTCATTGAAGTGCTCAGCGCCGTCTTCTAGAGGGAGGGGCTCCCTGAGGAGTTCATAACCGACAACGGTGTGCAGTTAGTCTCCAGGGAAATGGGGAAATTCCTGAGGAAGCACAACATCCGCCAACTGACGGCAAGTGTGTACCAACCGCAAGCAAATGGACTAGTGGAAAGACTGCACCGTTTTAACAAAGGCGCTCTGCAAATGGCCGCTGTGTCAGGCCTAGAACCACACAAGATAGTGAAAGAGGCCATTGAGGCCCACTGCATCATGCCAAATGCAATCACTAGGGTGTCCCCATTTCAATTGTTGAGGGGTGATGGGCTCCATCCATGCTAGTACTGCCATGACTACATCAAGTCAGAGAGGATGAAGATGTTGACATGAGAGATATTCGTTCCGCATGCAAAGGAACAACAAAGCAATGAAATCCCTACACAACAAACGCCAGGCGGCCCATCGCACAGAGGTCAGTGAAGGCGACCTCGTAAAGATATGCCTGCCCCACAAAGACACCACTACAGTTCCAAATATAGCAGGGCAATAGAAGTAGCCAGCAAAGTGACCAACCATGTCCATACCAGCGATGGAAGACGATGGAATCTGGAAAGAGTGGAAATGTACCGCAAGAGAGCATCCACCAACCACCCCTCCATGAAAGCAGGAAGCGGCCATGACCAGTAGGGTTTGGTCAGTGACCACCAACACTCAGGAACCAACGACCAAAAAGAACACGTTTACCTCAGCCCCCAACCCAGTCCCAAGAGCCACACTGGGAGGCGACCCCAAAGGATCTCACACCACCCGACACGCCACACACCACCCAAGACCCAGGCCTCATTCCCAGCCTGGACAGACCCTAAAGGGATAGAAGGAAGCCAACCAGGTTCACTGACTATGCCTTGAATTAACATCCACTTTTTCCCACCAAGGGAGGTGTGTGAGGACTCTGTCTTGTGAGATCACAGACCTATGATCTTGCGAGATTTGCGGAGCACGAAACCCGCGAAAGAGACAAAGAGAGGAAGAAACTGCTGGAGGTTGCAAGGGTCAGTCAGCCCTGGCACTCCTCCTGCCCTCAGTACTACAGATGGTGCAGGGCCTGGCCTCCGAGGCCCCAAGACAGCCAGAGCATAATACTAAGGCTGAGGACAACCTCCTGGTTGCTCTGGCTGTCCTGAGCGTTTTAATGCCAACACACTTACATGTAGTGAAGATAACTACATGACTGGACTGCTCCACAGTGAGTAAATACCCCATCCCTGTCCAGAACTTGAAATACCTTAGATCTGATGTAAGAGGCATCGCAATAAACACCCTTGAACGCAATCAGTGTCCTGTCATATGTCTAGGCCTCTACAGTGATCAATGGTGAAACCGCCTTGTTTCAAACATGACTGTCATCATTGCAAGGGGTCTATGGATGCAAGCCTGTCCTGGTTTTTGGATAAAGGGAAGGTTACCAGTATGAGATAATTTAATATTGATGGGGGGCAACAATTATAAAGCAAGCAAACATAAAAATAAATAGCATTTTGCATTCCATTCAACTGACATCCCAGGCTGGGTTTGAACCCCCAACCTTTCAATTACCAGTTTGAGCCACACATACTGACTGTGAAACCAAACAGATAGTAAAGCATGTAATATTAATCAGAGCGTTGCTAATGAGATGATTACATTAAAAATCAAACCGCACAGTTTACTTGCAGGATAGCAGTTCTGCCCTGGAAAAATTACAAACTGGATAATAGCAACTCAATGACATTTTCCCAAAATGATAGATCATAAATAGCAATCCAGCATCATGATCCGAGCGAGAAATCAAAAACTAATAATCCTCTGAGGTTAGCTAAAAAGGACAAACAAAACAGAATGAGTAAAAGGGATCAAAGCTGTGAAGTGGATAAAAAGAATAAGTTGTATGAGAGCAGTAAAGTGGCTGAAATTAATGAAATGGATGAAATAAATGTAATGGACAAGAGGATCAGTGGACAAGTGGAATAACGTGGATAACAGCAATTCAACTAACCCAAACTATAGATCATAAATAACAATAAAATAAATAACAATCCAACATCAAGATCCAAACGAGAAATTGAAAGCTAATAACCTCTAATGTCAACTAAAAAGGACAAAGAGAATAGAATGAGTAAAGTGGATCAAAGCAATGAAGTGGATAAAAAGAATAAATTGTATGAAAGCAGTAAAGCGGTTGAAATTAATGAAATGGATGAAATGATTGCAATGGACGAAAAGAACAAAATGGACGAGAGGAATAAATTGAAGAGGATGGAAAGATGAATACAGTATTAGTGCAAAGATAAATGGCATGGAATGTAAGAGTGCATGACATAAATGGAACGAATAGAATAGACGATTCAAGTGCATGAGACGGGTGTATTGCATGAGACAGATGGAGAGCATGGAACAGATTGAGTGCGTGCGACAAGTAACATGGGCTGAACCGATAATGCGGGATGAATGGACGAAGTGAGTGGAGCGGATGAAGTCGGTGGAGCGGATGAAGTCGGTGGAGCGGATGAGAGTGTAGAGTGGATGAGAGCACAGAATGAATGAGGGCATGGAGCGGATGAGAGCGTGGAGCAGATGAGAGCGTGGTGCGGATGTAGGGTGTGGAGTGGATGATAGCATGGAGCGGATGTAGGGTGTTGAGCAGATTTAGGGTGTTGAGTGGATGTAGGGTGTGGTGGTGTTGAGCGGATGTAGGTTGTTGAGTGGATGTAGGGTGTGGTGGTGTTGAGCGGATGTAGGGTGTTGAGCAGATTTAGGGTGTTGAGCAGATGTAGGGTATGGAATTGGTGTGGAGCGGGTGTAGAGTGTGGAGCGGGTGTAGAGTGTGGAAAGAAAGAAGTGTGTGGAAGAAACTGGTGAGGTGGATGGAACGGATGTAGTAGGTCGACGAACGTATGACGTATGTGGATGGAACGGTTGAAACAAGGTGTATGGAACGGGTAAAGCATGTGGATGGATGACACATGGAGAAAGGATAACGTGGGTAGAACGAACGAAAGGAGCAGACCGGATGATGAAGGGATAACATGCATAGATCGGACGAAGTGCATTGATCAAAGGAATACATAGAACTGATCAAACTGATAGTGTGCATAGAACTGAGCAAGTACATGCAACAGATGGAATGCACGTAACAGATAGAGGGCATGGAATGGACACTGTACAAAAATTATTAAAGTGCAGGGAACGATATGAAGTGCATAAAATGGTTGGAGTGCATAAAATGGTGTGCATGGAACGGATTGGAGTGCATGGAACGGATTGGAGTGATGGGAATGGACGTAATGCATGGAACGGATGTAATGCATGGAACAGTCGTAGTGCATGGAACGGATGGAGTACATGGAACTATTGGAGTGTGCTCGATCTGAAGCACCTAAGGCAAACCACCATATCACATCTCCACTCTTACTCTCTTCTTTACACCACCACTCAACTAGAACACAGCGATACTATGACACCATTCGGTATAGCTGTTCTCATACCATCATTTGCCTCATACTCCCCATCACCCTAACTAAACACAGCTGGTTACACAGCCTCCAGACTAGGCGTTCTCCTCAGGCCTAATGCAGCCAGAATCGGTCTGGATAACAACCTGCCAGAACGAACACATACTCTTGATCTCTCAACCACCACACCTACCGCTAAGAAGCAGCTATCACACGAATGCCACACCAGCTGCACACATCCGGTGCTCACAAGCACCTTATGACTCTCTCTCTTCTCTCTACTGACTTGAACTTTGGTTCCAGAGGGTGTTCAACCTACCAGCGCCTTGAGATCATACCAATGTAACATAAGGCGCTATATAAATGCAAAGTAACAAAACATAACGTGCACATAAGGGAAGAAGCAGGGCAGGAGGTTCTGCCATGGTAGTCCTTCTTTTATGTTTGTGGCCGTCCCGGATTTTTATTTTGCAAATCTGGTCGTCACATGAAGGTGGAAAGCATATCTGCCCACAACCCCACAACACAATTTTTAATGTGGGTGGTGAGTGACAGGGTTGCCCCAATCCTCCTCGATCCTCACTCCATCCAGAGAAACCATTCCAAAAGTCTGATTGATAAGGAAACACGTTGAGGGCTTGCCTCCGTGCTTAAAGTGGGCCGGGGCCTGCCGGGAGCCCCGGCAGTCTCCAAAAAGTGGGACTGAGCCGGGGCCCTGCTGGGGCCCCCGATCCCACACAACATTGGCGGGATGCATTATCCAGCCGCGGCCGCAGCCGCAACGGGAGATGCGCCCGCCAGTTTAATTTCAGGCGAGCTGACAGAAGTGCCAGCCAGGCACAGCGCCGCAGAGGCTGGCTGGCACTTCTGTCAGTCACTGTAACTTCCCTGATGACCCCTCATGTGAGGGGTCATCAGGGAAGTTACAGTTCCTTTGTTTGCCCTCGCCAGGTCACTGACCTTCAGCGAACCTGCGGGCTCCATGATCTAATATGCAGATTAGATCACGGACCCCGCGGGTTTGCAGAGGGTGAAAGGCGCCTCGGGCTCTGTGATGTCTGCTCAGAGCAGCGATCACTGAGCCCGAGGTGCCTGTCTCCTTTGGCAAATCTTTATAAAAGATGCCTTGAACTGTGTACGTTTCAAGCCATCTTTTATAAACCTAGAAATATTTCTATGTTTATAAAAGACCGCTTGAAACGTGCACAATTCAAGGCACGTTTATAAAGCTTTGTCAATGGACAAAGCCGCCTCGGGTTTTGTCCGTCCTCAACGCTTTATAAAAGATGCCTTGAATTGTTTACGTTTCAAGCCGTCTTTTATAAACATAGAAATATGTTATAAATCTCTATGCTTATAAAAGGTGGCTTGAAAAGTGCACAAACCATAGTAAGGTAAGCACACAAGTGTGCGTAAATTACTATGGTTTGTGCACTTTTCAAGCCACCTTTTTATAAACTTAGAAATACGTAACATTGGTATGTTTATAAGGCTTGAAAGGTACACAAACCATAGTAGTACGCATACCAATATATAAATGCTTACATACATTTATATATTTGTTTGCGCACCTTGCAATGATTTGTGCACGTTTTAGGCCACGCCCACAATGGAAGCCACGCCCCCAAACGAGGGCCCCCCCCCCCCTCAATTTCTTACCCCACTTAAAGCACTGGCTTGCCTACGCATGTTACATGGCGTCCAGGCCATTGTATGGCTACTTGAAAATAAAGGGCTATTGAAGCACCTGGTTTAAGGGCAGTGGGGACAGCTGCCAGCCTCCACCCGAACAAGGCTCATTCAGAACCCATGCTCGCGAGCTGGCTCTTCTCCCCTTCCAGGAAGATGGACACGTGGGGTATTGACCTCTGCGAGCCGCCAGCCCAGGTGGATGATTGCAGTGGCCCCGCAAGCATCGCCCCTGCCGTGTCCGCGTCTGCAGATGTCATCATAGCGATGACAGAGGTGCCTGTCTGCGAGATTAGGGTCGGCGCTTTCAGTCCCATCTGCGGCTATCCTTTTAAGCGCCCTTCTGTCTCGCCGGCGCTGCCAGGCAGTGCATCTCTGTGAGTTAGGGCGCAGACGGAAGCGAGATTGATTGCCGACAGCTTTAACGGGCTCTTACCGGCAGCTTGCCGCGATTAGGGGGTTGTTAGAACACATTATCAAAGGCTTAGGGGCCGCTTTGCACAGCCGCTCCGAGCTGACACCTCACAGCGCCCTCCTCCAATCTCTCTATTTAATGGCGAGGTTTAGCTGGGCGCGGAGAGAGCAGCAGCCCTGTTTCATGTCTACTTGAAGGTTTCTTTTCCAGGGAGTGCTTGGTTTCCTCCCAGTGCATAAACCGCTGCTTCACTTCGTTCATCTCCGTGTAGCCCTCAAGAGCCCCACGGGATGCCAGAGTGCCATGTATAAGGCAACGGGGAGCTGCAGATTTCTGCCAATTACACATTAATCTGGCCCCTGTGACCTAGGGCCAGATAACCCGAACTTCAGCACTGCAGTGAAGTTTTGCAACTTTGAAGGAAGAGCAGGGAAAGGGTGGTAGGATCCAAGGGCATCACGCCAGCAGCGCCACAAAACCTACATTTCGGAGGGGTGGGATGGGAGGGGTGGTGTTGGGAGGGCCCACTTCAGAAAATAACCAGAGTAAACTTGGAGGCTCCTCACCCACTGTTCGACACTCCTCCCCCTGGTGTTGGGACTATTATTTGGCATTTTTAAAGCGCTCACACAGCCCGCGGGAATAGAGGCGCTGTTACAGGAATTGTTTGTTTTTTAGTTGCATAATGTTTTTTGTGTGTGTCTTAGTTGCGTATTTATAATACGCTTCAATACCCAGAGGTTTCTAAGCGCGGACCCGGGGTTCAAACCTCTGTTGCTTCCAAGGCGAGCACATTGCCGCTGAGCTATCCTCCCAGGATATCAAATAGTATATTTTAAATCGCAATATGCAGAGAGGCGGTGGAAGCCTTTCTTGAAAGTAGCAGTTTCACAGTTTTACTGCGTTTGTTCAAGTACATTAGTCTGAACAAACACGGTAAAATGTTAACACCCGCTAGTTTCGGGGAAAGGCTCGCCTCACCTCTCTGCCAGTGGCGTACCTAGTGGAGGGAAGGGGGCCACATGCTGTTTTGACAGCCTGAGCAAGACTTTTGTCAATGGAACACCCCTCCAGCTCAGCACCTCAATGAGGGTGCACAACGGGAAAGGTGTCCCGCTGGGAGGACTAGGTGTGCTGAGGAATTCCTGCTCAGCACGCTCATTGTCCTGGCAGCAGGACACCATACCCTTTCCAAATGGGAGAGGTGTCCTACTGCCAGGACAATGCCCCAATGAACTCCTGGCAGCAGAGGGGATCTCATGCATTGCTCTGTGTAAACAGAGCATTAGAATGTGAGCCATTGGGCACTAATGGGAGGGACGGGGGGGGGGGGGGGGACTATTAGCAGGGACTTTTTTCCCTTTAGAAATGTGCATGTGAAGGAGTGATCTGCAGTGTGAAGAGTGTATAATGCTGCAGGCTTTATGAAATAAGGACTATGGCTTTACCCAAGGGGATTTGTTAGGCTCACATTAATCTGCATGTTGCTTTTGTGACCTTGCATGCAGGATCGTATGGGGGGGGGGATAAAACTAAAGCCATCCTCTTATTACTCAACATATTTCTATGATGATGTTTATAGTGTAAAGTTAATTATGAAAGGATAGTTTATTGTGTAATGTGCTCTGCTTCCAAGGCAATGCTATAGATAAAGTATTATGTGTAGCACATGAAATGCAAAGGGACACCTTAATAAATGTCTATATTAACTCAAACTGTGAAGATGTGCTCAGTTGCTTAAATTGTCCACATCGCGGTTTCACCATTTAACCAAACTGCGTGATCCTGGGCAGACATTTAATCAAACTGTGTCTTAGCTGCAGCTCTGAAAGTGGGTCACGTCAGAGCTTATGTTGCTATATCATGCTGTTAATTAAAAAAAATCCTGACTAGAGAGTGTGTCCGTATTTAACAATAGTGCAATGTAGGTAGTTTGCACCACAACATTATTTGGCAATTGGCTTACTTATGGCAACTTATTCTAATGTCACTTCGATGGTGCCTCCAAGTATCAAATACTGATGATGCTCATTGAAATGTCCTTTTCTGTGAAGTCACTTCTGTTGGTGCAATTGCATATGCACATTTGGAGGTTTGCATGTATTTTGCCCCACAGGGCCTGGACAGGGCTGTAATAGATGGGTTTCCTGCATCTGTAATGATTCTGCAGTTTTTTGTTGTTGTTATGTGTTAAAATTACATCTGCCACCAATACTACCAAAAAAGTAGATTGGGGCAGGAGTGGGTTGTTTGTGGGCGCAAATGAGACCATATGGAATTGCGTGCACTGCATTTGGGGGGAAAGTAGCAGGACTTTATTTGTGGATCGCCCCCCCCCCCCCACTCTTGAAATGCTGGATACTCCCCTGCTCTCTGCCTAAAAAAATGCAAGTGCACACATCCAGGAGTGCACCTAGGCTAACTTTTGGGCGAGGAGTTAACCCTTCAAATGTTGGGAGAGGTGTAAGATCAAAGACAGTGGAGGTGTGGCAAACTTACTTGTGTAGTGAGATCTAGCTTTTTACTCCTTTTAATGAAACTATTCTAGTGCAGCTTCAGTGTTACAATCAATTAACTCTCTCTTTTAGGCCTGAAAACACCATTTCTTGCAGATCCTGAAAGTGCTAGAAAGTGTGAAAATGACAGATGGTATGCAATGAAAGACTCAATATCATAGCATAACAGGACATTGCAGAATGTGGGGCAGTACCCTGGATGGCCCAAGCAACTTCAGTGGCTGGGAGCAACAGGGGAGAAAATGTTACGGTGGTTCAACCACAGTTAGTCCTCTATACTAGCATCTCTGGTGCACTGATTGGCTGGTGAGACTATGTCTGCCTGTCAAATCAAGTGATAGGACACTGGGGGAGGGCCAGTGCAGCAATAATGCAATTCTATGTGACAGTATTGTATCCAGTAGCAGAGGAGCACCAGGGTACACCAATTTGTCCATCCACTTATTAAAGCTGTCCTATTGTGAGGGTGTAAACGTAATTACTTATAAGCACTCCCATCTTTGTAGTTGAAGTCAGGGTGAGATTACATTATTTGCTCAGGATCGCATACTTACGCTAAACAGCGAAGCAGGGATTTTAACCCACTCTTCACTTTGGGCACTGCCACTGTCTTCCACGCTGTACAGGGAACACATATTTAAGTTTTGGGTGTCAAGACATACAATAACACTGTCATATAGAGTTTACTTGCAAAATACTCACATTGCATTGTAATCATCATGGCAACATGTTAATCCTTAAAGCAGCATGTTGGGCCAAAATAATATCAGTATACCTTTATTTTCTACATCCTGAATGGAAAACTATAAGATATCTATGTACCCACTTTATTTTCAGCGCTTTAAGACACGCTATACAATATGTTGTGTCATAAAAGCACTTGGGTTTGGAGATTCGTCACAAACCTCCAGCGTGTTGACACATTTTCAAAGTTTTCTTTATTGTGTTGCTTGCTATAACTGTCACAGGTTTCCAAGGTGACTGGTGGTCTTTCAGTAGGAAATTCACCATCATGCATAAGAAAGGCTATGCCGCTGATGACAAAAGAAACAGGACACAGCCTGTGTGTCTCAGGGGGCTTTGACTCGGAAAACGGGCAGTGCTGAGCAAATAGTATATTTGCCTCGAAGAAATAAAATGCGGCCGGAAGCATGTTCCTGATCCTTTTAACTGTTAAAGGGCAAGGAGGCCCTGCCTCTCAGCTAACATTTTGGGAGGAGTGTGGGGGGTGGTGGCTTCAGCCCAGTCAGCTCAATGACGTTGCACCGCCTGTGCCCCACCAATACAATTTGTCAAGTTAGCATCCTTGGTGATGGGCAATTTTTCCCCGGCACTAGGAAGGTTTTGCAAGAACATTTGCAACAACATTTTCCCCAAGTGAACAGTGTAAAACAATAATTTTGCACTCATCGTTTGGTGCAAATGCCTCTGCCAAATATCCTGGCGCCAATTTTGCTGATTTTAGCAATTATTAGAATCTGGCCTCAAGCCTACAGAAGATTACAGAATAAATTGAGCAGTAGCCAACAGGCCAGAGCAGATACAGCAAGATGCCATGAAAGCACCATTTGGATAGGATGAAAACAATGGTGGATGGGTCAGGATGTATGGAGCAATATGACCACAGCTCATCTGAATAAGGACCAACAAAATGGACGCTGTGAGAAGATGGATGGAACAAAATAGCCTAACAATCAGCCAGGGTAAGACAAAGCACTGGCCATGGGCCAACATAGAGGGGTAATTATCAATATTGATATTGATATTTTATTTCTATCGCGCTCATACACAAGTGTTTCAGAGCACGACAAGGCAAGGGAAGGGGAACAGTGGAGAACAAAAACAACGATTTTACTAGGTCCAGTGACATTGAGAACACGCAAGTGCAGGGTAGAGTGGGAAGGGGGAGAAGTGCATGGAAGGGGGAACAAAAGGAGACTGCAGAGCGAGAAGGAAAAAACAAAAATAATAATAAAATAATAAATAAAAAGGCAATAAACAATGGGAGTGCAGCCAGCAAGTGGCTAGTGCTGGGTTTATGGCAGCAGGCGGGGTAGGTCTGAAAGTGCAGAGGAAGAAAAGGGGAGGGCTGTATGGGTACAGATACAGACCCCAGTGCAAGGGGTGGCCCAGAGGCAGTGCGTGAGGGTGGCAAGATGAGCAGGTTCCTGGGCCCGGAGGACAGGGGGTGGCCAGGTGCATGGTGCCGAGGGAGAGTAGAATCAACAGGGGAGAGGAGAGGAGAAGGCAGAAGCAAAGAGGAAGGTTTTGAGGTGCTTCCAGAACGGGAGATGGTTCTCCTCAAGTTATTGAGTTGCAGGGAGGCTGTTCCAGAGGGAGGCCCCAGCCGAAGACAGAGATCTACCCCCAGCTTGTTTCTTTGAGAAACGACTGACCCTGAGGGAGTTAGAGGTAGAGGAGCAGAGTGCTCGAGAAGGGAGGTATTTGCAGAGGGATAGCTGAAGGTATGTTGGACCCAGGCCCCAGAAAGCCTTGTGGACAATGCAGAGGGTTTTGAATTTAATCCTTGCATCCACTGGGAGCCAATGGAGAGATTTCAGAGCTGAAGAGATACGATCCCAGGGCTTGAGGCCAAGGACAAGTCTCTCACAGTCCTGTTCCCAATAAGTTGTAAATGGTGGAGAGTAGAGGCAGGTAGATTAAGAAAGAGGCTGTTGCAATAGTCCAATTTAGAGAGAACCAGAGCTTGGGATACAGTGAGCTTCTGGGGGGATGAGAGGAAAGAAAGAATACCTCTGAGGAGGTGCAGTAGGAAGTTTGACTTTTTTGATACATCAGCGATGTAGGCAGAGAAGGAGAGTGTGGAATCAAAGGTGACACCAATGTTCTTGGCCTCGCAGTTGGTGATAGGAGGAGGGCCAAGGGATGCCGGCCAGAGAGTGAGGGGAAAGCAAGGTGATGGTGTGCCAATGAGGAGGATCTCCGTCTTGCTGGCATTAAGACAAAGATCGTTGGCGGCACACCAATCGTGAATGGCAGTTAGGCAATCAGTGATGAGAGGTGGAGGAGGTGGCCGAGGGCAGCCTGAAAATGAGTTGAGTGTCGTCTGCGTAGCACTGGAAGTTTGAGCAGAAAATGGCAATACAGCGGGTGAGAGTTGGCAAGTATTGGTTACAAATCCAAGGCGAGAGGTTAGACCCCTGGGGAACACCACAGGTGGAGAGAAAGATAGATGATAGGAAGGACCCAAGTTGGACCAAGTTGGAGGGTCGATCAGAGAGGAAAGAGGTCAGCCAGGCCAGAGCCTGATCAGTGATGCCCAAGTTATCCCAGAGATGGTTGAGCAGGATGGTATGGTTGACCGTGTCGAAGGCAGAGGAGAGATCAAGTAGGATGAGAACAGAGGGAATGCTAGAGTCAAGGTTGGAAAGCAGATCTTCACGGATGTTCAGGAGAGCAGTTTCTGTGCTTCTGCCAGATCTGAAGCCAGACTGATGGTCATGGAGACAGCCAACAGAATCAGAATGAAGGTTTAGCTGAGAGATGGCAAGCTTTTCAAGGAGTCTGCCCAAGAAGGGGGCAATGGAAATTGGCCGATAGTTGGCCGGACAAGAGGGATCGCTGTGGGTTTCGTGAGGAGAGGATGCACAAGGGAGTGCTTAAGAGGGGAGGGGAAGGATCCTGAGGCAAAGTAGTGGTTGCAGAAGTCGGCAAGGGTCAGAGAGAGGGTATCAATGTGGTCCTTGAGAGTTTTAGAGGAACAGGGATGAACTTGTTTTGACAAGGCTCTCATAGATCGGACTTGTCTAGCGACCTCATCAGGGGAGAAGAGAGGAAAGGAAGAGAAGGAGGGTGGGGGGGTGGCTTGAGGAGGGTCAGTGAGTACCGATGGAGAGGGGAGAGGAGAGGGAGTTGAGGAGAGTGTGGACAGGATGTCCTGGGTTTTTGAGCTAGATTGTGAGGCCAGGGCATTGCAAAGAGCCTGAGAGGCAAGGGGAGGGTAGAGACTGCATCAGGGTTGGCCAGCTCCTTACAAATTTTAAAGAGTTCAGCCGAGCTGTTAGATGCCACAGAGACACAGGCTTGAATGTGGACTCTCTTCTTGATACGGACAGAGAGACAGAGTAGGTGACAGGCCAGTTTGTCAGAGGATGAGCAGGAATCCCTCCATTTTCTCTCAGCCACCCTACACCTACGTTTAAGTGTAGCTCGGTCAGAGTCATACCAGGAATTGCACTTGGCTTTGGACTTCAGGTGTATCCTCATGACAGGGGCAAGAACATCAAGAGTATCAGAAATAGAAGAATAGAGAGAAGACAGGACTGTGTCAGGGTTTGAGTTAGCCAGAGGAAGAGGGTGTGGGGAGAAGGTGGAAGCAAAAGCCTCAACTGACACGCGCTTCATGGGCCGGATGTCCAGGAAGGTAGGTGGCAGTGTTGGGGTAGGCTTGGCTTGGGGGGAAAAGAGAGAGATGAGAGGAGAGGAGATAGTGGTCACTCCGGGAGAGGGGAGTGGAGAGAGGGATAGATAGCGGGAGGCTAGAGGAGATCAAGACATCAAGTGTGTGCCCTGCAGAGTGCGTTGGGCCAGAGGGGAGGATAGAGAGGGAGAGAGAATCCCACAGGTCACAAAAGAGCAAAGTTGAGGGACAGGGAGAATCAAGGTGAATGTTGAGGTCACCAAGGAGGAGGAGTTGAGTGGTTGAGGCCAGGAGAGAGGAGGAGAGGTCAGCCCACTCAGAGAGAAAAGAGGTGATTTGACCAGGGGGCCGGTAGAGATTGGCAACAGTAAGAGAGTGGCTAGAAGAGATTGAGAGCCTGCAGACGAGGCATTCGAAAGAGGAGTAGATCTGAGTGGGAATTATAGTGGCAGGAATCCACTCAGGAAAGATCAAGGCTACACCCCCTCCAGGGCGAGTGGATCTGGGTGCGGAGAGGATCTTGTAGCCATCAGGGAGGAGAGTGTCAAAGCTCGTGACAGAGCTGGCCATGAACCATGTCTCTGTAAGACCAAGGACATCAGGTCAAGTTCTTCAAGGAGATGGCAGATGTCAGAGGAGTGTTTGACAGCAGAGCGAGAGTTGAGAGTGGCAAGATGAAGAAGGTTGCCGGCCTTAAAGACCTTCCGGGGAGGGGTACAAATCAGAGGTACGCCCTGCGGAGTTGTGGAGGTAGCCAGAAGATGGGCAGAGGAGGGAAGAGTGGGCATGGTAGCCAAGGAATGAAAGGAGGGGACAGCCGGAGAAGAAAGGAATTTGATGAGGCGAGGGAAACGTCTATCGAAGAGGAGGAGATTGGCCTGGGGACCTTGGACCATGACAGTGCCAGTTAGGTAGACGTTAAGGATGACTCTGGAGGAGTCAAAAGAAGCCATGAGGATTTCCCAGCGAGTGCCACCATTTATGGGAGAGGAGGAGACAGGACAGAGCACACAGATCATATGGGGGGTCCATAGATCCGGCGAAGGAACAACAAAGAGGATGTCGGTGAGGGTCTGTCTGGAAGAGGCGCTGGTATAGGTATCAGCAATAGGGAGACCAGGGTTGGTGGCCAAGATATCTTTTTTAAACTTCTTCTTTCCAGACTTAGTGAGAAGGGAAGTATAGTTGATAGAGAAGCAGTTGGAATAGATGGGATAAACAGACAGCGCCATGAGTATGAAGAGAGGAGGCAGGGGGAGGAGTAAGCAAGTGCAGCGGTATGGATCAGTCACTGGGCTAGCAGGATTACAATCAATGGGCAAAGTTAAATGCAAGATACACCCAAGTTTGACTTTCAAGTTAAATGCAAAAATACACCCAAGTTTGACTTTCAAGTTAAATGCAAAAATACACCCAAGTTTGACTTTCAAGTTAAATGCAAAATACACCAAAGTTCATGTCCTTGCATTGATGTATATACATCAATGCAAGGACAATTCATAATACTCAATTAGGGTGCAGTCAAGGCAAACCGATGGCTGTTCAATCAAAATAGTTGAGAGTAAATTGCTGAAACCTTGTCCAGTAAAATACAAACACGCTGGAAAGAGTAAAGGATGCAGCAAAATCACACAATGTACAACCAGGATAAATCCAGATTAGTTGACAGAGGGACTAAATGAATAGTGACATCGGGACAGACTAACTTATCTCAGTTGCTTAACTGTTACTGAAATAAGACCAGGACAATAGCCTTTGGGGCATAGGGGGCTGAGCAATATTTCTTATTTCTCAACCGGGATAAGACCAAAGCAACAGTCGTTGGGTTAGAACGAATGGAGCAACATTCCTAAATCCCAACTGACATAAGACTATGGGACAGATATAGTGTACTCAGTTCTCAAAAATGGGAAAACTATGGCCTGTGTTTACCTGTGGCTTAGGTATCTGTTGTACGGGGCCAATGCACGGTGAGGACCTGTACTTTCTCCATGTATCCCAGTTCGCATCCCTCTGTCGATTTAGTGCTGTTCAAAGGCAGGCAGCTCCATAATGCAGTTGCAGAGTTCTACAGAAGGCTGGGGCCTTCAAAGTCCTGTATGGACCAGGAGACCACAGTCAAATGGCATGTGGCACTTCTAAATGAGATTCATTCCCAGAATACAAATGGTGAATCCAGCAGCATACTGTGCAGGCAATGTGTCAATTTCAAGGAGATTTGGTGTAATATTTATCCATTTCAATGAGATTTGGGGTAATTGCATCCATTTTAGAGACACTGTGCGATACTGTAGCAATTTCAATGAAAGTGGAAGTAATATGTAGCAATTTCACAAAGATTCCATCCAGCTGGATCCCTTTCTGTTCCAGAGGAGGTTATTACAAGCGTTCCAGTTTCTTTTGAGGTTATTGTATCCATTTCCGTTTCGTTTGAGGTTATTGTACAAATTTCAGGGCAATTTATTCACAATTATATCAATTTCAGTTTCTTTCGGGACACTTGCATTCGTTTCAAGGAGATATCTATGCAATATCTGGGTCGGAAAAATTGCTAGTCACTCAGGGATGTTGCTAGTCAAACTGGGAGATAGCCTAGTATTCGGCAATACCACTGGCAGAACCTGCACAAATGCAAATCTAGGCAGTTACCTATGGCACACCAAGGGGTTCCTAAGTACATCAAATATGGGTTCACTGTAATGGGGAGGTGTGCCGAGAAAATACACTCTAGCTAGACCAGCATAAATGATTGCACAGCTCTGCGACTGACCAACTTATCATGGTTTCCATCCTGGTTTGGGAAGCGATGTGTGTGCAACATGAAACAGGTTATGTACTCATAGCATCCTCTTTAGATGTGGATTTGGTGCCAGCATCTCTATCACTTTCACAAGACGTATAGCACTCCATCAGGTGGAAGACTTTTACCCAACACTTGGGATATTGTTTCTCTCTATTACACAAGTCTCAAGAGCTCGTTCTCTCAAGATCTGACTGTCTCAAGGTATGAATCCCTTGACCCATTCAGGATCCCGCCTGCCCTCAGTTCAATTTCGAACTGTCACTTAATGGATGGTGTGGCTTGGCAGAAGTCAATATAGACACGTCTCCTGTATTCTATGGGAAGCCTACAGATGTGGGAGGTATGCAGTGATTATATCGAATCCAAAACAACTAATGAAAAAATTACAAATGAAAAAATAACTAATGTTGCAAAAAAACTAAAAATGGGGTTGTGAGAGGGAATAGTGGTTTTGGCGGTGTGGAAAAATAATTATTATTTAAAGGGGGGGTGGGGAGGTTTGGGAGTGGAACTCCTGTAAAAACAATGAAAAATGAATTAGTTATTTTGGAATTAGTTCTTTTGTATTTGTAATGTTTTTCATTCGCTTTTTCATTAGTTATAGTTATATGTAACCCTAAGGGAAGAAGAAATGCACTAAGCTGCCTGGCCTGAACAAGGAGCAATGGCCTGCAGATGAGCGACGATCCCAGGCTGCACACAAGCTGATTTATCCAAGGCAAAAAGTGGTATTAAATGGTGAAGACAGTAGAAATGATGAGCCCCCTTCCTTATACGACTAAAGCAAAGACAAGAAGGCAGCTATGACCGAGTGAAGGGAAATACACACCACCAGAAAGAACATCCAGTGGTAGACTACTAAGAAGAAGCTCCTCCTGTGACGTGGGGCTAAGCAGCCAATTAAAGACCTGTTGGGGAGGACAGTAGCCAAAACACCAACTCTTACGTCCTTGATCCCCAAAAACTAGAGCCTGCCTAAGGTGCCGGCTGAGAAGTGAGGGTCAGAATCACTGAAACTCTGGTGGAGATATCCGATGGTGAGGGGTCATTTGTGAGCAGCCATGCTGTACGGTTCATGGGCCTGTTATACCTGCCTGTTTGCAGGTGAGAGATTGGCAGAAGGCAAGGTCCACAGTAGGATACCTGGCTGGGGGATGTGAGTACCCTCTGCATCAAATGCCTGCTGTGGGAGTACAAATGCTGGTCAGCGCTGAGTGGTGGAGTGATAGAAGTCAGATCTGAGGATAAAGAGAGCCTTATTCAGTCCCTCAGAGGCTACATTGAGGTACAGTGAGAGAGTGTTAGGTATGACCCCACCTGGAAGAGCTCCCTTAGCTGGAGTTAGGTTTTTGGTTCACTCCCTGTATGAGGTTTCTGGTGGTGGAGCTACTTGTAGTTTCCTCAGCGGTATTATTATGTAAGCTAGTAGCAGGAATAGTGAAGAGCGCCAAGCCCTGAAAGGACCTGAACAGCACAAAGATGTTAGAGATAATCTCCATCATTGCCTCCCTTTTGCGGCTCATCGATGCACAATTCCAGAAACTTGGAACACTCAGCTCTATCAATAATAGCCCGAGCATAAATCATCAGGAAACTGAAAAAAAGCCACAGAACATTCCAACTAAACGAGCAACAACAGTAGTGATTCACTGTACCCAAATTGAAGGCGTGCAGGATTCGGAGGAGCAACCTTCTACTAAGGGGAATTGGACACAATTACTGGCCACAAACGAAAAAAAAAGATACAGGAATATTCACATCAGTACTGACTTAATTCTTCACTGAATTGAACGGGAACGTCCTTCTCATGGAGACAGAGCAGATGAGATAGAAAGGACTAAGTGCAATTATGCCAGTGGAACTGAGCATCACAGGGAATCACAAAGAAGCCAATTGTCAATCTTTATTAGAAAAGCAAGAAGATGAGACAGACCTTTCTGAATGCAACAATACAACGTTGGTTGTTAGAGGTTCCTCCTGAAATGCAGGATGAGGACCAAGATGTATATGCAAGAGCTATGTACAGACATACTTCAGATAATAGACACCCATTGCTTGATTGTGGCCTTAACAAATAGGGCATTACTATAATCTGCTGTAAAGGTAAAATAAAGGTGGTATTTTAAATACCTCTTATTTTGAAAATACCACCAAATTATGAGTTGGGATCACATGGAATATTTACACCATGGGGTATATAGAAAGTATCGACCCCATGAGGTAAATATGTTCTATTTACACCATGCAATTATTTCTCTGTTCTCCTGTGGCATATATACCCCATGCAATTACAACGCATTCTTGTACAGGTATTCCAACTGGATTGCTAAATGTGTGATAATGTACAACCATTGATGCGATGGGTCACTAATCCAATGAAAGGGGGAATTACTGCTTTCTCCCCACTGGAGTCAAATCAGGATAAAGACACTGCTACCACTAGGGTTTATGAAATATTAGATATGTTAGAAATGGGGAGTGATCTGGCTGTGGAAATTGAGGCAGAGGCCTGAAGCATATCTGGGAAAGGGAGAGCAAAGTCTCAATAAATTACAAGGGTAAATGATGATTTGTACAAAATATGCTGTAGAGGGTGCCTTAGGCACCAACATTTCAATTACTTATTCTCTAATGTTTCACCTCCCTAATGGAGGGTATCCACAGGGAATGGAGATCTTAAGTATATAGTTTGGAGTTAGTTTAGGGACAATGTGCCGGTCCAGGAAACAAGACTACACTGAGCAGCATGGTCCCATGCGTATAGGTTCGAGTCTGGCATAAAGCACAATGCAAGAAACCGATTTAATCTGATATTTAGTGGAGAATCCTAAGAATAAACAATTTTTGGAAAGAGACGTCAACAAAAATATAGGTGGTGTGTGATGCACCAACGTTTTAAGTGAGATATTCTTTAATTGTTCACCTCCTTGTTGGAGCTGATCTGGCGAGAATGGAAATCTTATGCAGGAAACACTTTTTTGGGAAAGAGATTTTAACTAAAATGTAAGACATTACTGGGACACCTTTTGCACTGGACCAATTTGTGATATTGCTTGGAAATAGGCAAAATGTCCATTGCAAACTTTCTGACTGTTCTGCAAAGCTATGGCCAATGATTCCAAAGGACAAAAAGACATATAGTGGTACAATATTGGGGATAAAGCAGGGCCCGGTCTAGCTATCATATTGGTGAAAATATGGGATATTGCGTTCATGGATTAGATCATGACTTAATTGAATAACCAATATTTAATATACTTAGGTAAATGGGCACTTGAAAATGGATTGGATGTTTTTAAAACCACAGTTGAACCTTGATATTAGTAAGCTAATTCCTGACATATTGAAATACAGGATGGGCCAAAGTAAGAATAAAGGGCACCAGTGGGATAGGTAAAGGAGCCTTTTATAGTGGGTGATTCGACAGAATTAAAGGTAACACTAAAAGAGATTGAGGAACAGTCAATGACAGTCGTAGTATAATTACTGGATATTGACCTACAAGGGAGCGAGACATTGAATGAATTATTAAACTGAGTGCTCAAAAAGATTCATAAGCAGTGGTTCTTAATAAAATAATGCCACAAAACAAAAAGTACTGTTACTGGTTTCACACCCTTCTCGGACAGGATAAACAAGGACATCAAAGCACTGGTGTGACAAATCAACTTCCGGGGCACCAGTGGTCCATGGGTGAATATCAGTTTCTAGACCATCAATCAGCCCCAGACCTCTAGTATACCAGAAGGGATCTGAACAGATTGGAATAACAAGCAAATTATAAACCTCCTTGTACAATTTTGGTAACGCGGACAGGACGGCAGGCTTATCTCAGAAAGGTTGTGGATCATTGCTTAGTTGCAACACAGCAAACACACAATTATTACACAATGATAAAAGGCACTGTCGAATTAAGGTTGAATCAAAAAATATCTATTTTATTTATATCACAACAGACAGTTCAAGCAACACTATGAAATACAACCCACCATGTAAAGGAATGCAGGTGACACACAGTTTCAAAGAAGGAAAAAGGATGCACTCTGGATACTGACAGGAGGGTAGATGGTATGGTTAAAACCACAACAGTTTAAAGTTACTTGGCTTCAGCGCAAAGGGAGTAATGGCTCTTATTATGTCTCTAGGGTGCTTCTGGGATGGAGCAGGCGGACAAAACTACTATGTACCTTGTGCTATAGGTGTTCTTGATGCTCAACAGGGTCAAGTCGGTTTCAGGGTGCTTTGCAGGCTTCTGTGACACAGTTAAAGACGGGAATCAGCTGAGGGTATGAGGCGGCAAAGACGGTTTTGCGAGCGAAGCTGGATAAATGGCTGCAGGCTGGTCTACACAGTGGCTTGGGGTCAGGAATCATTGTGTAGGTACTGTTCGGCAGTTCCAAAGCATTGGTCGAGATGTCTCAAATGTCAATAGCCAGTGCTGTAGTCAGTTGCAGCTCGAAGATCTCAACTGGCACAAAAATGTCCTTTCGGGCAGAGGTCAGTAGAGGCTCGTTGAGGCACTTTTCCCATCTTCTTCAATGGACGTGTGTCTTCCTTTAATCGGACGGCCCAAAACCGAGGAGTGTATTTCAGGCAGCTGCCCTGGACTTTGTTGTAGGTTTAGAGATCCAGGAAGCTTGCTGCAGAGCCTAGCAAGGCACGCTATGTGATGACTGGTGTAGGTCAACTCCCCAGCGAGTAGACCAAGAAAATACAACCCACAAGGGAAAAAGGCTAGGTGCACCCACTTTCAAGAAAGACAAGAGTTTTTATTTAGCATATGAAAAATGAGGCAACAGGGTATTAGGAATCCACTGCCATCCTTCGTACAAAACTCATATTATGAACACACAAATCATCACAGGTGACACTCTCGATATACAATATTAATCCCCTACCTGCATTGGTTACCGTCTATGGACATGATAATATTCACATACAGCCCATTCTTCTATTGGTTCCACAATCTTCTCATCCCTTGTCGCCTCTCACAGGTAATGTTCTTGTCCATCTTGAATCACTCCGGAATAATTAATTACATTTGACTGGCACCACTCTGCCTTCAATCCTAATCGTGTGATGTACACCCGGTTATTTACATGAACTCTGCAGTGGACCTCGAGGTCAGTCTGGTTCTTGCTAACAAGGCATCCCTTTTCTCATTCCAGACATGTTGAAGCCCCCATCATACCCACGCCACTGTATGGGCATCACTCTTGGCTCTCCGTGGCACAAATCATAGATCATGTTGTTCTCTGCTTTCTCCTTTATCAATTTTCCCTCCCAAGAGTGAACCTAGTGTCCCACTAACAAGCCAATTCGCGAAGGATTTGGACCCATTTCCTACATATCTGGTAGTTCAAATAGAAGGACCATCATTCTGTTGGGAGCGAGTGTCTTAAATCTTAGTTCATGATTTGGTAACCTGGGAACTCTGCATTGTTTTCCAATAGTCTTACCTTCGTGCTAGTCTGCAGCCCCTCGCCTATTCAGCTGCATGCATTCCTGCCTAATAGTTCAAAAGCCCAATTAATGTGGGTGTCTGTGCATGTTTCTTGGCACATATAGGAATCGAAATGCAATGGGTAAACAAGGGCTAAAGCCTCATTGCTCTGGGTCTTGGATACAGCCTGTTGAGGATTCAGACCCACTATAAAATGCAACACTACTTCGCATTAAAACTACCGTGCATATATATTTGTACTGTATCTTACCTGATTCTATTGCAATGCTACTGGTTATTTTCCCCCCTATGTAATTCCCCACTCCCGCCAGTAAGTCCAATCTGCAATACACCACCTCCCCCCTGCACGGTCCTGCACCCATTCTCCATATTTTATATTTTCCACAATCTAAATCATTTGGGAGGGGTGGCAATCTGTACATACATGCAAACACTCCCCCTTTAGTTAATTCTTCATTAACTAACTTCTCCCTTTCTCTCTCTCTATCTGATTCATCCTTAGGCACCCATGCCCTACACACATAATGCAAACTACCCCCATCACATGCATATTTCCCTGGGATGCACGTAAGGTATACAAAATCCCCATCACCTGCAAGATCTACCCAGTGCTGCATATAGTTCTCAGGATCTGGTGGGGGTGATGTTAGTGTCCCTGGGGGGTAAATAGGTCACTCTATTCTGACCATGCGTGGCTTATTTGAATCCTCAATTTGAAACTGCCCATCCATTGTGCCTGAAAGAGCCATACCTGCCTTGATAGTAACCATAATTCTTGCACTGTTCAGGATACTCTTTGCACAGCATCACAGCATCATCTGGCACATGCAAATAACACCAAGAGGAACACCATGATCAGAACCAATTTTTTCACCAGTGCCCCAAGCCAGGATGGCACCCAATAAAACAGCATGTTGAACCAGTCTTCGGCCTGCACATCTGCTTTGTTCTGCATCCCAATCTTTAGCTTGTGCAAGGCCCCTATAATGTGTGTCAACGATCCATTCTCTGCATCATTTGGGGCTATGTATGTGCAACAAGACTACCAGATCTTTTTGCATATGCCCCATTCCATCGCCATCAGGAGATCTAAAACATACTGGCATTGAAGCACCATCAACCTAATCGCCCTCTGCTCACTGTTGATAGCATTGAGGCCTTGCTCCGTATTATTTGCCAACTGGATCACTTCCCATTGGACAATTTGCAGCCACTATGCATTTGTGGCGGCCCTGATACCTGGGGTTAAAAGTGATGGAAAAAACACAACTGTTTTAGTATACAACCGGTATTTATGTAGAATCACTTTGAGCAATTTGGACAATTCTACCGACAGACAATTCAATCTCTTCTTCCTTGTCTTCAGCGACCGCCTCTTCCTCTTCACTTTGGGGGATTGGATAGATGGTGAGATGGATTGTGATACACCATGCTTAGATGCTATTGCTGAGTGTACTTCTGCTACCACCATGATAGCTGAGTGCAAGGTTTTGATTGTGCACATACCTCGCCAGGAAGATGAAAGATGCAGGTATGCAGGTATACTTGTTGGCCACATACCCACTAGATGTCCATTAATATCATGAATAAACATTGGGCCCCATTACAAGTCTGGCGGTAACCCTGCCGGTGCTACTGGTAGGTTGTCGCTGGACTCATAATATTTTAGCGGCGCCTGACTTTCCGGTGCCATCGGGAGATTACAACACTGGCGGGCCGGAAAGTCAGCCACCAGCAAATTGTAGGTCCCCATTCCCATAGAGTCCCATAGAACTCTATGGAAGTGGGGACTCGGAAGGGCTGACACCGTTGGTAACGATGCCAGCGCTTCTATGAGGAGTCAGCCTACCGTGGCTGCCGCACCTGGCAGGGTCAGACCTGTCGGGCATGGTATCTGGTCATTTCAACAAATGAAAAAGTTTCAAACGGCAAACCTTCAACATTTTTTTGTCGAAATGCCATTCTTTTGAATGACATTTTTGTTGGAAAAAATGTGAAGGTGCCATCGATATGTAATCGTAAGTATTAGTGCAGGGCTGGGGCCAGGGTTAGAGTTTTGGTTGGGGCTTGGATTAGTTTAGGGTTTAAATTAGGTTTGGGGTTAGGTTGGCGCTAGGGTTAGTTTAAGTGTTAAAATAGGGTTAGGGTTGGGGTTATATTGGGGTTATGGTTAGGGTTGGGACTAGGGTTAGGGTTTAGGGTTAGGGTTAGGGTTAGGGTTAGGGTTAGGGTTATGGTTATGGTTATGGTTAGGGTTAGGGTTTAGGGTTAGGTTGGGGTTGGGGTTGGGTCTAGGGTTAGTTTAAGTGTTAAAATAGGGTTAGGGTTGGGGTTTGGGTTAGTTTAAGGGTTATATTAACGTTAGGGTTAGGGTTGGGGCCGGGGTTAGGGTTAGGATTGGGGCTTGGGTTAGGGTTGGGAGGTGGGGGTGGCATGGGGCATGGGGGGCCAAGGGGTACCCCCCAAATACACAAAAACCTTTAAACATTACAAGGGGCTGGCCAGTGCGGAAATGACAGCACTCGACAGCTCCATGTAACATTTCAAAGTTACAAAAAAGGCATTGAAATGCTACTTTTAACATGTGAAAGTGCATTTCAATTGAAACCAGTCCATGACTATTTTCGACGGATTGGTTTAGAAAGAAAAGCATTTTTCATGTTAAATATAGCTTGTCACAGCTTTTTTTTCAAAAATGTGTTTTCAAAACTTTTGTTATTCGAGACTTTTTTTCTCTCGCAATAATCACTATAAACCGTCGAGCACAGTGGTCACAGCAGGCAGACACGTAGGTTGCTTTTCCGGAGACAAGGGTGCCAGTGAGCTTACCGGCACTCTTGTTTCCAGACCTGCAAACGTATAATGAGGCCCATTGTCTTGTTGCTCTTGTTAGTGCTTACTGGAACAGTGCCATGCCCTTGAAAACAAAACTGATACTCATCTACTTCACTTTTGGTGGGGTTTCACATACTTCAATCCATGTGAGTTTAAGTATATATGCAGTCCATATTGCAAACATTTTCTTATCAATGTTCCATATTACTTCTTCTCTGAAACCCTGTCAAACCCCCTGCTGCACAGCTCACCATTGCTTTCTCCCATCTGTTTGACACAAACAGCATTCCTTCCAGTTTTAAAATGGGCCTTAGCTGACACTGAGGGGCACTGTTATCCTTGGCACATTGCTTTTCATCTCTGTCCATTTCCACCACTTTCACCTTGTGCCATTGGAATAGGCTGCAGACCCAACATAGCGCTAAGTGTACCAAGCACTGAGCCTCTTAAGGCAATATTTCTTGAGGTACTAACATTTTGGGTGCCCCAGACATGTGGGAGATGAGGGAGCAGACATAATAACTCTTGTTGTACCTCTGATTCTCCACTGAGTTCATGTAGCTATACCACATGTTATTAAATGGGTGCTGCACATTAGACATTGTATCAAGTAATAAACCTTTGCATTGTTGTATTCCTTCTGCTCCTCCAAAGCCCTCCTCACTCGAGTTTGTAATTTCCATATGAGAGCATCATGTATATATGCGTCCGCCTAAAATTAACCACTGTAGTTAAATATTCATCACTTGGTGTTGTGGCATCAAACAATTTATTAAACAACATACATCCCTTTAAAGAAATACTACACCATCACCCCCCCTGTATATGGCCTACTCAAATAATCTCACTCGATACATATAAAGAATTGTCCGAAAATGAAGCTGCACATAGGCAGAAGCAACATGTTAATACATGTATGTTTCAAATATGCATCTCTAATACTAGTGTAAACCATCTTCTTGTGTAAAAGCATGATAAACCTCCAAAATCCACACATTTATTTTTTTCAAAAATGTATTCTGGGAATAGAAAAGAAAAACAAAACAACACTTAAAAAAACACTAAAATGCATTTCTTTCTATAGTGACCTGAAACAATATTTTGAAATAATGTACTCAATTGAAAACACTCAGATAAGTTGCTGATAGTTGGTGACAGTATTGATGTTACTTTCCTAACATCAGACAGATGCACCCAATTGCACAAATCATTTACTTTGACAGCAAGCGGAGTAGCATACACAACAGTGTAAGGACCGTTGAAACGAGGTACACTCCGCCCCCGCACACATTTTTACATACATTTTATGATTAGGAAGCAGTTCTAAAAGTAGCAAGCTCACAGATTCTGGTACAGCGCTGTTGTGACTTTCTTGCAACCGTCGTGGAGCGATCTGTTGGGAAAGGTATTTCATACACTTTGTTAACTGAATTAAACATGAATGGAACTCAACCCCCAGCATTGATGTTGCACAGTGAGCATCAGAAGCACTCCGTACAGGGGATAGTGGTGTGTGCATTTGTCTCCCAGTCACTAAGGGGAGAGGTGATGGTCCCTACAGGGCTGATTCCTCAAACTGAACAAGGCCAAAGCGAGACAATGCACCCAGTGCCTCTTCAGTGTGACACAGAGCTTAGACAGTTTTTTTTAAGCAATCCGTTCATCCTTTCTACAACTCCTTTGGCCTGGGGATGATACATAGAACACAATTTGAGTTTTATTTGCAAAAGAGCTGTAATCTTAGTCATTGGTTGAAGTGTACAAAAAGAAGTAGAGGAACTATGTTCCCTGCTGGTCAGCCCCGGCCCCACAAACCCCATCCCTCCGCCCCCTCCCACACCCTTCCACACACAATCCAAACACCCAAACAAACACACCTGCTATTTATGGGAATTTGCAGTGCATTGAAGTGCAAGCTTCAACTTCTTCCTACACTTTTATTTTAAAACTAAGCCATTCCAGAACGGTTTCTTTTTAAAATAAAAGTATAGCAACTGCGAAACTTAAAAATAAAAAGTATGGGAGCACCGCTCCCGACCGCTCCTGACCACTTCAACCTCTGATCTTAGTAAACAGCTCATTAAATAAGTGGGTGCATTGTCACTTATAAGAGTATTGCACAATCCCCATCGGCGAAACACTTCTCTCACCAAAAACTTGACGGCTGATTTAGCATCAGGATGTGCACATGTACCACCCTCAATCCAACAGGAGAAAGGGCAAACTACCACTATTAAATAGCAATGATAGTCAGCCAAATCAATATGTAAATCATGAAACACGCTAATTGGTTGTGGAAAAATATCCCTTAACATCTTTAATTTCTGTTCTGTACTGTATGTTTGACACACAATACACAGTTTGATGTGAACACAGATAGTAATCCCTGAATGTTCGGTACATACCAATCCTCTAGGCGGTGTACCGCAATATGTTGTTTGGATAGATGTGCAGGGTAGTGAAGTTGGTCAAATGCTACTAATGACAAAGCTTGAGGCATCACTACCTTTCCCATACTCGTCTGCCTCCATACGAAATCAGTTGGAGACTGCACACCCTCTCCTTTGCCACACCAACTTCTCACTCTGTGATCCCTGTCCTTGAATCTCAATAATTTTGGCAAAAGGGGAAGTGCCGAATACGGTATTAACTGCATTTTCGTGAAAACAGGACCTTAAGGAATATCCTGAAGAGATAAGTATGCAGATTGCTTGGCCACAGTGTCTGCTGCTTGGTTCCAAAGAGAAACAAAATCTACATCACTGGTGTGGGCGGAGCACTTAATAACTGTGGTGAGCGAAGGCTCAGGAAGAACTGCAAATAGTCAATCTAACAAAGCCACATGCTGCACCAGAGTCCCATCAGACCTATGAAATGCTCTCCTCATCCATCTTGACAATCCTGAATGTACAGTTGTTGTGACGTATGCTGAGTCAGAATAAATTGTTACTTAGGATTCCTGTGCTGCATCAATTGCTTCCATCAGAGGAATTACTTCCACTTCTTGTGTGGAATAAGGACCCGGAAGCTTCTGCATCAACAAGACCTCATATTCCCCATCCACTAGCTGCACCTCTGCCGCTGCAGTATGGTTCTGGCCTATCTCCTGATCAATAGTCGATGAATCGTCATATAAGAACAATTCTCCATCCTCCAGGGCATAATCATATACCTTGGGAATGCCATCCTCAGGGCCCTCATAGGTAGTACAGTCCAGCACCTCATCATCGTCTGTAATGGGCACAGTCAAAAAGGTTTTGGGATTCACTGTCTTGCAATGGACAATATGAATAAACAGGCTTGAAAGAATCACTTCATATGCAGAAGCCCTCTTTGTAGTCAAGGTCAATTTGGAACTTTCTAATATTGCAAAGATAGCGTGTTCAACATACAATGTTAATGAACACCCCATGACAATGGTCGCATATTTCTCAATTGCGAAGGCAGCAGCAGCCCATGCCCTTTTGCACAGAAATGGTCCCTGCAAATGCTTTAGTGTAATCAGGTGTGGCCAACACAGGGGCAGTAGAGATGACATCTTTTAATTCCTAAAATTTCATGACCATCCCATCAATCCAAATAATAGTATTCTTTGTTCTTTGTGCTTCTTTGAGGGCCTGGAGCAGGGGTTTAGTTTATGACGTACAGTCAAATATGTACGCTCTGCAGTATTTACATAGGCCCAGACATTTCTCCTTATCCTTAATTATCACTAGCTGAGGAGTAGCGTGTACTGGTGCCACACACTCTCTGGTTACACTCTTACCATTCACTGAAATCAATTGTCCCAAATACAACACCTCTTGCTGACAATATTGCAGTTTTGCTCGGTCCACCTTATACCCCTTGTCAGCCAACAATCGCAACAGAGTGACAGAATCCCCCATGCACTGCTTTTCTGTAGTGCTACATTCCGACAAATCATCCACGCGTTGAATTATACTACTGGGAACAGCAATATTGCCCAAATCTTCATGTAACACTCTGTTGAAAATGCTCAGGGACTCACAGTACCCTTAAGGAAGCCTAGTGTGTTGCAGTCGCCTCACAGCAATCGTAAACGTGGTGAGATACTATGACTCAGGATGCAGGGGCACTGAAAAGAAAACATTCTTCAAATTCACCACAGTAAAATGGTTGGCATCAACAGGTATGTTGCATAATATGGTATCAGGATTTGGAACCACTGGAAACTCTGCCTGTACAATGTCATTGAGGGGGCACAAATCCTGAATTTTCATTTTCATTTTAAATGTCATTGATTCATTGCTTTTACTTTATTATTGTCAGTCAATTTTGCTATATTACTTGTTTGAAACATCTTAGCAGGGTAGTATACTTAATCTCAGAATGTCCAGCCATCTAGATTTGACTTTTAGCCCTCTTGTGCTTTTAGCATTTTCTTGCAAAATATATTGTTCTTAGCCTTATTTTTTATTGTAAACTTTTCATTTTTTACAAATTGACCCATTGTGTGTGCTGAGACACTTTGTGCCTTAGAAAACTATCACTGTGTCATTAGCTTTGATTCTCAGCGCTAAGAACTATGGTTCCCTACATAATTGTAATTTTCGCACTCATTTAGAACATTATCAGGCACATCAGCATCAGCATGTCAGGGACTAGAAAGTTTGCTAGTATATAAACCATGTTTTTCCGCGCTCTCCACATTCATTGATTTTACTTTATTATTTTCAGTCCATTTTGCTATTTAACTTGTTTGAAACATATTAGCAGGGTAGCATACTTAATTGCAGAATTTCCAGCCATCTAGATTTGACTTTTAGCCCTGTTGTGCTTTTAGCATTTGTTTAGGAAATATAGTGTTCTTACCCTTATTGTTATGTTAAACATTCGATTTTCAACAATTTGACCTGTTATGTGTGCTGTGACGCTTTGCACCTTAGAAAATGATCATGGTGTTGTTAGCTTCGATCCTCAGTGCTAAGAACTACAGTTCCCTGCATAATTGTAGTCCTTGTGCTAATTTAGACCATTATCAGGCACATCAGTGCCTGCCCGTCAGGGGCTTGCAAGTCTGTGTAAGTCGGCGTAGGACGTGCCGGCGCTAAGTTCCTGTTAGCTCTCTGGGGCGCTTCAACGCATAACGGTCTGGATTTACAAGCGTCACACTGCCGGTACGACTAGGAGTATGCATGGATCATTGGAATCTGACCAACCTATAATAGGCCTGTGCACACTGGCCTCTCAAGGGATCAGGGATTTTAAACCTACCGTGCATGAACCTAAACATATGGATTCAATTGATATTTTAGAAATACCAGTGGCTGTGCTAAATAAACATCATATTTCTTTTGGGGACAATTGCATTGGCAAACTAAATACCCACATTAGAACAACCCTGTTGAAAAATAGATCACTGGATAGGCATACCCTTGAGGTACAAGAGTATATTAGAGATCAAGATATAGATATCATGTGCCTGACGGAAACATGGCTCAGTGATTCGAGTGGCCCTAATATCAATTTAGCTACACCCGAAGGTTATAGATTCTTCAGACAAAATTGAGAATTTGGCAAAAGAGGCAGGGTTGGAATGTTAGTTAAAAATGAGTTTAAATGCTTTAGGTCACCTATTTCATGTAGTTGCTGTGAGAGAATTCTCCTTTCGACCACTCCTACACCAAACAACTGCCTGAACCCGGCTTTGGTGTACCATCCACCATGAGAAATGCCAGGTTTTCATGGGGAATTTGCAAGCATTCTGTCCTCTATAAATAAACCAAATAGTGCCACTTTGGTACTGGGTGAATTAAACAGATGGCATGGGAACCCTCAAGACCCAGATGATACTGAATTAGAACAACTTTTAAAATATTGTGATTTCAGTATACAAAGTAAAGGACCCACTCACAACCTAGGTAATACATTGGAATGAGTCGCTCCAAAAAATGTAAACCTAAGTCTTCTATCTGTAGTCCCCTGTATCTGGTCCGACCACTGTCTTGTATCTTTTCATTTCTCCCTTCATACTCTTGTGATCAACAGGAAAAATGCCCTTAAAAAAATGACCAGCAGGAATTATAACAACATCCGTAGCAATGACCTGAAAAGTTTCTTAGATGAGATTATGAACAAAACCTCAGCAAATGATGATCCACAGATGCTGACAGCTGACTATGAGAGATCTTTCACTAATCCCATGGATCAGGTAGCATCATTAATGGAGAAAACCCTCAGAGAACAGACTAATGGTCAAAAGTGGTTCCGTCCAGCCTGACCAGTCAGAAACAAGAAAAGAGAAGAGCTGAAAGGAATTGGGAGAAAGAGCAGTCAGTAGAAAATAAAAATGTTTGGAAATCAATTGAGAAACTTTAAGTAATTATATTGGCAAAAAAATGTTTTATTTGATAATGAAATAGCTAATGCTAAACATTATTCTCAAAACATTTTGAAATTTTGAGAGACCTTTAGAAGCCTATGGCTTCATTAGATATTTTTTCTCTGCAGACAGAGAATTGTGAAGCAATTTAGCAGGCTTTTTCTAAGAAAATTAAAACAGCCCAGGATAATATTAGAAATACTCTAAGCAATTTAACCTGTGTGGCAACAGTAGTGAGTATGAAAGAAACAACCTATCAGGAGAAATATATGTTCTCCTTTGAATCCGTCTCTCATGATACCATGACAGCAACTCTTAAGAATATGAGGCCAACGTGTGTTATGGTGAAATATTTCCATCCAAAATTATCTTGGACAATAGTGTACTGTTTGTTCCTTTTTTGACTCGTTTCACCAATCCTTCTGTTTCACGGAATGAAGTAACCAACATATTAAAAAAAGTGTGTTGGTTACACCACTCATCAAAAAGTCTGGTCTGGGCCATAAATCATACACCGACTATAGGTCCATAACTAATGTTCCTTTTCTTTTAAAGATTGTAGACAAGCTAGACACCTTGCAGCTGCAGCAATATCTGCAGCAATATCTGGAAAAAACTAAAATTTTACATTACTGACAGTCAGAGTTTATATCATCTCATTGTACCAAAAGTTCAATTTTAGACCTCCAAACTGAAGTGCTAAAAATCATGGATAAAAGCAACTCAGGGCTGCTAATTTTGTTAGACCTATCATGTGTTCTCCGGGCTGGAACTACTTGAATATGGAGTACCGGAGGGTGCTTGCATTTCACCTGCCCTGTTCAAAGTATTCTGCCACCAACTATGTGATCTCCTGGATGCTCTTGGAATTTGTTTCATAAACTATGCGGACGACACTCAGCTCCTAGTTGAGCTGAGTGGCAACTATGAAAAAGACGCCGAAAGAATGTCCACAGCCTATGGAGTAATAGAGTTGGATGGCACTCAACAGAATGTGCCTGAATTGAGATAAAACTGAGCCCTTGATCTTTGGCTTGTCCCAGGTGCTTGCTCAACGTCAGGTCCAAAATGTCTGTTTTGATATTGAGAAGCACTACGTTAAAGCATTTAACAAAATACAAACATTAGGGATAACTCTTGAACCATCATGGAGTAGGTCAACTCATATCAACAGTTTTACAGGCAAGACCCAATATCATCTTAGACTGCTGAGATTGATCAAGCCTTGGGTCTCTGAAACTAATTGCCCTACACTAGTTAATGCTATCATGACGCCCTGGATCGACTATTGTAGTGCTTTATTGATCTGGGCAAATAAGGGCTGTTTAAAAAAACTTCACATACTGCAAAAGGTAGTTGGGATAGTGAAGAATCTTCCTAGACACAAGCCCATCATGGCACACAGGAGGGAGCCACATTGGCTCCCTGTGAAAGTCAGAATTTGCTTCAAATCCCTCACATTCGTCCACAAATATCTCTATGGTCAAGACCCCAGTACATGAAAGAATGTATTACTGTACACAATCTTGCCAGAATTGCTCAGTCTGCGATACCCTGAGACTGGTCTGCACCAAGAGCAAGAGGGTCAAGGGGAATGGTTGTTCATTCCTTTTGCAAGCTGACCATGAATTGGATAAAATTCTGGTTGCACTGCGTACCACAAAAGACCCCTTGAAATTTAGGAAACAACTGAAAATGGCTGGGTTTGAATTAAAATATTCTGGTCCTGGCTATGGCCTCTTCTCTTGATTGCACCCAGATGCATGTGGGCTCTGGCGCTATACAAGTATATGAATGAATAAATAAATCAATCAATCATTCTCCAACTAGCCCCCTTCGCTTTCTTCACCGGAAAAATTGCTGTATTACAAGGCGATTAGATGCTACTATTATACCCTGATGGAAAAGAGCAATTATAGTGTTATAGATTCTCTCCTCTGCTGCTTTTGATAAAGGATAATGCTTCACTCAAGGCAGCAAAGCACCAGGTTTCAGAGTGATATGTATTGGTGCAACACTCCGTAAAAAAAAGGCCAACATCATGTGGGTTACTCATCCACAACTTATCAGATACTTGAGACAAATCAGTAGAAACAAAATAGGGAACATTCCCTGCCAGTAACATGGGACAAGTGACATGTCTGTATTGTATAATAATTTTGCATGGGACACACTTCCAAAATTATTTCCCCTTTTTTCTCTCTATTTTCAAATAATCTTCATCTGAAAAAAATGTCATTGGAATTGTTGGGTCAATACATAAAACTGTACACCACTCTCCTTTATTTGAATCGATTGCTATCAGCACAATCCTGTCTTCCGCCACTAACTCTCCCTCTATATAAAGCTCAATGATAGTTCCTCCGACAATCTGCTGGGGCTGGGCAGGCCTGAACAGAAACTCAGAAGGTATCTGCCAATATTTGTTTGCGACCTGCGGTATTGCACTAAGCAATATGGTAATGCTGTACAAGAACAGGTCTGGGGCACTGGTATTCCTCTTGTGGCAGATTCAAGGCAAAATGCATGTAAAGTCAACAGTACCCTCACGGCACACATGCTTGGTGTCAAACAGACCACACCTCTTTCCGTAAACAAGATGGTCATCTTGAGCTCACTGAAAATGTCCCACACCAACAAGTTGATCTGAGTTCCCCCCTATCTTATTGGGTAACTTCTTTGTGAAAGAAACTAATTAAACTGCCCCAGAGAAGCCCTGCCTTTCCATGACCTCGCCTGAAAAAAGTTAATCCTCCCTCACTGACAAATGATTTGGTAGCACCTGAATCTACCATGAAAATGAATAGTTTATTTCCTATCTCCATGCCCACCAAGGATTCCTCTTATGGGTCGGCGGTGACTGATAGGAATGGACACACTAAGGCTCTCTGTGGGCTGTCCTAATCTGTATACATGTTTGCCCCTGGAAAAACAAAGAGATTCCCTCTGACCCCTGTTGCCCTGTGATAATGGGTCACTGTGCCACATGGGACTGCAGTATTGTTCGGAACATTGGGGCCTGGTGGTTGCCCTTGATGTACTGCATAAGACAGAACATTGCTGGGACCAGTGGCTGGTAGCTGTGGAAAAGATGGTGGGGGGCAGGGTCACGGGCACCGGCGCACTGCAAGGGGCTGCTGGAGGTAACAGTCCATACTGCTGGGAATATGAGACCAGAACTACCTGAGGAAAGGGATAAATATGTTGTTTAGGGTATGCATGTGCTTGCCTACTCCTACATTCCCTTGAAAAATGACTCATTCGCCAACACATGTCCAATGCATCTGACACGCTCCTCCTCCTCCACCTGGTCCCATGACCCCAAACCCTCCTTACATTCCACTGGCACCCGCAAAACCCCCTCTTCCCAGTGAAAATCTCCCTGGGAACGCTCCTTGAAACTGGGATTGAAACACACTCGTCCAATTGTTTTTTTCCTCCCCACATGGGTACGGATGCTGCACCCACATCAGCCTGATTGCCCTCAAATCAACCAACGCTTCCATCTGCACTGCTGCTCTATTACCTTCCAACACAACCCTTTTCTAACTTCTTTTGGACCAGTTTCACTTCCTCTGATTCTGTTCACTGAACTGTTTCCTTCTCCTTTTCTTTCAACCGTTTACAGTGGTGGATAATAATAGACTGAAATTCCTCCCAGCCCTTCGTCTCAATCCCCACTATCTTGTCGAGTGCCTTATGTAGCTCTTTTGAAAGGCCTCTTTTGAACACAACATAGAAAAATTGAATGGTTTAGCCCCATGATTCTCCTTTTTCTGCCCGCAACATCTCTTGTATGTACAGTATATATTGGGCAGGGTCCTCATCATGTATCGTTCTTTGCATATCCACTGTAGATTATGCGTATCTGGGTATGCACGCCTTAATATGCTGCCAAATCTTGAGGCCTGATGTTGTTAAATGTGCCCCATCATGACTATTACCACACAAATTCACACCCGGTATCCTGCTTTAGCCCAAATGTCATCAGCCTGATCTCCCAGAATTAGCACAGACAAACTTTTCAAATCTCCTACAGCCAGGGTAGTTGCTACTGTATGCTTCTCAAATGCATATATGCACTTACCCAACCCAGCTGTGAGGGGCAGGAGTGCCTTTATTAGGGTTGTTATGTTAATATGTGCCCATGCTATATACTGCACTCTCCACAGTCCCTTATGTTGTAATGGGAACTGTGCTCCTACCGCCTTCCCAACTCTCTTCTTTCCCACTATTGATCTCTCAGCTACTGCCATCCGTCAAACCTATTGCATAACCTAGGTCCCCCAAATGTTCTACTTGTGGGGAAATCACAGGTGGCTGCTCTTCCCCATCAAACTCATCCACTGTATCCCACTCCACTTCTCCTTCATCCGTATAATCATACTCTTCCTCTGACCTTTCTGCACCATATTCCACACTGTCCTCTCTTCTCCCCCTATCTTCCCTTTCTTTCTCTGTATGCACATCCTTGATAGCCATACTATATATACAAAATAAAATATCTCCTGCCTTACATTCATCTACCCCTACAGAAGTCCGCTGTGCATCTGTCCTTTGCATTTTAAGTTGCACCAATTCACCCTCCACCTTTCTCAATGAATCCTTTGCATTTTAAGTTGTACCAATTCACCCTCCACCTTTCTCAATGAATCGATCAACTCTTTTTGTGGCTTTGTATTGTTTCCCTCTGACCCCTTACCCTGCACAGTGACTGACGCTGTGCTATTAGGGAGATACTGGTATTTTGCCTGTGTGGATGGTGGGGGAGACTTGACAGGCAACAGACCATACACAACATTTGTATATCACAACGCGGCACGTGCAGGGTAACACCCTAATGGGGGCACCAATCTGTTTCAATAGTGGCCACAGGGGCACTCGAGATGGCAGCTACAGTAGTAGTTGTACTACATGGAGTAATCGCTTCACATACCATCCTCAAATAATCTTTGTACCCATCCTCTAAGTCTCCAATCATTTTCCATAATTCTAATACTTAATTTCTATTGTTCAGTTTTCCTCCCTTATATTAGCTGTCAAAAATGTGTACATATGACTCAGTATCTCCCTATTATTTGTATACTGCTTGGGCCATGGCTTAAACATCCCCTCCTTTGTTTCTGCTGCCCATTCTTATGCTACTTCACAATCGTATCTCGGTACAGATGAAGGGCTTTCTACATGTAAGCCAACTGGGTTATTGGATCTATTGTAACCACCCCTCCTTGTCAGTTTTTTATAAGATTATCAACATCCCTGTCCTGCTCCAACAAATTGTACCCCTCCAAAATACCCACTTGTTACATCCCATACTTACCCCTGTTTACACTCCCCTTCCAACTCCCACGCACACAAACACACTCCTCTCTCACACCTCCTATGTCACACCACAATTGACCTTCTTCTGGTCACCACTAACCACCACAAAAACTAAACAAATCACCAACAATAAAATCACAATTAATTCTACGTTTTCATTCCAACACCCCCTTTAAATGGGTGACGACATCCCAGGACACTCGGGCCTCTACCACAACTACTTATTGGTTGTATACCCCATTTATACTGGACAGAGAGATCCCAGACTCACTAAATATATGGAGCCCCTATCCATACCGTCTTTTACTTCAATTCACAGTGCTGTCGTCTTCCATATTACCTCAGGAAAGGGTCCTGTTACTCCACAATCCATAATAAAAAATTCATCACAAATATATACAATACCACGTGGTCTCCCGAAATAGCAATCCACTCTCTTCTAACCTCACACATATATCCACTCTCCCTCACACTCCACACCATCCATACTTTCCCCTCATTCCTCACTTGTTTTTCTACGAAGAGGGTGCACGTACATTTGCGCATTCACCTGAAGTCCTACATTATGTGCAGCCATGAATCCTCCTTCCTCGTGGGGGATATTGGATCATGTTGGGGTCAAAAATAATGTAGGACAACTCCCCAGCTAGCAGACCAAGAAAGTATAACCCACGGGGGAAAAAGACAAAGTGCACCCTTTTTCGAGAAATACAGGATCTTTTATTTTGCATACAAAAATAAAAGGCGACAGGGTATTATGAATACAATGTCATAGAGCGCTCTGCTATTCATCGCACAAATCTCACATTATAAACACCAAAAATATCACAGGTGACGCCCTCGATATACAGTATTAATCCCCCACCCGCATTGACAACTGCTTATGGACATGCTAATAATCACTTACAATCCATTCTCCAATTAGTTTCACTGTCTTCTCATCCCTTGTTGCCTCATGTGGCTAACGTTTTTGTTCATATTGACTCACTGCAAAATAATGAATTACCTTTGACTGGCACCACCCTGCCTTCAATCCTAATCACGTGATGTACACCTGGTTATCGACATGAACTTTGCTGTAGACTTCGAGGTCAGTCTGGTCCAGGCTAACAAAGCATCCCTGTTCTCAGCCCAGACATGTTGGTGCCCCCATCATACCCTCCCAACTGTATGGGCATCACTCTTGGCTCTCCCTGGCACAAATCATAGATCATGTTGTTCTCTGATTTCTCCTTTATCATTTCTCTACCCAAGAGTAAACCTAGTGGCCCACTAATCAATTCAATTCACAAATCGTTTAGGACCCATTTTCCTACACATCTGGTAGTTCAAATAGAATGACCATCATTCTTGGGGGTGCTAGTGTCTTCAATCTTAGTTGAAGTTAGGTCAAGACAACCTGGGACCTCTGCCTTGTTTCCCAAGAGTCTGACCTTCATGCTAGGCCACAGCCCCTTGCCTGTTCAGCTTCACACATTTCTGCGTAATAGTTCAAAAGCCCAATTAATGTGGGTGTACATGCTTGTTTCTTGCTGCAACTGAGAATCGAAATGCAATGGGTAAACAAGGGATAAAGCCTCATTGTTCTGTGTCTTGAACTCTTTGATGCAACACTACTTTGTATTAAAACTACAGTGCATATGTATTTGTACTGTATCTTACATGAGTCTATGCCACTCGTATGTTTCCCCCTATGTAATTCCCCACTCCCGTCAGTTAGTCCCATCCACAAAATACCCCCTGCACTGTCCTGCACCCATTCTCCATATTTTAATATATTTTTCGCAATCTAAATCGTCTGGAAGAGGCAGCAATCTGTACATGTATCCCAACACTGTGTACCAGTTCTGGAGAAGACACGGGGTCTTCTGAGGTCTTTAATCTCCCTCTGATGTTTAGAGGAGGGATCTTGCTTCCCTCTTTGGAGGTCCTGGCCTTCCTCCACTGTCGGAATATGTAAAGCAGACTGTACCATGGTCCAATGTTGAGTTCTTCTTTGTTAATTCTGGTGAAATCATCAGATGATCTGCCAAAAGAGGGGTTCATCCCTCTTTTAAAGCAAAGTGGGCCACAGTATTTGGAGATGGCGAAGACTACCTTAATGAACCAATCCTGGGGTCCTTACCAGCAACCTCCTGTATGCATGCAGTCATAACCAGAGTCCTTTGCAACAGGAAAGGTAAAAGGGTGACAACTTGTGATACTGCTCTTCCTGTTGTTTATCAAAGAGACTCTCTGATTAATGGATCTCTCTGTGGTTCTTGATTTAAGTGACAGGTCTCCATTGAAGCTGCAGTGAGACCAGACTGTCTGGCTGCTACACACCACCTTCTCGTATCTTATGAATTTGATTCCCCTACCGGGGTAGCCTACTGTAAACATGCAATCTCAGAGATGACAGCTCACAGTCAATGATTCTGAGGGCGGGAGCTGGAATCAGGTGGACACAGTAACATATAAGGTGTTGGGGATCCTGTCTCCTTTGTTAACCTCTGCAGCCAGGCTCCATGTGGGCCTGTTTGAATTACACTCTAATATTATGTTAATCTCTGCCACCCACTTCAGGGCCTAAAAAAGACCAGGGTAGATCTCTGGAGCCTTTGTTAATTAATCAGGCTGGCCATGGCAGGGGGAAGATTGACCCTCCACCTTTCTGGAGATAACCTGGCGTACTCCTGGCTGTCATATCTCAACTAAATATGACAGGGCGATTTGTGACTGTAGGCTGTGTCCACCCAGAGTAAACAGATCTGTGTGTTTGTCGTGGTGTGAGCATAGGAACATGTGTGTGGATAAGCCCCAGACATTTTCCTGATTTTGGACTACAATCATTCCATTTAATTGAACATTTCAAAAACTCTTAGGCGTAAACACACTCACTGTGCAGACAGTCAAATTGCTCACTGACCTCCTCACTATAGTCTGGCACTTGCAGCACTGGGGCCCTGCACAATACGTCCTTTAAATCCTGATAGAAGTGTATCAGGTATCCCCCACAAGCACATAGTCAATACGATTCCAGAAGTAATCCAAAAAGGTGTGTACATCAGGCAAGACGTAACTCTGTTTATTCCAGCTGGGCAAGCACAAAATACGAAAATGTATTATACTCTGTACACCTTTGTTAAATAGTAGTGTAAGTATATCCTAAATAGATGTTCATTGAAATATTTTCATGGTTTTAATGTGCGTAGGAGAATCAGTCAACCCTGACACATGAAGTAAATTATGTTTCTATATCCACACAAAATAACATATGGGGCTGTCTTTATTTGAAGGAATAGGAAGCGAGGGCATTCTAGCATAAGAAGTCTAGATTACCTAACGTTAAGGTGAAAATTCAATTATTAATAATAGTATTATGAGTTAATTTTGAGCATATTAGATTGGTTGAAGAATATACAGATCCAAATGGGTTTCACATGGAAAAGGAATATAAACCACCGGTATGGGATGTGGAATTCAACATGTTAGATGTTTTAAATAAAATATAGACATGCTGACATATCATAAAGAATATATTAGCAAATGATGAATAAATGAAAATAGGTGAACATTTTCAGTAGCAGAGATTATTGTTTCAGTATTTCTAATCAGTTGATGAGGGACACTATATGAGTTGTAGCTAATGAATCTGATGATGAGTTGATATTGCGAAACTGTGTTTAGTGAATTTCTAAAACAATGTTATTTACATTATCTTATAGAATTGATTTGAAAATTGAAAATTGAACCCCTGATGAAGATAATAATATTCTCGAAACACGTTGGGCCTCATGAATAAAATATTAACTATATGCCAACTGTCTTAAGGCACATTTGTGATACTAATTATATAATAAATGATTGCTGTTATTACTTGATCTTAAACCTATCAGAATATTATACCACTTTGTTTAAATGTTTGTCTCATATACAGGGCTGTGATAGTGTGCGGGGGATGGGAGTTCCCTAACTGGGAACTTCTTTCATGTTACTATTCAAGTACAAAATCAAACAGCACAGTGGAACAGAATTGATTTATAGAAGCTGACAACACCGCCCACTACTGTCAGGTCTTTTGCATAGTCAGAAACAGTTGCTATTAATGTTACAAAATATTAGACATCCTACTAAGCAGATTGGTGGGATCACATGAGCCCCCTATAGCTTGACATAGTTAATCAAAGATGGTTGGAGCAAACAATCGTGGCCACTCTGTTCAACACTACCCTTGTGGTTCCACATTCCTACCCACTCCGCCCTGCATGCTTCTTTTCATTTGTAATACATAATTGTGCTGACCTCTGGAACCAAGACATCCCAAACCTGTGGGAAGGGAGACATTCACACAGCATTCAACAAATGAGGAGCCTTGCAGACATCTGCAAGAACACAATATACTTGCTGCCTTCAGTGGCTCCTTCCCGGATCATCCCCTCGTCCCATATCCTTCTTCACAGGCCCACCTGCCCAGGGGCAATTTCAAACTGCTGATCATACTGTAGTTGTGCTTACCCAAACATGTGCTTATGAGAGTAATTTTCACCGGTCCCAGCGAGTGCTGAGAGCCTGGCTTGCCGACCTTGTATGTATCTGCTGGTCCCTGTTCCCAGTTACTGCGCCTCCTGGGAAAAGTCAGCTTGCATAATTCTTCTCGCACCCCGTTGCCTCGTACAATTTTACGTTTGCCTGCCACGCCGGCCCTGTCAATGTTAAAGCCCAGTGATTTAGTAACCTATGCTTCTCATCTCATAATGGTGGGTAGGTATTTCCCCTTGTATTATGTTACCATATTTATCTCATGCTCCTACCCCACTCTCCCGAAGCCCTGTATGTCCACCCTTGACCACCCCATCCCGATCTTATACCCAGGCTTCTTGATCTGCATGTGTTCCTTTGACACCATTATTACAGCTGTCAATGAAATCCTGTCCCTTCTAAGGGTGACCCATCCTGCTCCCATCATTCCCACAGCTGGCAAGTATGCCCTCTCTGCAGTGCTGAATCAGCACCTTCACTGAATGCCCCCTTCAATCAATCAATTGATCAACACTCTTTTGCCCACCATTTCTTTGTTTACCGTTTTGAGCATCCATAGGGCTTTAACTCTGTTTATGTCCCCTCCCTCATCTTCAAACCCATCCAAGGTCCATCCTATTACCATACAATCCCGCCCATCTAAGGAACATGCCACCCAAAATGCATCATAATCCTCTGCATTTTGTGGTGGCACTGCACAAGCCACATGATCTTGCTACTCACCATCACTCATTCCAGGATGTTGGCCATCTTTTTTGTTTTTCTTTTTCTCTACTCTCCCTCCATCAGTAGCAGACATTATATAATGAAATATTTTCCTGCTGCAATTAGAGTTTTTTTTTTTTAATTAACTGTCCTCACAGAAGGCAATGAGCATCAAGACAAGCATGGGGAATGTTACTTTGTATATCAGAGTCAGCCACTCGGGCATCCAGGCGAACAGTGAGTCTAGCCAACTGTCAGATGTTGTATTGTCATCTTTTTGTGGAGGGTGCAGATCTTCATGACGGCCTCACACAGTGTCCCATTGATGGCATCGTTGTTGGGATTAGCTGTGCAGCAACTGCTGCTGATCTTGTGACAGACGCCACCTTCCAAGGCTGTTAGCATGTCCAAGACAACCCGGTTCTGAAGTGCTACCAGTCACAGGGCAATAAGTACTTCTCTCACTGCATTCAATCCTTTCTCAGTTGCATTTGCTTGTTGTAGCACTTCATACCTAATAATTTGAAACTAACCACTTGGTATTAGTGTCTGCTTGCACCCCAAGAAGCAACAGTGAGGCAAAGAAGACAGACGCCTTAGTGAACACTCAAGTGGTGAGGGATGACATCCAAATGTTGTGAGGACTCTTCTGACAAGGAGTTACTGCTCTTCTTCCTCCTATTCACAGTCTCCTCCTGGTGCCCTTAGCTCTCTCACCATCTTCCTTTGCCATAATGCAGTGTGGCCACTGAAGGGTAGTAAATCTGCTTGAGGCACAACCAATGCAGGGCTGTGGAGAGTGACTACGTAGCTCCACCCCTCCCTAATCTGGAGGTAGCGGCGCATATGCTTTTGATTTGCAGGCCCAACAGTGGTCCATCACCACCACTGTCCCGCTCTGCAATGCCGGGATGCTCATCCTCTTCTCGCAGCGAGTGTTCACCCCCACTACTGTTGGCACTATGGCCCTGAAACACAAAGAGAATCATGTAAGATGTGTTATGTGAACTGGTTGGTGTCCCTCATCTATCCAAGTCCAAGCATTTATATGGTCATTCCACACTGTGCAACAACTGTCATTTATCTTTCGCACCACATCTCCTCAAATCCCACTATCCTCTCTGCGTGACACTGTACCATCCACCCTTCCATTTTCCATTGTGAAACAAAGAATCCTGTATTTCAATCAGTGGTCTGGTGTGGCACCATTGGATATTGTGTACTGTTTAATGTTTACAGTGTATTCAGTTATGAGTCATGGACAGCTGCTCCCCCCTTTCTGCCCCCGTCTTTTACATACTTTAGTATTATGTGCTTGGTGGCTTCATTTTTGGACATGCTCTCCAGTTGTATATACTTATCAGCATATACCTCTTCCCCTTCATCTATCCAATGATCTGCTACCATTCACCCCTAAAACAAAACATTAGTCTTACATAAAGACAGGTGCATTAGGCATCCCTCCTCTCCTGCTGTTACATCTCAATGCACTAATTGTTTTGGTGTCCCTGAAATGTCTAGGATTAGCCAGCACACATAGCAACTGCCATTAGCCCTCTCTCACGCCACATGTTACATTTCCTGATACTACATGTTCCTGGATGCAGTGTTCTGCCCCCCCCCCCGATTCTTTTATGAAATGTAGCTATGCTGAATACACCTCCTTTAGTTTACATAATAATTTTCATTTTCTTTAGGCATGGTGCAAGCCTCTTTATACAATAGAAACCCGAAGAGAAAGAGAAAAAGCAGAAAAGTGAAAACAATCCAACCCCTACCCAGGGCACATTTTTTTAAAATATTTTCTCCTATTGCCCCCACTGTTTGTACGCCCCTTGTCCTCCTCTTCTATAGGCCTCCTGTAAAGTCTTATAAAAGAAACAAGTGTTAGCGATAACTGATGTATACTTTCCATCAAGTTGATTCTCTGTCTTCCTCTACGAAGTGGGCAACGCTGCTGTCTCTGCAAATGTCCGACACATGGATCTATGCTCTTCTTTCTTTCATTTTGACTGCTGTGGGTGTAGAGTAAACAACTGTGTGGGGCACTGTAAGCCTAGGTTCTTGCCATTTCCACGCAAAATTGTAGACACACATCTTATCTCCTGGATAGATAGGCATTGCTTGTGGAAAGGTGTCCTTGTTCTTTGCACTTGTGGGTGTTGTTTTGTTGGCCATCTGGCTCATTTGTCACTGAACCTGACGAGACATGTCTTTCAGAGCTTTAGTGAGTTTATTCAAATATTCGTGGGACTCTTCCCCCAGAACCTGTGCTGTTGTGTTAGCATCTGAAATTGTACATGCATAAGAGGAAGGTGCATGAATTCTCCTGCCAGTAACAATTTCATGCAGTCAAATTATGACCTGAACCAGGTGAACTACGTAATGCAAAAAGCGCTAAGGGAGGCAATAAAGTCAATTTTGCCCAAAGTTGTTCCTTAATCAGGCTATTTAATCGCTCCACCAGAAACAGTGTTTTATCCCCAGGAGGTTTGTAACCTTCTTGAATAGGTCATTCATAAAATGCTACCCATTGTCTGACCTTAGTTCATAGCATATTCCCGACTTGAAATAAACCTCCTGCACCAAGAATTTTCCCACTGACCGTGCATCATTGTGAGCACAGGGTCTCGCTTCAAGCCAGCGTGAGAAAGGACAGCCAACAACAAGCATTTACCTTCACCAGGTACATCTATCTTGCATATCAACATAGTCAGTATGCAAGTGCCAGAGGGCCCCTCCGGTCATGGTAGTGTTCCTCTTATTGTCTTCAATGTATGACCTACCTGAAACAATTGACATACCAGGCAGTTTCCCATAAACTCCAACACCAAGTCATGGAGTTTTGGGACAAACCACCTCTCAACTATTTCTGTCACCAACTCCACAGGGAGTTTGAATGCCTCGATCAGTTCAGTTAGTAATTCTGCATGTTGTACTGGGGGCCTGTCGCTCCTTCTAAATCCTCTCCTCTCTCACTGTGCCAACCGTGAGTGATTGCGTGATGCAACGTAAGCAGAATCCAAAAAGATACAGCTCAACTTTCCTTCTGCAATGTGGAGCACACTTATCATGGCCACTAATTAAGCTGCCTCTGCTGAGTAGTGTGATGGCAGTCTTGCATACCACTGCAGCGCCAGTGTGTCTTTGCCCCGTGCTTGAGTCTACACTTGAAAACATGTTAATGAAGATAATTTTTCCTCCTTCTATCGCCTCTTCCTTGACCTGAATGTTCCCTTCCATCCTGTCCATATATGTTGCAGTCATGCACATATTCCCCTGGCAAAGCTTGCTCTCCGATGAAGGTGGCTGTGTTTACCACACTGCATCAAACAAACTCAATTGGTGATTTTGTCAGTATAATCACATAACCCGAAGCCCTCTGCGTGGTGAGAGTGCTTTTTGATTTTTCCAATATAGCAAAAATAGAGTGCTCCACATATAGAACTATGGGATACCCCATGGTTATTGTTGCTTCCTTTTCTATAGCAGAGACTGCAGCCGTGAGTGCCTGCTCACAGCGGAAATGTCCTTACATCACTGTGTCTAAGAGACTGCTATAGTAGAGCAATGCTTGTGCCCCTGTGGTTTCTTCTGTGTGAGGACTTCCCTCATCACTGAGATGTCTGAATCTAAGAACAAGTCTAATGTGTCCTTATAGTTGTGGGTTGCCCACACTGGGGCAAGTGTCACTGCCAAAAATTTGCTTTCTTTTCTGAAGCCCCTTTTATGGGTATTTTCTCTTTCTGTGCTTATTTAAGTGCCTGAAGAAGGGGCTTTGTGAATGTGGAGTAGTCAAACACTCATGCCCTGCAATAATTGCACAATCCCAGGAATAACTGAATCTCTTTTACTGTGCGGGAGATGGGGTTTGTGTATTGCCTCTACTCATTTTGGTGTTATCTGTTCCAGGTATACTATCTCTTCCTGGCAGTTTTGTAACTTGTACTTGTACCCTGTGTCAGCCAACAATGTTAAAAGGTGAACTGAATCGGCCCTGCACTCCTCCTCAGTCTCATTGCATACCAAAAGGTTGTCTACATACTGTATCACCGAAATTGCCATTTGGAAGTAGCTCAAGTCCATTTGGATCACCCTCTTAAATATACTGGGAGATTAATCTTGTGTGTTTGAATCTGATCCCCTTGTACATGAACACCATGAGGTACTTGCAGTCTGGGTTTAGTGGGATGGAGAAGAAGGCATTGTTGAGGCCAATTACCGTGAAGTACTTTGCTTGTGGTGGGATATTGCATAGTTTTGTGGCTGGATTCAGCATGAGTGAGAATTCGGCCTCTACAACATTATTTAGGGGGTACAGGTCCTGTATGAATCTCCAAGACCCTCCTTTTGATTTCATTATGGGGTTTATGGCAGTGTTGCATGGGGACGTGGATGTCTGCAATATGGCCTATTGCCATAGTTTGAGAGATGTGGTGTATATGCCATTGTCTGCATCGCGGGACAGTCAATAGAGTTGTGCTCTTGGTTACCATGCCTCCTCTTTAAATTTTATTCTTACAGCTCCTGCTCCTTATAGCACTACCACGTCATGGGGTCTGGTTGTCCACAGTTTCCCATGGTCTTCTCTAAATCCTCATGTGTGTATTTGGCCTCTTTCTTCACCAGATGTGTTAGTTGTGGTACTACCCTCTTTAATACTCTTATGGGACCGGGGATGTGTAGCTGGAACACTATTTTCCCCTATTCCTCTTCCTCCTCTGCTGAAACAAGTTGTTCATCAGCACCCCTGTTATGGTCAGTGATGGGTCCATACAGAGTACTGTGTGCCATTCTATGTAATCCTAATCTGTTCCACATAGTATCACCATGTCTTTTCTAGTCATCACTTCTTCAACCTTCAGCCGCATTAGTGTGCCTGGGGCAACTTCCGTGTGGCACTGAGGCCGGAACACAAATTCTGATGCTAGTCGAAATGTCTTCCCTTTTATCCCTGGCACTCACCCAAGTTATACCTGGACCCCATATGGGAATAGCTTGGGGTATGTGGGATGTCCCTGTACTGTGCTGTGGTCATATATATGACCTTCGGGTGGCTGCCACTCTGGGATTATAAATGCCCATTGTTGAGCACACCTTGCCCTTTTCTGTGGATGAAATTGTTGTATTGTGTTTGCTCAGAAAATCCCCCCGCCAAGTATGTTTATGGGGGTGTCTTTTGAGTACAACAGAGGGGCTACAAGGTGCTGTGCCCCCATTGTCAAAGGTAAATCTTTTGTTACTGGAACCATGATAATTGCCCCAGAGAAGCCCTGCATGTCCATGATTTTGTTTGACAGTGGAGATCCACCTTCATTTATGCATGATTTGGTGGCCCGCGTTTTTATCAGGAAAGAGACAAAATGCCCCTGGTTCCCGCACATGAAACATGGTCCAAGGAACCAGAACCTTGCACCTCTATATTCTCTCGCTCTTCCTCGTTGTGAGTACCTTCTCCCTTGTGGATAATATTCCATGGGTGGGTACATCCTCCCTTGTGGATAACCCCCTGTGGTCGTACCCCCCATTGTGGGGTATATGTATACCCCGTGCAGGTGCACATTCCCTACTGTGAACCCTACCTGTTTGGCAGGGGACACTGCAGCAGCGTCAGGTATGAGCATTGTCCCTTCCATTACGAACAAAGAATTTTATTTATATCAGCTTGTTCTCCACTTTTGCAGCATTCTCTGCCGCTTGTCTCTCACTCTTCTGCTTTCTTTTTGCAATAGTGCACTATTGTAGCATGTATTTCTGGCCATCCCTTTACCTCTATTCCTACTATTTTGTCTAGGGAAGCCTGAATTGCCAACGGGAGTCCCTTAACCAATATATAGTAAAACAAATGAATATATTTATCCCAAGTTTTCTGCATCCCTAAGGTCCAGAGCTCCTTGGCCTGTTGTATATATTCTGCAGGTTCCTTGTCTGGCTACATCTATGGGTCATGACAGCCCCCAAATCCGAGCTATCTGTATACATGCTCCTTAACACTTTCCACACGTGGGCACAACAATTGTTAAATGGTGCTTTATTGTGTGCATTGGTGCTAAATATTGCCCCATTGTACCACACTTGTTCCTTTATTTTATCCCCTGTTTTCCTATTATTGATGTGAATAAACTTTCCATTTCCCCTTTTTCTAGTGTCACCCGCGCTGTTTCTGTTTCACGGGTTTATATTCACTTGCTCACTCCTACCATAAGGAAGGGCAAGTTATAAATGAAATTGTCTTTTTCCATTGTCTAAATATATAATAAAGGGTGCTTGGCTATGTCCTTATATGCCCCGGGGGTTGGGGGGTAACTTGGATTAACGAAAGAAATCAGGATGGGAGATCGAAACAGCAAGTTATTTGTTATTTATAATTTACAGTACTTGTTAGTGGCTAGTTAGTGCCAAAAAAATACACTAGGAAAGTGTATTTCTGTAGAGTTTACAGTCAAAGGTGATGCGGCGGTAAAACTTCTAAAAATAGTCCCTCAGCTTCTCATGGCAGTGACTAGTGGCGCAGTGTTGTGAATGCACTGCTTGGAGATACAAGAGTGTATAAAATCATTCTAGTGATCCTGGACACAATCTGATGGCCAAGATGTGGCGGCGCCCACAGGTGGCATGTTCAAACCACAGGTCTGGGAAGTAAAATGGAAAAATGTTGTCATATAATCCTTATGTAGCCGTCAGTATAAATTAATAATCATCCAAAAAATGGTGCTGAGTGTGAAACATGCCTAATGATGATAGAACAATTGGTGCCGGGTGGTGGCATGCGGCGAGTCTAAAAGTTACATAGGTACGCGTGGAGTTCTATATGTGTACCAAGTGACAAACAGGGGAGTTACAGTGCAGAGGATTAGATTCGATCCTCGGTCCTGTGTGCACGGCAGCAAATTAGTGCACCCATCCAAGTTCACACCCGTGTGGTGGTGGGGGCATAATACAACCTGTACTGCGTGACATACTTGCTATCACTGCATGCGTCTGTATCTAGCTGAGCGAACGGCAGTGTACACTGTGCTTTGCCCCGGAGATAAAGGCCATCAGCGTTGGACCGTCAGTAGCGAAACCCCGCCCATGATGCGTTGCAGCCAATCGTGGTGCGCCAGATTGGCCAATGGGGAGAGGGGTGTGCGCGTGTTGTGGCGCACCATCATAGTGAAAGTAAAACTGGTTGGTTGTGTCTGCATACAACTTAATCACTGGACCAATGACAAACTGAGTATGTATGATGACTGCTATTGATTGGTCACAACAAATGGTTGGTCGAAAAAGTGTGGTCGTGTAGGAAAAACGATCGGAGAGATGGAAAATATCCCCCTAGGGTCACATGTACCTAATGGTGGTGCGTGATGCATGCTGGGGACTGTGGTCCTGCATAGGCGGGTGCTTAAGTATGGAACTGTGAAAGGCCATCTGTTGTGTAGTCCCTCTGCTGTTTAAGCGCTCGGGAGGCAGGGCGTGGAGTGCCCTTGAGTAAGCCATACCTATGTGTGAAGATATGTGCACCTGTCTCGGTATGGAGTAATATGGCCAGGGTAACAGGGTGCAAAAGGTTACTAATTACAACAGTTCATTGATCTAGTGAGTGCATATTTCATCAAAACATATTTCATTACACAGATGCATTATTGGTGCAACAGAAATGATTACATTCATGTGAAACATCTACGACGGAGTGGAATACAAGAAACATTTAATCCATTTGCCCACTTAGTGCACAAGAGATGATCGAGTAATTCATGCGGGATATCTTACGACGAAGTTGAGCACTAGATATATTTTCCAAATGTGTTCACTAGAGCTTGACAATTCGAATTTCTAGGTGTATGCTATCCCATACCTACACTGTCCATTGTCTGCCATGATACATAGTGTGCATCTCCTCTTCCTGTCTGCAACAGCGGCATTTGCGTCACCCAAGTTTCCTATCCCCTTTCTTTGCTTGTGCCAGTCCTATCTTCACTTTTCCCTTCTGGCTACGGAGGATGGTAGACCACTTCCTACTTTGCTACCCCTGTTCTCCTTTTCTTCTCTGTTTTCAACCCCTTCTCCATTCCTTATTCAGTGTCTACTGTTCGTCTTCCTCCTCGCTGGCCTCCTCTTCCTATTCATCTTCGTCAAACACAACAATGTCCTCATCCCATGTTTCCATCTCCTCCTCCCCCCTGCCATGCTCCTCATTATCTAATTTAAACTGTATCGCCCCCATGTCCACCCTTGTCCTTTCTCTGCGTCCCCCTCTCTCGTTCCTTTCACACCAGCTTCAATATTACTCATTCTGCTTCACTGAACCAAGTGGTCACCTGCTGTTGTGTGCTCCTTTCTGTGCCCGCCAGATACTTCTTGTCTACCTTGTCAGGTTTCCCACTGTCGCATCTCCCTGCTTTTCTTTTTTCCCCTTGCTCTCTGTCTGTGGAAACCCACTGTGGGCTTGTATACCCTGCTGCAGGTCTTAATGCTGGTTATGCTCCATACGGTGGAGGCGTGGCACTGGGCTGTTCTGTCACACCGTCTGTCTTATTGCCCTGCTTCGCAGGCTCATTCCTTTCCTCCTGGTAGAGCATTCACAGCCCTAGAATAGGTTGTCTACTCTTCAGTTTAGAGCCTTTATACGTTCAGAATAGATATGAAAACATGTGTGCTATGATCTTACTGTTGAACGTTCACTCCTTCATGGTAGTACTGTCCTGTGGTGTCTGGAACCCATTGGAAATTGTATTTCAGTATTTTGTCGCAATATTGAGTCAATTGTTCACACATGTGATCGAGGGGACTATACTGAAAAGCCATTATCCAACCCTCTCTCCTCTCTCCCCTGTTGTGTCCCTATGGCGCCTTCCCCTTTTTTCTATTCATCCTTGTTTCCTTTGCTCTCTTTTTCCCCATTCATGCCCCCACTCTCATTCACATCTCAGACATGCATACTTACCTTCCTTCCTCCTTATACCCTATTCACAATCTCTGTTCCTCTCCACGGGCCTGCCCATGCACACCCACCGTGCAAACCAGCCCTCTCCACAGGCCTGTCAACTCACTGTGTGTTAGTATACCACTGGCCCTCTCCACAGGCCCACCTTCACCTATGTTAGTGTCAGTGGACGCCTGACCACAACCTTCGTCCAGGCTGGTGTCCACCACTATTATGCCAAGCACAATATTATTCACAAAGTACCTTAAGTGCCAGCCCTTCCATCTCAGTCAAAACCACGAAAACGAACAAACACTAATCACTGATAATTGATCACCATAAACGTTCAGACATAATATTCTATAGCGCGCTTCCTTCACCAGTTCAACAAATAAATGGAAATAACACTGTTCTCACCCAATGACACAACTATACAATCACCTGGACTATGCACAACTCCCGTCTAATGGGATCTTCCACCTCTCTGCTCTAACGGAGCTGTGCCCATCACACATCCACTCCCTATGGGGTGGATTGTGTTACACTCTATGACTACTATGACTAATAGTCCTCCCTCCTTGAGGATGCGTCCTAGACACCATAAAAGAAAATCCCTACCCCCTTGTGGGTATGCAACCACGACACAGAGTGTTTATGCATGGGTACACTCACGTTTCCTAGAGATCCTTGAGCGTTCCCTGTACCAACCCCTCCATACTGGCTCCTCCTCCTTCTGAGCACAGGCGGCACTCGGGAACAGCCAGATCTTTGTGAAATTGGTGTCTACAGGACCTCCTTCGTGGTGCACACAGAACCGGTCTGCGGTCGCTGGACTGTGCCCCCTGGGAGGGTAGCTGGAATACTATCAGTTGGCACAGGGAAATGAGGAGCTCGATGGGGCCTCCAAAATGTATCAGGGGCCCTCCGTAAGCACATTGTCAATAAGATAACAGAAGTAATCCAAAAAGGAGCATACCCCAGGCATGAAGTAATGCTGTTTAGTACAGCTGGGCAAGCACATATCAAACAGCACAGTAGAACAGAACTGATTGATAGGAGCTGACAACACTGTTCACTGTGGTCAGGTCTTTTATAAGGTTAAAACTTTACTTGGATAGTCAGAAACAGCCTAACAAATATGAGACATCCTACTATGCCCACTATAGCTAGACATATGTTAATCAAAGATGATTGGAGCAAACAATCTTGACACCTCTGTTCATCACCTCCCATGTGGTGCCACATACCTACCCGCTCAGCCCTGCATATGTCTCTTCATTTGTAATGTGTAATTGTGTTGACTTCTGGAAATGTATTATCCTGTCATTGGTCTGCACACATAAGAAACACAACACATCCTGAACCTGTGGGAAGGGAGACATTCACACGGCATAGAACAAATCATGGGCCTAGCAGACAAATGTGAGAACACAATATACTTGTTGGCTTTCAGGGACACCAAAACTCATCTTCTGATTGGCTCCTTCCCAGACCATCACCTCGCCCCACATCCTACTTCCACGCCCACCTACTAAGGGGCAATTTGAAAGTGCTGATCATACTGTGGGTATGCTTCCCCAAACATGTTTTTAAGAGATTGATTTTCCCTGGTCCCAGTGAGTGTCTGAGAGCCTGGCCAGCCAACCTTGTATGTATTTTCTGGTCCCTGTTATCAGTGACTTCAGGCCCTTTGGAACAGTTAGTTTGCATCATTTCTTTAGCACCCCGTTGCCTCTAAGTGCTTGTGCAATTTTACATTTGCCCACCATGCAGGGCCTGTCAGTGTTAAACACAAGTGATTTACTTACCTGTGGTTTTCACCTCATAATGCCAGCAAGGTGGTGCCCCTCGTATCATGTTAATATATTTATTCCATGCTCCTACCCCACTCTCCCGAAGCCCCCTCCTGTCCCCCCTTGAGCACTCCCCCCATATCTTGTCCACAGGCTTCCCAAGCTGCATGTGTGCCTTACACACCTTTATTACAGTGGTCAATGATATCCTGTCCCATTTAGGGATGCCCCGTCCTGCTCTCATCATTCCTGCAGTAGGTAGGTATGCCCCCCCTTGACAGCACTGAATCAGCACCTTCCCTATATTAGGTTTGACAGACAGGAGTCCAAGTTACATTCTTTGGCATTTTCGTGGAAGTTACAGAATTCAGGGGCATGAAAATGGTCACATAAACCTTGATGAATGACTGAAAGTGCCTGGTGAGACCTAGAAAGGCTCTCACCTGTGTCTGTGTGCGAGGATGTCCCAATCCTTCACAGCATATACCTTTACTCTACGAGGTTGTTTCTTACCTTCACTGATCAGGTAGCCTTGGTAAGTCACTGTGGCCTGTGCTATTAGGCACTTTGAGGCCTTGATAGTCAGACCTACGTTCTGCAGCACCTGGAGCACTTGTTTCAGGTGCGATAAATCTTCCCAGGTGTGGCTGTGCACTGTAATGTCACTGTAAGTGACACTGAAGTTTTCCAGTGCAGACAAACCTGGTTAACCATCCTCTGAAAAGAGGCTTGGTACTCTCCAATCTGAAAGGCATTACTGTAAACTGATAATGTCCCTCTGCATTTGGGAATGCTGACCTCTCTCTCGCTCTGTCTGTCAAGCCAACCTGACAGTACCCTGCAGTGAGGTCAAAGGTACACATGTAATTGGCAGCACCAGGTTTTTCAATAAGCTTCTCTGCCCCAGGAATGGTGTGAGCATCTGTCTTTGTGACAGAATTGAGCTCCCTGTAGTCCACACAAAACTGGACTTCAGTCTTACCAATAATGGCCCTTTTTGTTACCAGTAGAAGGGGCTGTGGGATGGCTCTGACACTCCTAGAGATAGCATATTGGAAACATTCTCCTAGATGGTGTCCCTGAACTTATCTAACATCTGTTGTGTTGAATCCAGCTCTTCACCTGCTTACTGTCTCCAGTGTCTACATCATGAGTGCATCAATCTGCGCAACCTGAAGTCAGCAAAAAAAGATCAACAAACTGTCTGAGTAAACGGCAACAGTCTGTCAGTCGCTGTTCTGACACATCTATTGCAAGATTGACACCTGCAACTGATCGATCTGTGACTTCAGTGTGCAGGAGGTTTGGGAGGGAATTGGTCTCCTCCTCAGTCTCTCCTTCTGTCAGTAATGCCATGACCAATTCATCCCAGGAATAATGGTATTTTTTTAGCTGGATGATGTGAAAGACCCTGCACATCTGTTTAGGTCCTTTCATATCAATGAAAACATGTACTACACTGACTTTTTCAAGCACACAGTAAGGTCTAGTCAACTTGTCTTGAAGGGCACTGGGTTTGACAGGCTCCATAACCCACAGCCTCCGGCCTGGAGAATAGACTGTCACTGTGGCCTTCTGGTTGTGTCAGTGCTTCATCAGCTACTGACTGGCCATTAGATTCTTGGTTGACTGTTCCATGTAATTTGTCATTCTAGACCGAAGGCCAAGTACATAGTCCACCACATCTAGTGTGGGGGATGAAGGGTTGCCTTGCCCTACCATCCCTCTCTCACAAGACTGAGGGGAACTTGTACAGGGTGTCCAAACAAAATATCAAAGGGATTAAACCCTACTCCGCTCCGTTCTGTAGCACATCTTGTAGGTGAACATACAGCATGACAGGGGAATATCCCATTTTCATCCAAGCCACCTATCATGCCATTCAGGGTCTTGTTGAACCTCTGAAAAACACATTTGTTTGTGGATGGAAACGGTAGGGCACTCCACACTCTTCCCACATAGCCCTCATATAGGGTGATATGAAGTTTGTTCCACTGTTAGAAACGACTTCCTTGATGAAACCAACTCAAAAGATTATCCAAATCAGAGCCTTCACAATCACTGGGGCGTTGATGCTCCTCAGAGGGACACCGTCAGGGTATCTTGTGGCGTGGTATACCACCACCAAGATGCTCAAAATCTGTTCCCTGAGCTGGTTTGGGGATCCAACTGACCCACAATGTCCATGCATATTCTCTCAAAACGCCACCCAACCACAGGTAGTGGAATTAAGGCAGCCTTTGTATCACCACCTGACTTACGAGAAGCCTGCCAAGTCAGGCAGGTCTGTACAAACTCCTTAACTTTTATGCCGCAATGCAGCCAGTAAATGTGTGCAAACAACCAGTCCAATGTCTTAGCCACTCCCAAGTGAACCGCTAAAGGAATTTGGTGAGCCAAATCCAAAATGAACTTTCTGTGGCATTGTGGTATCACAAACCATCTGTTGCCCTCACCCTTAGAGTCTTTTGGCTCACTGTATAGGAGTCCATCTACCCAGTACACTTTGAACAGTCCAGCCCCCCTCACCCTTAGCATGCTCCCCTGCCTGCTTCTGCAGGCATGCCAAAATGGGACACTCTTTCTGGGCTTTAATGAAGTCAGTTTGGTCTGGGCTCCCAGCCGATGCAAACTCATTCAGCTTGGGCAGGCCCTTCAGATCTAAACTCACCTTGTCCTCCACCTCAGGTTCCTCTGCTGTGCAAGGCAACTCTGAAGTCACTCAGTCCCTACTACCAAAGAAGGGTGCTCAGTGGCTACTGCCCCCTATCCAGTTGGAGTAGGGAACTCAGCAGTCTGTGGAGCTGGACCAGGGACTACCAGCCATGACGGTCCCTCCAATAAACCCTCTGCAAGCACCCCAGTCCCTAAGGCTCTGAGAGTGTCCAATCTGGAAGCCTCTTTGGTCCTCGATCTGGTAGCCACTGCGACTAGGTTGGGGTCAGGAAGATCATTATCCAACAGACATGGGACAGGGATTGAGTCTTTCCCCGCTAAACAGCGCAGGGCCATTTCCCCTCACCAACTGAACTCTACTATTACCATGGGGCACTTGCTATGTCCGTCAAGCCCACAGACCGTACATACAGGTCTAGAAATATATTGACCTGGCTGGACCCACTGCCGTGTGACTGCAGTGAGGTTAGCCGCGGTGTCACTGACCGCTGGAATTGTGTGTCCCTTGATATACATATGTTCTAAAAACAGTTGATTATTGTTGGATACTGGGATCTCTTCTGACGACCCGGTACCATTCCCACTCAGCGAAATCAATACACATTCAGCCACTCCTTAGCCAAGTGGGAAGTCCTCAACTAGGAGGACCACACTAATGATGACGTCCTCTATGAATCCAACATTCACTATGGCTTGCTTGGATAAGCCCTTACAAGCAGGATCCTCTTTCCTATGGCCCAGCTCCTTACACACAAATTAAGCTTTAGTTTGTGACAATGTAGGTATCCCAGTGTTATGGGTTCCTGTGCCCTGCTTTTCAGAGTGCATGGCTGAACTAGACTTGTGGGATTGTCCATCATGCTTTTGGGGACCTGACTTCGAAGAGGAGTGGGTTAGACCTTTCTCCTTCCAATCCTTGTTAACGTTCTTGTCCGAAGATTTTTCTTCTGGTTTAAGTGTGCTCTCCTTAGCCTTTTTCTGGACTTGAGTACTAACAAACTTGTCGGCAGTCTTTGCAAGTTACCTATGGTCTTTAATAGTCTTGCCCACAAGATTCTGGTGTAGGTCAACCCCACAAATCTTCAATACATGCTCAAACACAATCAAATTGTACATCCCTTTAAATGTGTCCACTTTATTAACAGATACCCATCTGCTCAGATATTTCAACAAGTGTGTGAACACTTCAAATGTCTGTCCTCATTTCTTTCCAAGCTCTGTAAAGCTCTTGCATACTGTTATGGGTTCCTACGGAACTGCCTGGCGAGGGCCACCTTCATGCTCACATGAATGGGCCTTTCCTCAGGAGTTAACTGAAGAATTGCATGAGTCCCCTGATCCAGTAAGCGACTCATCAGAGCTGCATCCAATAGTACTTCTTCCACCTCCTGTAGCTCTAGTCTCCTCTCCTGTAGCCGGAGCTTTCTAGCTGCTAGATCGTTTATCAACAGAACAGTAACTTTGCCACTTAGAGGCTGTGCTGAGGCCTGAGACCTGTGGGATGCCATACTAGACCCTGACCTCACTGACACTCTGTAGTGTTGAGAAACCACATTTGCCTCCCAAGGGATGGTTGGCGAGAAACACTGCTCATGCTGTCTTCTTCATCATCTTACACCACCTCTTCTGGAGGGCCTTCTTCAGTCGGGTACACGGGACAAAGCACATCCCCTGAGGTCTCCTCCCCAGCCACCCGTACTTCTACCCAAGCTTTGAGACTGGTCATCAACTCTGGTTTATTAACCCTTGTGCGGTGGGGAAGTCCCCTCTCTTGACATAGGACATGCAGGACATCCCTGCTCATGCCTTTCACAGTCTTTATGTCAAGATCCATGATTATTAATAAATACCTAGCAGTGTATAAATGTTGCCTGCAACAGTACGTTTATCGCTGGGTGAGTAAGTTGTGTCCAATGCTCCAACTAGATACAACCGTCTGCCCCCAATGTGACAAATCAACTTCCAGGGTACCAGTGGTCCAGTGGTGACTATCAGTTTCTTAACCATCAAACTGCCCCACAGCTTTAGTACACCAGAAGGGATCCAAACATATTGGAATAACAAGCAAATTATAAATCTCCTTGTCCAAATTTGGTAACATTAATGGAACGATAGGCTTATTTCCGAAAGGTTGTGGGTCTTTGGTTAGTTGCAACACAGCGTAAATACAATTATTACATAATGATAATAGGGACTGTCCAGTCAAGGTTCTATCAAAAATATCCTCTTTATTTATATCACAACAGATAGTTCTAACAACACTACGAAATACAACCCACCATGTAAAAGAATACAGAGGACAGACAGTTTCATAGAAAAAAAAGAAATGGATCTACTCTGGATACTGACAGGAGGGCAGTCAGTATGGTTCATAACCACAACAGTTTAAAGATACTTGGCTTCAGCACAAATGGAGTAATGGTTCTTAAAATGTCTCTAGGGGCCTACTATGAAGGACCAGGGGGACAGAAACAAATTGTACCTTGTGCCGTAGGTGTTCTTGATGCTCAACAGGGTTGAGTCGGCTTCACGGTGCTTTGCAGGCTTCTGCGATAGAGTTCAAGATGGGAGTCAGCGGCGGTAAACGGTTCGGTGAGTGAAGCCGATTGAGCATCTACAGGCTGACCCTACATGGCTGCTCGGTTCAGAAGTCATCTCTGTGTTGTTCTGCAGTTCTGAACCATGGGTCACAACATCTCGGATGTCTTTAATCTACTGTGGCTTGTCAACCGTCAGTATTGTAGTCAGTTGCAGCTCGAGGAACTCGACAGGTTCAAAAAATCACCTTTTAAGGCGGACATCAGGAGATGCTCATAGAGGAAATTCTCCCAGCTTCTTCAATGGGCTTGTGTCGTCCTTTAAGGCATACGTCTCAAAGCTGAGAAGTGTGTGGCAGGCAGCTACCTTGTCCTTTGTTGTAGGTTCAGAGACCTTCGTTTCCAGCGACTCAAGCCCTGGCGTCTACATACAAGAATTTTCCATGGTTACTAGCTTGTGAAGCGTGCGCAACACCTTCATATTATCAAGCCACCGTGCCCCCTTTGTGGACCCCAGAGACATCGACATGCAGCCATGTAAAAGGCGTTTTCCTCATCGCACATTTATTCCTGCCCGAACCTGCCCAACCACCCTTCCACTGCAGTGCATCCCCATGTTTCCTTAAGGATAACTATGTTCCTCATAGATTACCAAAAACATTGAACTGGTTTCTCTACAAATTCCAGCCCACCTTCCCCACGCCATTGACAGCGCCATATTGTGCCATCTGCTGATTACGATTGGCTCAACTCGACAAATAATCTACACTGCTTCATCTGCTTTCCCTTCCCTTCTCACGCTCCGGACTCAAGCATAAGAGAGACACAATTCTGAGGCCCAGAAGAAGGCACTACATCTGGTAGCCGAAAAGTCTTAGGACCTGTCTTTCCATCAACCCGTCCCTTTTTCAACATTGGGAAGTCCTTTCGAAGACTGAGGATTGGTCAACAACATATCACAGTAAAACCCACAGCAAACGCGGTTGCCTTTACCTAAGAAAGACAATATTTTCTTTACCCCTATGCTCTACCTTATTGCACCACCAATTTGTGTAATTCGTCTATATCTGCACCATTATGTTGCTTGATTACCAGTATTTGTCTGTATCTCCAACAGTGCAAAGCAGTTGCTTTTTAATCCACACTGGATCGTGAATTTGTTTTTTTGAAAATGTTTTGCTTAGCATAATTTTGAGACTCATGCTCTGATTTCTTTGTCAGATAAACTGGTATGTATTACCTTGATTGTTTCACAACCAGCGTACTGAGCACCATGAAATAAAACTCATGTATAAGCCTTACAAATAAGACTATGAATAACTGTACAATTGGTCTACAAATAGTCTTTATGCTCTATGTATTTCAATACCTAATTAAAAGTATGGGTCATAGGTGACTCAGATAACTCCATTATAACCCTGCTTCAAACAAAAACATACAGAATGAACAGTATGTTCTAAATTATACCGGTGGCTACCAACCTCCCTGTGATACACTGTTCGAAAGTGAGTCGCAATAGGCACTGGTTGATTTGTAAAGAAATAAGTGCCAGGGACCAACAAATCCTGACCCCACAATGCAGGGCCTGGGGACGGCAGGCGCCACCTGCAGTGCAGGCAGCCTGGGCCAGTTCAGTGCCAGACCTAGATCAGCCCACCACCAGCACATCACACTGCTGCTGCTCCATGTCACATGATTGGCGCTGAAGTAACTGCTGGCACCGGGTAGTAGTGCGATGGATGGAGAAGGGCAGAAATAGGTTGAGGAAGTATAATGCTTTAAAGTTGGAAAATAATTGTTATGGTCGGTGTAGTGGTTCCGGCATTACGGCACCCCAAAAGGGGTGCAATGAAAGATTTAATATCATAGCATAACAGGGCATTTCAGAGTCTGGGGCAGTACTCTGACGGCCCAAGCAACTTAAATGGCTGCGAGCAACAAGGGAGAAAATGTAATGTTGGTTCTACCACAGTTAGTCAACTATACATACTAGAATCTCTGGTGCACTGACTGGCTGGTGAGACTATGTGTGCCAGTCAAATCAAGTGTTACGACTCCAACACTGGGGGAGGGCCAGTGCAACAATAATGCAATTCTATGTGACAGTATTGGAGCCAGTAGCAGAGGAGGACCACTGGACCAGGGAACACCATTGTGTCCCTACACTTATTAAATCTTCCTATTGTAACTTAAAGGGGTAAACATAATAATTTACAATATAAGCACTCCATTTTTTCCAGTTGAAGTCAGGGCGAGATTACATTATTTGCCCAGGATCACACACTTATGCTGAACAGCGAAGCAGGGATTTTAACCCACTCTGCAATTTGCAATTTGGGAACAGAACAGCCACCTTCTTCCATGCTTTATAGGGAACAAATATTTAAGTTTTTGGTGTCAACAAGACCCAATAATACTGTCCTATAGAGTTTACTTGCAAAATACACAAATTGCATAAAAGCTTCATGATAACATGTAATATAGCAGCATGTTGGGCCAAAATCCACATCCGAGGGTAGGGCCTGCGTATACAGAACAGCGCCAGATATTCTGTGAAGATCAGCTATCGACTAACGAGGAAAATCATAAACCACCAGCAGCTGTGGAAAAAATGCTTAGCAGGAGGCTTGCAAGACTCTCTGCCTGTACCCAAGGCACACATATATCATCTAAAATATATTTCAGCGATGTTTAAAGCCTCATTGCTGGAAATAAAATGACTTATCATCGGAAATCACAAAAAGGGCGGTGGTCTGTGGGGGCAAGCTGTGTGGGGAAGGGGAGGTAATAACGTACAAAAGGCCTATACATGATTGCACAACAGGGTGCAGAATGCACATGGTGATGACTGTGATGGAATAATTCTCTTTCCTGGCGCCAGACCTGGGTGGGCCAGACACAATGGGACACCAGAGCTCAGCCACCCATGGGCAAAGACACCAGCCCCCCCCATAGTTAAGCCGTCTCTATTCAGATACTGTGAGATACCCTAACCTATAACCTTACAGCTACCCACAGGCAGACAACCTGCAGAGCTAGCAATCAGCTGTTTTACACAGATAGGCATGCTGCAAACCCACATCCCTGGCATCCAAAGACATACCCAGAGATAAACCAACTGGGTAGAGAGAAAGAGAGAGAAAAAACACAGTACAACCCTGGGGCTGAGCTTTCCAGGCAGAGAGACTGCCTCCAATCCGAAAGCTCTGCCATCCACAGAGAGATAGCTTGCAAACCTAGAGCCTTGTGAACTGGAGACTCCCAGCCCTTAAAGATGAGTAGCAATACACTGGAGAGGGATGGGGATGCAGATTTTAATCAAACATCAATAAATCAGACGACACAAATAGCTTGGCAAACGTTTCTCTGTTTTAATGCAAGTAACTAAAACAGGGAGTACAACGAACATCAGCAATCGCCCGATACTCAACTCTCAATCATCTCATAAAAAAGCTGGATACTTAGACCCAAATTGGTCATAACTGACATGCTGACCTGCGACATTAGCAACGTCATCCTACGTGGCAAACTACTAAAACCTATCTGGAAGCGGGATTGGTTCGAAGTGAATAACTAAGCATAGGTGTTATATCTGTATAGAGTAACGGAGAGAAATAATTGGATACTTAACATCAGGTGGGGCAACTAAGCCCTCCCTTCAAAATGGCCACTATGAACCTCACTAAATGTACTACATCCCATTGGCTACACAAACTATAGGACCCCCAACTACATGTTCCTCTACAATTGGTTGGCTACTAACTCTGTCAGTAACTTTCCACCTATGTGAGAAGCATGCAGAGCGAACAACCAGGTGCGGGTAAGCTTGTCTTGATACCAGCTTCCCACCAATTAAAGGCACACTCCATCATCACCTCAATGGTTCAGTGTCAATTAGTGTTTTAAAGTTGGCCTTGAGTCTGTACTGTTCTCTGAGATTTTTTAAGGAGCATGGGTACTGTCTAGCTTCCATGTATTTGTGTGATCTTCTCATGCGTCCAACTTTCTTCCATCACATGACTGGACACCACGATTTGAGCCTTTTCGTGTATTTGATTTTATTCTCCAATAGTCATCTGACGTCTTTTGTTTTCACTTGACCTGTTTGAACAGGAGTTTCTGTTCTTTCACATTAACAGTATCCAATGTCAGCCAATTCTAGTTCTGATAAGACCTTGGCTCTCTTGGCTCATCCAACTTCTTAGCTGAAATATATTCTGTTTAATTTAATTGCTTTTGTAACTGCGGCACTGAATTGAGGCCTTCCTTGTTGCTCAAGACTGCGATATACGTAGTGGAATATTTATTCTTTATTCAAACAATATTTATATAAGAGGTAAATATGTATATGTTGATGCTTGTCATGATCTATTTCACTATAAGCATTTGGCTAGCTTCATGATTGCTTTGCTGATTGCGTTTCATTGCATCTGTACCCATTTAAACTATCTTCATCATGGTTATGGAATACATCTCTTCATCTTGATCCCAAGATTTCACTTATCCTTGGTACTTCTTTGTTCTTCATAAATAGTCAGCCTCTGTGGTCTGGTTCTCTTCTATATGGATTTGATTCAGCTTTGTATGACGTCACCATTCATCCTGTTCATTCAGTTTCTTTGTTTCACCAGGAATCGCATTCAAGTGGCCATCATGTTGTATTGAATGTAGGTATTTGTTTTCCTCAATGGGTACTTCACTTGCCATATTCTCTTAGGTATAAGTATTCTTATGGGTACTGCACAGAGTCGTTGCTCTTCTTCCTGCTTTCTTATTGGTCTTGTATACGTCACATACTTTGGTTCACACTTCTCAGGTAATGTAGGCGGGGCAGGTGGAGTGGGGGTACTTGGCTCCTCCTCTACACTCGCTTGCATTAGGACACTTAACTTAAGCCTGTATTGGAACCTCAAGTGGGGGCCCACCCGGAGACAGCCGTGAGCAGCAGAGCACTCAGACCCGGACCGGAACCCTTCAAATCTGCAGCTCGACAGGGTTGAACCCTGCATCAACCGCACATGCCACCAGCGCAGCCGCCACAAAGAGGAGCATCGCCCATCGACAGAGCTCACGCCTGCCTATTTTCCTAGGAGCTAACCGAATGAAGGAAGATGGCCAGGAGTGGAGCCCCATTTCCCTATGGTAAGCGCACCCCTTACATGTGTCATGAAGCCCGGCATGTGCATTCCAGGCGGATTCAGGTGAGAGGGGCAGCCATCTGCTGCTGGCAAGATCTGTCTAGATAGGGAGTGCACGTGGCACGTCTGACTGGGAGTGATACACTCCTCCGCCTCCCTCTTCATGTTTACATTCTTCACTGGTGGTCAACATACCTTTAGCACGCTGCAGCAGGCAAATGGTACAGCCACGCAACGGCTGCAAGCTAAATGAACCTGGGTGCCCAGGTGTACAGTTATGGGTGTTTTGAAACTTTGGAAGCATGTTCTGCTAGAGCCGTGTGCATGCAGGCAGGCCCTGGGGCTCTGTGATTTGTCGCACGAGAGAACGACGGGCTCCCGCGCCCTACGAAGGAGGGCCCCTCGGCGGGGGCCCCCCCTTAGTGACGACTGCCTCACAAGGCACGGTGGCGCGAGGAGTCGGGGGGTGGGGTGAGGTGGGGGTGTGCGCCAGGCACCACTCCACCCTGGTGAGGGGGGGGGAGGGGCGAGTGACGTCATCACCCGCGCGCCCATTTGGGGCTTAAATACACCCGGTCGGAAGACGCAGGGTCTCTCTCTGCCGGCTTCCCTCCTACGTTGCTGGGACCTGAGGAAGCTGAGTGTTGCTGTCCTGTGTTGGCTGCAGTGTGGCCGTGGTTCCAGTGGAGAGTTCGAGGTCGGTGTTCCAGGTTTTCCAGCGTCAGCAGGTTTCGGTTCCAGTCGGTAAGAAAGAAAAGAAAAAGGTGAGTGAGGGCCGAGCGCAGTAGAGGGGGTCACAAACTCTTAGTGAGGTTTGCCGTGTCCACGTGGTGGGTGGCACTGGGGCTCGTCGGAAATGCGGGGTCGGCTTGGGGGCCACATTCAGGGCATCGGCGAGAACCTGGGAACATTTATGGGGGGTAGTTTATGTTTTAAGTGTTTTAGTTGGGGGCTGGGGGGCCAAGTGTGGTAGGGCCTTCACCAAGTCTGCTCTGCGACTGTTGGGCATGTGCGCCGTGCTTCGGCTGCTGGCCGCCACGGTGACAGTGGCAGTGGCGGTGGTTATCTGGACCACGGACGCAGCACGGCAGTTGCGGCAGTGTCGGGAGCGGGCGAGGAACGGAACGGCCGACCACGCTCTGCAGCAGCTGCACGACACGCTGGTCTCCTGCCGACACCATGCATTAAAACTGCTTCCCCCTCTTCCTTCTTCTGGCATTAGCACATCTCAATGAAAAACCCAATAGCAAGTGAGATTTCCCTATGCAGGCACCTCTCAAGCTTGCATATTCCCAATAGTATAGCAACTTCAACACGGTCACAGTTCCCACAAGAGGGCAAAAACGTTCCTGTGATTGTTCAGTATTGCGGGGCCAAGTGCGGTAAGGCCTTCAGTGGGGGGCGTGGGGCGTCCGCAGGGTCGCGGTGCGGGGTGCAGGAACACAGGGCAATGCGGGATGAGCGTTGTGCATTGGGGTTTGTTCGGGGGAACTTCTCGCGGCTGCAGGCGAATGGCGGGAGGGTGGGAAACGTGACGGCGGGGCAGTGGGGGACTCGAGTGAACAAAGGGGGGGGATATTGGGGGCGATCGTGAATTGAGAAGAAACTGTTAATCAGAGGCCCTGTACGTGATGTTATCATTGGCTGTGTTTGCTCCTTTTTTTTCTGGAGTAATCATTCCAAAACGTATCTATTGATGCGACATGTGCTTCCGGGTGCAAGTTGTGAGTGAATTTTGCTGGGGTCTTTGAGATCGCTGGCAAAAAACCGCTACGAAATCAGCGAGTGGCTGTTTTCTCCAAAACAGCATTTACCCTACTAACTAGTGGGCTTTGCATGGGTGACTTGAGTTCTGTTCTGCCATGTCTTAGAGTGGGGTGGGGTAGGGGGGCGCCTACACCCCCCTCTTATCTCTTTGGGTTTAAAGCCCAGGCTTTCAGACAGAGTCCCTGCGCCACTTCAGCCGCACTGGGGGCTGGTAATGTATGCGTGAGGCCGGAGGCCGTGACGAACAGCTGTTCTGGTGGCGGGCTTCTGTGCTCATTAGCATAAACGTGATTAGGGGGTATTCCACGAAGGGGCTGGGCAGCCGGCTGTACTCTGTTCTTCACAGCTTGGGACACGGCAGCAGTGCAGAGGGGGCAGGTGTCGGGGTATGCTCACACCGCATGTATGAGGCAATTGCTAAACCTATTTACGTCTTGTATGATTCTAGCTCCTCGGCGGAACTGCAGCCATGTTTATTTGTACCTTAGTGTACCTAAGGGGTGTTTCCTACGAGGCTGTTGGACATGCGCAATACATGGGTATTTTCACTCCAACTTCCAAAAAGCTGCATTCTCTCGTATCATGTTTGTTCACTAAATGGATGAAACCGTGGGACGGTGAATGTGTTTCTATTTGGGGTTTTCACTACTTTGCCAGCATATCAAATGCATATGTGGCAGGGGCAACTTCCACGCACTATGGCAGCCTTCGGCGAAGCAACCGCCCCCTGGTCGCTGAAAAACAACCCGGTTTGTTGGTACGTTAATATTCCTCATACTCGAAGGGTTCTTTAGCCGTGGTGTGCCTAGGTTTTGCCACGTGCAGGGTAATGGTGGTATTACGGTTTGGAAGTTTGCGTTTCACGTGCGTTAAGGGTAATTTTTGCAAGCCCTAGGTTGGTCTAAAGGCATACGTTAGTGCTGTTAAGGGTTTATAACGAAGGGCGAGGTAGGTAACGTGTCCATTTAATACATAGGATTTGTGCAAGGAAATGTGTTCAAACCACGTGGCTGTACACCAGGCCGTTTGGAAGCACTTGCATGGGTGCCTGGTAGCGGCGCTGCCGCATGTCCGAAATGGGACGCAATTGGTGTAGCCCACGAAAACTCTAGCCAGTACTAGGTGTATGGATCGTTCGACCACAGTGTGGTGCGAGAGAACGGGGTGCACCCGGCAGAGAAATGCCCAGGGACGGCGGGGGTCCTGTGTTACATAACGTAATTACTTGTCTCGAAGGGTGCAACGAGAGATGCACATCTTGGTATTTTGGATGCTTTTAACTCAGGCCGGTCAAGTGGCGCAGCGGGTGGAGCGCTCGCTTTGTCATCGGTGCAGAGCCTGCTGACGCAGGTTCGAATCCCTTTCATTCAGAGGTCGACACCGTGGGTGATGATAAACAGCGCTCGGATACCCGAGGGTTCGTAGCGCGGTATAAATGCCAAATTATTATTATTTGCGGGTTAGCGGCTTTTATTATTTGCAGGGTTAGCTGCTTGCCGTCCAGGTCCCACAGCTGCTGGTGAACTCTGACTTGTTCCGGCGAACGAGCATGTTCTATTTTAATGCACGGCATACATTTCTGGGGTTTGCTGGTGTGGCACCACGAGGGGAATGGTGGTGGCACTTTCGCAGTAGGGAACGTTTTGATATTTTGCAGCATTTCATAAGGAGAGGGGGCACGCTTTGATAAGGAAGCTAAGCTCCCGTTCACATGGTAGTGCTTCATCAGTCGGTGTGGCTCGAACTGGTATCACCGTAGGGCGGCTACTTAAAGGTGGGGTTTCAAGCCTGCAAGGTTTGATAGGAACACCACAAACCGGGGAATAATAAACAGGATACCTGAGGGTTCACAGCGCTATATAAAATGCAAAGTATTGTTAAAATTTTCGGAATGGTCGTAGTTACGGGGCATCACAGACTGATGGTTTATGACCCTGGCTGAACAGGCTCCCACTAATGACAAGGCTATTAGAGTACAGCGCGCAATTAAGGTATAGGGGTTCTGTATGTTCATTGAGCCACACACCAAGTGACACTGTGCCTCTTTCTGGGTCTGCCATGGGCGCGTTTTTTAAGGTCCGGTTCAACTTTGAAGATCAGAGAACTTTTTGTGTGCAACAGTAGTACAGCAGCGATAAGGCCCGCCAAGGGGTCACAAGGCAAATGGCAGGACGGTTGTGCGCCGGGGTCCGTTGGTGCGCTTTCGGCCGGGGTGGGGGGGGTGTTTGGTTTCCCAAGGGGCATGGTGGCAGTGGCCACAGCGCCGACCATTAGGGATAATTCGCTTGCAATCTATAGTGGGATGGTCGCGTTTCAAATGTTTTGTTGCATAAGGGGGGGTTGTTCATACCTCGGGATCGTGCTGTTTATACGGTTTTGCAAGGCTAAGATTAACAATGTCATATGGGTTAGTGGGTAAAGGAGGCTATTTGCGTGCTTGCGGTGTGCTCAAAGTAGGCGTTGCGTTCATTCGGATATACCTTTTGTCGGCATTGCAGATCCAATGTACTTAACAGGCACTTAATCAAAACACGGCATGGCAGTTGCACTTAGAAAGGAGAGGTGGAGCGTTGGTCAGTAAAAAAAAAGAAAAAAAAAAAATAGTAGCTGCTTTCGGTTTCGTCACTTGCAGCACAGCTCACAGACATCAATTTTTGTCACAATCATCTTTGTAGATGTAGCGGAGGGCCCAAAAAACGGGCTGCACGGGGACCGACTGAGGGCACTTACTGCGGGCGCATCACAAATGGGTTTGAAACGGTTGAGAACAGAGATTAGTATTAAGAACGTTCCAAGGACGTTCACTGCACAATCTCGCTTTTCGCTACTTAACATAGTGTCCCTTAAGGTTGGGAGTGTTGGGCTGGGTGCCGGCCAAACCACCCCGCTCTGGGATGGGCAAGTGATGGAGCGGCACAGGCGCAACCTCCGCCACAGGCTTTAGAAGTGGGATGGCCAACAGCGCGGTTTAAGCTAGGGCGAAGGAAGGGTGCGCAAGCCGGATCCCCCTCCCTCTCTCGCAGGAGAGGGGTGCTCTGGCAGGTGTGGGAAGGGGGGCAAAGGGAGGGGGCGCCAGGAGGGGGCTGATCACGCGCACGGTGACAGGGGGGTTGCAAGGAAGAGGGGGTGGGTGAGGGAGAGCGGACACGGGGGGGGTGGAAGAATGGGACAGGTTTCTTGGCATACGGAAATGAGATGACATGGGTATATCAGTCTATCAAATCAATAGTCATTAAGACATTGCCTAGACAGATGCAACAACAGAAGTAATCAAAAGGCTTACATATGAGGGCCCACAAGGAAGGGGGTGGATCATACCTAGGCAGACTTGGAGGGGGGGCACATTCCCAAGGAGGCATTGAGGAGTCCAGGTGAAAATTGAGTATAAAACTAGGAAAATTCCTGATCAGCAGGGGCTTTGGTTGGGTCGAGCACGCATTGATCAGCTGGAAAACTCTGGGTTGTTTTGGGGAAGACAAGGTCCACTTATCGGAAGTGGGGGTAAGGGTGATGGTGTATAACTTAAAAGATGCCCTAGAAGGCATGGGCTGCAGATGAGCTGCCGGCGGAGGCCATTCGGTGAGGGGCACGAGTGGGCTCTGATTGGGCTTTGTCAATGATGGAAGGCCTTTAAAGGGTCCGAAACGCTCCCTCCCTAACCGTGGCTGGGGGGGGCCTCCGGTAAGGGAACGGAATGGTCAAGGGACGTGTTCCGAGGGCAGGACACCCTGCAGTCATGTGGGAGCAGAGTGCAGGCCGGAAAAAGGGTGAGGCCTGATGAAAACCTGCAGGTATGGTTGGCGGCATTCAGAGTCATGGAGCACATAATAAGGGAGAAGGACCACGACCAGGGGCCAGCCCTTCAACACTACAGAGGATGCGTGGTGGAGGAACACAAAGTGGGGGGTCACGTTTTGGCTGAGGAACGACCTAAGGTTTAGGAAAAGCCTGGAGTGTTACCACGGCTTGAGATGGGAGCACAAGCAGGTGGGGGTTTAGTGGCTAGGAGAAAGGGGGTCAAACCGGACTGACAATAGACGAAAGGGAGGTCAAGGCACGAACAATCGAAGGTATGGGGCCTACAGGACAATTCCCTTTTAAGGGGCACAAGGGCTCAGCCGGAACTCAGTTCTATCAGCAATCATTACTAGATGGGAATGTAGACAATAATAATGGTCAAAAATTAAATAAGAGATTTCACAAAAGTGCATTACTTATCGTAGTGGGCGTGGTTCGTCAAACTGGGGAAATCCCTAATCAACAGGGGCTTTGGGTGGGTCAAGCATGCCTGGTTTAGTTTGTAAACTGCGGGTTGCTTCGGGGAGAAAAAGTTCACTTACCCGAAGTGGGGATAAGGGAGATGGTGTACAACCTAAAGGATGCTCTGCAGGGGATGGGCTGCAATTGAACAGCGTTGGGGGGGGCAGGGGCAGAGGTGAGTGTCGATTTGGGTTTTTTGCGAATAAAGGAAGCCTTTAGGGGCCTGAAACGCCCCCCCCCACCTAAATCTGGGAGGTGGGGCCTCCATTTATGGAACGGAACGGTCAAGGGAAGACCTCTTTCGGCACGCCGCTGCCAGGCCATTTGGCCCTCCTGCACATGTAAGCTGCAAACAGGAGGAGCACCAGCGGGGAAGGCTGCGACACAAGTCATCACGCCACCGGTTGTCAGCCGGAGGGCCTGCGTGCCTGTTGCGGACGGAGTGAAAGGGGTGAAAGGCGCATGGTTAGTTTAACCGGGGATTCCTGAGCTAAGGCGACCAGGTGCATGAGGGGGAACTCACTACGGCCGGTGGCCCGCTGTGAGTCATGGCGGTGACACCGGTCGCAGCGACTGGTATTTGGCAGACAAGCCCAGCGGATGTTACCTGGTGTTCCCATTAGAAAGTACTGGCGGAGCCCACAAGGGGAACTGCACAGCCATCAGTTTATTAAGAACGGCGCCCAGGAGTATTAGACTCAGGGGAGGCCCACGTTAATGGGGAGGGTTAGGGGGCTTGGAAGACCTTTCCAACTCCAAAAGTGGGTGGGGGAAATGGGAAGTGCATCGTTGGAAACTGAAAATTGCAAAGCATCAATGAAGTCAGCAAGGGGGGGGTGAATTGAAAGTTTGCACTGTAAACGGGGCTCCGGCAAGTACGTTGGTAACTGAGGGGAAGGGGGGGGCCCTGGGAGATAGGGGGGGCTCAAGAGAAGGGGGCCCTTTGGGATTGGCACCCCTTGGGGATTGGCAGCTTAAGGAGATCAAAAAGAAACCTGGGGGGAGGGCCTTGGAGTGCGGGGGCTAGGGGCCAGGAGGAGCAGGGGGGTTAGTTGGGGTGGACCCCCCGAAGCGAAAGGCGGGGGAAGAGGAGGGGATAAGAAGAATGCTGGGGGCTCTGGGGGATAGGTATGCGCTTGATGGATGGGGCTCTCTAGAACAGGAGGGCGCGATGGGGGCCGGAGGGGATGGGACAACTAAGGCGGCGGGGAGAGCTCGGGCTGATCGGGGTCTTGGCTGAAAGGGGGAGAGGGGCTCCCTGGCAGGATGGGCTGGAGGAAGACCTGTTTGGGGAGAGAAAGTTAACTATGATCAATAAGCCAACCCGGGGAAATGGGAAGAGAGAATACAGGGGAAAGGGAGCAAGAAGGGGAAAAGAAGACCGGAACGCATCCTTTAGAAGGTGCCTAAGCGGAAATGAAGAATGGGAAAGAAATTAAAGCACGAAATAAAAATTGCACTTAAATAGCGTTGGGGAAAGAAATGAAAAGAAAAATTGCAAAATAAAGAAATGGCCAAAGGGTAGAGAGGGACTGCTGAGGCAGGGACTGGGCGCCCGCGTCGGGTCCCCCAAGGACCCGAGGGGGCGGGGGGGGAAAGTTGCTTGCTCTCAGAGTAGAAAATCCTGAGCGTGAACGGAACACCTGTAAGCTAACTCCTGACTTTATGTGTAATAAAGTTTGCTGTGGCAATTTTTCTCCCACTCATCCTACTGGTCTCTGCCTATCCTTTGGGTGGATGGGGGTTTGGGTTGCTTTGGGAGGAGGGTAGTTGGGAAGGAGTGAGAGTCGGAATGTGGAATGAGAGCTGGGGGGCGGGGGGGGTTATTGGGAGCAGCATGGGCGGCCACTGTGCCACACCACTGAGGGTGTCGGCGCTACGACGGGCTCCCGCGCCCTACGAAGGAGGGCCCCTCGGCGGGGGCCCCCCCTTAGTGACGACTGCCTCACAAGGCACGGTGGCGCAAGGAGTCGGGGGGTGGGGTGAGGTGGGGGTGTGCGCCAGGCATCACTCCACCCTGGTGAGGGGGGGGAGGGGCGAGTGACGTCATTACCCGCGCGCCCATTTGGGGCTTAAATACACCCGGTCGGAAGACGCAGGGTCTCTCTCTGCCGGCTTCCCTCCTACGTTGCCCTCCCGCCCTCCCTTTTACAATGTTGTACTGATGTGTGATGTTTTTTCTTGCAGATAAGCCCAGCGGATGTTACCTGGTGTTCCCATTAGAAAGTACTGGCGGAGCCCACAAGGGGAACTGCACAGCCATCAGTTTATTAAGAACGGCGCCCAGGAGTATTAGACTCAGGGGAGGCCCACGTTAATGGGGAGGGTTAGGGGGCTTGGAAGACCTTTCCAACTCCAAAAGTGGGTGGGGGAAATGGGAAGTGCATCGTTGGAAACTGAAAATTGCAAAGCATCAATGAAGTCAGCAAAGGGGGGGTGAATTGAAAGTTTGCACTGTAAACGGGGCTCCGGCAAGTACGTTGGTAACTGAGGGGAAGGGGGGGGCCCTGGGAGATAGGGGGGGCTCAAGAGAAGGGGGCCCTTTGGGATTGGCACCCCTTGGGGATTGGCAGCTTAAGGAGATCAAAAAGAAACCTGGGGGGAGGGCCTTGGAGTGCGGGGGCTAGGGGCCAGGAGGAGCAGGGGGGTTAGTTGGGGTGGACCCCCCGAAGCGAAAGGCGGGGGAAGAGGAGGGGATAAGAAGAATGCTGGGGGTTCTGGGGGATAGGTATGCGCTTGATGGATGGGGCTCTCTAGAACAGGAGGGCGCGATGGGGGCCGGAGGGGATGGGACAACTAAGGCGGCGGGGAGAGCTCGGGCTGATCGGGGTCTTGGCTGAAAGGGGGAGAGGGGCTCCCTGGCAGGATGGGCTGGAGGAAGACCTGTTTGGGGAGAGAAAGTTAACTATGATCAATAAGCCAACCCGGGGAAATGGGAAGAGAGATTACAGGGGAAAGGGAGCAAGAAGGGGAAAAGAAGACCGGAACGCATCCTTTAGAAGGTGCCTAAGCGGAAATGAAGAATGGGAAAGAAATTAAAGCACGAAATAAAAATTGCACTTAAATAGCGTTGGGGAAAGAAATGAAAAGAAAAATTGCAAAATAAAGAAATGGCCAAAGGGTAGAGAGGGACTGCTGAGGCAGGGACTGGGCGCCCGCGTCGGGTCCCCCAAGGACCCGAGGGGGCGGGGGGGGAAAGTTGCTTGCTCTCAGAGTAGAAAATCCTGAGCGTGAACGGAACACCTGTAAGCTAACTCCTGACTTTATGTGTAATAAAGTTTGCTGTGGCAATTTTTCTCCCACTCATCCTACTGGTCTCTGCCTATCCTTTGGGTGGATGGGGGTTTGGGTTGCTTTGGGAGGAGGGTAGTTGGGAAGGAGTGAGAGTCGGAATGTGGAATGAGAGCTGGGGGGGGGGGGTTATTGGGAGCAGCATGGGCGGCCACTGTGCCACACCACTGAGGGTGTCGGCGCTAAGACAGTATCCGGTGCCCTGCTGCTCTGCCATGCAGTGATGCTCTTGGGGCCAGTCTGCAGCAGCAGGAGATCCAGCCTGGGTGCTGCCGCCAGCGGCCAGCCGCCTTCTGCCACAACAATGCTAAACAGAACTGCACGGCTCACACCACCAGCCACACCAGGCACAGCTCCAGGCTGCAGATTGGGCATTCGGGAGGAGACGCTGTTGGTCAAACCGGGTGACGAGCCTGGCGCGGCTGTTCACGCCTCTACCCCTGACTTCTGAGAACGTCAAAGCTTCACGCTGCATTAAAACAATTCCACCATTGAATCCCTATTGTGTGTCGCATATATGTGCCCATAACAAAGTTGAGAAGAATAACATTTGGGTCCCAGCGTCCAACTTCCAATTGCGATGCACAATATAGAATACGGATTTCGATGGACACGTGTAGGTATCAGAATAGTAAGTGTGAACCCCGCCCAAGCACTGCTCCAAAGACCCGCTTTCATGACCTCCAACAAAAGGAAATGCGCTACAGATTTAGGAAAAGGTAAACGCAGATTTTAATTCTGTTCTGAGTTCTGTTCGTTATTGATAAAAGGATCGAGTGAAGTTGCATTGAACACTGAAGCGTGCTGCGCGTGCAGAAGGCCAAGGTATCCGAATTAATCTCATGCGTATATTTCCATGTCTGCAAACATGAGGCCGAGACTCCCATGTCCATGGCTTTAGGCCTTGGTGGCAGCTTCTCCGTGCTGGGCATCAGGCACTTGGCATAATGATTAATCAGAGCTGCTTTGGAGCTATGCCAGCCTCGGCAGAGCGAGTGAGGCTTTTAAGGTCTCTGCCCAGTGCCCCCTACAATGCGTGGCCACATTCTGCAAATAACGAGGCCAATAACGGAAAATAGTAAACCCACAGTACTAATGCAAACGCATCAAGTTGGAGAGTATGGTTCTTACTGGGCACTTTTAACTCCAGAAAAAGGCCTCAGGGCAGCCATTGTGGACAGGACAGTCTGAACCAGAAGACCCAGATTCCAATTCTGGATTTCCCACTTAATCAAATAATATATGTATCCTGTACCCCAAGTTACCCTATGCCAACATTTCTGAGTGGTTTGATAAAGGCCCAATATTATGAGTCATGTGACAAAAGAAAATGAACAACTCGGCAGAAGAGCAATGCTTTTTGTACTGGGTACCTGGGTGAGTTCAGATTGAGGCAGTGTTAAGTGGTGGGGGCTATGCCAGAGCCCCCACCGGCATTCACACGCGGCCGCGCCCACGCACATAAGGAACCACACAGGACGCGTGTGGACAGCTCAGGTCCCCGGCTCCAACTGCCAGGTGACCATCTTTATTAACAACTGCGCATGCGCGAGCCTCGATCCCGCTCGCGCATGCGTGGTAACTGCGTATCCACTATGCAACATCCCTCCTTTTCCCCAAACAAGAAACACATATAACAGAATGCATTCAACAGTAACAGCTCACAATTAGACTGACAGTCTCACACCTGTAACAAGGCAGGGTCCATAATAAAGTCTTGGAACCTCTGCGGTGGCTTGTGCCCCGCCCGGCTAGGGTACCTGCATGCCTCTTCTGAGGGCGTCTCTGGTGTCCCTGAGGCCTCTGCCGGTCCATCGTCCCTTGGTGAATATTCATCGTCACACTCGGCCCCATGCAGGTCGCTCACCTCCGGGTTTGGCGCCGCCGCTATTCGCTTGAAGAATGATGCATTCCTCGTGACTGTTCCTCGGGCATTGGCTGCAGTGACCATGGACCCCTTGACGTGGGTCACTCCTAACGGCTGTGTTTCGTAAGGTAGAGATAACTTCCCTTCTGGCCTCTGATTCCAAACCAGCACCGTGTCCCCCACTGCAATCACCCTTTCGGGTAACTTCCTCCGGACACTCTCCCGCTCGTTCTGGGCAGCCCTTTCCTCTCGCACCCTGTTCTTATCAATCTCCCCCGGTCTGCAGCCTACTACTTCGGGCAACAGCCCCCGGGGGGCCCGCTTGAAAAGGGCTTCCGCTGGCGCGACCCCAGCAGACTGATGCGGGGTTGTGCGGTATTCGCGCAGGAAGTCGACCAGATTTCCCCGGAGGTCTTCCCCTCCATTCAGCGATATTCGGAACACTTTATTTAGCATCTGCATGAAGTGTTCCACCTCTCCATTTGCCCTGGGCCAGAGCGGGGTGACCTTCCGATGCTTGATTCCTCTTTCTTCACAATATCTTGCAAACTGCTGGCCCTGGAATGGCGCACCATTGTCCGAACATATCTCCACGGGGAAACCATGGGTGGCAAACATCTTCTCCAGTGCCAGGATGGTGTGATCACTGGCCGTGGATTCAACCAGCTCCACCTCCGGATAGCGCGACCAGTGGTCTATTTCTGCCAAAAAGTACATCCCCTGGCCCGTGGACCCGAAATCTGCATGCAACGTCCCCCACGGGCATTCACTCCTTTCCATGGCTTGGAAGGGCGGTCCTCGCTCCACTGGACTTGCCGCTTGGCATGGAATGCATGACCTCACAAACTCGTCTACCCTGCCCTCCAGCTCTGGGAACCATACTTTCAACCTGAGGCGTACCTTTGTCTTGGCCATCCCTTGGTGACCCTGGTGTGCGAGCTGCAGCACCTTTCCTACTAGTGCTCGTGGGATGACAATTTGGTGCCCTCTCAGCAGCAAGCCGTCCTCCGCTACCGACAGCTCGTGGCGAGCCCTCCAGAGGGCCTGCAGGTCCTTTCGTGCACCATCATCCCTTCTGGCACTGTCCGTGAGCACGTCGCGCCACTCCCCACTGGCCACAGCCTCCTTGATTCTCAGGAATACCTCATCTGCGTTTGATTCATCTGCGATTTCCTGGCACGCCAGGGTGACAGGTAGCGCCGATTCCACCACCAGTTGCATTGCCTTCACACAGTCCGCCATCTCTGCGGAGTCTCTGGGCCTCCCCGACCCCGGATGCCGGGACAGATAGTCCGCTGGGTTGTGCGTGCCAGGACGATACCGCAACTTGACCTCGTACTCCATGAGTGAGAGCATCCATCTCTCGATGCGAGGTGGTGGCTTGGACGAAGCCCCGGACATGATCAGGATCAGGGGCTTGTGGTCCGGCATGACCACTACGGGCTTTCCCAGGATGTAAATCCGAAAATGCTGACAGCCCCACAAGATAGCCAAGGCTTCATGCTCAATTTGTGAATATCGCTTCTCCATCTCGGTGAGGGCTTTGCTGGCGTAAGCAACAGGCCGCATGGTCCCCTGTGGGTCTGTCTGCATGAGGACTGCACCCAATCATACCGGGCTGGCATCTACCACAATCTCTGACTCCCGGTCCGGATTGAAGTAGGCCATCGTCTCTTGCCCCGACAGGGCATTTTTGATGGCCGTGAATGCCCTCTGCTCCTTCCCTGACCAGGACCAAGCCACATCGTTCTTAGTCAGCGCCCACAAGGGTTCCGATAGGGAGGCAAAGTCGCAAATAAAACGTCCACACTAATTGACCAACCCCAGGAAGCTCCTGATCTCCGCGGGTGACTCCGGTGGGGAGGCCTCTTGGATGTCCTTCACCTTCTCTGGGTCTGGAGAGATGCCCCCGGCGTGGAACACGAACCCGAAAAATTTTATCCGGTCTTTCAAAAATTCACACTTATTTCTGTGCAGGGTCAGTCCTAGGCCACAGAGTCTTTCCAGAGTGTTCTCCAGGCGCTTCAGGTGCTCGACTTCTGACGTTGCAAACACCAGAATGTCATCCGACATGTTGATTACCCCTTTTGGCCCCGACAGGGCACCCCTGATGGCGTTCTGGAAAACTTCCGCTGCTGACGAGACCCCGAAGCTGAGCCTCTTGAACTGGTATAGCCCCTCATGAGTCGTAAAGGTGGTAATGTATCTCGACTCAGGGTGGAGCTCCAGTTGGTGATAGCCGGACCTCAAATCCAGTTTAAAAAAGACTCTCGCCCCTTGTAGCCTGCCGACAATGTCATCTAGGGTGGCCGTGAGGTGACGTTCCCTTTTGATCGGTGTGTTTGGTAACCTCATGTCCACGCAGATGCAGACCGCACCTGGCTGTTTGGGCTTAGGGGCAACCAAAATCGGAGAAACCCAAGGGGTTGGGCCTTCCACTCTCTCAATAATGTCTAGGTCGACCATTGTCTGTAACTCCTTCTCCACCTGTGCCCTCAGGTGGAACGGGATGCGGCGGTGCTTGAGTGCTGTTGGTCTCACCGATTCATCAGTGTGGAGTCGTATGGGGTCAACTTTTAGTTTCCCTATCCCTTGGAAGATCATGTCAAAACGCTGCAAGAGGCTTTCTAGGTCCGTGAGGTAGACATAAAATGTGAAGTGCACAAGGTTTAGTGCTTCAGAGGCGGCACAATTTAGGAGGGAGTGTGGGCTCACGCTTGTTACGAAGAACCTTGCTTTTAATCTTGATCTGTCCATGGGATACTGGCGCTACGAATACTCCTTGGATGGGAAGTGGTGTTCCCCCCCGCGAAGGCGTATATCCGTGCCTTGGATTCTGTCAACTCCAGAGGGCCTGGGAGTGCTTCATAATGTTCATTCGCTAGCACACAGACCGAAGCCCCCGTATCTATGAGGACCGGGGTGGGAACTTCTCCGATATCTACCATGCACGTCGGTTGTCGGCTTCCTCTGGACCCTGTGGCAATGCTTGAAATTAAAAAGATTTCCTCCTCCTCCTCTTCCTCCTCTGCAATGTTCAGGTCCTGCAGGCCTTGCTCGACCACTGATACACCCCTCACCCTCCGGGTATTGCTCCCACCAATTCTCGCTGGTCCTCTCGAGGCTGCTACCCGGGTCGATGCCCTGCACACCCTCGCATAATGTCCTGGTGTGCCACACCGGCCGCAGACCCTCGACTTTGCTGGGCACTCCCCCACGTGCGGCAGGGCATACCCGCAGTAGGGACACGACTGAGCATTGCCCGGCACCGGAGGGCCATCCCCTCTCTTTGGTGACCATCTCGCCCTCCCAGGAGCAGTTCGTCCAATGGCAAATGCCTCTTCGCCTTTGCCTGGGTGCGTGGCTGCATCCATCTTCGCCCCCCCTAGCCTCTGCCAGTTCGTAAGCTCTCCCAGTGTTCAAAATCTGCTGCAGGGTCAAACCAGGCTCCCTCAACACTTGCCTCCTCACTTTCCCCGAACTGCATCCTTGCAGCAGCTGATTGAGGACCATCTCCTCCTCATTCACCCACCTGCAGGAGCTGGCCAGGTGCCTCAGTCACACTCAGAACTGGTCCAGCGACTCCTCTTCCAGCTGCTTCTCAGCACACATGACAAATCTGTGAAAATCCACGTTCGCCATGGGAAGAAAATGGTCTCGAAAGGCCTGTTTCACGGCGTCGTACGTGACCACCAGGATGTTGAGAGAGTCATAGATTCTGTGGACTTCCGTCCCTGCAGAGTACACCATGATGCCAATTTTCGCTTCATCATCCACCTCCCCAGAGGCCCTGAAAAACATTTCTGGTTTCTTGACCCACAGGAGCCATTTCGGCCCCAATTTGGATGGTGGGCCCGTGGTGTCAAATTCAGGCATGGGGGCCAAAGTGCTGTGCCTCCTGCGTGGGACTGGGGCAGGGGCACCTTCCTCTTCTCCTTCCTCACCCATGGTAGTGTCAGGGTAAAGTACTCACAGGTTGTTGGCCTTTACAGGTGAAGAGATGATGCAGTCCTCAGATGAAAAATTCTGGAACCCAACCCAGTGGGTCCAGGCATGGGAAAGTCTTCAGCACCCCCAACAGTGCTTCCCTTCTTCTCTTTCAATGATGCCACAGCCCTGCAGCATGCTAGGGCTGTGGAAAGTTCCAAAAATTGATGTATTTACACTGGGGATCGCAGTCGGCGCACAAGCACCCTCCTGGGCCGCAACCGCTGCGATCTGCGTATGAAGAAAATGGCCGCCGGCCCTGCACGCGAGTTTGTGCCGACACAGAGCAAGATGTTCCGTCTCCCACGCCTGCAGCGCAGAGATGTACTGCTCTGGAGTCATCCTCGTTGCCAGTGTTAAGTGGAGGGGGCTATGCCAGGGCCCCCACTGGCATTCACAGGCGGCCGCGCCCACGCACACAAGGAACCACACGGGACGCCTGTGGACTGCTCACGTCCACTCCTGCTCAGCTCCAACTGCCAGGTGACCGTCTTTATTAACAACTGCGCATGCGCGAGCCTCAATCCCGCTCGTGCATGCATGGTAACTGCGCATCCACTACGCAACAGGCAGGAGAGGGCATGGGACTTTGAAAGAAGGCTGCATGGGCGAGTTCGAGAGACAATAATGCAGCAGTGGAAAGTATGCACCATCCTAACCACCCCGCCATTTGTTCTGCAGGTCGCACAGCCTGAAATACTGGGCATACTTCATGGAGGGGTGGGGGATAGGGATTGGACTGTCACTATTAGCATCAATATAAAGATCCTTTTTACTGGGTTATGTTTCAAAACAAAAGGGGGAAGCCGAATGAACGGTAAAAATGCCTTGCACTAGTGATAGTAATAATAGCACCACCCATATGAGGCTGCATTATCAATGAGCTAGAGTGTTGTGTAAATATTCATTTAATGATGGCATGTGTAATGAACAGACCAGTGTTGTGTGTAACTTTTATGCGTGCACTAACTAAGTGGTATTACAACGTTGATAGAAGCCTTCATCTTACATCAACACAGCATTTCCTGACAGTATTGAAGTAAAACCTGAGTTACAGTTTTGTGCGGATAAACCCTGCTGCATCAAAACTCCACTCTGTTTTGGTTTCAAGAAAAGGAGCTTGGGTTCCTTCATTCTTGTGGTAAAAAAATAATTTTGAAATAAAAAAAATCTAATCTTGTTCAGTTTTATTATGAGGTGATTGGAGTCAGGCTTCAATCAGATGGCTTGTCCCCCAAGGCTAAGCCCCTTGCCACCAGGCATGCAGTTGTTGGCCCCTCTGACACATGTGGTGGCATGGTTTGTAGCTGGTGGAGAGGGTGGCACCGTGGCGGGGTTTGCCATGCGAAGCCGCACTGTAGTGCTGAGTCTGGACAGACAGGACAGCACCAGGGAACCACGCCAGATAGACCCGGCCCAACCAACACTTCACACCTTCAGGCTTCACTTACTTGCTTTCTTTGGAGTAGGCGGGGAGCCGGGGCCTGAGTCTCTTGCCAGGAGAGGTCGGGGCCCGGCACTGTACAGACGAAAAATAGGCAGAGCCTCGGCTGAGGGAAGCAACAACTAGGCCACACGGCACCACACGTTCTGCGCTGGCATAGGCAGGCTCTCTCCTCGGCTCTCACACAACACAATTCCATGCCCTAACAGCAACTCGTGAAGTGAAGGTAACACCGCGCTGCCTGTGCCCAACAACAACACCCACGTGACCCACCCCTACACTCACCATATGTCATTTCATTGGCTCAGAAGAATAGCCAATAAAAACAGTATATTCTGTGTTACTATACAGAATTGAGCAAATACTGCATAGTAACAGCAGAATGTTAGATTTAATTGGCTGTTTTTGTTTTTATTGCTGTAGTCCCAGCCCCAACCAGACATGGCCTGCAACTGCAAGCAGAGCACAAGTTAGAGATCACAAATCACAATGATTTGTGATCGAACTCAAACAGTAAAAACAATTACACATGCGCCGGCCCTCATCAAGTAGTTCCGGTGCTCAAAATAGAATACTGGCGTTGCCCACCGGCAAACACCGGAATAAATGAAGCCCTGGAATAGGGATTAAATGGGCATTCAGGAGCGCAAAATGGTTCACATTGTGGTATCATTGTTTGACCTGTTCGGCTATACGTAATTTTAGTATAGCCTAAATTCAAACAATTATACCATACAACCATTTATTTTCGACATTTTCAGCCAAAACGGTATGAGAGATGATCTGAAAGCCCCGGAAATCGATGATGCACTGCAGATCGATAATAATGAAGTCCAGAGATTCCAAAAATCTCAATTTTTACCACCGGTCTTGGAAATGGTAAGTACGTATTTGCCTTCAGCGTAACAGTCGATCTCAACCACCGATATGGGGACGCCATATGGGGAAAAGATGATAGGTGAAGCATTCAGGAAAAATTTAGAATATGATGGGCGGAAGGCTTTGAATTAATCTGAATCACTGGCATTGCTCTGGGCAAACTTCCAGACCACTATTTTTTAGCCCGTCTGCGCCATTGCAAAAAGGGTCCAGCCATATGCAAATCAGTCAGTACTGCCACCTATGGGAGCAGTCCTGTCGGAACTGCTAGGTCAGGTTCCTTCCACCCATCACTTTTTTGGTCATAGTAACTTGATCTACTAGCAGAACTTGAATGATCTAAACATCCGGGACATGCTAGACTTCAGCACTATTCCCAGTGTAAAGGTCAACTGGTTTGAGTCATCTTATGTCATTGTGGCCCTCTTCTTCAGGGCCATCTTCGACTTCAAAATATTACCAGTGCCAATACATGAACCACAGTAAAACATCAATAAATGAACTTATACTTCCTGCCGTTGTGAATATCAAAATTAATTTGGTTCTACACGTTGTCTGCACTTAGATGAAATCCATCTCAGTGTATTTCATAAAGGTCGAATTTGTATCTCCAAAGTCACCTGGTGGAAATAAGTGTATTAAGACATCCCGCAAACTCCACCACCTCATAATTGCAAACTTTGGAGGAGGAATGTTTGTTTTTCCGTCATTAAGGATACACCAAAGTTTCTTGATCTCTTTTTTCAATGCATTAACCCCTAGTGAGTAACTAAATACTGCTGTTATTTGGGTGGTCATCAACCTGAAATTGTCCCTTTTTAAGAATAACCAACCTAGGTATATTCGTAGCCCTCTTTCTTGCTTGTTTTAGAAGGTGTCTAGGACAATCTCTTTCTTGTAGCTGGGCACTCAATAAGTGTTCTTGAATATCAAATGTCCTGGGGCCTCATTATAATGTGTCTGGTCCGGAAACAAGGGGTCCAGTAAACTTACAGGCCCCTACAAGTTTGCTGCCGGAGCTGCTGTGCCGGCTCCGGCAGCTGACCCTGCCGGCGCCGTGGACACGGAAAGCAGACCTTTCACTGGTGCAACAGCACCATAGATAACAGTGCTGGTGCTCCCGTGTCCCCACTGCCATAGTGTCCCACAGGACTCTATGGGAATGGGGATTAACAAATGTACCAGCGTCTGATGTCCCGGCCACCACACTTGTAATAGCCTGGTGGCACTGGGAAGTCAGGCATCGTAAATTATTACAAGTCTGGTGGCAACCCGTCGGTAGCACCAGCAGGGTTACTGCCGGACCTGTAATGAGGCCCCCGATCTCGGAGCAGTTGGGGCAGAATCTCAGGAACTGTTCAAATAGCAGGTTATCTCTCAGTGACCTCGGATTAAAGCTGGCATAATTCAGAATCAAGTTCCGGTCATTGGATTTGCTGATGACTGAAGTAGAAAGTTTACCATCAGTAATACATATTTCCAGATCTAAAAACGGAACCACCTCATTACTGGTTGTAGGTATGAAATAGAAAAATATATTCCAAATGTTGAGCCAGGTCATGAATTTCATAAGTGATAGCTGGTTTCCCTTCAAAATCATGATATTATCGTCAATATACCTGGACCACAGGCATGTTTGGTTACCAAAAGGATTGTCTTCTGCATAAATCACATCCCTTTCAAACATCACCACATATAGATTGGCCAAAGCAGGGGCAAATGGAGCCCCCATGGTGGTTCCTGATACTTGTTCATAGAAATTGGCTTATGGCACTTTGGAACGTGCATATGTAATGGATGGGATTACACTAGAATCATTCTGAGTGTAAATAACCAGACAAATTCAAAAAGATGGCAAGTTACTGTTTTTTTTTAACAATTATCTAAAACAGGGAGGTTATAACAAACATCAATGGACATACGCTCACTCTCTCAGTGATCTCCACAAAAATAAAATGTTTATACTCAAATAGGCGTCAAAGTGACATCATACTATGTGGCAATAGTGAAAGCCCTATCAAGGGTCGGGATTGTTTAAGGGACACATCTAGATATAAACTTATATAGGAGCTAGTATTGGTAATGTTTGGCCAATATCAAGTGGACAACTTATGCCTACCTCTTAAAACATGTAATTTCAAAAACATTAGATACACAGTTTCTCATTGGTTTTGCAAGCTATCAGGTCCTTCTTCATGTGGACTAATACAATTGGTTGCCACACTTGTGTCATGTCTGGAACATTCCGATAATTTAAGCAGCATGTAAGCCCAGACCCAGGTGCAGGGAGATAGGACATGAAACTACTTCACCACCCAATTAGCCTAGCATCTCTCATCAGTCAGTCAATACATTTATTTGGAAACACATTTTTCCATAAACAAAAAATACAAGATAAAATGCAATAATATAAAAATGCATAACACAGAGAAAAAAACACATTACATAGAATAAACATAGTTTTAAAAAAGTGCTTGTGTGTATGCCAGTTAAAATCCTCTGAAGGGTACCAGGATAGACATTAGCTTATCAATGTTCAGTCAAGTTTTGGGAAATGATTTTAGTTCTCCGGAGCCAGGCCTTTCTCAAATAGTCCACCGTGCCCCAGACCACGGACAACGTGGTAGCTGAGAGTAGATAACACAGGGCCGGCCTAGCTTGAGACTTTCCAGCAGACCTCAGTAGGGGCAAGCGTATTTTCCTCCTTAAATCAGTGTATGTTGGGCATCACAGCCCATAATGCAAAAGGTCCTCAACAGGTCAGGCCAGAGATTGTACATTGTGAGACCAGTTTTTAGTTCGGGCCCCAAGCCATAGACAATCAAATCGCGCTCTTGTGAGTGCCCAACGGTCATGAGGTATCTCACTATTTAACAAATACGGCTGAATATTGTCTGCAATGGTTAAAACAACATGCCTTCTGTTTGCAGGAGTGCCTAAGGCAGAGGACTCTCTATTTGAGACAAGCATGGATTTAAACAGTTGCTTATGGGCCCTTACAACACACAGGGTCAAAAAAGCTGGAGGACAAATGAGGCTAGCACAGTTTAGCTGACTGACACATTTCTGAATGTAAATGAGCCACAGCATTTTTTTTGCAGCCCTAATTCTCACCAATGATGTTTTAATTTTATGTGAGAAAATAGCTTTCTGGTTTGACCATATTGCCAGCCAGTGCACGACAGGGGCCAATAACCACTCGTCGACAATATGGGGGCACCCGAGTTCCAAATGGGTGCCATAGTTTGGCGCAGACTGTGGAAGCCCAAGTAGTTTTTTTAGAAAAATGTTCTCAACATTTTCAATACTTGTGATCTTTTCCATGCCCCACAGTGCGGCCCCATAATTAGTGGCTGTTTTGGTTTGTTCCCTGTAGACTTCGAGGATTATCTTGAGTGGATGCCCTAGACAGACGTTTTGAAAACATGACAGGCCCCCAATGCCTGTCTCATCCTCATACATTGTTTATCCACATGGCCAAACCCTCGCCAGTTCTCAGTGAAACAAATTCCCAAATATACAAAACCAGTAACCCTAGGAGTAGGTTCTCCACCACTCAGTATCTTCCGTATCTTGAGATGTCTGACACCTGAGCTCCTGCAAGCCATAACAGCTGATTTTCTGGAGGTCCCCGAGAGTTTCTGAGTGGCCATAAATTCAGTGTAAACATCCACCAGGCATTGTAAGGCTATGGGGATACGAGCTATGATTACCATATCATCAGCATAGCCTAGGACAGGAAGGGGAACACCTCCTATCCTAATAAAATCAGTGTTAGAATTAACAAGAGCCTGATAAACACTGTTTATATACAAGGCGAATAGTACAGGTGCCACAACACAACCCTGGTGAACACCCAAAAAGGTCTAAAAAAAAGCAGTGCACTGTCCCTTGTCACCAAATCTCACGCAAGCTGATGTGTTTTCATAGATTATTTGGAGCACCTTAACCAGATCTCATCACCCAGGACTTCTGCCATGAAATTGTCTTTGTACTTGGTCTTGCAGAGTATTCTCATCTCTAGGAATGCACTGGAGGGAGGGCACTCGCTATCGTGTCTGGAACTCCAAGTTCAAACTCTATTTCTATCTTTGGCTCACATGACAGGAGACCAAGATCTGGTCCATTTTGCAGCTTTTAAATGCTTTAAATGAATTAAAACTTGGCATCCTGTGTGTTCTTTCTTGCACCTTAAAGTAAAGAGATTCGTCGTCTGCACACTCGTTCTTCTTCAGAGTAGAGAGCTGACCTCAATTTCTAGGATCTTGACTCCAGTGCAGACAGTCTTACCACACAGCTCCATAAGCCTGTTATTCTGCAGTGACACAGCCTTTCCATTCCCGCTTCATGGTTTCTGCCTTACTTATTTCATTATACCAAGGTCTGGTTTGTGTAAAATGGCGGCTTTGCCTGCATTCCATTCACTACTCATAGCTAGCATTATACGATGACTTGATCTACCTTGCGTTTCAGAATCTGTACATTTATTGAACTTTTGTTTTCTGCAGCACTTTGTTAACGTGTAATCTTCTTTTGCACACAAGAGTCCACTCGATCCTTTACTTTGTCATTTGTCCTTTAGGATCCATACATTGTCACCAGTCAGTATCTTAGGAAGTTGTGCCCACTTTCCTATGATGTCATCAGTTCATTTGCTTAGCTCTTTCTCATATTCCTTCAGGGATTTCCTCCTGCAGGTTTTCATCACTTCGGGGGTACATTCTATAAGGTTGTCTCAATGGTATCTCCGTCCAAATACTAGCTATGGTATTTGTTTGATATCTGGTGTTAGGCAAGACATGGTCTCATGTCTCCAATACAGGGCACGTAGGGGTCAGGCTCTACTGCAGATGTATACAGCTACTCCTCTTCATTCCCCCCTGAGGCCGAGTCCTCGTCCACCTCCTCAAGTTTTTCTGCTTCTTTGCCTCTTCCCTTGAAGAAGTGTTTCTTGGGTGTCTATATCTTCGCCACCCCTCTCAGGGTGCCCGCAGTTTTAACGTGTTCATCCACACTCCAGGACATGTTGCTGCATTGTCCATTTGGGGTAAAGTAGACCCAATGTCCCACGTAATTCTTATGATCCTTTGGAAACCAGAATTTCCTTCCTTCGCTTACCACAATAGTAGCTTTTATGTATTCTCTGATAGCATCATTGGTCAGCACCTTGGCTTCTGGTTCATCCATTGCATCGATCATGAACTTCATTCCCACTGCTTTCTTTGCCATTTTCTTACATTGTCCAATTATTATCCTGATCATACAGAATCTGAATATGATCATCGCCAATATTGCTCCAAGGAACCTTGCCATCTGAAAAGGGATCCATGAAAACAGTAGTGTCAAACAACTGTCATCTCCAATGGCCTCTGTCTCAACCACCACTTTTATGCATAGATCTGTCAACATTGATATGGCCTCTATCAAGGTCCTGTTCTCGCCATCATGAGATGGTAGGAATGTATAACATGATGGCCCGGTCTTGGTGCAAACACCTCCTTCCATTACTATCATCATGTTGAGGACATACCTATTCTGGAGGGTCATCAGCCTTATGGCCCTCAATTCTTCTTTTATGGTGTTAAATAGTGGTATTGATTATTTGTAGCAGCTCCCATCTGGTGATCTGTAGCCATTTGCCATTCACGGCTGTTTGAATTCCAGCCATGAACATGGATGTGAACATCAGTGCAGTTCTACTGAACAATTTGCTTGTCGGGAATGTTTTCATAAGCCATTAGTGATTTTAGTGAGAAATAATTTGATCTCTTCATCCGCCGGAGTTCTAGTGGCCTCCTTTTTCTCAGGTGATCCTCTACTTTTGAAAATTCTTCAATCTTCAGGTCACATTGTGGAATCAACAATGCTGGAACATGGATATACACCAAGGAACTCACTCTACCCCAATCAATTCCTGGGCAGTATTATATATGCTATGGATCCGCAGGCTCAATATTGATCCATTTAAACAACCATTACTGGAACGCCAATTATGTTCTTGCACCCCTTATTATGTCCAACATAATTTTTTCCTTTGCATTGAAAGCACAGTATTGCATTAATCGATGGGACTACAGACACCAGGCCTGCATCATCTTCCACCTATGTCAGCAGTTTGGAGTTCTTGGCTCAAGACTAGAGATACTTGTTATTCACCTTTTGTACTCCTTGCGCTACTTCCTTCCTCAGCAGTTGCGCTGCAGAGGACATCACTCTATCTTCCCATCCTTTGTTTGTACTCACCCATAGATCAGCAGTTGTGAACTTTCCCAGCATCCAGGCATTCCAGTCTTCTCTAGTCTTCTCCGTCATGTCCGAACAGTTCATTCTTAAACAATCACCTTGTCTTGTCCTGCAGCAGGATATACAGGCATCCTGTCTGAACATCCAGGCTCTTTCTCCATTTGTGTTGTTTTGATATAATCATACTGCTATGGAAAACTGTCCCGATCTCCATTGCAGGGTTGCCCAGTTCCCTTGAAACTGTCCTCTAGTAGTATATGCTGCTACTTGACTGAGGCATGTTGCATTGTACGCTGGCATCTCCTTTGAAATGAAAGTTTTAACTGTATTCGTGGCATAGGGGATGAGAGAACAGACATCAGATACACTCTCCCCCACCTTTTTCATGTGCTGGTACCAGATATTATTCCCCAGGTGAGCTGCTTTATCAAGATAGGTGTTTATCCCCTCACTATCTTCTTATGCATCCCTCTATGTAGCCTGAAATGCCCACAGAGGTTAAATAAATGATCATCGTTTGTACTCATACTAGGAAAAATCTTAGGTGTTGTTTTTTCAATGCAACCATTAGGATAATGGAGACATAGAAATGTAAGGTACAGAAAGAACAAAAAAACAAAAAGAAACACAGGCAAATGAATATCAGGCATAGAAATCTGGAAAAACATTTGCTGTGCCATCCCAATAATTTTTGAACTTGTGTTCTCTCTATAATTACATTAGCTACCTCATGAATCATTTTTAATGCAAATATTCACTTTCACATTTGTAGTTGCTCAATCTGCTCAATTATCACAATGAACAGTCTCCTTATCACGGGACCATTTTTAGGGTCATGTAGAAAGGTGTGAATATTATCATCTAACCTAACAAGAGCAGGGTAGGACTGAAATATAAATACAAAAATAGCAACTACAAGCCGAGGTTTGGTGCTGTCAGCGGGTATCAGATATTTATTATTGAAACAGATACTCTCCTAAAAATGAATCTGGGTTTTGATCTCTTTTCCAATTTCTAATCAAGTACTGATGCAATATTTACTTCTTCAAAAAATGTCTACAAAATACATTTTAGCCTCAGGAATACTCTGCAAGTCCACACACTTCCTGCTAAAATGTTCAAAGAGTGTCCACTGAATTCCAGTCCAAAAGAAATATGTGCTACCCACTTGCTGTTTTATAGTCCTTCGTCTCGATCATCGATCGAGTCTGTACACTTTCCTCTTCTTGTCTTGCTTCGTAGTCAACGGGTGCTGGAGGGAGGGTCTCACCTTTGTAGATTTTTACATCTCCTAAATGCAACAAAGCTCTTCTTTTCGATACCTTAACTGTAGAAGGGGAGACTTCCTCAACACAAAAGGGACCATTGAACCTAGGCTTGTGCCATTTGTGGGAAAGATTCTTGATAAGGATCCTGTCACCAACACAAGTTTTTTGTCGTGGCAATAGTTCACTTGGATTGGTTACTGGGCTGTACTCTTCTGTGTTCCTTGACCTCTCCCTCCGATGCTTGACTTGATCTGCAATGAACGAAACACTGGTAGTCATACATGTCAAATAATCATCCATATCATCACCTAGAACCTTCGCTACACTCTGGGCATTACTCCTGACTCTAGATGGAGGCATAAAATGTGTCCTCATGCGACGTCATATCACTAACTCATGGGGAGTAAGATGATGGTCTGAACCTGGCTGATTCCGAAGAGGATATAAGGCTAGAGTAGGGAATACTTTCTTCAGTTTTAATTTGATCTTGACTATACAGTCTTTGAGGAGACCATTGAGTCTCACACATATACCATTTGCTTGTGGGTGATAAGCAGAAGAAACTGTCTGATGTATGCTCAATAGAAGTAACATTTGTTCAAAGAGCTTATTAACAAAATGTGGTCCATTGTCAGATCTTAGTACTTTGCACACACCCCATCTTGGAAAGACTTTGCACACTAGAAACTTTGCTGTGCAAGTGGCATCAGGGTGTGTACAAGGACCGGCTTTGATCCACCTTCAGAAGGGACACACCACCACTAATAAATACCTGTATCCATTACATGTCTGCAGCATATCAAAGTAATCGATATGTAAATGTTGAAACTGACCTTTTTGGTCAAGGTATTACTTCTCTGATTGTTCTTAGTGTATGCCCAGCAGTAAACCTTTGACACAAGATGCTATTCACCATGAACTGTGCAACATGTTCCAATAGACTGGGAATAAACCAGTCTTCTGCAATTGTGGCAGCAAGACTTTCTCTGGTTATATGTATAGGGTAAGGAAGTTGCTCAAGTGCGACTTTCAACAATGCCGCTGGCATCACTGGCTTTCCAGTGCTTTCCTTTCTCCATAATGCTTCTGTGGGGGATAAAGAACACCCCCTACATTTCCATAGCTCTTACTCTTCTTGTGGGGCTCTACCCTGAATCTCTATAAATTGGGTAAATGACAGCATATTAAACCCTTCTTGTACTAAAATACTTCTATTCACTTTTTTTAGTGTCTTCAGTGTCAAAACCTGAAATTTCAGAAGAATATGCAACTCTTTTGGCTTCTATGTATGCGGCTTCGTTTTTGCAAGATATAAAGGGCCTCATCACAAGTTGGGCGTTATCACCCAACTGTATTTGCATTACTGCCCACCCATCCAGCAATATTACTGCTGGATTATGGATTGAGTGGTAAACATAATTCTCACTTCCCCATTGGGAGACTTAATGTGGAATTTGTGGTGCAATTACCGCCGGCGGTGTTACCACATGGTAATTTCACAAAAATCATAATTTACTCATGTTTGGGTGGACCCTTAAATGCAGCGGTAATAGCGCTACCAACGCATTTAAGAGATACCGTCCAACTCGTGATGAGGCCCAAAGTCTGTTTTTTTATTATGCGCTGCGCATTTAAGACTGATATGGCTACTGCGAGTTGTAGTGCCTTAATGAGCCTATCCAATAAAGATGCATGTTGCACTGGAGTGCCATCTGCGCAGAGATAACCCCTCCTTTTCCAGCGTGACAACCCTGAATGTACGGTTGACATCATATAGGCGGAGTCACTGTACACCGTCACTTCTTGCCCTTCGTGTTTCTCAATCGAAACAAAAATTGCTACCAATTCTGCTGCTTGTGCAAGACAGTAGTCTTGCACTTGCTACTACCCTTAAATTCACCATTTAATCTGTGCTTATTATTGCGGAGCCTGAATGACTCTACCCACTTGTCTGGTCAATTTTTGAAGAACCATCAATAAAGAGAATCTCCCCTCCCTCGATTGCATTTCTTTTCACATGGGGTATATCATCATCAAATTCAACATTATGTGAACAGTTATGCACATGATCACCTTCTTCTACAGGTTCAGTTGCACATGTCACTGGGGTCACTATTTTACACCTCACTGCCTTAATTGCTAGATTAGAAATCATGACTCCATAAGAGGAAGCTCTTTGTGACATCAATGTACCATTGGGTTTCTCTAAAATGGCAAATAAGTCATGCTCTATGTAGAGAGTCATGGAAAAGCCCATGGTAATACTTGTGGACCTCTCAATTGCATATGCAGAAGTAGCCAAAGATTGTTCGCATGGAAAATGTCTTTTGATAACTGGATCTAAAATCCCACTGTAGTATGCCAAAGTTGTATACCCCACTGGTGTTCTTTTGTGTGAATATTGCTTTCATTACTAACCCATTTGTGAGTGACAACAAATGAAATTCCTCGCTATATTTGGAATCCCTAAAACTGGAGCTGTACAGATTGCTCTTTTAATTCCTCAAATCCTGCCTCCATTTCTTCAGTCTATTAAATCTTTTCTTTACCAACTTGTGCTTTCTTTAGTGCTTACAAAAGTGGCATAGTATGTGTGCTGTAGTCGAACACCCAGGCTCTGCAATCATTGCATAAACCTACAAACTGCTGCATTTGCCTCACTATATTTGGCTTTGGTGACGTTGTGATAGCCTCAGCTCTTTCCGGTGTCACCTTCTTTCCTTCATGTGAAATTAACTGGCCTATGTACAACACCTCTTCCTGACAATACTGCAATGTCTCCTCGTCTACCTTGTATCCTTTGTCTGCCAATATAGTTATTAAGGAACAAGTTACTTACCTGTAAGTATTGTTCTCCAGCATGGGTCCGGCATGGATTCACATGCTCATGAATATTCCCCATCGTCACGCTGGGAATACCTGGAAAAAGAAAAGCAGTTTCACTTTCACTTACAAACTGTATTTCTCCTCTAAACCAATCACTGTCCTCTGGGTCAAACTGCCACCAGCCAATGACAGTCCTCTCTATAAGCCACTCTTCTGGCAGCCATCTTCAGATTTGATGAGCATGTGAAGTGGCAGTATGACCAAGAAGAGCCGCAGAAGGGTAGTAGGGAGGGTTTGCATGTAAATCCATGCCAGACACATGCTGGAGAACAATAGATACAGGTAAGTAACTTGTTCATTCTCCAGCATGGGGTCTGCCATCGATTCACATGCTCATGAATAAAGAATACATAGCAGTAAAACATTACACAACCACGGAGGTGGCAAGGCTCACAGAAGCAATACTCTTACCTCTGGAACAGACTCACCTCAAGCAAACAGTTTACCATAGCACTGCCAGGACGGCTCTGGACACCTCTATAGAATCCCTGTCGACGCAGTAGAACTTTGTGAAGCAGATGCACACCAGACAGGAACGCCATACTCGCAGCGATCGCTCTGGTGGAGTGGGCTCTCAGATGGTGGGCAGCGGTTGGTTCGCCAACCGATGACAGTGCGTGATGCAGCCGGAGAGCCACCTTGAGATGGAAGCCTTGGACAAGGCCTTCACATGGTTCACAGGGCCAAAGTTCATGAATAGTTGAGATGTTTTCCGTAAACTTTTCGTGCGTGCCATGTAGAACTGCAGGGCATGAGCAACGTCCAGCGAGTGCAAGGCGCTTTCAACTGGTGACAAAGGCTTTGGGAAAAAGACAGGTAACACCAAAGATTTGTTGAGGTGGAATTCCAACTGAACATTCAGCATGAAAAAGGAGGGTGTCCACAGCACCACCCTTGACTTGTGGAAAGTCAGTAATGGTTGTTTGCAGGATAGGGCCTGGATCTCACGCACCCTCCTGGCAGAGGTGATGGCCACAAGGAAAGCTGTTTTCCATGAGAGGAACTTGAGAGTGCTCTGATGGATAGGCCCAAAGGGGGCCCCCGTTAGCCTCATCAGAACCATGTTGAGTTCCCACATGGCGGTAGGAGCTTTCACCGGAGGGAAAGATCAAAACAGTCTTTTGAGGAACTCCTTGACGTGACTGCAAGACCAAAGAGAAGATTGTCCTGGAGACCTGGTGTAGCGGGAGATAGCCACCAGATGCACCTTGATAGAGGTGTGCACCAGTCCGGCCATGGCCAAGGATTAGAAGTATTGAAGATCTGCAGGGCCATGACACTCAGAGGGGTGATGTTCGGCGATCCGAACCACGTAGCGAAATGCTTCGACTTGGACCATAGCACTTCTAAGTCGGCGAAGCTCTGGCCTTGGCAAGGGCATACCTGGCAACTTGTATCCTCCAAACTCTAGGGCTGAAGGAGCTAGGGCCTCAGGTTCAGTGATCCTGGTCTGTGATACAGGATTGCATCTCCTTCTCTGGTAAGAAGATCTGGGTGACGCTGACAGGCTGAGAAGGTCCGGGTACAAAATCTGCCTCAGCCACACTGGGGTGATGAGTATCCTCCTGTGTCGCCACTGTTTGAGTTGATTGATGACTCGCACCAGGAGAGGCAATGGAAGGAACGCGTACAGAAACAGTCCTTCCCACAGGAAGGAGAACGCTCCCATGCTCCTCGGTTGTTGTAAACTGCTCGCAAACCTCTGGCATTTGGAGTTTGCCAGTGTCACAAACAGATCAATCTGGGGCCTGCCGTACTTGATGCAGATGTGGTCCACCTAGTCCTGCCAAACTTGCCACTCATGGCAGGAGCTCAACTCCTTGCTAAGGGAGTCAGTGATGGCGTTCTTGACTCCCGCCATGTGACAGGGGATGAGGAAAATCTCTTCTCTGATGGCCCAGTGCCACCCATCCGGTGCCTCTTTGGAGAGTGTTGGGGATCAAGTGCCCCATGCTTCCTGATGTAGAACATTGGGGTAGTGTTGTCCGTGAAGATCCTCACCACCTTGCCCTTCAGAGATGGAAGAAATGGCTTGAGGGCCCAGAACAATGCCCGGAGCTCCAGGACCGTCTCCTGGTACAGAAGGCTTTAAAGCCCTGTGCCCCGGGCAACATTGGAGTGAACGCCCTGCCACCGTACTGCCCAACTGAACTGTTCATTGTGCAGGATCTTGTCCGCAAAGCTGCCAGACACCTGAATCCAGAAAGCATCCAGGAACTCCTGAACAGGTCGCATCCGTAACCTGCAGAGCCGGATAAGATAGATGCAAGATGACATCATACCAAGAAGCAAATTGATGGTGGCAGTCTTCATTGACAACAGTCATTGGACTTCCCCCAGAATGGCTGCAACCCTCTCCACCGAGGGCGACGCTAGGCAGGAGACTGTACTGCGTCTGGCTCCTAGGAATAGCACGTTCTGCGATGGCGTCAAGCAGGTCTTTGGATAATTGATGGAGAATCCTATATCTGTAAGCAGCTGGAAGGTCGTCTCTGTGTGTCCGACGGCCAACTCCCGTGAACTGGCCTGAATGAGCCAGTCACCAGGTACAGGTACACATGCTCTTTTGTGACAGAAATAGAAACTTTTTCCATCTAAAAATGTATACATTTAGAAGTAGCTCACAGAGCAAAACTCAAGGACTCCCAACAGTGAAACGTGCAGTAAAAATCTGAAGATGGCTACCAGAGGAGGGGCTTAGGGAAAGGACTGTCATTGGCTGGGAGCAGTATGACACAAAGGATAGTGATTGGTATAGAGGACAAATACAGTTTCTTTTACATAGGATTCCCGGCCTGACGACGGGGAACATTCATGAACATATGAATCCATGCCAGGCCACATGCTGGAGAACCGAACAGAATACAAAAAAAGAGGTACAGCTAAAGCTTCTATAAGGCTAAGGCACAATGAAAACCAAATAGGAATTGTACGCACAAAAACAGTGTGTCCTATGGATGTGCTAATCAATTCAATTTAGACAAAAAAATAAAAGAATTACAATGTAAGTTTGTCCTAAATGACATTTTATTCCAAAGTACAAGTTTGTTAAAAAAAGCATAATGAGGAAAAAAGAATATATTTGCCACTTAATTATACTAATAACCCCATGTATTCCTGTCCTTGGAGCACAAAAGTTGCTACCGCACATTGCTCAATCTCAACTGCACTCCTAATCATATGTATCACACACACATACCATACTATCAAACATAATAAAGAAACAATTAAGTATATCACACTTGCAACAAACAAACACTAAGAAGAAGAAAAACAAATAAATGTCTACAATTTCCAAAATGCGTAATCGTCATGAACAATTTTCATTAGGAATCAATCCTATATAACAATTCTGTTCAATTACAATAATCCATATATCCTATGTCATCGTCGACTCGAGTTTCGGCTCAAAGAAAAAGGGTCCTTGGTGAAAATCTCAGGACCAGCCTCATCAGGATGACGTGGTTGGAGAAATAGTAGGGCTGGGACAGGTGTCGGCTGTGGCGGACACAAAAGAAACAAACATTGTCCATCCACCGTAACCTATACCCAGACAGAACTGATAAAGGGCAAGGGAACCTCAGAAATATGAGGCCATGTGTCTGGCGAATAAATCAAAAAAGAGACGGATGTCCAGTGCAACCGAACAGAGTCTTGTCTACATTCATGCTCTGTTTTGCTGCAGGCTAGTATGTCATCTTTGTACTGAATTAACACACTCTTGAGTTCAATGTTACCTAGATCCACCTGTAGGACCCTGTTAAAGATCGATGGGGACTCACAACACCCTTGAGGTAAACGTGTACGTTTTAGTCTCTTTTGCCTGAACATAAAGGAACTAAGGTCTTGTGAGTCCTTATGCAATGGGATCGAGAAAAACACATTTTTCAAATCTATCACTGTGAAATACTTAGTTTCAACTGGGATACTTCACAATATTGTTGCAGGATTAGGAACTAATGGAAACTCAGCCTCTACAATCTGATTTTGATGGTGCAAGTCCTGGATACATCTCCACAACCCCCTTTAGATTTTTTTATCAGATAGACTTCAGTATTGCATGGGGGTGTTGACGGTGGCATTAGGATTCCCTGATTCATCAGTGCTGAAATACTCTTGAATATGCTTTCATCAGCTTCTCGGGACATAGGACACTGTTTTGCCTGTGATAAAATTGCTCCTGGCTGGAATTTTATTATAACCTCTCATATTCCCTTCAATTGGCCTGCATCATATTTGCCAGTAGTCCAAATGACACTTGGCACATTTTCTAGGTCTTCCTGAAAGAATGCTGGTCATTGTCGCATTATCATCACTCGCTGTGGGACTTCTCTTTTCTCGATATTTATCCAGTATGTGATGCTTATAAAAAACACTGCCTTGTTCGTCTATACATTCATCTCTGAACATATCTTCATCTGTTATGTCAGTCAATCTGTATCCCTCTTCAAGAGCTATCACTATCCTACATGCACTGCCTTCATCATCTACTCCTCCAAGTATTGCTATTTCTCCTCATACTATAGGTTCTATTAATTCTATGGGAATAGTCTGTCCTTCTTCCTCATCCATAGGTACGTTTGGTCTGAATAAGAACTCATTAGGTATCCTCACACTCTTCCCTTCTGATCCAGGTAGCCATGTCAATAAATGCTCACCCCATACATAAAGACTTCCATATCTACCAGGACTTCTCGTAGAGCCACTTGCACTGTAAATGCTAATATAAACTCTCCTACATTGAAATAGTGTATTCCTGGAGTGGAGCACACTATCCCCTGATCATTGAATGAAATATTCATGTTAGGTGTCGTCATTAAATCTCTTCCCAAGGTATTAACTGATGCCGGTTTTGAATATAGCAGGGGGACAGACATGTCACATTCACCTATAGAAACAGTAATTTATCAGTAAAAGGAACTAGGTGCGTAGCTCCAGAGAACCCTTGAGCATTAATGGCAATACCTGATATTCAATATTTTCCCTCTTTTGTACAAGAGCAAGTTGCCCTGGTGTCTATAAGAACAGAAAAGGTTTTTCCTCCTATCGTCACATCAACCCTTCATTCCTCTTGGGGGTCTGGTGTTACTGACAGTACTGAACACATCAAGTCACCCTGTGAGCTGTCCTATTGATGGTACAAATTCATCCCTGTCCCTGTAAAAGGGTTTCCTTCTTCCACAGTGACAACCCCTGTTCTAGGTGTCAAAGTTTTCCCTGCATTCACATTCTGTTGTGTTTGCATAGGTGCTTGTTGGGATTCCCCGTGTGGTGGGTGCATTAGCCCTTATCCCTGCTGTTGTGCCAGTTGTTCTTGCAGCGCATGTGCTTGATAGGATGTGTGATCCTGGGCAAAGCCCTCTAGTGTCTGTATACTGTATGGTGGTGGATAATCTGCCCCCCCCTCTTGAACGTTGTCCATTTTGATGCACATTCCTTCAGCTTCTACATACGTGAGCAATATCCCCTGCCATCTCACAATTCCAACATACTAGTGGTAACCCTCTGGCAAGCCCTCTTTGAGTATGCTGACTTCCATTTTGGGCATTTTGAAATCCACCCTGAGTGTACTGAAATCCGCCTTGGGGTTTCTGAAATCCCCTTGGGCGTCCTAAAATCCACCTCCCCATCCTCTGATGTCTATACCTCTACCTCATGGCCAAAAACCCATACCCACTTTGATCCACTGGTTGTACATTATTCACCTGTGATGTACCCATTAATTCTTGTGCCACCACTCCTTCTCTACTCGTCAATACTGCCCCTTCTATAGCAAACTTTGACAATTTCTTCTGAACTAACTTGCCTTCCTCAATCTTTCTATTCTCATCTTTCTTTTTGTTCTTCTCTTGTAATAACTGACAATGATGCATGGTAGCTAATTGTATATCAGCTCATGGCTTTGCTTCCATCCCTACTTGTTTTTCCATTTGTCTCTGTACTGGTTCTGGCAATCCCTGACACAAAATATGATAAAATAGTGCCACTGTTTTTATCCCACGATTCACATGTTTCAAGCTTCCATTCTTCTTGAAAATCCAGAATATAATCAATGGGGTCTGCATCTTCTTTCCTTTTAATTGTCATAATTGCACCCATATCTGATGTGTCAGGATACTGTATCCCGAGAGCCCTCCAAACGTCTGCCCTGCAATTATTAAATGTCACTATATCAAGCGCCATGTTTTGTGCTGTCACACCGAATATCCCACTCGCATACAGATGTCATCATCTCTCTCTCCAAGAATAGCTGCCAATAAACCTTTCATTTCTCCTATGGCCAGCGTATGCCCCCTGTCACCTTTTCTAACTCATATATCCATTTCCCAGCCCTTGAAGTCAAACTAGGGAGCTTGCATTTTCAGTTATCCTTATCCATCTGAGGCCATATAATATATTGTCGCCTTGCTCCCCCTTCTCTAGCAAAGGGAACTTTGAGAACCCCATCCCATAGTCAGATCCCACTATTTGTTTACCTGTGGCAGGGGTAATTGTCCCTATTTGTATTTGTGCTGGTAACAACCTTAACCTATTTACATAAATTGGATATTCTTCTCTCATACCACACGTTAGTCTTTGGGCAAGCTCAGGATATGGTACAGGATCTGGTGTTCTTTCATTAGGGTGTTCCAGATCTGACCAGCTTTCCTCTTTATACTTCTGTTGACTTCCCAGGGGAATGCACGTATCCTTTCCCTCTGTCTCACAATCTGACTCTCTTTCCTCGTCTGACATTGCTTGACCCCAACTAGTGTGACTATCATCCTTCTCTTCCCTATGTAAATTTAATCTGCTTAAAGACAGTGCTCGACATTCATCGCTAAACATATTTTTCTCCTTATACCGTGGTTTAGGTACCGGGGATTAATTGCTGCTCCCACAAGTTCCATACTCGCTGTCCTTATTTGCTGATAAATCTTTTTGATCTTTTCTCCAATATTTACTGCATCATATCTTTCCTCTTCTAGTGCTAATCTAGGTGTTTCTAGCGCTACTTCCTTTATCGGGAGAATCTCTCTTGTTCTATCCCATCTTATCTACTTGCTCGGCCTCATTCATTCTTTAAGAATGAGACTCGCATCCAGACTTTGCTGCCTTCTATTCTGTTTTATCTCTTCGTCCACTTCCCTTCTCTTTCTCACATCCCTTCTTGCCCTTTCTTGCCTTTGTTCTTCCCTTCTGACTTCATGTCTTCATTCTTCTTCTCTCCTTGTCTGTAATCTTTTCTCCTTCACTTTTTGTGCCTCTTCTTCTGTGTTCTTCCTTTCTCTCCTATCCCTTTCTTCCATCACTTTATTCCTATTGTCTTACTTTTCTTGTTCCTCTGCCCGCTTTTTGTCTTTCTCTTGTTCTTCCCAATATATCTGTTCCCGTCATTCCCTGATTTTTCTTCCTTACTCATCCTCCCTCAATCTCTTTGCTCATTCCCTGTCCTTCTTTTCTTGCTCGTCTTTGTCTTCTCTCTGCCTAACCTCCTCCCTCCTCAATGTTTTTGCCATCTAACTTGAGTAATATCTGTCCTACAATCCATTCGTTCTATATGAATGTTACCTCCTCAGCCTTATCCTTTTCTCCTTTCCATCTTTTGATTTCTCGGCCTACGTCTGTTGATATGTTTGATCTCTCCCCTCTTTCTTCCTTACCTGGTATGAACTTACAGGCATCTTCGTTCCTTTTGCTCTCTTCTGAACTGTCATCACTACTGTAAGCGGGGGGTTCATATGTTGGGTTACTATACCCCGCCGCTGCTTTTAATTCTTTTAAAGGATAAACTATCACTTCAGTATCTGAGCTCTTAATCTTGAACAAGGTAAGAGGAGCTGAGTGCTCAGTGCCCTCCCCTTTATGTTGATTAAGCATCCCCTCCTCTGGTGCTGGGTCCTCCTTCTCCTCTTGGTAAATTTTCGAACGTTCTAAAACTGACAGTCGTTTCTCTAATTTCTTCCCTGTGCACGCAGTGTGCACATATGTGGTCATATGTTGTAATACTGCTTTTGACAATGATCCCCGTTATGGCCATGGCATGAACATTTTGTCAGCTGTGCCCTTTACCCATTCTGCACTGTACTGTTTAAGCTTGGGCGAATGTCTTGGTAGTGTTTTGCAAAGGTGCATGAGACGGGTGTCCTCCATAATAACAAGTCACAATTGACTGTCAATACTTACCAGATTGTTAATAAACTCTCTATCTCAAGGCTAGAAACAGTACTATAAATCCTTTGTTGGAGCCTATTCGGCTGTGATTATGTTATCTAAAAAACTTTCTATGCTCATAAGATTGAATCTTCATTATGCTGCCCAAAGGTTCTCTTTTCTTTGGTAAGAGCTCTCTCCTCTGCAGCTATACTGACCCCGTCTGTTAGCCCCATGCAGGAGCTCTGTGATTCTCTGCCACTTTTCTTTGTAGAAAAAATTTAAACAATTTGTGCCAATATTAAGTCAACCATGTCTACTCCTCCTTCCGAGGTGCTAACCCAAGCTACAATGAGCCTGATAACTCCGGATGACTGGTCCTTTTTCCCTGTCTTTTCTGAGACCGGTGTCCTTGCTGCTATTCAGCGCATCAATTCAGGGGCACCGTCCGACTCCATTCCCCTGGCAGTGATGAAAGATATTTCTGCTGAGCTGTTGTCTGAGATTACAGCGGCAGTTAAGAAATCATCACTTTAACCTTTGCTACCATCTAACTGTCATCCTATCTCTCTTTTACTGTTTCTCATGAAACCTCTGGAGTCACTGGTGTCTCCTCTTCTTTCCTCTTTCATGGAGTCCACAGGGCTCTTCGACCCTGCCCAGTCTGGTTTCAGACCTGGTCGGGGTACGGAGAGCATGTTGGTGTCGGTTCAGGATGATATGGCCAGGCTGGTGGATGCTGGTGCGGTTGGTGCCCTGATCCTTTTGGACCTTTCTGCGGCCTTTGACACAGTTGACCACCCCATCCTGCTCACCCGCCTGGCCCAAGTGGGAATATCTTGCCAGGTTCTTGCCTGGTTCACTTTGTTCCTGACCGACAGAACCCAGATTCTTGCACTCCCTCCTTTTCTCTCTGCCTTTTTCACTCTTTCCTGTGGTGTCCCACAGGGATCCGCCTTGTCTCCTATCCTCTTTAATATTTGTCTCTGGCCTCTTGTGTGTCTCATCCGCTCCTTCGACATCAGGTGCTATTCATATGCCGACAACACTCAGATCCTGATCCGGTTGGATCATGATCAGACTGAGTTGTAGTTGTGCTTGAATCTGTGCTTGACTGCCGTGGGGGCATGGATAAACCACAATTGGCTCAAGTTGAACAGAGACAAGTCAGAGGTGCTGGTGGTGGGTTCTCCTCCTGACCCTTCACTTTGGGTGTCTTCCCTTTGGCACTCCTCTCTGGGCCCACTTCCAGTCCCATCTGCCAAGGTCAAGAATCTCTGTGTAGTTGTTTTGGCTTCAATTTCAATGGAGGCTCAAGCGGCTGCAATCTGCCAGGCGGGTAACTTCCATTTAAAAATACTTAAGAAGGTGCTTCCTCCCATTCCAGTTCACCGTCCCCCCCCTGTGGTCCCAGCCTTAGTGCCCAGGTGTTTAGACTACTACAACTAGATATATCTGGCGCAGCCTAAATCGCTAATTCAGAGATAGCAACGTCTTCAGAATATGGCAGCCAGAGTAGCAACGGGCTCCCCCTATGGGGCCCATATTTCATCAGTGTTGTGGTCCTTACACTGGCTGCCGGTTTCCCAGCACATCGCTTATAGGTACCTCTGCCTGGAACACTGTGCGTTGCATGTCCAGGGGGCCGAATATCTCTGTACCAAGTTTACCCACTACTTCCCTACATGGCAATTATGTTCAGTTACTGCGGGTCCACTTGTCGTCCCTCCTTTTCGCCGCTCCCGGATTGGAGGCACTGTCACACGACTGTGGAATGATCTCCCTTTGGCTCTGAAACAGTCTTCCAATCATCTGGCTTTCAGGAAACTGTTGAAAACGTACCTATTTCAATAAACTTTGTTGCTGCTCCTCTCCCTCTTCTCTCTTTTCATAGCGCCATGACACTTCGGTGACCGAGCGCTTTCAATAAGTTACATTAACATACATGAACATAGTTGGCCACCACTTTTAATCTCAAAACAACAAATATGACCAAGCACCATCAATTGCTGCTCAATCCACTTTTGTTTCAACAACCTATCTATGTTCTGATTGGCGCCATTCGTATAGTACACCGTCACTTCAACCAACATCACTCCCAACATTCATAGTTTATTACATCTCAAAACTTCACACAACAAATAATACTCAAAATAACAACACAATACAAATGAATAACCCCTGTGATCGCATTCTCTTCTTTTATAACCGTTTATAATAAGAGTTATACTTCCCACGTCTCCAATTATACTACCCTATACTGGGTTTAGGACGTCACCTTTCATAGTCCTGACTGTGCGTATTCTCTCTCTTAATATTCCAATTGGAATTTGAGATGTCTTCTTCTATTTCCCTTGAAATAGGATTACTTAGGCATTCCTTTATCTCCCCAAAATGTCCTGTTACTCAAAAATATCACAATCCTGCCCCTTTATAATGCCATTTCCCTTAGTCTACTTTTATTTATTAATCAACTCAAGCCCTTTGGTATCGACTCCTCCCCCAATCCAACCACTTCGCTTTCTGTCTATGGAGCGCCCGTGGAAACCGAGCAGGGATTTCTTAAAAGAGGGACCTGCCCACCGTCTCGATTCTTCTTACAAGTTTGTTTCTATTAGCCGCTCTCCACAGGAAACTCCGCAATCTTCCAGCTAATGGCAGAAGATGCCTGATTGTCTGAAACTCTGGACCAGACAAACTCAAGAAGATGGCAAGTTACTGTTTTATTAACAATTATCTAAAACAGGGAGGTTACAATGAACATCAATGTACGTACGCCGTCTCTCAGTGATCTCCTTAAAAAATACAATTCTTATTCTCAAATATGCGTCAGAGTGACGCCATACTATGTGGAAATAGTGAAAAACCTATCAAGGGTCGGGATTGGTTGAGGGAAACATCTAGATATACACATATATAGGATCTAGGATTGTTACTGGGTGGCCGATATTAGGTGGACAACTCATGCCTACCTCTTAAAACATGTAATTTCTGAAACAATAGATACACAGATTCTCATTGGTTTTACAAGCCATAAGGTCCTTAGTTATACAGACTAATACAATTGGTTGGCACACTTGTGCCATGTCTGGAAAATTTGGTTCATTTTAGCAGCATGTAAGCCCAGACCCAGGTGCAGGGACATAGGACATGAAGCTACCTCAGGAGTGAGGGCACTCGTTAACATGTCTGGAACTTCACGCTCAAACTCTATTTCCATTTTTGGCTCACGTAACAGGAGGCCACAATCTGGTCCATTTTGCAGCTTTTAAATGCTCTAAACGAATTCAAACTTGGCATCCTTTGTGTTTTTTCTTGCACCTTAACGTGAGAAGATTTACCCTCTGCACACTCGTTATTCTTCAGAGTAGATAACTGACCTCAATGTCTAGAATCTTTTCTTCAGGCCAGACAGCCTTGCCACACAGCTCCATAAGCCTGTTATTCTGCTGCGACACAGCTTTACCATTCCCGCTTCATGGTTTCTGGCTTACGTATTTCATGATACCAATGTCTAGCTTCTTTACAACGCCGGCTTTGCCACTATTCTAATCACTACTCATAGCTAGCATTATACGATGACTTGATCTACCTTGCATTTCAGCGTCTGTACATTTATTGAACTTTTGTTTTCTTTAGAACTTTGTTAACGTGTAATCTTCTTCTTTTACACGTGAGAGTTCAATCAATACTTTACTTCGTCATTTGTCCTTTAGGATCCATACATTGTCGGCAGTCAGTATCTCAGGACGTTGTGCACACTTTCTTATGATGTCATTGGTTCATTTCTTTAGCTCCTTCTCATATTCCTTCAGGGAGTTCCTCCTGAAGGTTGTCATCACTTTGGGGGTAAATTCGATAAGGTTTTCTCAATGGGTATCTCCTTCCAAATAATCGCTGTGGTATTCGTATGGTAGCTGTGTTAGGCAAGGCACAGTCTCATGTCTTCAATCCAGGGAAGGTAGGGGAGCGGGATCTCCTGCAGATGTATACAGCTGCTCCTCTACAGAACTGGTCTAGAAATATGTTGTAATTATTTGTCAAATCTACATGAGCCAGTTGCATGATCAGCCGTGCTGGCATCTCTAGGGAGGAACTCTTTCTGCCAGTATTTATTCAATGATCCTCAAGATCTCCATATGCAGAATGCTTGTTTACAATGCCTCAATGTCCATGGTGACAAGAAATTGTTCAGAATGGTCAAACTGCCTATCCATGATCACATTTAACACAGCAGCTGTATCTTTCAAATATTATCTCATCATCGGAACCTTTGGCTGTAGGAAAACAACAAATTGAGACCAGAATAGATTCAATTCCAGAGACAATTGGGGCATCCAGTGGGTGGTGTGACCCCCTAATGCATCTTTGGTAAAGCATAAAATGCAGGAATATTAGGGAACAAGAAATCTGCTTCCTTAGCCCTTATATATCCTTTACAAAGGGCTTCCTCAAATATAGGTGTGATCATACCACGCAAGAAATCAGGATGCTGGAAGTCATTCGGAAGATCTGACTGTTGTACAGCCTATTGAATCTATGGAAGACACAATTTGGGATTGTTCTTTGATTCCATTGTTTTCTAGTACTTTGTATGTGGGATCTGGTATGTGGCCTCCTTTTACATCAAAAATAGCAGAAATAGGTAGCCTGGCAGTGATTGTCCACAGTGAGTATGCAGCATTGGCGTTAAACACTTAACTTTGAGTCGCGTACACTCTTGATGTCCATACAATTTTCACAGGCACTGAGATGGGTGTTTTTGCATTGTTCATCTAGGTGCACACAACATGTATAAAGCAGCTTGTTTTGATGTAAGCAATGACCAGCAAGTATACATTCATCGTTCATATATGGATGTTTTACTGTGGTTCATATATTGGCACTGGTAATACTTTAGAGTCCAATACGATCCCCTAGAAGGTGGCCACAATGGCATAATGTCACTGAAACCGGTTGACCTTTACACTGGGAATAGTGCTGAAGTCTAGGGCATCCCAGATGTTTAGATCATCTAAGTTCTGCTAGTAGATGTAATTATGTCTTCGCATTTCTTTTAATAAACAAGCCATGTTGAGTTAGGGTTCCACATGTCCAGGAGGAATACAACTTTGGTCCCTTTGATAGCGGCATCTTTTTAATGTGCATATTTGTTTTTATTTTCTTTGTACGTTTTAGCACTACTTTGGAAAATCCCCTAAAAAAATGCTCACTGTGTTTCTTGGATTAAGATATGGAATGGTTGAGAGATCGTCAATTGAACACCAAAAGCGAGGTTGTGGGGGTCTTTCTTGTTCTGTACATTTCTTAGACAGGTGGAGCACCACCACTCTCTAGGATCAGAGGGAAGTGGTATTAGGGAAATGAGATCTTTTTTCTGTCCCTTTAATGGCCCTTGTGCTGCTACAATCAATCACATTACACATATCGCTGTTTTTGTAGTTTATAATGTGTATTTTTGTCTGTGATTGTTTTCAAAATGTATGGGTTTTCTATCTCCTTTGCTAATTATGCGACTCTCCAGATGTTTTGGACTACCATTCCCATGTTCCTTTGCCACTGAGTATGCTGGCTACGGCTGATGGGGGATGAAGTCCATCTTGAGGGCCACATATAAACTATTTTACTGTCCCCCTTCACAGGAATGCAAACCCTTAGAAAAAGTTATGATTATTTGGTCTATGACTGCCACTATTCCAGACACTAGCTAGGTTTTCTTTGTAGAACGCTCTGAAACGAAGGTCAATGGGTTTCAAAAGGAGGGCAAGGCAGTTGCGGAAAAGGTATATAACAAAAGAAGAAACAAAACAAGTTAAAAAAGGAGCAGTGCTAAAGATAAAAGGCAGGAGGGAAAAATCAATTTAAGAGTGCATCTGCAATCAATAAAACACCATTAAAAATGTATTACATCCGGGCTCAAAACAAGAGAGGGATTTTCGATCATTTCCCAAGCAGGTAAATACTATCTTTTAATACATGAATATGAAAAGGATTGATAAAACCTTTTGCAAGAAGCTCACTATGTTAATCTGCCACCAGACATTCAGATCTATGTTTGTAATCACAGCAGGGTTGTCTCTGCCTTTGTTCTTTCTGAAGTAGCTAGAACAGACTCGTTGCATTGGGTAATAGTACATCCGTTACTACTCAGTTGGGTACCTTTATCGCGTTGGCTGCTAAGAGTATGGAAGGCTGTAGAGTACGTGGCTTGTCACATTATTAACACATTTTTTGGAGCACAGTCAGAAGTGATGCTGACCTCACACCTACTGCCTACAGCCAATCATTTTTACCTATGAAGTACTTTGTGAAGATAGGAAGAGAGCCATATATGGTGATAGAGTTGGCCTGTCTATTGCAGACTATCCTTCACCTGATCTCAGGAGTGTTTCTGATTGACCACTTTTCTTCCTGCGGGGAACTTTTTGTATATAGGAAGGGAGCTATACATTGTCATGATGTTAGCCTACCCATTGCAGACCAGTTTTGGTTTTCTGACTGTCCACCTCTCTTTCTACAGAGTGCTTTGTGAAGATAGGAATGACATAATGTATGGTCCTGGTGTTGATCTGCCTGTTGCAGACGTGCCTTGGATCGCTGGATTGCTTCTAAATGTCCACTTTTCTTCCTATAGGGAACTTTATGTAGATAGGAAGGGAGCCATATATGGTCAAAATGGTGGCTTGCTCATTGCAGACTTGTTTTGGTCTGAACTCAGGCATGTTTCTCACTGTCCACCTCTCTTCGAACAGAGTGCTTTGTTTACATAGGAAGAAGCTATACAAGATCATAGTGTTGGCCTGCGCATTGTACTCTAGCCTTCACATGATCTCTGGAGTGTTTCTGACTGTCCACCTTTCTTCTTACACAGAGCTTTTCGAGCAAAGGAAGGGAACCATATATGGTCATAGAGGTGGCCAACCCATTTCAGTTTAGCTTTGGCCTGGACTCATGAGTGTTTCTAACTGCCCACCTTTCTTGATGGAGTGCAGATAACCTGTAATAAAAAGCCTACATATTTTGAATGATGGTGTCTTCTTCTGGTTGGAAGAAGGTACCCGTCTGACTATGGCCCCAAACTCCTATTTAATCTACAATTCACCATAAGTAATAGGGGCTTTGCACCAGTCCACTGAAGAAATCTTCGGGAGAAGTACGGATTAGAAGACAAGCAGATAATGAGCTTATGACGAGGGGAAAAGCTGCAAAGGAAGTTGCTGAGCAAGTAACTTGGGACTCTGAATGTTATGTTCTCGGACTATGCACCTGCAGACGATACAAGGACCAGAGCTGTATATGGAATGATTGAAACTGGTATTGAATGGTAAAGGATATGTATAGTTCAATGTTAATAAGGCATCTTTGTGCCAATCTAGTAGCACGCACATTGTGCTGCATTCCATGCACTCCAACCAGGCGGAGTAGTTACGTGACATAGAAAAATATTATGGCAGGGATGTGCTCCAACTTGCAGGATAAAACAGACTATTTCACTAAATCATACACTTGACCCTTTGCTACTATATTCCTAAGATTACATACACCAGTTTGCCTTATCGGAGCACATTTATAGACCTGGAGTCCCATTTCTAAAGTTTGTATACGTGAACCAAACCTACAAGAACTTACTTAAGTCAATTTATGCACAGCACCTACAGAAAAACAGATTCATGCAAAAATCCAACTCATACAGCGCCTATGTAGACGTGAAGATCACATGTCATACTTATATACATAAATCACTCATACAAGCACTTTAAAACAAATATACACAAATAATTATCCACGTTATCAAATTATTGTTTATCTGTCTTTTCTTGTATTGTTATGGCAGAAATAACGACACAGACTATTTTATGTCCTTAAAAAACAAAATAAAGCTTTGTAATCTTCAGAACTCTTCATATCTCCATCTGAGAATCACCACGTGACACAGAAGACAAATGACAATTGGCAGATGATCACTGCAGAGTGACTCATTCTTGGAAGGGCTGGCATCATAGGATGCTATAGCCTCAGCCCTCACCTAAATAAAATGACATCTCTGGAAGAAGACAACAGTGCCAGCTGCAATGCTATTGCCTGCCTGGTGACCAGGAGAGAAGGTCATCCAATTGCTCGCAGGCCTTTGACTTGGCTCTCCCTTAGTCCAAGGCATGGTACTCCAGCCAATATACAGTAAACTGTAAGCATGCCTACTGCAGCTTCCCCTTTGGTAGGGAGTTTGAGCAGCAGGGCTCATCCTCTTCAAGAGATGGTGGACTCGATCAAACGAAAGTCTGCACTTTAGTGACAAAAGGTTAATATAGGGACACAACCTAATGTGTTTCTTGAAAATAAATGCAATGACTTAAAGCGAAACAAATCACGTAGAGCAGCAAAATGAATACTTAAAAAGGGGGATAGCTTACTTCCATAGGGGAGCCCTGCCTGATGACCTACATTATTATGAGGATGTGTGCCTTGCCTTGGTAGCGCCACCATTATACGGCTAAGCACCATGGTTAGGGGATGATAACTCCTAGTCCCTAGGAGAGAAAGAGAGAGAGAGAAAGAGAGAGAGAGAGAGACAGAGAGAGACAGAGACAGAGAGACAGGGAGAGAGAGTCTTCCTGGACACACCCCGAGTGACTTGCAAAGGCCTATTGATATCAATGTTCCTTAACAGTGAGGAACCCAGTGCATCACAGGGGCTGCAGGGGTAACTTGGGGCGTATGCCAGAGAGTTCTGTCGGGCGACTAGCCTCTAATACGGCTCACGGGAGCTAGTTGGGTTTAGGAGGTCATGGGCTGATTTAGTTTTGGCACTGTTAGAAAAAAAGCCTTCCAATATGGTAAGCGGGTTGGAGCTGTGGTAGAACCTTTCCAGTCTGAACACTGGTTTGCTAAAAATCTAAGAAGAAATTATGGTTGTGAACTTTTCTTGTGAGGTTCAAACTGAAGGGCGATACCAGGATGCCATCCACATTGATATCTCCATTAATCAGCCAAAGTTCTTAATCCAGGTAATAAAACACCCAAACAAGGACTTAGAACATACACTTTTCACTTCTGGTCAGTGGAAACATTTGCCATGCTTGGCCAGAGGATGCAGTCAGTGGCTCATTAAAGTGAATGGGATGTCAGAGGGTTCAGCTGCTTACCACTGGAACATCACATTAGGGACAACAGCTCTGTAGGTATGGGGTCAGAGGACAGATGACCCCAGAAGTGTCCTTTGCAGCATGGTTTTGTTCCAAGGCCAACTATTCCATAGATGGCATATGCAAGCCTGTTCTAATCCGAAGGCTGCTGGGAGTGGTCCTATCAAACCAACGAGAGGTCCTCCCTCAGAAAATTCTTCAATGGTGGACACTACTTTAACCTTTGGTCTTCATTTAAAACGAGGCTATTTTGTGTTGGCCATTCCTGCAAGAGTATGGGCAGTTTTTATCATTACTGCCACCTGCCCAATTCTTGGTCAGATAGCTCCAATGGGTAGACATATAGTGGTGGCACCCTGCTAAAATCCATTTGCTCAGTAAACCAAGTTTGCTTGTAGGTTTCTAGCTCACTCGTAATGCGGGCAGCCTAAGCCAAGTGGACCACCATACAGTCTGAACCAGAAAAGACTCCCTTTCAGACTTATGCAGCATGTCTCAGGTACAGCTAGTGTAACCTTAGGTTTCTTAAGTAAACTAAGTCTTGACTCTAAAATCACACGCACAATAGATGGTTGTTAGAACATGAAAAACAGTGAAAGGCAAGGGGGACAGCACATTGTCCAATGCAGCCAGACCCACCCATTTCTCCTTTTAGATACACTTCTCAGTCATAAACAATGTCTTGCACTGCATAGCAGCTCAACCCTTCCCCTTCAATCATTTGCCCTTTCTTGAGCTTACTTGGTCCCACCTGCCTGCTGGTTAAACTAAACTACTGCAAGCAGGAAACTACACTGGTGTATTCCCCATCTTCTGATTGTAGAAACTGTCAGGTAACCGCGCAGTCGGAGATAAATGGATGGGACAAGCTGTGGCCACCATGCATGCCACACGAGATGGAAAGAATGCAGTAGCTTGCAGCAGGCCCTGTGACCACCGGCGCCTCACACTGACACACTGAGGTTACTGTCGTCAAATCTGAGCGGACCTACTTCAATGTCCAGCTACAAACATACACGCACCACATACCACACACAAAATTCACCCTCTCACTCTCCTCGCTGAAAGCTTGTGTCTGGGCAGGCAAAGGGTTCTGCACGCATTGTCTATGGCTTGGTAGAATAGACGGCTAGGATTATTTTTTATTTTTTCTTAAGGCCTTGATATATCTGCTGCGGCAATAGCTTCATCTTTTACTGGCGAACTCGGTGAAGCAGAATAAAAAAACCGGGTCCTAACCTGAAATATTTTGCTGGACCTGCTGACCAACGTTTAAGCCTGACCCAGTCAGGGGCGATAGTTCTATGTGAGAAAGTTATCCTCTTTTCTGCATATTCTCCACAGAAGAAATTCACAGCGTATATTCTCCTAACATAGAACACAAAGGAGCGTCAAGAAGGTCGCCCCTATGTGTGAAGGACTCAGGAACGGCTGAAGATGTCCAATGGCTCTTGGGCGCCCATTTCAACATTATGGTTTGGGGCCTGCTTAGTGGGGAGAACAGTCTGAGGCACCTCTGGGGTGCATACATAATATGCAGCTAGGGAGTTAATAGCTGTCAATTATCGAAAGAAAGCCAGCCAGGCAACAGGGAGCTGAACATCCAAACGTCCTCTGAAAAGCTTTTAATCCTTCTTTGTCACCAAGGGCTAATGTAGAGAGACCAGAGAGCCCAGGTGAGGTGACAACCATGAAGGGCTACAGCAAACACAGCTTGCAATGTGCCTGCTGCAAAGAGCATATTTAAAGTCCACAATTAAAGTCATAAATTACTGTTTCATAAGACTGCTGACTGCCAACATGCGGGCAGTTTCTGGGGGCTCCACTGAAGCTCGTTGGCCCTTTTAACTGAAAGAGTTGAAGGGTCCTATTACCGTTCCTGGAAGGACTTTCTGGAGCTCCTGGCCTCCCCTCCAGCACTGAGCAGGTGCACCCTGCTTGCTGGCATTGCGTGACAAAATCCACTTAAGCAAAGAACAGGTCTTGCTGGCACGGGATGGGTATTACATCACTAAAAATTCAAGCCGCAAAGGGGGTGATTATTACTTTTGCGTTTTTGCTGTCCATGACATTGCCAGCATGATAAGGTCACGTCAAAGTTCCAGTACCATGAAGACGCAGGCTCCTGACGCGCACTACCCAGGTTATGAGATAGTGGTGCAACACCATTGAGCTGGCAAGGCTTCAGCCCCACCCACCACGCTGAAATATTGGGCTAAGTTGATCCGACCTGGCTGACCTACACAGCCATGGCAGACAGAACAGAACTGAAAAGAGGGTCCATAGAATGGCTCTCATGTCCCCAATGCGAATGTCAACCCATAGAATGAAAAACAAAAACTCGCTGTTTGGCCAATCACCAGGTGCCACAATGTATCCTACATATGCAAAGAGATATTCTCTCAGACAACCCTTCAAACCATACCCAATTAATGGCTTTGATGAAACAGGTGCCTCATTGATGGATCAGGTTGACTGATGACAAAATCCATTTGTGATGACGTCACTAGTGACAACTCGACATAGCAGCGTTAGTCACAAAGAAAATTTGCATTCCAGCACAAAGATAAGCAGACACACAGACATGCATACTCGTAGAACATGCTTGTCCCTTTTACAGCTAGAGGACAGATACATTTACATACTGCCAAGAGTTTTACCTTTTCTCTAGCCAACTGCAGAAATGCAAGAAAGCCAAACACAAGTGGACCGAGCTAGCAGCCACTTCCTCGCAACTAACTACAAGGAGGTACAAGGACGTATAAGGAACCTATAGGGCTCTATCGCGACTTACCTCTAGGAGGATATTAGAATGCATAGGGAAACCATAGAATGACTGTAGTGAATACATGTGAAACCACAGGCCTCAAATAGATGGGCGGAGAAGTACAGTCCCTGCAGCACGAAGCACAGAGACGATGTCCGCTGCCAAGGCCAAGGGCGGGTGGAAAATGCCTGATTCCCGAGGTGGTGAGACGCCTGCAAAATTCATTATAAAATCCTCATAATTGTAGACGTGACCCAGCAAAGCCGAACAATGACTATTTACTCATGTTGAGAAGAGGAGCTGTTCCCAGCAAAGCATACAAGACATGTGTTGCTCACCAAAACCTGCAAACTACGGGCACTCTCTAAGGCTAGGTGATCAGACCAGTGGTAACAATGGGATTGCATAGTCTTTCTCATTACCTTGAAAAGGTACACTAAGCACTGTGAATGAAACAAGGTCCTAGGCCTGAGTGAACACACTCTATCCATCCAAGATGCTCCAATCAGGGGGTGGTGTAGAATGTTGCACAGGCCAATGGTCTTCATGTGACCCTGCAATAAAGTAATAGATGGTTTTGTGGGGAAGTCTGATACGAAGCCACCTGACATGGGAAGATCAGTGAGAATCCAGATGTATATAGGTTACATAGGTAATAGGCCTGAGCTAACCAACAGGAGGTTCCCGTAGCTTTTTGGGGATGGCTGATATTTGTGATGTCACCAATGTACAAAAGTGGGTGACACAACCTCAGAAGCTGAGAATGCCAGGGATTTGTGGTTTTTAGTATGAACCCTGTCTAATGGAGAATAAATGAGAGCATACTTGCCCCATCAGTGAGTCTTCTGTTATTGCCAGGGGTAAGCTTTGGATGGGCCTTAGATACTTCGCTAACTTGTGATATTGTTGATGCGAACACCCGCCATTCTCTGGTATACTATTACAGAACATAGATGTTAAACGGCACCTGGGCTTCCATGTTAGTAAAGGCCCTGCAATTACTAACGTGAAGCATTTCACTTTTAGCACCTGCATGCACATGCATACATTTTTAGGCAATTAAAATTGTGATTTGGAGTTAGTACTTGCATGCCAGGGAAGTGATTTGAAGGGCAGAGAGTAGACAGGAGACCACTCATTTTCACAGCAGTTCTTAAGTCGGTGCTTTCAGACCTGAAGGAGAGAGATCACTGGTTGTAACATTGAAGCTGCACTAGAACAGTGTCATGCGTAAAGAAGTTAGATGCCCCCCCACAAATATGTTTTCCCCCCACTGTCTGTGATATTAATGCCTCTCCCAACATTGGAAGGGTTAGCCCTCTTAACCCCTCTGAAATTTAGGTTTTGTTGCCCCCCTGCCGTGTCCCCTTAAGAGTGGTTGTGTGTTAAATTGACAAATTACCCAGATTGATGAAGGGGACAAAACTCCCACTTTCTGATGTTCTTATTTGTTTATTTACTTATTTATTTTTTTACAATGTCCCCCTTTTTCACAAAAAAGTGTGTGAGGGGTGAGGAGGGACTCCACACACTAACCCCCTCCTCTCCTTCTATCCTTTCACCATTTTCACTTAATTTCCCCCATTGTTTCTTCACCTTTAAGTGAACCTTCCCTGACCCTGTTTTGTATCTGTAGGCGTCAGGCAATTCATTTAAAAACAGTGGCCAGTGTCGTGGCTTATTCTCTTTCATCAAGATCTCTAAATACTTTTCAGGGTAGCAGAGGGAAAACGTTCTTTTGCTGCCATTTGCTCGCTCTCTGTCTGTCCCACTCAATTTCCCACGTTTGCTGCTGTAGCCACCTTGTATTTGTATTTTATTTATTTATAACGCGCAACCACAGGGTGAAATTATTTACATACATAGTTCACATCGTTACATACATGTATTTACAATGGAAGTTAGGAAGGTGAGATATAGTGGCAGAAATATGTACATGCGAGAACAGGGCATTGGGGTCAGCACATGACATAGAAAGAATGAAACTGTCATCATGGTATTAGCACAAGTTTGGCGGGTAAAATATGCAATAAATTCGACGTCAGAGGCTAGGACAGGCAACTGCGAAAATATGATGCATAATGCAATAAAGGAGTGCCTCAGTTTTGATCAAAGAGCCATGTTTTCGTTTTCAACTTGAAGGTGTTAAATGTGTCTCCCCATTAATGTACATTCAGCCCATACATGCTAGCAATATTCATTGCTGGCATCCAGCCAGAAGATGCTCGTCCAGTGGGGTTTTAGTTTGGCATTCTGTAGTCCTAGGTTTATAATGGGACAAAATTGAGATTACCTGAACCATAACGCATATGAAAACCACGACTGGACTAGCATCTCCCATATGCAATAAGGAATGTTGACATTGTTGCCAATCCCACTCTCTCTCTTTGCAACTCGAATGTTCCCCAGGGCTGGACTAGGAAGCAAAGGAAGCCCAATGTTACACTGAACACAGCATGAGAGCCTCAACGCCTAAAGTGGCGGCATGGTGAAGGGGATTCCACCCCAGGTAAATGTTTAGAACAAAATGGGGCTACAAATTGATGCATATTAAACCACATTTTAGCTAAACATTAACTAAAATGTGCTGTGATAGTGGAAACAACATCGAGTGCACCATGTTCCAAGGTTCCAGGGACTCTGTGCGCACCACAGTGGTGATTTGGCATAGTATAACAGACTGTTAACATATCATAACATAGCACACATTCTGATTTGCTTAGGTCTGTCATCAATCTATGTTCATAGCTTGCCTTCAATAGGCAGTGGCTCAGAAAAGGAGAGGGAGAAAGAGTAGGAAGGCGGTCAGAACTAGCACTTGGAAGAGGAGAAAGTGGCCAGGTAGTGATGAGGACGGTGTGCAGAAATGTAGAGCAGAGCGAGGACGCTAGGATAGGAGAGGAGAAAAGGGTGTGCATAAATGGATAGGTAGAAATTAGGTGAGGACTAGAACGCAAGTAGAAAAGGTTGGTAGATCAGCAATCATGAAGGAGGAAGGGTGGGCCTCAGAAACTGTTTAGGTTTTTAGAAGATAATGTCACATCAATCCATAGGTTCACACCTTATTGGGGGATTTCAATGTCAGTACAGTTATTTGGTCCCAAAATCTGCAACAGTTTAATTAGTACAGCTGAATGAACCTTTGCTGCACATAATCATATGCTCATATCTTAACGGCGGCTCCTGATTACTTCTGCCAGCACTGCGAGCTGGTAAACGCTCTTGCTGGTGCCTAAGAGCCCGTTGCTTCCTGGAGGAGGCGGGGCTGGGGACACGCACGTCACGATCACGTGACTCCCTGATCGCCTCTTCACTACGAGATAACCGCCCGAGCGGCGAAACTTTGCTGCACATAATCATATGCTCATATCTTAACGGCGGCTCCTGATTACTTCTGCCAGCACTGCGAGCTGGTAAACGCTCTTGCTGGTGCCTAAGAGCCCGTTGCTTCCTGGAGGAGGCGGGGCTGGGGACACGCACGTCACGATCACGTGACTCCCTGATCGCCTCTTCACTACGAGACAGCCGCCGAGAGGCGAACTTTTGCTGCACATAATCATATGCTCATATCTTAACGGCGGCTCCTGATTACTTCTGCCAGCACTGCGAGCTGGTAAACGCTCTTGCTGGTGCCTAAGAGCCCGTTGTTTCCTGGAGGAGGCGGGGCTGGGGACACGCACGTCACGATCACGTGACTCCCTGATCGCCTCTTCACTACGAGACAGCCACCCTCGCGGCGTTAAACCCGATAGGTGTAAAGGGCACCGACTGTTCTGCGGCTGTTCGGCGCGCCGGGGACGCAAGTTTAAGGTTGAAACAGTCAGTAATAGTTCTCTTCTTAACCAGGCGGCTTGGACTTGGTGCATGTAACCAAATTCTAAACATACTGTAAGATAACCACCTGGTGGGGGGAGAGTCGGTTTAAAGCTTGCTCTTTACACTGCCGGGCGCTCCCATACAAGGTGGTTTTGTGGAACATTGCATCTGTATCTCCTTACTGATGTGAGATTGGTGTTATATCTGCTTTGCAGTTGTGGTAGATAGCTACCCTTGTTTTAAGCTCCATCTAAGAAGTGATCTTGTTATATAATACGAGTCTCAAATTGCTCGCTTTTTAAAAATAATTTTTATATTTAGCTAGATTTTATAGACCAGTGAAACTCTAAATTGACCTACTGTTTGCTAGGTTAGAAGGCGGTGCCGTATAGACATTCTGTACCCTCTATTATTATGGCCCCAAGCCCATGTACTCATAATCTTAGGTCAAAAAAGGCAAACAAAGTACACCAACAACCAATATAACAATAGCAACAAAGAAAGGGGGGAAAGGAAAAAATAATAGGAAAGGAGAAAAGAAAGAACTCACAGGTGAGATTAAAGATGTACCTGGTCAACCAAAAATACTTAGCTTTTTAACTATTAAAGAAAAAGTATTGGTACCTGATACTGAACAACCCCTCCCTCTCCCCTCTAACAGTTCAATGATTGATAATAATTCTTTATTAACATTAGTGCATAATCTGAGGCGCCAATCCATGGGAATAGATAAGGATCATAACATTTCTGCAGTGGAGGATACTGAAATGAATAATATTATTGGACTTAATCTATCTGACACTCCAGATTTGACCAAATTTGCACAAGAAGAAGATATCGGTAATGAGGAAGAGGTGTCATGGAATCCTACAGAGAATTAATTTAATAATTCTCTTAATAGAGATATGAGTGGGATTAATGAAAACCCCCTTGAGGTTGGAGAAAAATTTGATGCACTCACCACTATGATGGATGTTTTAATTACCATTTGTACTAAGTTGCTTAAAGAACAAAGGGATATTAAGGTAATGGCACAACAGAATATACATAATACTAGATCCCTTGAGATTGGGGTAAAAGAATTTTGGGGGGGGAAGTATCCAATGGAAATAAGTGATGATCTTGGAGATTTGAGCAAATTGGTCTTAGTGGCTGAAAATGAAAGTAAGAAAGAACAAGCCCTGTCTAACCTACCCCCTCAAGAGTTGCCCAATTCAAGGGTTAACACACCAGAAGAAATAACCCTGAATGAGATTGTTGCTGTAGTAACAGTATCTCAAGGTTTGAAGAGACGCACTAGGCGCAAAAAGAAAAATAGAAGGCCCACTCGGAAAAGGGTGGCGATGGCTAAAGTCATAACTACAAAAAAGATTAAAAAGAACACGTTGGCCCTAGCAGATACAGCTTCTCCAGACTCTGAATGTGTAGAGGTGGGGAACCACTTTGAAATTATTGAATATCAGCAGAAATTGGACTTAGGCAAAAAAAGGAAAACAAAAAACGGGGGTTTACAGGCCTGGTCAAAAGGAAATAAGCAGGAGCCGGAGGAATTTGGACCCAAGAATAGGGCACTTCTGGGAAATAATTTCAAATATGTTACAATACCTTGGAATAGTAATGATATGACTCTTACTAAAACAGAACAGGAAACATATATTAGGGAGATGGAGCATTTGGTCATGCATAGTAATCATAAAATTGGCATGGCTAACATAGTTGGAACGAATGAAGAGCCTCTGTTTCCAGTGGGAAAAACCATAAAGATTATAGAAAGGGATACCACAGATGAAAGCCCCTTTCTAAACCGGGCATGGTTATTGAATAAATTGTCATCTATACCGCAGTTACAAAATATTGATACAGGGGACATTGAATCTATTATACTACCAGAAATTGGCAGTTGGGAAAACTGGGTTATTGCCCGATTTAGATCTGCTGTGTTTGTTGACCTTATACGTGAAAACTCCAATGGAATATGGGGGAATGAATATGAAATTGTGATATGCAACTCTCCCCCATATAAAAATATCAGTACAGCAAATAGGGGTTTGGAGGGGTATCCTCAAACATGTATTGCAACTGGAAGTAATTTAAAGGACACAAACATTTTGGAAGGAAATACCCCATGCTCAAATTGAGATGAGGTATGCACTAAAGAATATACCCTTCTCTCTTGGAACTGTAGGGGTTTTAACTCCCTTTTACACAAGGATGGTATAAAACTACTCTTGGAGAGTGACATTTTTGCCCTCCAAGAAACTTGGATTACTGGGGAAATCTTATTGGATGGATACAATATATGGCAAAAACCTGCCGATAAGGGTGAGAAGGGTCGCCCATATGGAGGGCTCTGTATAGGGATAAAAAATCATTTTAATTGTAAACCATATGTGAAACATGGGAGTCTCCGGAATGTCATGTGTGTATCTATAGATAGAGGAAGCCATACAAGGAAACTTCTACTTATAAATATCTATTCTCAACCTGATGGGGTCAATTTTCCGGAGATTGGGGAGTATCTCAACCTAACCCTTGATAGTTGGACTCTGGAATCTCCTGATTCTGATATTTGTATAGTGGGAGATTTTAATGCCCATTGTAATATAGCCGCAAAGGATATGAATAGGTGTAAAGAATTGTGGGAGGAAACTGCTATACTTACATCTACAGAATTACAGGATTGTCTAGGGGTTGGGGGAAAAATCAGCAGACCCTATTAGGCTGTCGATGGATGAACTTGATGTTTGACTGGGGGCTTACATACTTGGAAACTAATATAGGTATAGGGGATGGGAACACCTGGTCTAATGGAAAGGTTTCTTATAGGCTTGACTACATGTTCGTTAATAAAAATCAAAGATGCACAAACATCTCGTTCGAACATGTAGATATTCTGCTAAGTGATCATGTACCACTTCGGGGTAAATTTAACTGTGATCCAGGAACCCAAAGATGGGGAGTGGGCGAGGAGATGAATATCCAATTTTCAGCTAGTGGAAATAGGATTACTTGGTCTGATAGAAACCTAGCCTCCTTTAATGGTCTGTTTGATCGCTTAGTCATAGATGGTTACGACATAGCTTGTAATGGACTTAACTCTATTACCAATCTGCTGGGTATGATACGTCGTACAAACAGTAATGTCATTCTGAAAAGTTCAAAGGGGAAAAATCACACACATAAGTTCGATCAAGCAATCTATGATAGGAAAAAGGAGATGAAACGTGATATTCGGGAACTTAAGCAGATATGTGATTTAGATGATAAAGAGAGAAGTAAAAGAATAATTAATATAAAGACACATTATAAAAATTGGATAAAGGATTATAAATATAATACCAACAACGCACATTGGAGATGTATATATAAGTTATGTAAAACTCATGATTCAAAAAAATTTTGGTATCTATATCGCCAATTTTTAATGGATGAAGATAACAGGGAAAATAATGATGTTAGTCAGGAGGTTTGGAAACAATATATTACTAACCTCTTTTTCACGACTAGTCACATATCAGCTAATACTAGCCTAAATCCATGGGGTATGACTAATATCCCCTTTGATATTATTGATATTCTTAAAGTGATCTCAAAAATGAATTCCTCTCGTGCCCCAGGGCCGGATGGGTAGGCTAACATTGCTATAAAACAAAACCCTAAGAAATGGGCAGGTATCTTTCTCCAACTATTCACGAGTATATGGCGAACAGGTATTATACCAGAAAGTTGGAGGAAAGCTATTGTCGTCCCTATTTTTAACAAAGGGGACCGAAAACTGCCGGATAATTATAGACTTTTAGCAATGGCGGATAGTAGTTGCAAGATTTTTTGCTCCTTGTTAGTAAACATCTTGAATAATTGGATAGAGGAAAATTGTTTACTCTCTATTCAACAAACAGGATTTCGAAAGGGATATAGCACCCTGGATAACTTGACCATGCTGAACTACATCATAGCCAACTCAAAGGACAAGGGGGAAAAACTATATGTATGTTTTATTGATTATTCGAAAGCTTTTGACTGTGTTAATAGGGGACTTTTGTTGGAGAAATTGAGAGTGAAAAAGATTTGCCCAAAAATCCTTCATTTTTTGGAGGAAATGTATAGGGATATTATGGTGACTATCTGCTTGGGTAAAGGAAGGATGTTGTCATCTGACATTAGAACAAACATCGGTCTTAAGCAGGGTTGTGTTACCTCTCTGATACTGTATAATCTATATGTATTAGATATGTGGGAGAGCTTTAAGACCTTAAACATCTTCCCACCTATTGTGGCTGGGAAACCAATATGTGGACTTACGAATGCAGATGATACTATCCTTATGGATAAAACACCGATAGGACTGCAAAGAATGTTGAATGGTTTATCTGCTTACTCGGAGGCCAACAACCTCAATATTAATATAAATAAAACAAAAATGATGGCATTGGAGTTACTAAACAGGAAAAGAAAAGGCTTATTTCCAGATGGCATATTAATAATATTAAATTAGAAGTTGTTGATGCCTATCTCTATTTGGGGATGCCCATCCTGAGTAAACCATGTATTCATTTTTTCCAAGAGGCAGTTAATTTAAAGATTTTGAAGAAATGGAATGTGATAAGGAAATACTTGGCTAGTAAGGGTGGCCAGTCCATTGAAGGTTTCTTAAAAATATATAAGAGTTGTATTATTCCAGGAATTATGTACGCTATAGAAACAGTGGAAAGTAAATATTTGGGTAAATTAGACCAACTCGAAGGGAAGCTTTGGAGACCAGTCCTTGGGTTGCCCAAAGCTGTGCCTATACAAGCAATAAGATGCGAGTTGGGGATAATTTCCCTTTCCGCATGGTGGAAAATAGGATGTTGTAAACTTTATTTTAAAATAATATTGGGGAAAGAGGGGAAAGAAAGCCTTCTTGGTCTCATAGGAAGAAATAAGAGCGAAGGTAGTTTTAAGAATCCCTACATGATTAGTTTACAAAATACAGTACTAGCCTTTCTTGAAATTTTAGGTTTTAATGAGCTCCCGAGGAAGGACAATATAGTACGCATCTTGAAAAATCTCAAAGAAAAAGCATGTATTTGGGATTTGTGTGAAAATCAGTCCTATTTATATAATATCCCCCGATACACAATGTATGCTCTTCAAGGTCTTAAACCAGCCACTCCGAAACAATATTTGTTAAATACGGGTAATAGGACTCTGAGGAGATTTATTTTACAGCTACGTATGAATACTCTCCCATGTAATGAAATTACTGGGGCTTGGGCAAATATACCCCGTGCTGAAAGACTGTGCAGGCATTGTAAATTAGAGGTGGAGACAGTAAGACACATTTTAACTATGTGTACTAAATTAAAGGAATGGTATTATAAAGGATACTCAAATTTAGTCGGTGACCTCCAAATGATTGAATCTAATCAATTTTGGTCAGTAATTTATGACGGTGAAATTAAGGTTTTTATTGGGGCAGCCTTTTATATTTGGAAGCGAGCAATTTCTTTTTAAAACCTGTAATATCTTATTTTAAAATGTGATATCCTGCTTGTATGATTTACATGATTTGATGTGCGATATTCACTTCTTATGTATGGATAATATGAAATTAATGTATGTTCTCTGTTTTCGATGTAATTAATTTTGTTAGTGTATAAGGTTTTAATTAACCAATATGCACTTTAAATAAATATAAAAAGAAAAAATGACAACTTGCCAGACTGGGACTTAGTGCAAGGGCCAGATCACACAAACTGCACTGAGTGGTGCAAATAATGACTTTTGGGTTAAATGACAGGTTCTTGTTATTTTTCTGCATTGGTCTAAACTATGCTGGCAAATATTGCACATGTTGATGGCAAATGATTCAAGGCGACATTCATGTTTTTTAAAAGAAAGTGTGACACTCTCTTTGTTTGGACCCTGAGTGCAGAAACGAGCGTTGAGGTTCCTAAGAGGTAGCAGATGAGGTCCCTATTGATCTGGGGTGAGCCTGTTAATATGGCCTCACTGCTATCCCCTAGTTCCAGCGTCTGGACTGGGAGGCATGTTGTGCAATGAAGTGTGGGTTTAATTCTTAAGGGAGCTGCTTCTCTCATGCCCATTGGCACGGGTGACAATTCATGGCAGCCCCAATACCTTGCACAGATGATTCTCCACATGCAAACCTGACCCCATACCCCTTCTCTTCTGGACTTGCCGGCCATGAATAACTTATAGAGCATGTTCCAAAAAGATCCTGGATCAGTATGTAGTTCATGTTGCTTTATTCCTATTAGTGCCCAGCGAGGGTAAAAAAAAAAAAAAATTGCAATATAACCTTCAGGGTAATTCCCCTGGGGCTACGTGAACGCCCTTGCTTCATTCAGGCTTCTAACTATGGCCCTGGGGGCATTACCCTACTGGTAATGCCCCCCACACCCCCTCCTTAGGGTATCTTGCCTAAATAATACAATCTAGTCACAAAGAAACAAGCTCATCAACAGCCTCTACTATCAACATGCCAAGCCTATCAACAACATCTAGTAGCAAATGACCAGGCCTTTCAACAGCATCTAGTAGCAAACGGCCAAGCATATCAACAGCATCTAGTAGAAGAAAAAAAAGCCTATCAATAGAATCTAGTCACAAACAACCATGTCTACCAACAGCATCAAGTAGAAAAAACAAGTGTATCATCATTAAGTAGAAAATGACCAAGCCTATCAATAGCATATAGTAGCGAACAGCGCAAGCCAGTCAGTCAACAGCAACTAGTAGAAAACAAGCAAGCCTATCAACAGTATCTAATAGAAAATTATCAAGCCTACCAACATCATCTAGTAGACAATGATCAAGCCTGTCAACAGCACAACCTAGCAAATGATCAAACCTATCAACAATGTGCAGTAGCAAAAAAGAAGCATATCAACAGCATCCAGTAGCAAACACGTATATCAAAAGCACCCGGTAACAAACAACCAAGTCTATCAACAACATCAAGTAGCAAACGACCAAGCCTGTCAATAGCATCTAGTAGCAAAAAAAAGCCTATCAAAGGCATCTGGTACCAAAAACATGCCTTTTTAGAGCAATCAAAAACACTGCTTAGTAAGAATGTCCCCCAATGACTTAAGTAAGCAACACAGATTACCCCCATTCCCCGCTCTGGCCAACATAGTCAAAACATGCATTTTCAAAAGTGAAATGTGAGTTGCATTTCTCGCAGCCTACTGAGAAGAATCCCTTCCTCCCCTATGGCCAGTCCAGCACTGCTATTCTCCCTCTCTTTGTTCCTTTCTCATTGTCTCTCTCCACGGTACTGTGTTTTTTTATCTTTCTCTCTGTCTCTCTTCTGTCTTTGCGTCTGTCTTGCTCTCTAAGTCCTTGTCTTTCCCCTGACTTATTTCTCTATTTCGCTCTCTCTCTTTCTCTGCCTCCTATCTCTGCTTTCCACCTTCCCCTCTCTGTCTCTAAATGGCTCCTTCTCTATTACCCTCCCCTCCTCTGTGCACACTTCATTAGCCCCCATTTTCCACTTGCTCACACGCTCTATATCCCTCTGCTTCAGTTTCTTATGTGCACTTGCTCATCCCCCTTTTCGATTCTCTTTCTCAATCTTTAGCCTCTGCCCCACCTTTACTTTTTCCACTTTAACCACCCTTCGCTCTTCTCTTGGTCTTGCTTGCTCTGTTTCCACCTGACCTTCACCCTCTCTTCAATATTCACTCCTTCATCCCTTGTCCATTCTCTCTCTTGATCTCTATCCCTCTGTGTACCTTCTCCCTCCTCACTTCCCTCTTTTATCTCCCATACCCCATCTCTCTCTCTTGCTGTCTCTCACTCTCACTTTCCTTATCACTCTCCGTCCTCAGTGCCCCCTTTCATCTCCCATGCCCCATCATCTCTCTCTCTCTCTCTCTCTCTCTCTCTCTTTCTCTCTCTCTCTATATATATACATTATACAAACATATAGTGAGAGAGATCCATCTGTCTGCTTTTCTTCTTTGCAGTCCTTCATTCCCCTTGACTTTTCTCATCTTACTATCTCTTGTTCTCTCTGAATCACTCTCCCTAATTCTGCCTCTCTCCTCTCTGCCCTTTTGCCCCCTTACCACACCTCTCCAGGGACGTCATTTAGGGGTCACCAGAGTTCGCAAGTGCGACCTCTGAGGTCTCCTTTGTGACCTCTGTGGCTCCCTTGCGACCTCTAAAATGAAAACAAAAAAAAATATATATTTTTTTGTAATGCAAGCTCCTGGGCTGTGGCCAGCACCATGTGGCTATTTGGTTCTGGAGTGGCTGACTTTCTTGTCAGGCACCTTAAAAAAAATAAGAAAAATAAAAACAGGAGTGCTACAAGTCTAACACTTTCAGCACTGACCCTAAATAAGAAAGAATAGGAATACCAAATAATGTGTCTTTCTGGAATTCTATACAATAATTGCTAGACTCATTAAAGGTTTATTTCAGGCACACTTCAGGGGGTGAGTCACTGATTTAGTGTGTTCTTAAAGGCCTCAACTCAACCTTTCATCCTTCTGAGGTGGATAAATGAGTACCAACACAGGTTGGGGGAAATTTGATTTATATTTTTTCTATATAAAGCGCTTAAGCGTAAGTGCTATATAAACATCATTATCATTTGGTCATGGTCGTCTGCTTGTATTCACAGTAATTTGGTAATATGGGCCTATACACACTGATCTTAACGATACATATGGCGAGCCATTCTTGTATAAATGTACATCAAATTATAGTGATATCATAACCATAATTTTCGTAGTGTACTATGCTATGTGATGCCACTTCCTGTTTTGTCAACGGGTGAAAGGTTGTGTTCCATTGCTTCCCACGATATCACTTCGGGGTGGGGTCAAATGACATTACTTCCTGTGATGTCATCAGAGGGTCAAGGGTCGTCACTTCTGCTACCCATGGCATTTTGGTGAAATTACGTCCCTGCACCTCTTCCTCTATCTTCTGCTCTCCCTCTCTCTTTTTCCTCCTCAGCTCACCTCGCTGTCCCCTCATATCTCTCTTAACTCATCTCTTTCTCTTGCTGTCTCTCTCTCTCTGATCCTTATCCCTCTCCCTCCTCTGTGTCCCCTTTCATCTGCCTTACCCCATCTCTCTCTCTCTCACTCACTCACTGTCTATCTATATATAGACATACATACATCTACATCCCTTTCTTCATTGTAGTTCCTCAACCTCCTCACCTATTCTCTCTCTTGTTTATCTTGTTCTCTCTTGCTCACTTTCCCTCTCTAATTCTGCCTCCCTCCTCTCTGCCCCTTTTGCCCCCTTACCACACCCCTCCTCCCTTTCACTGTCTCCCCCTCTCTTTCTCCCTCTCCTCTCTGCTCCTTTTATCTTCCTTATACCAATTATCTCTCTCTCCCTCTCTCCTCTCCTTCTCACGCTCTCTCTTTCTCCCTCCCTCTCTAGTCCGCCTAACACCTTACTTCTCAATCTCTCTCTCTCTCTCTCTCCCTCTCGCTCTAGAAGATATATACATATTATCCCTCTATCTATCTTTCTTCTTAGCAGTCCCTCATCCACCTTGCCTCTTCCCTCTCTCACTATCTCTTGCTCTCTCTCTCTGTTTAATTCTACCTCTCTCCTCTCTGCCACGTTTGCCCTCCTTATCACCTCTCTATCTCTTTTTGTTCTCTTCCTCTCTCTCCTCAGTGCCCTCTTTATCCCACACCCCCTCTCTCTCTATCTCTCTCCCTCGCTGTGCGTGTCTCTCTCGCTTTAGTTCACTCCATCTCCCGCCTCGATGCCCCCTTCAGCCCTTACCACCTCGCTCTCTCTCTCTCTTGTGCTCTCTCCCCCTCTCTCCTTATTGCCTCCTTTATCCCATACCCACTCCCTCTTTTGCTTCCTCCCGCTCTCTCCTCAGTGCCCCCGTTATCTCATGCCATCTCTCTTCTCTCTCTCCTGCTGTCTATCCTTCTCCCTCTCTTTTGCGTGCACCCCCTTCGGCCCATTCTCCTCTGGGGCTGATCACATTTCGCAGTGCCATTTCTGGGCCCTTCAGATGAATGCCGCCGTCCCCGCGAGGCGCCTGGAGTGAGCCCGGCTGCCGCTCGAGAGGAATGTAGGTCAACGAGATGAAGTGCTTCCATTCAAGGTGAGATAGAGAGTCGCATCCTGATCAGGGCTGCCGGCTCGGCGCACCGGCTCACTCAAGAGCTCTCTGTACAGATTAACAGAGGGGTGGGGGGGCGCAGGGGGAGGCTCCGAGTAGCAGTCGTGCTCAGACGAGGCTTCGAGGACAATCCGTGCTCAGGCGACGCTGTGAGTGCCAACCATGCTCCAGCGAGGCTCTGACTGCGTGTTACCGCGGCCAGGCCTGGTACGGCCACACTTTAGTAAGATGAGACCTGCTGAGTATCAACCAGAGGTCAGGCGAACCTTACCATGAGGGTAGGTTTCAGTGTGGGAAGCGCGCAGGTGGTGAAAGGGCGGGCAAGAAGAGTGACCCCCAAAATGGGGCACTGATGCGTTGTTTTTTTTGGTGCACAGACACATATGCCATACTCAAATGACATTTAGCACAACGTTATGCACAGGAGTGATCAAGGACGATGCATCGCCACAGAGTTCAATCAGAGTTGAGGCAGCGTCGCTGTGAAGTGGTTGTGATGTCTCAGTGTTGTACTTGCGCTGTCCTTATGCTTATGTGTGTATACATTGTGTTGGTTTCCAGTTCTCTCTGTATTGCAGGTGGTGCTGTGGGAGGGGTTTGACCAGTTTTCCAGAAGAAGTCGTAATTGGATGGACCATCATCAGATAGACCCGGGGAATTATAGAGGTGGTTGGTGTTGCCTGGCTGAACGACATTTCGGTCAATTTCTTGGATGTGTGTCTACTGCCCTTGTTTAAAGACCAGATAATTGTGGCAAAGTGATTGCGTTTGCCCTAGGTATGGTATTGCATGTCTTAAACTTCATAGTGTCCATTGTGGTGACTAAGTGGCCCCAACAGGGTTGAATCTCGTGCTTGAAGAATTGGTGGTTCAATTGTGCCTGCATGCCAGGGTCTGTTTGTGCAACTTCTGGCTGTCTACAGTGTTTGAAAGAGCTCTCAGTGAGATGCCCTGGTACTGTAAGGAGCAGTGCTGGAAAGGGATACAATTTACTGGGAGAACCCCTCGCTCCACCCTTTGGGTGTGTGGGTAAAGGGGTTCACGGATTGCCTGAGTGGTGTGGGCGAGACTAAGGGCGGAGCCGGGTGTTCAATAATGCGAGTGCCCTGAATGTTGCATGCTGGGGGCTTTCCATAAAAACCAAGTGCGTTTTGCGAACATAAGAATGACAGCCAATCTATCCAACATTCCTGTGATAGTAATGCAAGCATGTGTTGCTCCTGAGCATGCAATGCAAACCGGAAATGGTGCTCATTTCATCTATCAGAAAATTCACCATAACAGTAACATGTGAGCAACGTTTGAGACTTACATACAGCTTTTGGCCATTTTACTATTTGGGCTTGGGTTGCCCTGGGTGAGCAAAGAAAGACTGTCAGATGCAGCTTAATTGCATTTTGCTGCACGCCTCGATTTTTCAATAGCACAGCGTTCAGGAGACTCTGGGCAGAAGCTTCCCCAACTTGAGAGGTCTTGTCCTCAGGTCTCCACAGAACGACGCTCTGGCAAGACAATTCTTGTCTTGTTCGGTCACTGTTGTGATGGGACTTTTAACATTCGGGGATTTGCATCCTGATGACCATGTCTGTGTTGGCGAAGGAACAATGTTCTACAAAGTCACTTAGTTGTGGGGATGATTGCAGTATACAGACTAGTCTTGATGCTGAGAGCCACAGGTTTGAATACCTACAACCTAGAGTTTGCTTGCAGTATGAAACATATGTTGAGTGTTTGGGCAATGGTGCCACAGTCTGACCCATCTACCGTACCCAGGTCGATTTTTGTGATATAGACCTGACAAAGTGGACTTAAATTTTTTTTAAAAAAGAAATATTTTTTTATTTATGAACTAGCTGGCCCAAGCCAACCTTAAATAAAAATAAATAAGAATACATTACACAATAAGATAATTTCATCAAAATGCATAATACATTTTTTTAAATGTAATCAGAAAGCACAATAATCTATAAACAATACATAGCTTATACAATAATTAAGGTTTCATTAGACTACACAATATATATTTAAATATTTAATCAAAAAGCACAACAAACTATAGTATTTTTATATAAAGAAAATGATCTAACTAAGGGATCTCTTCTCTAGCGGTTCATCTTTCTTTCATCTGCACCACACCAGCAGTTCCTAAACATGTTAATATGCTAACAGTTAAAAGGGTTTTGTGGCCACTAGCCACCCTATGCCTAAATTCTTCAGTAGTTACATAATATAATTATGTAAAAAACAACTAAATAATGAGCATCTTACGTCCTTTAAAGCTGTACATTCCATTAACAAATGCTGCCGAGTCTGACTAGTGTAATGCGGCAGATGAATGTTAAAGGTTCTTAAACTGTGCACTGTTGCCACCTGCATGGTTTATTGGTGCTCTTCTTCACAGGTAATACCCACTGCCCATAATTAGAGAAATATGCAAGTACCGATTCCAATCCCTTCCCCTCGCCAGTATCGTCCAGGTGAGAACCAGTACCAGCTGAGACAGCAACACCACTCCAGGAGCCTAGGAGTGGAAGATTACACCAACTAAAACCACAAAGTTACTGTTACGAATAAGATAGATGTAATAAGATATATATATATATATATATATATATATATATATATATATATATATATATATATATATATATATATATTTTTTTTTTTTTTATGTCCAGATGACTGTTATTTGTCCAGTCCATTGGAAAGCACTCCCCCAGTCATTCAATGTTGATTCAGGAAACCAGTTTTGAAAAAAGTTTCAAAAGGTAGTCTTTATTCAATAAAATCGCGCAGCATGTGGCTCGTACAATCCACTAACATCGTGGTCCTCCCAGAACATACGGTCCTCGTATAGCGGAGTTAACGTTTCACGGTTTCCTCACCACTTGATCGCAACAGGTGATCCATATTGCAAAACAGTTAAAATACCTTGTGAGGTACGGTTTAAGACAAAGAAAGATGACTGATTCTACCGTGTGGTTCTGAATGGGCAAATCTCAAACATAAAGAAAGGGCTAGTTATTTCCTTGTATTAAGCCAAAAGTCCACCATCTTTCACTGTGAAACCTCTGCTTCAATCATATTAGTAACTTATGAGTGCATTATCGAATTGCCATGTATTTATGCATATGGTTCGTGAAATGCTACGATGTGCAGGCATGAGTAAGCAACAATCTGATACATTCAATATCATTCTCATTTGTATATATAATAGCTGACAGTGGCATATGGAATTTACATGTTTGTGGCTTATTTAGGAGAGTAAAGTGCATAATGCAAATCCAGTAAAGTGCATAGTGCATTGAAAGTGCAACATAATCACTTGCTTCCAGACATTCCTATATCAATACCTTAAAGTGCACAGTGCATCAGTTGTTCCTATGTCCGTAAATTAAGGTGTCTAGGGCTAGCAGCCATAGAAGAATCCCACAAACATATGCTAGTAGGTAACCACTGGGTTATAACTACCTGTTATCTGCATCATATATACAGAGAGTCAATTGCTATTCTAATGAATGTAACAATAACAGCCTGCAACAGTAAAAATAAATATAAAACAGAGTATTTACACTGTAAAATCACAGCTGACATATTTGCTTGACTTATTAAAATTCATAAGAAAGAACAAAAAAAGAAAAATTCATCTGTAACCATACTTCCTCAGCGTTGCCTATTATCACCGTACATTATAAAATTCACCCAAAATACTTAAAATCACCATAAGTGTACCACTATAAAAAATCAACCCTAAACCAGGGTTGTACAAACATCAGGGTTAGCACCATATTTTGTACACTTACAAAGACTAGAAAAAGCTCTGACCGAACATACCCTAAAGCAACTGATGTATCAACACCAGGGGGGTTATAAATGCAAAAGTCACAGTATACACATACAATATAAAAGTTGCTCAATAAATCAAGATACGCTAAGAACATTCTTAATACATAGATTCCATTGAGACGTTAACACAAGAAGGTATACATTTCTTCGTCTATATTGTGCCCTCTTGGGTATTTGCTCTCAAAGTCCAAGATGCAACATGTCTCTTTTTGGCAGAGTTTCTTTTCCCTATCTCCGCCCCTTGGATTGTGTTTGATTTAATGGATGCCAAAGAATTGAAAGCCCTCCAGGTTACATTGATGACAGTCTGAGAAATGTTTCGCCATTGGATAGTTTGGATCCCGATTAACAATGTCCCTCACATGCTGCTGAATTCTTATTTTCAGTTTACATTTGGTGCTGCCTATATACCATTTCTGGCATGCACATGACAATACATAAACCACATATTCGGTCTCACATGTGATTTTCTCTGTAATCATGATTAAGTCACCTAAAATCGGGTGTATATAGTTAGTACAATTCTTGGCATATTTACATATGTTGCATCTTGTACACTTTCGAAAGCCTGGCCTTTGTTTAGTCAGCCATGTTTCCTGCCCAGGCATCGAATCTTGTGCAAGAAACCTTTGAACCAAAGTGTCTTTGAGAGAACAATTACATCTGAGACTGATTTCTGGATATGTTTTCAAAAAATGGGTGCAAGGTCTTTATCTGCTCGCAAAATCTTCCAATATCTCTGTAATATATGTTTGATTTCAGATGTTTCATTGTTGTAAGTAAGAATTAGTCTGGTTGCATCCTTATTGTCAATGGACTCATTTTGTAGACAAGGTCCTATCAGAAGGCAAGATCTTTCTTTTTTCCTCGCTTTGATGTATGCTTTTGTAATGACTTTCTTTGGATAACATTGATTTAGAAACCCTCTCGCTGCAATTTTGCTATCTAAGTCAGAGGCCTTCAAAGTTGAGCAATTCCTCCTAATTCTTATAAACTCGCCTTACGGAATGCTCCATATCAGATTTTTGGAATGACCACTGGTTGCATGCAAGGGTGTATTGGTACCCGTTGGTTTCCTGTGTAATTCCGTAGTCAGTGTCTCATCCACAATTCGAATATTCAAATCTAAAAAGGTTAAAAAACTCTTACTGTGTGTTTCTGTGAATCTCAGATGGTGGTCATTGTCATTCAAAAGCTTCACAAGACTTATCCATGCCTTTTTGGACCCTTTCCATATTATAAACAGATCGTCAATGTACCTGAGCCATAAAACGATGTTCTCAGTAACTGTATGATTTTGTTCTGTCCAGACCTCCGATGCTTCCCATGCTCCCATGGTAAAATTAGCGTAAGATGGCGCAAAGATTGTGCCCATTGCTGTGCCTTGCACTTGTCTGAAGTATTCATTATTAAAAATGAAAACATTATTTGTCAGACACAGGTCAATCATCCCCAGAATCATCTGCGTATGTTCTAAAAAGTTTAGAGATCTTGTATTTAAGAAACGTTTGTATGCCTTTTTTCCGTATTCGTGTCCTATGGATGTGTACAAGGAAACAACATCCATAGTGGCCATGATGTAATCAGTTTGGCAAGGTATACTTTCAATATGAGTCAGGAAATCTGTAGTATCGTTAATGTCTTTAATGTAAGATGGGAGCGAAGACACGAAGGGAAAAAGTGTTTCATCTATGTACTTAGACATATTTTCAAGGGCTGAGCCCATCGAGGAGACTATTGGTTTGCCTGGAGGTTTCTTGAAATACTTATGAATTTTAGGAAGAAAGTATATTGTCGGAATTATGGAATTTGTTGTTTTCAAGAACTTGCAGTTATCTTCAGTTAGAATACCTTTTTCTTCCCATATTTCAAGGAAGTCCTTCACTTTGTTTTCTAGGGTTATTGTCGGATTCCCCACAATTTTCTCATAACATTTTTTGTTATGCAGTTGTTTGTAGGCGCCCTTGATGTAATCTTCTCTGTTCATCAGAACAATATTTCGGCCCTTATCTGAAAGAACTACAGGCCCTCAGCAATTGTGTAATTAAAATTGCTGAGGGTCTGTAGTTCTTTAACTGCCGTTCTCTCCATAACTGTCAAATTATCTTTGCATCTGGATTTCTTTTTCTTTCGAAACTGCTTCAGATCTTCGATGACCAGTGTCTGGAAAGCGTCAATGTTATTCCCTAGATTGCTAATGGGATTAAATTTGGACTTGGATTTGAGTTTACTTTTAATTGGCCAATCAGTTCTGATATTATAATCTCCAGGATCCACTGTATTTGTCACCCCTGTAGCATCTGGGTGTACTTCTTTCTCTAAATCAGCTAGAACTGTTAACACTTCCAGATCCTTGATGGTTATTTCTGTTCTTCCGCCTTCTTTCGGTGTGCGTCTGTTGATGCACTCATTGTTTGCAAAAAAACTTTTTTAAACATAGTTTACGTATGAAGTGGTCAAAGTCGATGCAGGTTTCAACATAATTGAAATGTGAGGTTGGGCAGAAGATCAAACCAAGGCTCAAAACCTTTTCTTGATGGTGAGTGAGGGTATGATTAGACAGATTGATGATTTTCAAACCTTCATCCTTGGGCATATCATCTACTTCCCAGAGCGCAGCAATCTGTCCGGGATATTGCTTGTTGTATTGGTTGCCCCTCTGCCCCCTCCTCGTATTGCCCGGCCGCCTCTGCTTTTTCCCCGACCTTGCTTTCCTCCTCTCGATTGTTTTAGTTTTTTGCCATCCTGGCGTAAAAGTCTCATCTCGTCTAAAATATGTAGACGTATAGCTGGTTCATCATTTTCACTTATCGTAGCATCTGACTCAGAAGCTGATGACTCCAGATTGCCCTCTTTCGCACTTGCTTCCTCAGTTGTTGTTGTCTTCTTTGTAGAATTTTGTCTTAGATGGTCATGCCTCCGGGCAAAAGTGTAAACACTTCCCCTCTCGTAATCTTGCTTATTACGCAAAAATGTGCTCTGTTTGCGTTGCTTGATTTCCTCCTCATTTTCCAACAGATTTTTTTCAATATTTTTCTTCAGTTTTTTTCCCTCTTCAGTTTCAGGTACCTCAGTCAGATTCTTCTGAACTTCTCCAATTTTACTCAATATTTTCTTTCGGTCAGCTCCGGCATATTTAATTAAGAGTTGGAGAAAGGTATTAGAGCAATGGTTGGTAGCTTCACTCCATTCATTAAAAATTTCGGGGTCTTGCTCCTCAAATGAGGGAATGGTTAATATTCTCAGACCTCTCGGATTCCTCCCTCCTTCAATATAGTTCTTCAGGGAGTGTTCCTCCCACCATTTGCTTACTTCTTTTTTCTGGAGCTTTTCAAGCTCTTTTAGAAGTCCAATCTCCCCATCAGCCTCTGCTGTTTTCACAATGCTTTGAGCTGGCACTTTGTTTGAGTGTTTCATTAAACAAAGTAATGGCTTGTGCTTTGCTTGCTGCTTCTTTATTGGCCAGGGAGTTAGCCATCCTTGCGCGACAAAATACACACTGTGTATATATATATATATATATATATATACATATATAGAGAGAGAGAGAGAGAGAGAGAGAGAGAGAAAGAGAGAGAGAGAGAGAGTAACTAGATGACTGTACATATACACACAAAGTACACGTAACAATAGTGCATGCATTAGACTCAAAGATAACATGCACTTCAGACGAAGAACATGAAGGTAATATATACATTTTGACATACATAATAATAATATAGCATTCATAAGACATGAATAATATTAACATGACAATGTATAAAGTGAATGCAATATGAATGACACAAGAATATAGCTCACTAACATGGAAGCAAGAGTGTAATTGGGCAGCCATCTTCCCAAAGATGGAAACCACAGCATGTCTCAGAACGAGGAAAGGCCTCAAGGCATCGGAAAACTGAAAAGGCTGAATCCACAGAAACGCATATTCGTGCAGAGCTCAAGCAGTAGCTTGCATGAAGAGAAAAGGTCTTGAACTAGGAAAGCAGATGTGGATGAGCAGTTCCCAGGACAAGGCATTGTAGACTCCCCTGTTAATCAAGTGTAATGAAAGCACAACACAACCTTTGATGTCCAGATGCACAAGATAAGCACGCCAAAAGCCTTCATATATAGTAAATAACCAGCACCATGAGTGGCCACAAAGAGCACAACTTGCATGTTAGAATTAGCTAAAACCTTAATAAATAAAAGGAAATTCACTCTCAAACACAGTATCCTAACATATGACCCATATATGAAAAAACACTGCCTATTCATTATGTGCTACATGTAGATAAGACATGTGCAGACCTACTCAGCATGCACACAGACAGCACACAAGGCCAAGTTCAAGAATAAGGGAAGGCCTTTTCGCCTTGGGGTGATTAGGGGTATTCTTTAGTTGGAAATATGGCAGACCATAGAAGTCTCTTACCCCACTTGTGTCTCACTCATATCTTGGCATCCTGTCAAAGTGTCCAAGGTTGGAAGGTTAGATGCCGCCCAATAGGAATTTCCCTTATGACACTGCCCATAATGAATAGCGTCAACCAATCAATAAGCCTTATAGTGACTTATTAGAAATAGTGTCTGTAGGTAGGATGGGCTCAGGTGGAGCCATCAGATAGGTAGGTATCCACCAATTAAGTGACTAACCCCTAAACGTTCAATATGTAGCTTGATTTACCAGCCAACCCCGATTCCCCATAGGTTTTGTAAATTTATAATGTAACGTGACATCATTTCTGACGTAATTGTATCACACAACTAGCTTGTCATTGTCTGGAATAGGAGAGCTACAAGAGGAAATGCGTGTATGTTGTCCCACCTTAGATTTATTGTTTGAATAAAGCTGGGTTTTGACATGCACCTGAGTCCTGTATCATTGAGTATTTTTTACTGACTGATTGTGTGATCCTCTGCACCTCCTCAACAATAGTGTCTATCTCTTTGCACAACAGACACATTTTAAGTTCCCTCGGTTTTCCTGCTCTTACATAGAGAACGTCTCTGGTAAGGACAACATTTCACATTCTAATAAGTTTGTTTCAATCAGTGATCTCGACCAGTTGATTTCAGGAATGCTGGGTATGTGTGTACTGAGGGGCAGCCATGCAGGCATGCCTTTGATTAAGGATGCAGTGTTGAGGAGAAGGTTGTCAAATTCCTCTGTTCATGGAACTGTCTGTTCACGCTAAGCTGCAAATGCGTGGTCGGTCAGGTGGGGCAAGCCCATGAATCTGTTCTATGTCAGTTTCCTGCTTTCTGAAGGTCCAACATAAAATAGACCGATTTTTATCAGTCGATTTTGTGCAGCCCTCAGAAAGCAGGAAAAGGACAAGGCCATTTTCTTTTTTAAATTTTCGGTTTTCACCCCTGATCCCCCCTTTGCTCCTCCCTGCACATGCACACGTTTTCGAGCACACACACCCATACACAGACACACACACATAGTCAGACACATACCTGGCACTCCAATGGCCATCCCCTCCGTCTCGCCCTGCTTGTTAGCCCCTCCGTGCACTTGTGTGTGGCTGGGACTTGAGAGTTCGATTTAGAGTGGTCTTTCTAAATCGATTATTTTTCCTGTCTGGTGTGTTGGTGGGGGCGGTCATTTGACCTAAGATCCTTGGATCGAGTGCAGGCTGAGTGCTGTGGACCACATGTGGGGCAAGTCCCTTGGGCGTAGGCACCAGGTTATATGGGGCTCTGGGGACTCAAGCCACACCAATAATTATTGTTCTGGGGCTAAAGGCATTGGGCCAGCCAACTTTGCTGTGGTGGTCTTATTAAAGCAATATGCCCCGAGTGGCAGCGTTTCCAAAAAAAAAAAAAAAAGATGACAAAGAAAATGGCCGCCTGGAAAGGGAAAGCAGAGTCCGTTTTCCCGTTCCATGGTGGCCATCGTGAGCGGACGTGCTGGAAACAGAAGCGGTTGGGAGGGCGGAAGGGAGGGAAAGGGAAAAAAAATGAAACAAACAAAAAAAAACATACCTGGGTCCCTGACGGGGGACGATGGAAGCCTCCAGCTGTTTGGCCCCACTCCGAGTCTCCACACGGCAGCTGCGGGGGCGGCTGGAATCCCAGCTGAGAATCGAAGGATTCTTGGCTGGGTAAGGACCCAGCGAGAGCCAATCAGAATGCGTGTTGCTTGACTCTCGCCGGGTACTAATAAGGTATGTAATGACCCCTGAAAATACACAATCAAGGTATAAATCATAGCGTTCAGTCTCTGCCCTGATTTAGGGTTGTTCTTTGGTTCATGCTGAAATAGCGCTGATTAAGGGCTTTGATCAAATGTAAAATATAAAGTCCCTGCTCAGCAACTCATTCAAAGGATGCAGGTCATTTACACTATAACCCCCTGCCCTCCACCTCCGTTTCTTTTAAGAAGCCCATTTGGCATGCATTTTATAGCTGTGAAATGGGGAGTGGGACTAGCCCATTTCTGTCCCAAGTCCGAACTCAGTGGGTCAGTCCTTATTAGCATGTCAAAGCCTGACAATCTGTCCCGATTCCAAAGTGCAACATAAATGTGGATGTAAAGCTAACAATGCAGACTAATCTGTCTTGTGTCGACTTGTTCACCATGTTTTGCAGAATTGTGATTTTAACTCGGGTTCCGCAAAACAAGATGAATGCCATTTTGAAGCTAAGACCAAGAGACTTCAGTGGTTGTCTCGTGTGTGGCTCTCATCACATTGCATTCTTCGTAGGCATGACTTAATGTGGAAAGCTATCAATATAGAGGAATGCTAAATGGCATACAGTAAAGCAGATAGGACTGAACACACAGGACTTAATTGCTCCAGGTCTGCATATATTTCTGAGAAGTAAATAGTGTCCAGTATTATGTCTGCATTACTAGCTTTAGTGGGCCTTTGAAAGGCTGATGGAAAGGCCCTCTTTGTGCCTTTCTCATTCACCTGGAAAGCTCATGACCGGAGCTTGTGGTGCTGGGATGGTGAAAACAAAGGCCAAAAAGCACCGGGTACAAAGGCTAGATTTTACAGTGAAAGACAATACAGAAAGGAACCATTCATGCCTGAATCTAAAACCAAAACTGTCACATGAAAGCGAGGTAATCCTGGACACTAAGTGGTGTCAATCTGCATTTTCATACATGTTCATATTGTAATGGACTTTATTGACGCCCTAGATTTGGAAATAAGTGAGGCGTGAAATAAAGGCCAGATACAAGGAAAGGGAACACTTGCAATGATGAGGATGAACCTTTATACCATATTAGACTGAGCGTCCCAACATTGACTTGAATGTACAAAGCAAGGTCTCCTCAAGCAGAGGCCTTCTAAGGCTGGCAGCATTGCACTATGCATTGATCTCATGTTTGCCAGCAGAGTGTTTCTTGTGCTACATGCGGCCAGCGAGTTGATGATTTACACCATCTGTCTGCCCACACTTCCCTTGCTTGTATGATACATACACCTCAGACACCGAAAGGCACAAGGGAAATCTTGGTGCCATGGCAGTTTTACAAAAGAAACAACATGATCGTGTGTCCTCTGTTATCTTGCTGTGGAGATCACAAAGGAATCCTGTCTACCTGCCCTAGGCCCAGGTCCCAAATTTACCAGGCCGGCTTTCATTTATGGATAGGAACTATATAACTACAGGTATTAAGTGATTTGTATTGTAACAGATGTTATGACACAGCACACTCCAGCCAGAGACTTCCTCCACTGACACTGAATGTGGCGCAAAATAAAACACACCTTTTTATTTCTATTTGTACACTGGATTCTTTCTTGAAGAGGCACCCAGCCCGTATCACACCCACCTTAACAAACACCCTGTGTTGGCATGGACCATGAACCAGGCCGGTGTACAACTAAGAAATATTTATTTATTTTTAGAATTCAAATGAAAATCAGAGAAAAACAAAATTTAGGGCAGCAATCACCAGTGTGGTGACAATATAATGCAAAATGTTATAATACAATTAATTCAACTTTCTGACATCATCTACATAAACCTTAAATAGAAATGGAAATAGAATGGGCCTCATTACGAGTTTGGAGGTAGCCATCCCCATGGCTGCCTCCAAACTCGGGTCTGGGTCCGCGTTCCCTGAATGGGAAAATACCAGGCCATTCCGACCTTGGAGGGCCCGGTATTCCCCCATTCAGGGAACCCGGACCATCACCATTCCCATTTGAGCCCCCATAGGGCTCAACGGGAATGGGGGCATGCTAACAATGAGCCCGTTAATGACAGGCCCGTTGTTAGCATGCTGGACCGCTCGCAGGACCCGCTAAGGACGTCTGGAAAAACCAGGCATCCAGAGAGGGTCCTGCGAGCGGACCTCATAATAGGGCAGTAAGGGGTTAATGGCTCCAGCACCTTTACCAGCGCCGTTAACCCCTTACCTCCCACCTCGTAATGAGGCCCAATCACTTTTCTTCACATGCATAGATGACATATCGGTTATGCAATCCCCCTGCAACACTCCCCAAACACCTGCTAATTAAATTCTGTGCGGATGGAAAGCAGTGGCAATGGGTCAGCAAGAAGAGGGAACACATATTTTTTAAATTTGACCCACCACCCCAGAATGGGAGGCCAAAAGCGAAAAATGAAAACCTTAAAAAAGAGCAAAATAGCATACTCAGATTGCACCAGTTACTTATAGATCACTTATAGTTGTGGTAGGATATTTAGAACAGAAACTTGTGTGGCTGCTTTAAAGAGAAAAGGAAACTTACAGGCTACTGAGCAAAGTGCTAAAGCAACATGAACACAGGTGAGAAGAACGATTTTGGGAGGAAAACAATGCAACAAAAATCACATGTGGCAGAATTGCAATTTCTTATTTTACACAGGCTTTAAATTGGCAAACAGCTAAAAAAAGGGCTTGGCAGTCAAAATCGGAAATTGGTTTTGAGATGGGAAACAACAACACAGAATAGACAGGATACCAAGGGGAAGGGATGACTCTTACAGGATAATGATATGGGTTTTTATTATGGAATTGAAAATCGGATTTTTAAAGAAAAGCAAATACACAGGAAAAATCGGTTTTGTTAGCACAATGATTAGTTCTACTGAGACTATATTTTAAAGACTATAATTGTTAAAGAAAAGCATTTGTCATGAGGAGGTTGAGTTCGAATTACAACCAACTCACCGTGAATCTCTTTATAGGGAAATTCATTGATTTACTCCAAATGGTACTAGGGAATTGCACAGGTAACTGAAGGAAATAAATAACACATATGCTAACAGAGATGGACGTACACAGATTCTTCTAGGAAAAAGGGTGAACAGAGGATACTGGCAATTTGGGAAATTACTAGGGTTTTTATGGGATTTGAAGTGGGTTTGAACGGAATGCAAGGTTAAAGATCGGGTTATGCAGTTTGTAGGTACTGGGTGATAGGATACTTACAAGACAAGCTTGGGTTTGGTTATTTGGAGATACAGCAGGGTCTCTAGATGAAGGGGCCATGGATCTGGTCATGGGCAGCAGGGTCAAGAGATCTGGTTTTTGGGTCAGCTGGGCTCACCTGGTGGGAACAGCTGGGCAAAGAGTCTGGTCACTGTTTTCTCCTAAAAGGATCAACTGCTTTTCCTCCTTTTTCCCTGGATTAGTGGGATGAATGGGGTTCTGGATAGGTGGTTCTGCTTGGATGGGATCAGCTGCCTCTGGACCTGGTTCTGGAGTCCTGGAATCATGTAGGGTGAATTTTGAATGTTGAATATCCCTTGTGTCTCCCTGCCTACCACTTATATAGGCAGAGTGACATCATAGAATTTTACAGTCTGGGAGTAAATAGTCTGGACCGACCCCTTGCATGGGATAGGCCAGGATACTGGTGTCACCTCCATTCTCCGGCTGATTGGTTTGAAAGAAGTGACCTCACATTATGTGTGTGTACTTTTATGACTCCCTTTTTCTCACACGCCTATATTTCACAACAGTGGTTTATGGAACAAAACTTCATATTTATAATAGTCACCATCATAAAAATCAGATCCGATATTTTACAAAGAATATTCCAGTTTAAGGAGCCCATCCCCATTCCCATTCGAGCCCGCATAGGGCTCAATGGGAATGGGAGAGTGCTAACAACGGGCCCGTTAATAACAGGCCTGTTGTTAGCAACCTGGTCTCCTTGTGGGACCCACTAAGGACACCTGGTTTTACCAGGCAGCCTTAGCGGGACCCGCGAGCAGAACTCGTAATGAGGCGGTAAGGGGTGGACGGCTCCAGCACCTTTACCGGCACCATTAACCCCTTACCGCCTACCTCATAATGACCCCCATTATCTAAAATTCTGGCTACACATATGCATGATAGTCGGCCTCATTACACGGACGGCAGTAAGGGTTAACGGTCACCGTTAATGGCAACGGTGACCGTTAACCCTTACCGCCGTACTACGAGGTCCCTTTGCGGGTTGGAGGATTTAACGCCTGCTTCTTGCAGGCGTTAATATCCAACCCGCTAAGGGACCTCGGAGCTAATTACGGCACCGCAAAATTGCGGTGCCGTAATTAGCGCCTTCCCCATTTCCATAGAGCCCTATGGGGCAGAAATGGGAATGGGGAAGGGCAATGGCAGAAAGGGGATTTACCGCCCCTCCAACCTTGGAATGGGGCGGTAAATCCCCTTTCTGCCAAGGCGGTGCCGGTATTTTACCGGCATGGACCAAGGTGCTAATAGCACCTTGGTCCACATCCTACCGTGTAATGAGGCCCTGTGTTTGGTATATTTTCCCCAGGTTTAATATCTGTGTCATTTATGCTTCCCCAGAAATGAATATTTCCTGCCATTTCCTTTCCCCACATGCCTGAGAGATGCACATAGTATTATTTTGCTTGTCAGAAAATCACATTAAAACTGTTATAATACCACATTACTGTTTATTCAGATTGCAGGGAAAAATGTCTTAAAGTATAAATGTCCTGCATTGTCAATGAGGTGGATTTGCCAAATTAGTGGCCGGCGCCGCCACCCCAGCAATCCAAATTATCTCCCCATGGTCAGTTTGCACAAGGGTTTCCATGACTCCCCTTTGAAGTCCTCCAGTGGATACTGGGAATGAATGTAGAGGAAATCACACCTCCAAGGCAAAACACAGGGCTTCACCCCCATCCTTTGTCCTTGGGAGCAGTTCTGCCTGGCAGTCTGGGAGAACATGTAATTATCACACTGTTAGGTCCATAAGAACAGGGCACATGCCCTTGTAGCCTTAGTCACTAGTAGGTGCGACATTAGGCTTGCTGCCAAACTGGTTTGACAGAAATTCCTGGGCCTCAGCCAGTATGATTTGTCTTTTGGGGGAAAAACAAAGTGCAATATGCTATCTTTGCAGCCTCTGTCCCCACATGTACAATTTTGTTTCTGTGTGAGCTAAAGTATTATTCCACATTTAGCTTTCCCAAGGTCATTTTCTGCTTTGCAAATGAAGATTTACCCATTTTCTATTTCTCTCGTGTTCATTTCACAAAATGTGTTTTTTGCCGCATGCAGCTTCCTTTGCATTTACTTTCTGAAAGGCTTTTTATAGATCTGGTCAGTTTCTGGACACAGAGACAGGTTTGAAAATGGTTTCTTTGTAATTGACACAGGGCAAGAGAGAGCATTTCCTCTTTGAAGTACTTTGTGTGTGTTGGTTTAATTCAAAAAGTAAATCCAAGCCGTGCAGACTTGAAGCAGAATTATTTTGCTTTTCATGGATTTAACTGATGAAACAATGCCGTTCTGGCAGGGATGGCCTTATTTGATGGTGTTCAAAATTAAATACATGGAAAGGGCTGTATTTTAATAGAACTAAACTGTGTGATGTTTGAAATCAAAGTAGCACCCGTGAGAAGCCGTTTTAAATGCTGCTCATTTTCTGGTGCAGCCTTGAATGTTTAAATGACAGAACAGCAATGTACAGCCATTCTGAATCTGGGTCATTCTCTCTGGATTCCTGTGAATGAACACAAAATGCAGGTATTCTTGGGGTGGCTATGCTCAACTCTTGCCACATATGTACTCAGCAGACCAAAGCACAGCCATTTTTTGGTGACTGCTGAAATGCAGTTTTTGTTGTAGGGGGTTCTTCCTTAGGCCTTAAATGTACCCCACAGACCCCCGCTGCACTGACGTGACATCTTGTTGAGGGAGAGTAGGGCAGAGTGGGGTTCATTTGACAGAGATCTATTTCAAACTCTAGCGAGAACAGGCACCCTCCCCTCATTTAACTGAATGGGGAGGAACAACTGTTCACCCTTCTTCTGAATCTCAGCCAAACATTGAGCTGGTTTTTCATCACTTTTGACTACAGGGCTTGGATTTTTAGATTGAGGATCGGTATACAATTTCAAGGTATTTCCTTCCAGTTTGGAATGCGACTTGAAAATGGAAGAAAGGTTGATTTTCAGGAATGGAGGGGAGATCCCATCACCAGTTTGTTGTCCTACAGCAATTACTGTAATGTCAGGTATTTGATTGTTTAGTAAATGGAACTCAATTTGGTCAGATTTTCGCTCAACAATGTGGCATGTGCCATTTGAACTGACATAGTTGATGCTTTGTTTTAATGTTATTGGCTGGTTAGTCTCAGTTTAGAGTACCTTGTTCACACAGTCTATCAGGGGAGACAACCTCCAAAGGAGGTCATTGCCTAATAGACAGGGATTGCCCTCTGGAGTCACGACTATGACCGGGTGCTTCATCTTGTATCGCCCAATTTTTATTTCCAGATCCCCAGTCCCCTCGACGGGAATTTCATTCCCGTCAAAGTTCTGGAGTTGTCCACAAAGAGGGGTGAGAGGGATCCGGTGTCTCTCCCCCCTTCCTGAATTTAGCTGCTCAAAGGCCTTTTTGGACATAAGAGTGGCTTGGGATCCAGTGTCCACCAGTGCTAAAAATGCACATTGCCCTTGCACTCGGATGGGGGCCGAGGAAATCAGCATTTTGGGCAAGCTGGGCAGTGACTTTCTTTATTTTGGACTCCGACACGGTGGGGTTTTTGACAGTTTTCTGTGTCGGAGTCCATGAACCTGTAAAGAAAATTTGACATCCGGAAATAGGTGGGATTTCGGAATCCCCCTTTTCCCGTAGGGCTGTGCTGTCCGCGCTTCCTTGGAGACAGAGACTAGAACCAGTTTGTGGGGAGTATCCCTCAGTTACTGTTACATTCACAGGATGACATTTCTGTGGTTCAGGGATGGGCGATTCTGAATCAGTCCCCACCTCTACCCAGTCGGGGTTATGGTCTCTTGGGACCCACTTTTCTTTGGGAGGAATTGCCCCATCCTTGAAGGAGACTTTCTTCCCAGAATCCTCCAAGATCCCTCCCCTTCAAACCAGAGGACACTGACTTCCTCCACAAAATGGGCCTTTTTGGTCTCTTTGTTTCTCCTACCCACTCTCAATTCCCTCGGTCGCAGATTTTCAGAGGCAGGATATTTTAGTTCCGGTTCCGGGTTGTCTAGGGGCTTTTCACGGTTGAGGAAGGAAGCTTCCTCTAGGGATTGGCATTCCCCTTCCTCCTGTGTCTCCTGCTCTGGAACCGGTGGGTTATCGGGGTTCCTCCCCGCCATTGTTCCGGAGTGCCAAACCCTAGGTTGAAGTTATTCTGAGCCACCATGTTCATCTGAGGGTTCAGCTGACCCCTCAACATGCGACCCAGATCTTGAGTCAGGCTCTTGGACCTGGGGCTCCAGTTGAGACACAGGCTCCGGCTGGTACAGGCATCTTGGATCAACTCTGGGTTGCACTCAGGAAGGGTAACTATCCCTTCTCCCAGAGTTACCTGGGTACTGGGGGTTCCCCTGGTAACCCTCCACACTTAGGCTCCCCTCTCCCAGGTTTGATGGTGTGGAATCCTGAAAGCATGGAGAGTAAGGAGGGTTTACCTGGATGTTGGGGTTTTGAGAGTACCCGGGGAAGAAGCTTAAACTAGCATTTGGGAGATTACTTCCCTCCTGAAGGAAGTTTGGAGGGAAGTTTCCTGGGGCCGTACTCACCTGATTGGATCCCCCTCTGGGCCGGGGGAGTCCACACGTACCCCAAGATGGGTCTTTTGCCCTTGTACCTAGGGCTGTTGTAATTGGCAGAGTTAAAGGGCACATTTGTGGGGTAACCTACCTGACTACCACCTGCTTGTGATTGATCAGAAGGTCTTCATTGCCTCTGATTTGGTTGGTTTTGGGAAGGTGTATTCTAGGTCCACAATGGGGGCAACCTTCACCTCAGAAACCTTGGCAGCCGCAGGGGTGTTTGGTTGGTTTGGGGTTTTTGGGTGGATTTTTGTTTTCTACAGGTTTTTGGACCTCATAGATTCGGGTAGTTTTCTCTATTACCCAGTCCAGGGTCCTGTCATTATGGAAATCTCTTACTAGCTGTGTCATGATACATTTTGGGAGTGCATGAAAATAGGTATTTATAAATTCCCTACTAGTCGTGTGCACCCGTCTAGTAGTTTACGCAAATGCCAATTTTAGCTTCTAAACAAATTCTCTTGGGTCCTGATCCTCTCCACACTGCAGATTGTAGGCCGTCTTGCGGGCCCCCTGAGTGTTTCTGTGTGTGGAAAAGTGCTTCAAGATGGCCGCCTTGTAGATGGACCACCTTGAATGGGTCTGGTCTTCCAGCCCCGAAAAGAAGCTTGAGTACTCTGAAGAGAACGTACATTTGGCAAATTCTATACAATTCTGGCTATTTTTAAGGTCAAAATGTTACGCTCACCTGGCTCCCACAGCGGCATCGATCTGTACTGGACAGCTGCGGTCTCCACCAATGTGACGCGTAGTGCCGAGATGATGACTGCACTGGGCCACTTAGCTTTGTTTGCTTGGCCCGTAGGAATATTCTTCTGCAAATGGAGCAAGGGAATTAACCACCCATGGAGTTGAGCGTTAACCCCCCCACTCCCGCTGATCTCTCCACTGATCACCTTTGATGTCCCCTCTTAGAGTCTCACCTGATGGTTTGGAAAGATGAGCTCTCCATCCTGCATTGAGCGCAGGGGCGCGTAGATAACCAGTTGCTTCACTGGCTCAAAGGAATTGGAGAGTCCCGGCAAGACGCCGTAGGTATCTAGTTAGTAAGAGTTCAAATGTTTGACTTTCACTCTGTCCGATTCCTTGCAGGTTGCAGCTTGACCCTAGCGAAGAGTTCCTTGTGGCAACCGGTAATATTCAGGTAAGGATTTGTATTATCCAACACAGTTCAATAAAATAATGTCCATATGTAACCTGTTGCTTTCTCCCTTATTCAGGCGCTGAGAGAAAGTATGAAGTCTCGGGGAATAATGCCTCTGGCGGTAAAATCAGGTAAGTCTATTGTGGTGAGGAGGTTTCCCCTTGTTTGTCCCTTAGTTTCACCTTGCTGTCCTTTTGTTTCCCCTTAGGGGCCGGGGTTCGGCGAGGATGCAGTGGAAGCTGCGCCGACCCGTGAAGAGGAATAGTACCCCCGGTGGTAAAATCAGATAGGTCTATGGGGGGTAACTAATATTGCCTCTGTGTATTCCCTTGGCTTACCTTGATGTTCTTGTCTTCCCCTTAGGTGCCGGAGTGCGGCGGGAACATGCAGAAGGATGCGGTGGAATGTGAAGATGCTGCGAAGGCCGGGGTGTTCAGCGCGGCGCTGCAGCAGGCGAGGCGACGCGCATAAAATAACTTCTTTCTTCCAGCTCGAAGGCACGATGGATCGGGAATTTAGGTAAGGATCAAAGGTATTGCTCTTGTTCTAACCTTTTCTCCTTCTTTCTCCCTTTTTCTATGAGCTCCAGACTCGCGGCGGGCGTGGCAGAAGACTGGATGCAGACTTGCAGGCACAGTGAGCGTTACGCTGCTGGATGCAGAATAACGCGAAGCGTGTGCTGCTCTTCAGGCGTGGTTTAAATAGCCTCGAAAGTAGTCCCAGGTAAGTATTCCTCCCCAGCCCCACCCAAGTAAAAAAATAGTCCCTAGGTAAAGTAGTCCCTCCCAAGCCTCTTTTGGCTTGGGGCTCTTGCAGCATGGTCTGCATCAGGTGAGTTTGCAGCATGGTCTGCATCAGGTAAGTTTTAATCTATGAGCCCGGCAGCTATGGTGCCAGGACTGACTCTCCATATGAGCATGGCACCATAGGCACCAGGACTGCACCCAAATAGCCCCTAGCAGGGGTTGTTGGGCTTGCTCAGAATAACTTGATGCCTGCTTCTGGGGTTGCTGGACTTGGTCTGGGTCCCCGGGGGTAGGCATCATGCAGCACTCCCCCCCCCAAAACCCCTATTAAAGTCGTTCTTCCCTGTGGTTTTGGTTTGTCTGGGAAATTTCGGTGGAATTTTTTCACCGATCGGGGTACATGAACGTGGTCACTAGGTTCCCATGACCTTTCCTGTGGTCCGTAACCTTTCCAGTCGATTAAATAAAAAAGTTTTGACTTTATCAGTTTGGAGTCCAGGATGTTCTTCACTTCCAATTCGGGTTCCCTGTCTACAAGAATGGGGTCTGGTGGCTTGGTTAGTCTTGTCCCTGGTTGCACTGGCTTCAAAAGTGACACACGAAAGACGGGGTGAATTTGCATATTAGCAGGTAAGTCCAACTTGACAGCCACCGGGTTGATAATGGCCTTAATAGAGTAAGGTCCCAAATATCTGGGGCTGAAGGTCTGTGTTCCCTTTAGAGGTATATGTTTTGTGGCTAACCATACTTGATCCCCTATCTGGTATTGTGGAGCATCACTTCTATGTCGATCAGCATCTTTCTTGTATTTTTTTTCGCCTGTTTTAAATGTGCAGTTGCTTCCTCAAAGGCTTATGTAATCGTAGCGTGCAGATGGTCCACTGCTGGCATTTTTAAGTGTTGGGGTGAGTCAAGGTCTGAGGTTCGAGGATGGTGCCCACATAAGGTATAAAAGGGGCTTTGTCCAGTTCCAGAATGTACTGAATTATTGTATGCATATTCGGCGATCCAAAGAATGTCTTTCCAATTACTCTCAGTCTGATGTAACATACAACGCAGGTATTGTTCGAGAGTCTGGTTGGTCCTCTCCGTTTGACCGTCGGTTTGGGGGTGGTGACTGGTCGATAACCTCACATCGATTTGCGCCAATTGACAACTTTTTTTCCAAAAATGTGAAATGAATTGACTGCCCTGGTCAGAGACCAATACGGACGGAAATCCATGTATGTGAACAATGTTTTCGAGGAACTCCTTGGCCAGGATTGAAACTGAAAGTAATCCCTTTAAAGGAATAAAGTGGGCCATCTTGGAAAAAAGATCCACAGTAACTAGAATGGTGTTAAATCCATTGCATGGGGGTAGATCAGTAATAAAGTCTAACGATAAAGTGTGCCATGGTGTAGGCGGAATGTCTAAAGTTTGTAAGAGTCCAGCTGGTTTTTTCTTTTGACTTTTGTTTTGGGCGCAAATGCCACAAGACATCACAAATGATTTAATATACTTTCACCAGGTGGGCCACCAGAATTGTCTCTTAATTTTAGCTTCAGTTTTTGCAATACCTGGGTGCCCCCCCCTTAGGGTATCATGATAACGGGAAATGACTAGCTCTTGTAGTTCCTTGTGTGGCAGAAATAGCCGCCCTTGGTAATAAGGCAGGTCATTGGTGACAGAGTAGTCCTGGCCTTTCTTTACCCAGTGCTGCAGGGCTGTAGGATCAAAGAGTTGCTGGACCTTTAGTTGAATGTCCTCTAGAATCTGTAGAGTAGTCATGCCAAGAATCCTTTGTTGGGAAATTGTAGGTACTGGTTCTGGGTTCACTTCTGCCTCTCCCATCCCTATTCGGGGTAAGGCGTCTGCTTTACCATTCTTACAACCTGGTCGATAGGTTATCACGAAATAGAACTCGGCAAAGAACAATGCCCATCGGAGTTGGCGTGACGATTGGGTCTTGGCGGTCTTTAAATACTGTAAGTTCCGGTGATCGGTGATCACAATAATGGTATGCCTGACACCGAGAAGATAGTGCCGCCAAGCCTTGAAGGCGGATTTAATGGCTAATAACTCCTTGTCGGTAACCGCATAGTTTAACTCGGGTGCCGAGAACTTTCTGGACCAAAATGCTACTGGGTGAAGCTAGCCAGTTTCAGGGTCCTTTTGAGACAGGACAGCTCCCATGGCTAGACTGGATGCATCAGTTTCCACTATGTATGGAAGTTCAGGGCGCGGGTGCGTTAATACAGGTGCAGACGTGAATATTGCTTTCAGCTCTTGGAAGGCATTTTCAGCTTCTTCAGTCCACATAAAGAGTTTATTTTTTCTCAAGAGTGCTGTGATGGGATGTACAACATGTGAAAAATCTGGGATGAATCTGCGGTAGAAATTGGCAAAGCCGAGCATGCTTTGTACTCCTTTAACTGAACTTGGTGATGGCCACTTAAGAATTGCGTCTACCTTTCGTGAGTCCATTCGGACTCCTCTTGGGGTCAGGATAAACCCAAGGAATTCAACTTGTGTGGCATGAAAAACGCATTTTTCCAGTTTTGCATATAGTTTGTGCTGGCGCAATTTCTCAAGGACTGCTCGGACGTGCTTCACATGGTCGGATTCTGAAGGTGAGTATACTAGATTATCATCGATATATAAGACAACACAAATATCAATGAGTTCACGAAGGACTTCTTTCATGAAGTATTGTAAGGCTGCTGGTGCATTGCACAACCCGAAAGGCATAACCTGGTATTCGAATAGCCCATATTTAGTGTGAAAAGCAGTCTTCCATTCGTCACCCTCTTTTACACGTACCAGATGGTATGTCCCCTGGAGATCCAACTTGGTGTATATGCAAGCGTCCTTCACTTGGTCTAGTAGTTCAGGGATCAGAGGCAATGGGTATCGGTTCTTAACAGTTATCTGGTTCAATGCGCGGTAGTCTATGCACGTTCTGAGCTCACCTTCCTTTTTGGGCACGAAGAGCAAAGCTGAAGATGCAGAGGACTTGGATGGGCGAATGAAGCCATTAGCAAGGTACTGGTCTAAGTATTGTTGTACGTGAAAGTTCTCAGGTTCCGTAAGGGTGTAGATCCTGCTACAAGGGGGTTGTGCACCGGGTATGAGATCGATTTGACAATTGTACGATCTGTGAGGTGGTAAGGTGTTTGCCTGTTCTTTTTGGAAGACATCCTGGAATTCTTGGTATTCTGGAGGAAGTTGCACGACTGCTGTGGTTACTGTGGCCAGGCCTACGTTCAGATTTTTCATTGGGTAACAGGTTTGTGCACAATCCGGGAAGGTTATTCTCTTCTCTTGCCAATCAATACAAGGATTATGTGTTTCCAACCAAGGTATCCCCAGTATTATTTGGAACTGTGTGGCTTTGATTAGATCAAACACAATAGTCTATCGATGCCCATCCTGACCCAATAGTGTCATCTCTGCGATGGAATGAGTTACAGGCCCAGAGGCAATTTCCGTTCCATCGACTGTGGTGATGACATCTGAGGTGGTTTTTCGGCAGAGAGGTAGATTCATCCTGGAAGCCAATTCGTAGTCCACATAGTTTCCTATGGCCCCGCTATCAATGTATGCCCTTACTGCGTGCATATGCGATGGCTGCCTTGGATCTACAAGAACCATTGGTATGATGAAATGCGAGGTCTGAGTATCCTTCTTCAAGCTCGGCAAGCGGACCTCTACGCTTGTCGGGCGTGGTTGTTTCCCAAATCTGACTCCATATGGCTTTTGTCAGCAGCTCCTACCACCATCTTGGGTGGTTTTACAGGGCAATCCTGTATAAAATGCCCAGAAGTTCCACAATATAGACACAATTGCATTTGCCGTCTCTTTTCCCTTTCCTTCTTGGTTAAGGGTCTTTTAACCCCTCCGCCTTGCATGGGTTCTGAAGCATCATCTCCTTTGGGGTTAGCGTGGGTTTTGACCAACACCCGATTCTCAAACTTGGCTCGAGCAGCCTTTCTGTTCTGAAGTCTGTGATCTAACTGGACCACTAAGTCTATATATTCAGTGCAGTTTTGAGGTGGGTTCACGACTTGAGCCAAGATATCCTTGGGTTCTCCTCGAAGCCCTCGATGAAATAACGTGATTCGTTTTACCTCAGACCATCCAGTTTCCACTATCAACCTATGAAATGTCGCGATGTAGGATAGAAGGTCCTATTTACCCTGTCATAGGGACAAAAGTTTGTTATCCAGGGCCTGTTCTTGGGAGTGCCGGGCAAATAGTCTTTCCATGCTCATTTGAAAGCCCTGAAAATCCCGAAGAATTGGGTCAACCTGAGTAACTAATGGAATTGACCAATCAGCTGCACTGCCACTGAGATATGACAATACGAAGGCTACCTTGGCTTGATCATTTGGGAAGGCTCCAGGTCTGCATAAAAAGTGCAAGCGGTATTGGTTCATAAACACGGCAAACCTTTTGGGATCTCCGGCAAAGCGTTCGGGCGGAGCTAATGGAATATTTCCATGTAGGTTTATTTGCACAGGGTTACTCGATGACACAGGAGCTGGATTTCCCCTGGGACCTGGTAGGGGTGCTTGTCCAGCCTGGCTTTGCAGTAGTTGCCTAGCAAGGTCATCAGTTCGCTCCTTTGACAAAATCAGTTCTCTCCTAAGAACATTGGCTTCTTGACGGGCAGAATGCACTTCGGCCCTCAGTTCCCCTAGTAATTGGGCCAATTGGGCAGTTTCTGAGGTATCCATAACACCCGGGTGGGAATTTGTGGGTAGGCTTTGCGTTCTGTTACGCTCACCTGGCTCCCACAGGGGCATCGATCTGAACTGGACAGCTGTGGTCTCCACCAATGTGACGCGTAGTGCCGAGATGACGGACTGGACTGGCCCACCTAGCTTCATTTGCTTGGCCCGTAGGAATATTCTTCTGCAAATGGAGAAAGGGAATTAACCACCCATGGAGTTGAGCGTCCCCCCCCACTCCCGCTGATCTCCCCACTGATCACCTTTGATGTCCCCTCTTAGAGTCTCACCTGATGGTTTGGAAAGATGAGCTCTCCATCCTGCATTGAGCGCAGGGGCGCGTAGATAACCAGTTGCTTCACTGGCTCAAAGGAATTGGTGAGTTCCAGAACAATATTGACTCTGAGAGTCCCGGCAAGACGCTGTAGGTATGTAGTTAGTAAGAGTTCAAATATCTGACTTTCACTCTGTCTGATTCCTTGCAGGTTGCAGCTTGACCCTAGCGAAGAGTTCCTCGTGGCAACTGGTAATATTAAGGTAAGGATTTGTATTATCCAACACAGTTCGATAAAATAATGTCCATATGTAACCTGTTGCTTTCTCCCTTATTCAGGCGCTGAGAGAAAGTATGAAGTCTCGGGGAATAATGCCTCCGGCGGTAAAATCAGGTAAGTCTATTGTGGTGAGGAGGTTTCCCCTTGTTTGTCCCTTTGTTTCACCTTGCTGTCCTTTTGTTTCCCCTTAGGGGCCGGGGTTCGGCGAGGATGCAGTGGAAGCTGCGCCGACCCGTGAAGAGGAATAGTACCCCTGGTGGTAAAATCAGGTAAGTCTATGCGGGGTAACTAATATTGCCTCTGTGTATTCCCTTGGCTTACCTTGATGTTCTTGTCTTCCCCTTAGGTGCCGGAGTGCGGTGGGAACATGCAGAAGAATGCGATGGAATGTGAAGATGCTGCGAAGGCCGGTGTGTTCAGCGCGGCGCTGCAGCAGGCGAGGCGACGTGCATAAAATAACTTCTTTCTTCCAGCTCGAAGGCGCGATGGATCGGGAATTCAGGTAAGGATCAAAGGTATTGCTCTTGTTCTAACCTATTCTCCTTCTTTCTCCCTTTTTCTAGGAGCACCAGACTCGCGGCGGGCGTGGCAGAAGACTGGATGCAGACTTGCATGCACAGTGAGCGTTACGCTGCTGGATGCAGAATAACGCAAAGCGTGTGCTGCTCTTCGGGCGTGGTTTAAATAGCCTCCAAAATAGTCCCAGGTAATTATTCCTCCCCAGCCCCACCCAAGTAAAAAAATAGTCCCTAGGTAAAGTAGTCCCTCCCAAGCCTCTTTTGGCTTGGAGCTCTTGCAGCATGGTCTGCATCAGGTGAGTTTGCATCATGGTCTGCATCAGGTAAGTTTTAATCTATGAGCCTGGCGCCTATGGAGCCAGACTGACTCTCCATATGAGCCTTGCGCCACAGGCGCCAGGACTGCACCCAAATAGCCCCTAGCAGGAGTTGTTGGGCTTGCTTAGAATAACTTGATGCCTGCTTCCAGGGTTGCTGGACTTGGTCTGGGTCCCCGGGGGTAGGCATCATGACACAAAAGAGGTCATCATCTGTTCATATAGCTCCAGATGCTCCCAGATATAATATTTGGCATTCTTGTGGTACAAGGACATGAAACTCCTAATAGCTTTAATCTGTTTAATGGGGTCTTTCACCAGAGCACTCTTTTGTTTGTTAGCCTTCTTTTGCCACTTCAACTGAGTCCATCGCCCTAAGGCTCAGAGCTGCTGCTTTTGAGGTACCCTCGTTATCTTCTAGGCGCTCCCTTTTTCTTTGAGCTTGTGAGTTTCTCCCAGAATGATGGTGCCTAGTCTCATCTCCCCTGTTGTGCCTTGGGCTTTCTGGGTCACTCCCCTTGGACTCCCTTTTCCGCACAGGGGAGAAGTCTTCTGACTCCTCCCTTCTTCCATGGTTGGTGGAGAATCCCCCCCACTGCCCTGATTGGGATTAGGTTTTTAGAATACTATTTTGAGGCCTCAACTCAGACTCCTTTTTCTCTGGTAATTGTACCAAAGGGTTCCTTTGTATGTGATATTTCTGCAGGTCTAGCTCCCTGATTTTCTCCTCATAGGAGCTTTCCTGGTCAGATCTCTCAGCCATAATATTTTTGTACCTGAATAGGGATGCCCGTCCATCAGTCTCTAATGGATGCTGGCCCGTCAGCTCAATCATGCTAGGCCTATTTAAGAGTAGCTGCCTCATGGTTTCCGGTTCATGTGGACCTGGGGACATGAAGTCAGCAGTGCCTGGTGCATACAAGATGGTAAATGGGTTTGAGGCCCTTGGTACATAGTGCATCACACTGTGATCAGGGGTTGGCCTGCCACTCTCTACTTTTTTGCTTGTTCGGGGTCCTTCAAGTTTTGATTCAGCCTAGCACACTCTTTTTCTAACCTCCCACGTTTCTCCATCTCAGGCCCTACCTCTTGATAATAGGCAAAGGTCTGAGCCTTTTCCTCTGCTATCAGGGCTTGACATTCCTCTATGACCTTCCCTTGGGCTGCTACCTGGCTCTGGATTCCCCTGTTCTCATCACAGAGGACCTTATTGTCTTTGTTGCAGGAGATACCTCTCCTGACTTTGCACATTTTTTGGCTTGGATGGTCTCTTCTAGATCACCTTCTACTAGTCATGTGTGCCCCAATAAGTTTTCATATTCTACTTTTAGTTCATTCAGTTCCTGGAGGTCTAACTCTATTTTCTGTAGGTATGTTCTTAATTTGCACACTTCCTGACATAGGATATCTCTTTCCTGATACAGGGTGCCCATCTGTTCAGCAAGGCCACCCCTCTGTTGCTTGATAGCACTTACTTTCTAGCATTCTTCATCAAATTCAGTTTGAGAGTGGAGTTCTTTAATGATTAACTTATCATTTTCCCCTTCCAACTTTTTGATCTGATTGTGTAATGCCATTATGTCCCCTAAGCAGTTTCAATTGTACGATACCTGTTGGTTTAGTTTGAGCGGATTCTCTTTCAGGGAATCAACTTTTTATAGACACTTTTCTTTTAATGTAGCTAATCTGGCCTCTTACTCTAAATTGTTTTGTCGCTGTTCAGCCAACTCTTCTTTGAGCTACTTGATGTGTTTTTCAAATTCTACCTCAGAAATGTGGCTTTCTTTCTATTTTTCTTGTACCTGTTTTAATTCACTGAGGGTTTGGTTTAAGAGCTTAGACTCATTTTGCACAAGGGTTCTATTTTCTTGATATTTTTACTTCATAACCACCATGTGGAGGTATATGTAGGCAGTGAGTCGGTTTATTTCAAGCTGCTCCTCTTTAAAATCCAGAGTCATATACAACCCAGTCAAGGCTTGATGTAACAGGCCACTGTCCTGCCACACATCCATGTTCATGGAGGTGATCTGTTATATCATGTTGGCTAGCCAGGCTCCCTGCTCCTGTTCTGGCCATTCCCCTTTAACAAATAATTTGGACATTAGGTGCTGCCTAGCTATGCTCATCTCTATGGTGCTCATTATGAAGAGTGTTCTTCCTTGTTTTATTATCTATGCAAGGACAATTCTGTACTATGCTTTTGTCTAGTTTAGGCTTAAGTTTACATTATTTTTACACACAGGCCTGATACCTAGGCTATAACTTTTGTGCTGGCGCTTTTACAGTGTAACACAGTTTTCTAATAACCAAAATGAGTTTATCCCTGTTGCAAATTTAAATGAATGTATCAAATACAACTTACATGCAGCTTCATATTTTGTAAAAGTCTGTAACATATAAGTCTGATATAAATCACCACTTCTTTCCTGATATAAAATCAAGTATTTTTAATTCTTGAAAAAGCAATAATGCAATAATGAACACTGAATCAATATCATACAGAAAAAAGAAAAACAAATGTAATGGTCAATATACACAATTAATCCTGCTGAAATTTTCAAACACAGAACAAATCCTTAATCATAGTGTTACAAACTTAAAAAAGACATTTTAAATTTGGACATCAATATAGAAATAAACTAATATGATCAACAGGCAGAGCGCATTATTAATTCACATGTCTGGGTAGTGCATGCTGTTAACTGACTGACCCTCACTTATTTAATCTCCCGGTGGTGGTGCCAGATGTCTTTAATTCCAGAATGCATAATTTAGCATTTGGGGCTTAATGAGTTCACCCCCAAATATAATGGCATTAAGTATTGTCTTTCAGGGTCTTTAAGATGCCTACGCGTAAGTTCCTAATTAATAGGGACTACAGAACACGTTTCCGCAGTCACTGAGATGGTTTTTATGCCGCCTTCATCGGGGCATCATGTTGGAGACCCTGTATGTGGGAAACAAAAAAAGGGAAAGGGAAAAATTAGAAAAAAAGGGAAGAAGTGGGGTCTATCAGATCGTGCCTATCTGAGTTTGGCACTTAAATGATGCATTCAATTCTCAACCCTGGTGTCTATTTTACCTTCCAGGTTTATGATCACTAGTGCCAGAGCCGAGCATCAGTGTGGCCCAGACCAGATGGAAAAAGGTGCTACATGGGTGAGTGAAATCTGGGTGGATTCTGTTGGGGGCTCTGCGTGGGTTTGAGATTTGATCTGTGAATGAAAATAGAAGAAAAACAAGTTTCAAGGCATCAAAGATATTGTACACATACTAGTACTGGTCTGTTGCAGTAATACTATGACTAGTACCTGAAACGTCAATTGGTGATTGTTCAGACTTCAGTGCCCACCTCTTAATGGGATTCCTCTATGGGGTTTCGCTCCTGCAGCGAAGGCAGTGAAGCTTGCCGTTGTCTCCCCTGTAACCAAATTATGAATGTTGACATTCTGTTGCAACTCAGGCTAGAAATTGGGTATCCTACTTTGCACACTAAGAAACATTTAGACAGATTTGTGTTTATCTGTTCTAATTATTTGTGGTGCTAAAAAACGTCTGATGTTGGAGAAGGCCGATATCAATTTACTTGTATCTCCTCTGTGGGACCGTGCTATCCGGACCGTGGGTATCTAGGCATTAAAGGTAACAAAAGAGCATGTTTCAGGTACTTGTAACAAATAGCTAATTATCATAATACTGTTGTGTTGTTGTTGCCTTTAAGTTGTGCATTTATCTCGTGACGTTGCAACGATCTTTCAGTTTTTCGGCCTCATTATAAAGGCTCAAAAGAAGGAAAGGGGGAAAGGCATGATCTTTTGCCCTGTGTCTCATATTGCTGCTGCATCCTTGTGCTAAAGATACGTTTTACACATGTTACCAAATAATAGCCGTGACAAAGAAGCCACTAGAGCAATCTCTTAGTCTCCTACATTGTGATTTCAATTATCATGTTTGTGGAGCTGTGAGAGCAACCGAGGAGAGCCATCTCTGCTTCTCCAATAACTTGCATGCCGCAAATGTTTACAAACGCTGTTCATCGCTGGCGAAAGGGAAATAATGCTACGTGACAGCCAAAAAGTATGTTATTGCTACTAGTCAAGACCCCACGAGCAAAGTAGCCTCCTTACCTCTAAGAGGGATTCCGCAGGGATGCAATCTCAGGAAGACAGACGTCTGTAATGCTGAGCGCGGGACACGTACACAAACAATAGTTCTAACATTGTCATGGAGACGGTGCATGCGTGTGTGGCTCCGGTGGTGAGCAAATCCCAGGGCTGCAACCACATGGGTCAGGGCGTTGTTGGTTGCTGTAACCCAAGATTGAGGCAAGAGGAACCATGGTAGCTGTCACATCGGGAGCACTCAGAACTGGTGAAAGTTTCCAAAAAAGGTAACCATGAAGTACAAGTGATATCCGGCCCGTGCCTTAGTTAATATGGCTGTTGTTGATATCTGGTGGCCCAAAAGCCAAGCTGCGGCTATTCCCGGAATACTATGTGTGGGGTACCTTTGTGGAGGCCTCATGAAAAATCTGGAGTACGTCCATATAGAAAATAAAGGCTAATTTTGACAACTCTTACAAAAGCGGAAGTTCACGTGCCTCAGAAAAAGATGGGTTGGAAAAGTTTGTTTAAGCAATGATAATAAGTGTCCAATCGGTGAATCCATCTGGATTCTTTATTCAGAACACTATGTTGTATGTTGGCACCACCTTTCACTTTTTCGACTACGCACCACAAAATGTCATTGGGGGTATGTTTAGCTGACAAGTAATGCTCCACCAGAGGCGCTGTCAAAGTTTTACACCTAATATTTGATTGATGTTCTGATATTGTGGTGTTAATGGTGTGGGTAGTCTGGCCAATGTACCTGAGGCCGCAGGGGCATTGGATAACATAGACTACATTTGAACTCTTACAGTTGGTCATGTCACATAGCGTCCACTCTCGTTCCCCTATGGGGAGGTCTTCATCTTTTTAGTGAAGGGACAGGCCGCACATCTCCTGCATGGATAATGTCCTTGGAGGTGGCTTAATGTTCTCTGTTCACTTTTTGTTAAATCTGATTGGTACAAAGAATGCACTAAGTAGTCTTTGATGTTTTTACCACGTTTGTAAGCAAATATAGGAGGGGGATCTTCTGGTAAATTCAAACGTGCTATGTGCCAATATTTCCGAATAATTTTCTTGACTTGTGTGGTATGTACACCATGAGTAACTACGGAAGTTAAACAGTCCAGAGTACCATCCTGTGGGGTGACTGCCGGCTGTAGTAATACCTCTCTGTTGGTATTCCTTGACATTCTGCACGCCTGATTCAATAATTTTTTGGGATAGCCACGTGATCGTAATTTAGTGGCTAAATCAGATGAATGTTGGTTGAAATCCTCAATGGAGGAGCAATTTCTGTGGATACGCAGGAATTGCCCATAGTGCAAATTATCTTTAGTATGCAATGGATGATTGCTAGAATGGTGGAGTAATGTATTCCTGTCAGTTGGTTTGATGTGTAGGTCACATTGAAGTTTCCCCTCTCTGTGGCGAATAACTAGGTCCAAGAATGGTATCTGCGCAATATTATGTTCAATAGTAAATTGAATGTTAGGGTTGCGCGTGTTAAGCCATTCCCAGAATGATATCAGTTGTTCTTGAGGTCCTGTCCATATAAAAATGACGCTATCGATGTATCTAAACCCATGACTAATTTGATCTTTCCAGGTGTTATGTGCAGAAAAGACATGTTCTTGTTCATATTGGGCCATGTAAAGTACCAGTGGCCAGACTTGGCGCGAAGGCTGCCCCCATGGCCGTGCCCCTCGTTTGGAGGTATATTTATTTGTCAAATGTAAAAAAAAAAGTTTTTACATAAGGCTAAGGACATAAGTTCTAAGATAAAATTGTCTAGGGTCCTGTTTTGGGCCGGGTCATCTCTAAGCCATTCCCGAATGCACTCAACAGCTGCGTCTTGTAAGATATTGGTGTAAAGGAACTTGATGTCCATAGTCACCAGTATCTGGGTTGATGGATCGAATGGCATATTTTCCTAAAAATGGTGATGGTGTGGGTGGTGTCCTGTAAGTATGTCAGAGTCTTCATACTTATAGGTTGTAGGAAGAAGTCCACAAATTTGCACAATGGTTCCAGGATTGATCCACAACCCGATACTATAGGTCTTCCTGGTGGGTTATGTGGGTCCTTATGTATCTTAGGCAGTGCATATAAACACAGGGTTCTACCACTCTGTGTAGTGGGAAACTCAGCCTCTTTTTTCAATATCCATGACCTGTCTAGAGCATATGACACTGTTTCCTTGATTTCTTGAGCCAAATCTTTGGATGGATCTTTGCGCAAATGGAGTAGCTGTCCCGATCCTCTAACAAGGTCATGACCATGTTCTTGTATCGGGATGATGACATTATTACCACTCCCACCCCCTTTGTCCGCCGGTTTAATGACTATACCCTTGTTATTTTGAAGGGATGTCAAGGCCTGTTTTTCCGCTAAGGTGAAATTGTATTGTATTTCAGTCCGTTGGGATTGTAATTTTGAAAGATCCTGCAACACACACTTTTCTAATGTTGAAGTTCATTAGGAATTTGGTTGTCAGAGAGTGTAAAAGATGAAGATTTATGTAATCCAGTATCTGACACTTCATCATCATCATCCAGGTTGTGTTCCAGAAAAACCTTTCTTAATCTGACTTTCCGCAGGAAGGTACATACCTCCATTTTAAGGTTATAGCAGTCAGTCTGTATTCTGGGAATGAAGGATAAGCCCTTTGTGAGAATTGATCTTTGGGCATCTGACAATTCCATATTGGCTAGGTTAAAGATAGGGGTGTCTTGAGAGCGAGATCTTAATATCTCACTCTGCCTCTCCTTGGTAGGGCACCTGGCTTTCCCCCGCGTTGGGGTGGACCCAATTGTGGTAGGGCCCATGGAGGGTTGCCAAAACCTCCAGTCCCTAAAAAAAGAAAAAAACTGTGGAGGTTGATAAGTAAAGTTTGGCTGGCGCTGGCCCGTTTATTGTCTTGATTGGTCATCCGAAGATGAACTGCTACTTGAACCCAAAAAGTTCACCCCTCTGCGACGATTTCTAAGGAGTAGGTCTGAGTGGGAATGATAGAGGCAAGGCCCACTTCTATGGCCCCTGTCTGTTCCCTGTCCACTTCCGGAACGCTAATTGGGGCTCTCCCTGCACCTTAACCACAATAATGCTGCCACCTCACTTCTCTAAGAAATCCGGACTGCCTTGACTTTGCCTCCTCCAGAGCAATGGGTTAGTTCCCTCCTTATGGACTCACTCCTACTGCCTTTGACTATCACTGTTCTTTCTGCTTGTTACTCCAATGTTGTCATCCTGATGCGCAGTGCTTCCTAAAACCCTTTGCTAACATCTGATTCCAAGATTGAAAAGTCAAATCTTGCTGTTTTTGCTTTGTGCTAAAAAGTCAAATCTTGCTGTTTTTGCTTTGTGCTAAAAACTCAAATCTTGCTGCCAATTGCGAAATTCTCTGTATTTTGCTTGTATAATGTTTCGTCTCTGTAACTGTCCAGCCCAGTGACCTCACCACTCTCTTTTGTCCCACACCTACCTGCCTTAGCCCCCCGTATCTCCATCCTCTCCTCGCTTCCACCCCAACGGCGCTTACTGTTTCTCCTATCTTTCCCAACTGCTTCTCCATTGACTATCCTTCCTTCTCACTAAGTGCGGCAGGAAGTTCAAAAAGGATATCTTGGCCTCTAAACCTGGTCTTCCTATCACCGACACCTACTCCAATGCTTCCGCCAGACAGACCCTCACCGACATCCTCAATGTCGTTCCTTCGCCAGATCTATGGACTCCTCAGATGGTATCGGTGTCCTGCCCTGTCTCCTCTTCTCCCATTAATGGTGGAACTCGCTGGGAAGTTCTCATGGCTTCCTTCGACTCCTCTAAAGTCATCATTAATCTCTACCTAAATGGCACTGTCATGGTCCGAGGCCCTCATGTGAAAACAAAATCAAAATATCGAGGCTGAGTACCCCAAAAGGAAATACACCGAACACGGGTTACAAAGGAACATACAAAGTACTTTATTTTATACTGAATCCAGTTACAAAAACAGAGCAAAATCAGATAGCTATCGGCCCTCAGTACAACACAACAAACTCCAGCATGGTTCAGTGTGTTCAGTGAGAGACGTTGTACATTAGAATGCATTTGCTTTTTATACACTTGGTGGGCACAATGTCCAGCCCCACTTCGGGTTAATATTCCATTTAATACATCGCCGATCTAGGGTTTGTGCCAAGTCTCGAACAACTGCATATAACTGGTTTGCCTTTAATACATGGATCAACAAGCCTATGGAATAACTGTGTATTCTAAGATTTTCCATGCAGGCCTTCTCAAACATTAATACAATGTAGTTAAACAGATGTTCTATGTCCAGTATTTGAATACGTTGTTTCAACATATGCTCGTGGATTAGTTTCATTGCACAAGTAATCCTTTTACACACAGGTCAACGAAGGACAAGGTCTCAGTTCACGACCCCAACAAGTGGCCTGCAGGCAAGTTACATATTAGCTATGTACAGAGGTCAAGACGGCCATGTTGTATTCTGGAATGACATTGTCCACCATTTTAACTCACAGGGTGACTTTTACAAAGTGAATCCTAAAATGGCGGTTTGACCTAAAATGGCGGCTTACATTGATTTAAGGTCAGGACCTGGCAACACGGATTCTTTCGCAAGCGACTTTCGAGCAGCTTGGCGTAGGTCAATATTCATATATTTATTGTAATAGGAGGCACAATATGATTTCTCTTTTGACAAACCCTCCTTTTGGCCTATGCCAAGTGCTAAAAACTACTTTGGATCTCCTTGCAAATAACTCCATGCATCATCGTCCATGCACCCTGAATCACTATCGGAAATATCTATTGCCATTAGGTCATTTGGTAAAATATCTTTCAACACATATTCTTTGGAAGTTTTATCCGGGGCATACACTTTATGTCCTATCGAACCTATCACTGGTGCGCAACATCCCCTAGCATCGAACACATACCAGGCAAACACTGAATACAGCAACAAAGAAACAACAGGATTCACAAAATAATTAGCAAGACCGAAAGTACCTTCCAACCCCAAGATTGCAAGAAGTCCCAGAACCAAGCGCTTAGATCCCAGTTTCCCTCGGGAACATGCACTTCGGAACTGAGGACGTGCAGATTCTGTATTGCCTTGAAGATAGTTGGGGAGGAATCTGGTATGAAAACACAGCAAGCGGACCCCACTAATTTACACACTCCACCACGCTCAGCCAGAATGACATCTAATGCCATTCGGTTTTGAAGTGCTACTAATCTTATCGTCTTTTGTTCTAATGTCATATTATAGAGTATGTCCGAAGGTCCGGTTGATGGTTCTCTCCAGTACTCTCGCTAGTTTTCTGATATCTTCTGAATTCGCTATCTGCCCCCAAAATGGCACAACTGATTTAGCTATATCTCCCAAGATTTGTGCTTGGGTGTCACCATTCTTGTCCCGCCGTGAACTAGCCTTCGAAACTTCTCTTGTACTAGCTATAAACACCCCAGGTAACAAGATCCCTAAATAACAGGTTCCCTGCCAATCCCTGGGCAACCATGGGAATGCTACATTACCGCAGACAAAGTAGACAGGTTCGCCTACATACAAAAAATGGTCTGTTTTCCCCAGTCAAATTTGCAACGTTGGCACAACCTAGAAAATTTCCCATCGACTGAGTTCCATTCCTCTGTAAGCAAAAAGAAACTTGATCAGGGCTATCGTTAACAGTGTAAGAAGGAGGCATGGCATCCTTATTACCTATTGGAGCCATCTTAAAGGAAATCAAAGATTGGAAAGGACGAGACAGTTTATCAGCAGGCCTAATAGAAGCAACATTTGGTTTACTCCTGTTTGCGAAAAGCGAGCATCTCAGGGGAGTCAAAAAACGTTTCTCAAAACTATTCAAATTGGTGCCATAAAAGTTCCCTGCGATGCTATCATTCCACCGGGCAAAGAACAGTGCTCTAAGAGAAGCATAGCAAGCAGTTGTCAACAGTAAAGGATGAATATACCAACCTAGCCCCTTATCCCCGTGTTGCGGTAAATGTGAGCAGACCCAACAGTTAGATTTATTAATGCGTAGCATTCATGATAAACAGTAGAGTATTATTGTGGTACCTTTGTCTGTGCTGAGAATCCCTAGGGGATAGAGTATGCAAATTTACAAAGGGAGTAGGAACAAGAGGTGCACTTTCAGTGGGCAACAAAAGTTCTAAAGAATGAGTTTCCTCGAGGTACCACAATCCTAAGGCAGGGACTATTAAAAAAACAAATATAATGATAAAAATATAATGATAAAAATACAGCAATACATTTTCGGGGCCCAGGCATTTTGTCCATTGTCCTGGTTGGTCATCCCCTTATTTACAAATCCCATACGAGCGGTAGAAGGCATTGTAGTCTTCAAATGGATGCCCCGAAGTTCGTTGCTCGTGACCTCCCGGTCGAATGACTTCGTAGTCCTTCCACAACCCTAGCCAACAGAATCCCCTTTCTCAAATTTGGGCAAAAACAAGCCCTCGATGATCCTTTTCTTCTTCAGATGCTCAGCCGAACCGTGCCGAAAGTCTATCAGATGCACGGCAAAACCGTGCCGTAAGTCTATTTCCTCGGACGTAGATTGTACCTTACTTTTCCCGGTACCGATTGTTCCGGAAACAATATGTCGTCACTTCCTGCTGGAAGCAACGTGTCGGAAGCAAGTGAAGGTGCTGAATTCGAAATAGCAGTTTCCGGATGCAACATTTTTAGAGAGTGTGGAGACAAAATGGCGGATTTCCCAAGCCTCACAGGCTCAGAGAGATTCTCCGACACACTCTCAGTTCTACTTACTGCTTTGGGATTGTTGGTTGAAGTATCAGCAAGGGGTTCTGTTTCTTCTGTAACTTGTGTCACAGGGTGAGGAAGTTTCTTGACGTGGGACGTGTGGATCCAGTTCTTTCTCCCAGCGACCTGCACTGCTGTCTGGGGGACCAACAGGACTTGGAATGGCCCAGGCCAGCGAGGCGCGAGGCAAGAGGAGCGCTCAAAAGATTTGACGAGCACCCAGCTTCCAGGCCATATTCTGTGGCCTTGCCCTCGTATCGCACAGGTAAAGCTTCTCGTGCTTGGTGATAAATCAAATACAGGTTTTTAGTCAACTGGCTACAATAATCTGAAAGTAATAGATTTTCAACATTTCTTAATGAGTTACATTTAGGAAGGTTCCAAATATTGGCAGGTTTCCCCATTACCACCTCAAACGGAGAGACCCCAGTCTTAGTTTGAGGGGTTGTACGCATGGATAACAACACGATCGGTAAGGAGCCCGGCCATTTTAGTTTGGTGCTTGCACACGTCTTAGCGAGCTTGTTCTTAATGATACCATTGTGTCTTTCTACTAGTCCGGCGCTCTGAGCATGTCTGGCCGAATGGAACCATTTGTCGATTCGTAATGCCGTACATATCTGCAGAATTACAGCAGCAACAAAATGTGGACCATTGTCCGACCAGATAACTCTTGGTAGCCCGAACCTCGGGAAGTATTCCTTTAACATGATTTTTGCAGTAGTCATAGCTGTAGCATCTTTAACAGGGAATGCCTCAACCCATTTACTAAAAGCACAGATAACCACCAGTACATATTTCTTATTATCGCATCGTTCCATTTCAATAAAGTCAAAGTGGTTCACTTCAAAGGGGACAGAGGGTGGCCCAAAACTACCCCTTGGAGTTACTGTCCCCTTTCCCACGTTGTGTTGTAGGCAAATCATGCATTCCTGGACATAGCGCTGGGCAATTTTTGAAATTTTGTCATTTACCCAAACTTTCTCTAACATTTTTGTCATCTTCTGGGCACATACATGCGTAGGACCATGGGCCATGATGACCATCATCATGACATACGCGTCAGGGAGTAGCCATTTCCCTTCTACTATGTCCACCCAACACCCATTATCGTCAAGTTTCCCCAAGCCTTCAGCCCACCTTTTGGATTCTTCTAACGTGGCATCAGCTTGGATATCCTGTACAGACCCAACACCCTCATCCATTGCATAAGCATTTACAGACTCCCTTGAAACATACATCTCCATAAGGAGATCGGTAGCAGTTTGCCTAGCTATCTGATCAGTGAAAGTATTTCCTTTCCCTATATCATCTGTAATCTTTCGATGTGCTGCACATTTCATAACTGCTAACTGAGTAGGGAGCGCAAGCGCTGAGAGTAGTTGTACTATTAGGGAGCCATTTTGAATTTTGGTGCCATGTGAAGTTAGGAACCCTCTCTCTGACCAATGTCTACCAAAGTTGTGAACCTCTCCAAAGGCATACTGACTATCAGTATATATATTTACTGCAAGCCCTTCGGAAAGTTCACAAGCTCGGGTCAATTCTATAATCTCTGCGGCCTGCGCAGAATTATGCGTGATTCTCTTTGTTTCCACAACCGTGCTCAATGTAGTGATTGCATAAGCAGCTGTGGATGTACCATCCGGAAGTTTGAAGCAGGAGCCGTCACAAAACAGCTCTCCTTGCGGATTATCCAAGGGAGTATCTTTCAAATCAATTCTACCCTTTGTCTCTTGTTCGGTCGTATACAAACAATCATGTGGCACTTCATCGCCGCAAGTAATATCTTGCGGGAAAGGTAGGAGTTCAGCCGGATTAAGAACACAACACCTCTTAATTTGAATGTGAGGAGCAAACAAGATCAATTCATATCTTGTCAACCGCGCAGAAGTGAGGTGTTACGTTTGAGTTTGGTTCAGTAGAACATCTACAGAGTGAGGCACCATCAGGGTTAGATCATGGCCTAGGACCATTCCCTCACTCTGTTTTACAGACGCAGCAGCTGCAGCGACAGCTCGCGAACATCTTGGCAAAGCACTTGCTACAGGATCAAGGGCGGAAGAAAAGTAACCGCATGGCCTATTCTTCCCTCCATGTTCCTGCGTTAATACAGCCAAAGCACATCCATCACATTCATGCAAAAACAACACAAAGGCCTTTTCATAGTTTGGTGTGCCCAAAACTGGTGCAGAGCATAATGCAGTCTTAAGCAAGTCAAACGATTGCTGGTGTTCCGCGTTCCATGGCAATGGCGAAGAAATGCCCTTCTTTGTCAAAGCCAACATGGGTTTGATCACTAGTGAAACATTTGGGATCCATAACCTACAGTAAGAAGCCATACCTATCAAGACTCTAACTTCCCTCTTTGTATTTGGGACAGACATGCCAGAAATGTGTTTTACTCTTTCAGGTGTCAATCTTCTTCCCTCCTTTGACAGGAGATAGCCTAAATAGGCGACCTCCTGACAACAATATTGACATTTTTTAAGCAAAGCTTTGTGACCATGCTTAGCTAGATGGATAAGCAATAACACAGTGCCCTCCTTACAGGCACTCTCAGAGTCAGCAGCTAGAAGAAAATCATCAACGTACTGAAGCAAAGTACAGGTAGAGGGCAATTCAAGGGTATCAAGTTGTTCTTTCAAAGCCCTACTATAAATGCTAGGACTCTCTGTGTACCCTTGAGGTGCACGAGTAAATGTGAACGAGCGTCCCCCTAAGGTGAACGCAAACAAATATCTACTATCCTTATGTATAGGAATACTAAAGAAAGCATTCTTCAGGTCCACAACACTAAAGTAAGTAGCTGTAGCTGGAATCATGGTTAGGATTGTCGTTACATCAGGCACAATTGGAAATTATGGTGCCACAACTTTATTAATGGCACGTAAATCAATTATGAAACAGAATGGAATTGCATTATCGCCTTTCTTGTACACGGGTAAAATCGGACTGTTACACAAACTTCCTGAAATTTCTTCAATCACCCTGCGATGCACAAAATCAGAAACAATGCATTTCAAAGCTCGCTCGCCCTCAACTGAAATCTTATACTGGGGAATGCGTGGCAGCTCAATTCCATGTTTCAAAACTATCTTGACAGGTTCAATCTGTAAAACAACAACATCATTGTCGTTGACAGCCCACAAGCTCTCTGGCACATTAATGAATTCTGGAGGCAAAGGTCTAGTCAAGAATTGCGAGACAGAAAATTGCTGTGGTGAAATCGTCAAACGTACTCCATCAGAAGAACAATAAATCACTGCATTTAATTCTTTTAACAGATTCAACCCCAGCAAGTTCTCTCCACAATCCGAAGTCAACAGAAATGGACAATGGTCCGTAAAGGGACCCAAAGAAATATGTACCGGCAAAGAAACCAGACAAACAACTGGTGTACCAGAAAACCCTACATTGGTTTGCCCTGACAGTGGAATGTTTAGAACCCGTGAATGATCAATGGAAAAGCTTGTGGGCTGTGCTCCAGTGTCTATCAAAAACAGATGTTTCCTATTTCCCACCACCATTTCAACGTGGGGACCTTTCTGATTGACGGGAATAGGTGTAGGTTCCAAACCCTGCTTTGGGCAATCCTAATGAAACAGATTATCATCAAAAGGAAGCTCTTCAGATAAATATGCAGCGGAAGGATGATCAAATATGTTCCTGGTGTCCACACTCGGAGTCTGATTGTCCTGCGAGAAAGGTTGCTGAGGGTCCTGTGTAAACTGACCTCTACCAGGGCCCCCTACACCCGGGCGACCTATGGATCGCCTACCCATATTTACAAATGTATTATTTGACCTTTGTTGAAGGACGGGGCATTGTGCTCGCTAATGACCCTCTCGACGACAATAAGCGCACTGGTGAATGTTCACAGGACCCAAGGGCACATTCCCCTGCAGGACATACTGACCTCTAACCTGAGAACTACCCCCTCTGGGGCCTCTAACGATTTGCTGCAATAGCACTTTAGTTTTCAAATCGCCTTTTCGTTTTTCAACCCTATCTTTTTCATTATTGACACGGTCCTCGTAGTACTGAGCCATGTGCAGTACTTCTGATTGTGATTTCGCCTGCCAAGCGCTCTCAGAAGACATCATTTGTGACTGGATGTCAGGCAGCAATCCACGCACAAATTTGTCCACGAACAACCTTTTCCCAGACTCTGTGCCTAGGTCTTGTCCACTGAAATCCGAGAATACCTGTTCGAACCGATTGAAGAACTCGGTAGCACCCTCAGACTTTCCTTGAACACAGGCCGTAAGTTTGTCCCATATAATTATTTTTTCTGGAATTATAGTTTTTAATTTTGCAATAATTCTATCAGGCAAAGTTAGTATCACCTGAGGCGGTCTTTCACTAGCTGGCCTTTTTCCATCAAGTCTAGTTATGTTCACCCATGTATCTTCCAACCCTGGTAAATCGTCAATAGTTCTAACTTGTTTCCATAAATCTACGGGCAGAATTACAGGGAATAACAAATCAATATCGCCTAAGGTGAATACTGAGGATTGCAAAACGGACTCTATTTCTTTATAGAATCCTGTCGGATTTTTCTTATATCAGGAATGGATTGTCTAATAGTGTTCACTTCCTGTCGTGAAAACGGGACGTGAACAAACTGTGATACATAATGTGCGGGAATGTCCACAGCAGGTGTACTTGCTGCAACATTAGCAGGAATCTCAACCTTTGGGACAAATGTCGGAGGTACCTCTCTCATAGGCAACTGAGAAGTAGGAGACTCCGAACGCTTACTAAGCAACAGAGCTAAATCGAGCGCTAAAGCAGTCGAAGAAGTGTCAAGTGAAAAAGCTCTCTTGTAAATACTCAATAAATCTGTGGGACAACTAATCTTTCTTTTTACACAATCATCCTGTAGGTACTCTATCATTACCTGTATCACTTTCCTCTGCATTTCTGGCGTATACTGACTGTACGTGTCATATACTTCAACAGGAGTTATGTGCATCTTTCGTACAAATTCGTGCTTCTTCAGATATCGATTTACGACAAGGAAAGAACCGTTTCTGTACATACATACTTTCCTCCTCGTCATCCTCATTCTGTAACTTTTCTAACTCCTTTCTATACCCAAATAACCTCTCAACATGCTCATTTACCTTCTCCACAGTGTCTCTAGAAAGCGCTAGAGTATTTAGATCCCTTAACCCTTGTGGGAGAGCCGCATTATTTAATCTTCCCCACATTATACATAACTGAATCCCTAAACCTTCAATAAAAACATTTTTCTCAGGAAATTTATCCATATTATAAAGTGTGGCAAAAACACTAACTTGATCATCCTTCTCCATACAATGCTTAGCCCATGCAATTAACTCACATTTCTTCTCCGTTGGTACAGTATTGCGAGTGACAACCTTTGACCCTGCACCTCGATCAATTACAAGCGGCTCAGGACCACTTGGAAGAGAGGGAGCAGGCAAATTCGATGGAAGTACTGTAACTGGTGCGATAAAAAGAGGTGAGGGAGCTGGAGGAAGGGGAACATTAGGAGGAACAGGAACAACAGGAACGATAGCAGGTAGAACAGTAATAACAGTTGGAAGAGGCAAGGCAGCAGGAAGAGGAACATACAGAGGTGGCACAGAGGCACCAGGCCTTCGTTAATTTAATAATTTATCTATAAATTCATCGGAAGCATGGAGGTCTTTGGACAGATATATTTTTTGAATTCCAAGTGAGAAAGCCCTGTCCATATTTCTAGTCGATTCAGAATGTTTATCTTGGTCATACAATAATGCTTTTTCGGCGTTCGTATTATGACGACGTGCATGCTTCTCTCTACTTTTAATTTGTTGTAACGCTTCTTTTTTCCAATTCTGCAAAACATCAAATGCTGCAGGTCTAGCCTTTTTCTTTAATAGAATTTACTCTAAATACTCAATACGAGGGATTTCAAAACTACCATTGATTGGCCACTGAAGTTCGGAGGCATGTCTGGTTTGTCTGTGCCAAATGTCATTAAATACTATACTTCCAATGCCATGCTTACAGTACATATTACATGTCGGCGACCCCTCCTGTGGTGCCGGATGGCTAAATTCCAAAGATTGTCTATCACTGCGGAATAATGCCCTAAAGCAGGTAGACAATCTCCCAGGCATATCTCAAATTCTTGGTGTTACCTGGTCAATAATTGTGTCTGCAGATACAATGCACCAAATTCAAATTGTCAGGATTAAATTAAGAATTGGGTCACGACTCACCAGACCAAACCTAAGGAAGTCCGATCGGATTTCAAAGAATCTTACCTAACTAATCTTGCCTCGTGTATGGTGATTTTCGACAAATCCGCCCGCCTCAATAAGTGGACCCTCCTCAAGATGCCGTCTCGGACCACAGGCTTATCGTCCAAGGATCGGGTCGTGCAGCGTTGCTGAGGTGTCGCGTTTTGTTCAGTGGGGCCCCTTATGTCACACCGTCTGATCCCGGTCCGATAGCGTGCGTCAACCTTCAACAATCCAGCATCAATCTTGAGGGTCCCTATTCGGGCGCCAACTGTGAAAACAAAATCAAAATATCGAGGCTGAGTATCCGAAAAGGAAATACACCGAACAGGGGTTACAAAGGAACATACAAAGTACTTTATTTTATACTGAATCCAGTTACAAAAACAGAGCAAAATTAGATAGCTATCGGCCCTCAGTACAACACAACGAACTCCAGCGTGGTTCAGTGTGTTCAGTGAGAGACGTTGTACATTAGAATGCATTCGCTTTTTATACACTTGGTGGGCACGATGTCCAGCCCCACTTCGGGTTAATATTCCATTTAATACATCACTGATCTAGGGTTCGTGCCAAGTCTCGAACAACCGCATATAACTGGTTTGCCTTTAATACATGTATCAACAAGCCAATGCAATAACTGTGTATTCTAAGATTTTCCATGCAGGCCTTCTCAAACATTAATACAATGTAGTTAAACAGATGTTCTACGTTCAGTATTTGAATACATTGTTTCAACATATGCTTGTGGATAAGTTTCATTGCACGAGTAATCCTTTTACATACAGGTCAACGAAGGACAAGGTCTCAGTTCACAACCTCAACAAGTGGCCTGCAGGCAAGTTACATATTACCTATGTACAGAGGTCAAGACGGCCATGTTGTATTCTGGAATTACATCGTCCACCATTTTAACTCACAGGGTGACTTTTACAAAGCGAATCCTAAAAGGCGGTTTGACCTAAAATGGCGGCTTACATTGAATTAAGGTCAGGACCTTGCAACACGGATTCTTTCGCAAGCGACTTTCGAGCAGCTTGGCGTAGGCCAATATTCATATATTTATTGTAATAGGAGGCACGATTTGATTTCTCTTTTGACACTCAGACCAATCTCCTCCTCTTTGATAGGCGCTTCCCTCGCCTCATCAATTTCCTCTCATCTTCTGCTGTCCCTCCTCTCCCCCCTTGGCTACCTTGCCCTCGCTCTCTCCTCCACCTCCTCTGCACCTTCTAGGGCTCTTTCTCCTTCGCAGGGCGTACCTCTGATCTGTACCCCCCCGCAGAAGGTCTTTAAGGCTGGCAACCTTCTTCATAGTGCCACTCTCAACTCTCGCTCTGCTGACAAACACTCCTCTGACATCTGCCATCTTCTTGAAGAACTAGACCTTGATGTCCTTGTTCTTACTGAGACTTGGTTCACGGCTAGCTCTGTCACAAGCTTTGACACTCTCCTACCTGATGGCTACAAGATCCTCTCAGCACCCAGATCCTCCTGGTCCATTGGGGGGGGGGTATCCCTGATCTTTCCTGAGTGGATTACTGCCTCTATCATTCCCACTCAGACCTACTCCTCTTTTGAATGCCTTGTCTGTAGGCTTTCTCTCTCGCCTACCCATTCTCTTACTGTGGTTACTATCTACCGGCCTCCTGGTCTAATCACCTAATTTCTCTCTGAGTGGGCAGACCTCTCTTCCTCCCTCCTGGCCTCTACCACTCAACTCCTCCTCCTCGGTGACCTCAATATACATTTAGACTCTCCTTGCTCCTCCTCTGTACTTTTCGTGACCTCTGCGACTCCCTCTCCCTGTCCATCCTCCCCTCTGGCCCGAATCACTCTGCAGGGCACACACTCGATATCTTGATCTCCTCTGACCTCCCCACCTCCATCCCTCTGACCTCTCCTCTCTCCTGGAGTGATCACTCCCTCCTCTCCTCTCATCTCACCCCCTCTCTTCCTCACAAGCCAAGCCTACTCCAACACTGCCACCTACCTTCTCGGACATCCGGCCCATGAAGCGTGTGTCAGTTGAGGCTTTTGCCGCCACTTTCTCCATCCCCCCATCCACCTTTGGCTGTCTCACATCCTGACTCAGCCCTGTCTCTGCTCTACTCTTCAATTTCTGATACACTTAATGCTCTTGCCCCTGTCATGAGAATCCGTTTGAAGTCCAAAGCCAAGTGCAATTCCTGGGATGACTCTGACCTACCTACACTTAAACGTAAGTGTAGGGCGGCTGAGAGGAAATGGAGGACTTCTTGTTCATCCTCTGACAAACTGGCCTGTCGCCTGCTACAAAGGCAATACCGACTCTCTGTACTCACCAAGAGGAGAGTCCACATTCAAGCTTGTGTCTCTGCGGCATTTAACTCGGCCAAACTCTTTAAAATCTGCAAGGAGCTGGCTAACCCTGCTGCAGTCTCTACCCCGCCTGTTGCCTCCCAGGCTCTTTGCAATGCCCTTGCCTCTCAGTTCATTTAAAAAACACAGGACATCCTGTCCACCCTCTTCATCCAAACCCGTCCTCTCCCCACCTGTGCTTGCTGAACCTCCTTTAGCCCCCCACCATCATTCTCGTCCTTTCCTCTTTTATCCCCCGACGAGGTCGCTAGACAAGTCCGATCTATGAAAGCCTCATCAAAACAGGTTCATCCCTGTTCCTCTAAAACCATCAAGGACCACATTGACACCCTCACTCTGGCCCTTGCTGATTTTTGCAACCACTTCTCTGTCTCAGGATCCTTCCCCTCCCCTCTGAATCACTGCTTTGTGCATCCTCTTCTCAAGAAACCCACAGCTGTTCCTTCTTGTCCAGCTAACTATCGCCCAATTTTCATTACTCCCTTTCTTGGCAAACTCCTGGAAAAGTTGGCCATCTCTCAGCTTAACCTTCATTCTAATTCTTTTGGCTGTCTCCATGACCACCAGTCTGCCTTCAGAGCTGCCAGAAGAACGGAAACTGCTCTCCTGAACATCCGTGAAGATCTGCTCTCCAACCTTGACTCTGTCCTCATCTTCCTTGATCTCTCTTTTGCCTTTAACACGGTCAACCATACCATCCTGCTCAACCGTCTCCATGAAAACCTGGGTATCACTAATCAGGCTCTGGGCTGGCTGATCTCTTTCCTCTCAGATGGACCCTCTCAGGTCCAAATTAGGTCCTTCTTTTCATCTGTCTTCCTCTCTACCTGTGGTGTTCCCCAGGGGTCTAACCTCTCGCCCTGGCTTTTCAACCAATACCTGGCAACTCTCGCCCACTGCATTGCCACTTTCTGCTCAAATTTCCAGTGCTATGCTGATGACACTAAACTCATTTTCAGGCTTCCCTCTGCCACCTCCTCTCCCTCTCTTATCTCTGATTGCCTAACTGCCATATAAGATTGGTGTGCCGCCAATGATCTTTGTCTGAATGCCAGCAAGATGGAGATCCTCCTCATTGGCACACCTTCACCATCCTTTCCCCTCACTCTCTGGCCGGCCTCCCTTGGCCCTCCTCCGACCCCCACCTGCGAGGCTAAGAACCTCTGGGTCATCTTTAACTCCCCCCTTTTCTTCTCCGCCCACATCTCTGAGGTCACTAAAAAGTCAAATTTCCGACTGCACCTCCTCAGAGGTACTCTGCCTTTCCTCTCCTTCCCCCAGAAGCTCATGGTATCCCAATCTCTGGTTCTCTCTAGCTTGGACTATTGTAACAGCCTCTTTCTAAATCTACCTGCCTCTACTCTCCTCCCTCTGCAACTACTCCAGAACAGGACTGCAAGACTTGTCCTTGGCCTCAAGCCCTGGGATCGTATCGCTCCAGCTCTGAAATCTCTCCATTGGCCCCCAGTGGATGCAAGGATTAAATTCAAAACTCTCTGCATTGTCCACAAGGCTTTCTGGGGCCTGGGTCCAAAATACCTTCAGCTACACCTCTGCAAATACCTCCCCTCTAGAGCTCTTCGCTCCTCTATCTCCAACTCCCTCAGGGTCAGTCGTTTTTTCAAAGAAATGAGTTGGGGGTAGATCTCTGTCTTTGGCTGGGGCCTCCCTCTGAAACAGCCTCCCTGCCACTCTCAAACTTGAGGAGAACCATCTCTGGTTCCAGAAGCTCCTCTAGACCTTCCTCTTTTCTTCTGCCTTCGCTCCCCTTCTCCCCTGCTGATCTGTTCTCTCTTGGCACTGTGCACCTGGCCACCCTCTGTCCTCCGGGCCCAAGTACCTGCTCACCCTGCCACCCTCCCGCACTGGCTCCGGGCCACCCCTTGCACTGGGGTCTGTATCTGTACCCATACAGCCCCCCCTTTTTCTTCCTGCACTTATCAGACCTACCCTGCCTGCTGTCTTAAACCTAGCACTTGCAAATTGCTGGCTGCACTAAAACTGTTTGTTGCCTTTATTATTTATTTATTTTTATTTATCTGTTTCTTCTCTGCTTTGCACTTTCCACTTCTCCCCCCTTCCATGCACTTTTCCCCTCCCCCTCTCCCATGCACTTGCAATGTCACTGGGCCTAGTAAGATCACTGTTTTGTTCTCCCCTGTTCCCCTCCCTTGCCTTGTCGTGCTCTGAAACACTTGTGTACGAGCGCAATAGAAATAAAATATCATATATCATAACCACAAAAAGTATCACTACCTTTTGTTGTTAAGCTGTCACGGGAGGAAATAACAATAGCAAAACAGAATTTAGGGCAGCAAAAACCAGTGTGGTGACAATATAATGCCAAATGTTATAATACAATTAATTCAACTTTCCGACATCATCTACATAAGCCTTAATTAGAAATGGAAATAAAATCACTTTTCTTCACAAGCATAGATGACACATAGGTTATGCACTCCCACTGTAACACCCCACCAAACACCTGCTAACTAAATGTGCAGATGCAAAGCAGTGGCAAAGAGTCAGCAAGAAGAGGGAAACATCGTTTTTTACTTTTGACCCACCACCCCAGAATGGGAGGACAAAAATGAAAAATGAAAACCTTCAAACTGAGCAAAACAGCAAACTCGGATTGCAATTGTTACTTATGGATCAGTTACAGTTACAGTTACATTTACAGTAACATAGTTAGAACAGAAATTTGTGTGGCTGCACTAAAGAGACAAGGAAGCTTACAGGCTACTGAGCAGGGTACTAAAGCAACATGAATGCAGGTAAGAAGATTGATTTTGGGAGGAAAACAATGCAACAAAAACACACACGGCAGAATTGCAATTTCTTATTTTGCTCAGGCTTTAAATTGGCAAACTAAGAAAATGGGTTTGGCAGTCAAAATCTGAAATCGGCTTTTAGATGGGAAACAAAGACACAGAATAGACAGTATACTAAGGGGAAGGGATGACTTTTATAGTATAATGATATGGGTTTTTTTATTATGGGAATTGCAAATCGGATTTTTAAAGAAAAGCAAATACATGGGCAAAATCGTTTTGTTAGCACAGTGGATCTGGTCACAGGCAGTGGGGTCAAGAGATCAGGTTACTGGGTCAGCTGGGCTCTCCTGGTGGGAACTTCTGGGCAAAGTTTGGTCACTGAGGACATCGGGATGGGTCAGCTGGGCAAAGATGCTGGTCACTGGATTCTCCTAAAGGGATCAGCTGCCTTTCCTCCTTTCTCCCCGGATTAGTGGGATGAATGGGGTTCTGGATAGGTGGTACTGCCTGGATGGGATCAGTTGCCTCTGGACCTGGTTCTGGAGTCTTGGAATCTTGCAGGGTGAATTTCAAATGTTGAATATCCCTTGTGTCTCCCTGTCTACCCCTTAAAAGGCAGAGTGACATCATAGAATTTTACAATCTGGGCGGAAATACTCTGGACCTACCCCTGCCATGGGATAGGCCAGGCTACTGGTGTTGCCTCCTTTCTCCGGGATGATTGGTTCAAGGGAGGTGACCTCTTCTTATGTGTGTGTACTTGTATGACTCCCTTTGTCTCACAAGCCTATCTTCCACAAAAGTGGGTTATGGAAGAACACGTCCTATTTACAATAGTCACCATCATAAAAATCAGATAGGCAGATGCCATATTTTACAAGGAATATGCCAGTTTTAAAGCAAATTCTGTGCAATGTTGCCTCGTCCTTGGGCACAATTTTGCCGTTTTCAAGAGAAACATATTATCTAAAATTCTGTGAATGGCTACACTTATGCATAGTAGTATTTGGCATATTTTCCCCAAATGTAATATCTGTGCCATTTATGCTTCCCCAGAAATGCATTTTTCCTTCCATTTCATTTCCCCACGTGCCAGAGATATGAACATAATCTTATTGTGCTTATACACAAATCACATTAAAACTGTCATAATATCACATTACTGCTTATTCAGAGTACGGAGAAAAATGTCTTAAAGTATAAATGTCCTGCATTGTCAATGAGGTGGATTTGCCAAAGGAGTGGGCGGGGCTGCTGCCCCCACAATCCAAATGATCTCCTCTGGGGCAGCTTGCACAAGAGTTTCCCTGACTCCCCTTTGAAGTCCTCCAGTGGATACTGGGAAAGAATGTAGCGGAAATCATACCTCTGAGGCAAAACACAGGGCTTCACCCCCACCCTTTGTCCTTTGGAGCAGTTCTACCTGGCAGTCTGGGAGAACATGTAATTATCACACGTTTAGGTCCATAAGAACAGGGCACATGCCCTTGTAGCCTTAGTCACAGGTAGGTGCAAAATTAGCATTGCTGCCGCACTGTTTTGACAGAAATTCCTGGGCCTCAGCCAGGATGATTTGTCTTTTGTGGGGGGAAAACAGCACAATATACATATCTTTGCAGCCCCTCTCCCCACATGTACAATTGTGTTTCTGTGCGAGCTACAGTATTATTTCACTTTCAGCTTTCCCAAGGTCATTTTCTGCTTTGCAAAATCAGATTTAGCCATGATCTTTTTCTCTCATGTTAATTTCACAAAATGTGTTTTTTGCCGCACACAGCTTCCTTTGTATTTACCTTCTGAAAGGCTTTTAATAGATCTGGTCAGTTTCGGGACACAGAGATATGTTTGAAAATGGTTTCTTGGTAACTGACACGAGGCAAGAGAGAGCATCTTTTCTTTGAAGTACTTAGCGCGTGTTGGTTAATTTCAAAAATGTAAATCCAATCCGTGCAATGCCGTTTTAAATGCAGGTCATTTTCTGGTGCATTCTTGAATGTTTACATGACAGAACAGCAATGCACAGTCATTCTGAATCTGAGTTATTCTCTGTGGATTCCCGTGAATGAAAACAAAATGCATCTATTCTTGGGGTGGCTGTGTTCAACTCTCGGCCCATATGTGCTCAGCAGACCAAAGCACAGACATTTTTTGTGTCTCCCGAAATACAGTTTTTGTTGTAGGGGGGATCTGCCTTAGCCCTTAAATGTACTCCAAAGTATACTTTAAATTAGTTTCTAAAAAGCAAAATGTTATTTTAGCCTTGGAAGCAAAACATTAGCACATTTCTAGAGATTGTTAAATATGCAGTTGAATGCCTAAATTACAGACTGGGATCAAATCCTGGCTACCTAACTTAATCAAAGTGTGTGGTAGTTTAATGTCACTGTGCCTTATCTGTCAGAATTGGGGGGCCCTAGAAGTGACTCACTCTTGAGTGTACACCACACTGTAGACTATAGTCTAGAATTGGCAAAGCCATGAATTATGGCCTGTGAAAAGTGAGAAGGATTTCCTTGTTGGAACCTATTCACCGTACAAAGAGACATTTTTATTTTTTTCAAATGTATTGGCCCCAGAAGATCTTGGATACAGTTGCTGTTACTAATAGATGAAAGGAGAGTCAGCACATTAAAATTAGGCAATTGTCTCTAGTTATACTTTCAAATGCATCAAAAATTATAGAGAAATGGATAACACATCAAATAACACCTGTGCAGCTAAAAGCACAAGTAGAGTGCAATATAGATAAGAAGAGATAATAAAAGTGATTTTTTTTGCAATGCAATATTGTTATGTCTCTAATGTCTCTATATACATTGTAAGCAATTTCAATACACTTTAATAACACCAGCTTTTGTTAATACTGCAAACACAACATATTGTAGGACTGGTATAATTGAATACGCATCTCCAGCCTTAAAATGTGTGAGGAAAGTGCTGGATAGTGGGAGAAAGATGATACATACGTTTTCTTAATTGGCTGTTACTGATTTTATAATGTTTTGGTTGGGTTGCAGTGTAGGGTTTATGATATTTAAAGCATGCACGAGTTTCAACCTTGAAACTATATTGTCTATAAACTACCCGAGAAGCAGGTTGCACAATGAATGAGGTAGAGGAGAGCGTTTTGTACTTAAACAATAATGCTGCGTTACGAGGTCCAGACTGGGTGGTAATGGTTCTCAGCCCAAGTTCACAGCACGTTGTTTTTTGCCCAAATAATAGGGCATTATGACTATTAGCTTCCCGGGGCAAACACACATGGTGCTATGGATGAGATAACAGGGGGAAACATGGAATGGGACAAGCTCACGACCAGTGTATCTTTTCATGTAAAAAAGGGAACATTGTGGCCAGGGTTCCAAGTGGAGTCCCATTTCCTTTTCCAGCAAGAGGCTGGTGAAGGGTAAGAGGGTGGGCATCATGATGGATCTGGGAAGGGGGGGTGCGTTCTAAGGGCAGGGCAACACATAGTGCACCAGGAGATTATAAACATCCCCCCAGCTTCGGACACAGGTTTTCTTCTGATAATAAAGCTTGCGATCAGGCGATGCTGATTGTCTGGCACAAATTCCAAGTGAGCTCAACACACATGAGATCTCCCAGGTCTCCATTTCTCATCACCACCTGGCCCGCTCCAATACATTTGTGAATTTTGCACCCATGCCTGTGAGTCACATGTAGCATGTGCTTGGGCCATGATTGTGGGCTGTATGAGAGCCGTGTTCTTGTTGGCTTGAGTTTGCTAGGTTGTAAGGAGGTGTAAGTTGGATTTTCCACTCACAGATTCTGTGATCATGATGGGTAAGCCTACCTCTGTAGCTGCTAAGAGTGACATGATGCATGCTTGAAGGAATGGGTGCAAGGCTTGTGGATGATGGACTAGCTTTACCTGTCTCTGGACAGGTGATGCTTGCAATCTGTTATGGCTGTGTGAATTACCTGCTGTCATTCTTGTTGATGAATGGCAAAACTAGGTGGTGAGGTGAAGAGGGAGACCTAAACGTAGCCCTTGTTACACTCGCTCCACTTTCATCACACAGAGAAATTAGCGGTGCACATAGTTTATGGCCCCATCTCTTTCATTGTAAGTGTACCACAGGTGTGAGAAGCGTTATTCACTCAGAAAGTCATTCAGAACATACCCTAATAACGTTACTGAGGACATTTTACATAAGTTTGCAATCAATGGAGTAGGTTGACTGCCCGAGACCACACAGAAGCTGATAGTCTCATGACTGACATCATCACATAGATAATTTTGACATGACGCACATAGGCATGCCTGCACAACGCAACACAATTTAGTTTTATTGCGTATAGACACAAAGCAAATGCTTATGACTCACACAGAGGACAGACACATGTATACATTTAACTACATGGAAACTGCACTACGCCTAAGAATACATGTGAATGGCTTGCTGACGCTTAAACACAACTAACTTGGATGGCCAAGCAAATACAGATGAAAGCAATAGGTAAATTGGAGTGAATTGGAAAAGCGGGACGAACTTCAGAACACAAGGAAATGCTGATAGGCTGCTTCTGCTGAAGCATGCAGACTAGGCTTCCAGTGCAAACACTGTGCATAACCTCACCAAGAACAAATAGGGAAGGAATGTTTCAAGTAAACAGAAGCGTTATGGCACAGTCAAACATGATCTTAATTACAAGCAAGGTAGATCCATTCCGTGGTCCCTATACATGTGATCAAGACAGAGCCTATTAATTCTAGTCAGACCGAGATGACTGTTCCCATCAAACCAAAGACAGAAGGATACAACAGTATTACAGGTTCAAAGCTGAATGTTCTCAAGGCATAGGAGATCGGAGTTGGTAACTTATGGGAACATGCAGCACCTCTGGGGTCGTTCACACTATCTTGAATAGTTGCACTTGGTCTGATAACTGTCCACAGCTCCAAGGCTGAGAATACCCTTTCTGTCCAAGCTAAGCATACAATATGTTGCACCGGCCAATCACCTCTACACTAACCTGTAACTTTGTATTTGTGACACATAGAGATGGTCCCAGGAGGTCACCCGATATGGCTTACCCAATGATCCTACTAATCCCTTATAGAATGCATATATATAGTTCAACTCACTAACCAATCTCTTCCTCTGTTAGGTTTTTGAAATGGAACTTTGGTTTTGTGACGTCACTGGTTAACAAAATGGAATGGCAGGTGCCTGGAGAGCGAGAGCATGTGGAGAATTTTGCATTGTTTATTTGATCTCTGTCATTCTAATTGTTAATAAAGACAGTGAACTTTGTCCTATGGCTGAGTCTTCCATTCTTTGGGCAGGGGATTTCCAGGGGCCCCCTTCTTTTTGCCCGTAAACTGGGAGACTGATAATAGTTTCCCGCCACTCTATTACAAGTGGTAGCAGCGGACAGTCGCTAAGAACTTTTGGCATTAAGACCGTCTTTTTCCCTCCATGTTCACGAAGGGATGTGTCGCAACCGGCGATTACCGGATTGAAAAGCGACACTTGAATACTGAGAACGTCCTCAGGAGCCACTTTGGAGAAATTCCTGCCTGCTCCCATGAGATGGCAAGCAGACCGGATGGCAGAGAGGCAGATTTTGGGTGAGGCGGTGCCAAGGGGCTTCAGCGGAACCATGGAATGTAAGTATAGATACAGCCGCATTACAAATATTGGAGCGGGGAAAGTGTTATTTGTCATTGTATTTCTATGTTTTTGTGAAGGATCCCTGTTTCCAGGCGCATTAGCTGTGTTACGGCTGAAAAATGAAAAAGACAATAAAAGTATCCCTGTTTCTAGCTGGTCAGCTTAGCTTACGGATGAAAGAAGAAAGACAGTAAAAAGTTTACCTGTTCTCTAGGTACTTGCTTATTTTGTGGATGAAAACCAAGAAAAAGACAATAACAAGGATACCTGTTTTATGGGCAGTTATGCTTGGTTTACAGGTGATTTATGTATTGGTCCCTGTTTTCTAGGTGCCAGCGTAGCTCCCTTAGGTCACGGAAGGTGGCTTCTTAGTTTATCTCATTGATATATATTCCTATATGCAGCAGTGTAGAAGAAAGACCACATTATTTTGGTATTCCCTATCATTTGAGAGGTAGGAAGACCGACATGTGTTATGTCATTTGTGTTGTGTTTTGGGATGTCGTAATAATTGGGGGTGTATTTGAAGTATTAGGGTTTTCCTTTTGAGCTTGTGACATCACGCGTAAGGTTGTTGAATAGGATTTTGAGAGTTTATGTGGAAGTGAAGGCCCGCAATGCAGCACAGATGTGATTGTAAGAGAAAGCAGAAAAGGAGAGAAATGGGAAGTGTTGAAAAACCAAAGAGGACAGCTTTAACGTGATGAAATGATGTTCCGATTATCGAACAGTGTAGTGCCATTTGGGCTCGGCTCGAGGAGCATGTGAAGAAATTGTGGTTTGGCCATTAAGGACAGAGAATACAGTATGGGTGGTGCACGTAGTGTGCTCGTATTGATGGTGGTGAGCCAGAGAGGCTAGTTGAATGGTTTGAGAATTGTCATGGTTTTGGAGAATTTAATTGAGAATTGACGATAATTGTGAAATTTACAAATTGACATGGTATTCAAACATGTCAAAAATCCTGACTTGAGGTCAAGTAAGTATTATCAGTCAGAAAGAGATGTGCTGCCATGGGGGATACACTGATCCAACATGTGTGCGAGTCCCTTCCGCAATATCAAGACAAAATACGCAAGTATAGTGCAGAATGAACTCACGTTACAGAGGGAAAAATGGCAAAGCCATGGCCCCGGGAACGCAGTCTTTCCAAATATGTGCTGCAGCACATGACAACATATCTGCATGCCTCCTATAAAGGGAAGACACTGAGCAATAGATTAGCTATATTGGGGGCATGGAATATGTTTCAGTATGGGGAAGAGGACATACTCAAGTAAGAGTGTATGCTGGACCAACTTGATGTCAGGTGGGAAGCACCCATGGCTCCTCCTCCTCCTCAAACTCCAGACCACAAAACAGAAAGCCAGTGATTTTTCCCCTTTAAGGAATTAAAAGCAGCAGCAGGATACACCAACCTCGTTTAGCACCACCCGAGTATAGCAGCAAGGATACTCTTAGCGGTGCAATGCAGGCAAGTAAGAGAATAGAGGCTATAAATGATTAATGCAAGGAGCACAGCAACCTGCAAGGGAAACTGCGGGGAGAGTACAAAGGTATAGTGTGACATAGTGAGAATAACAAAGTGACAGTTCTGACAAATGAGTGGGTAGGGGGACAGATATTGCTCAAATTGGACAGAAGGGCTACAGACGAGCATAAAAGTACAGGAGAGGAAGCCCTATAAAATAAAGGGATGAAAGAAGAGGACAGATAATGTGGGAAGTGAATAGAAGAGAGAGGAACAAGAAAGAGGAACACAAGTTGCTGAAAAGGGAAAAGGAAAACGTGAGAGGAAAGGTAAAGGAAACGACAGAAGGAGATAGAGGAAAAGGCCATGAAAAAGGTGGAGGAGGAAAAAGAGAAGCAATTGCAAGTGAAGAGGAAGAAGAGAAAGTTGGAAATTGAAAGACTTGTTAAAGAGTGTCGACATAGAGAGGAAGAAGAGTAGGCAGGAACAGGAAAGAGACAGAAGTAGCGAGAGATGCCTCAGGGAGGTAGCAAACATTATGACAGGACCGGCACTTCTAAGTGATGATGAGAAAGAGAGGATACAAAAAAGAATATGGATACTGTATCGGAGCAGGAGGGATAGTGCCTGTGCCCCGATGACAAGCAGGAGTAAAGCAGAATCTCCATTGTGTGGGGTACGAGATTCATTGGACAAGGTGACAGGGAAATGACAGGGGAAACACATGTTGAGGAGACTTAATTTTGAAGATGGGGCCAGATGAATACCTCGAGGTAAGTGACGATGATGAGGGGAAGAGGCCTTGCCAGCCCTGCAGTGAAATAAGCCCTGAAGGTGAGACATTGTGGGGAGGAGAGAAAGACATTGTGACTAATAAGGAAGAACCCGAGGGGTGCCTGCAGCATCCCAAAGATAGGTCACATAGCGCAGATTAATTTACTCCATATGCACAGAGGCTCAGAGCCTTAACGGGACGGAAATGAGCGGGTACGACAAGAGCATTTACAGCTACAAAAGACATAGGGATATATGACAAGGGAATGCAATTTTCACAGTTTCCGTTGCTAGAAAAGGGTGGCAGATGACCACAATATATACCATGGCAACAGAGGGACAAAGATAAGGAGCGGGAAATGGATATATGAGTTAGAGAGGTTGACGGCAGAGACAACACTGGCAGTTGGCGTCATAAAGAGCTTGCTCTCAGCCATTCTTGGGGAGGTAGTGCATGATGTTTGGAAACAAGCTGGGTATCCTGGAGTGATGGAACAGAACACAGTGCATGATGGTGCACCATTTAATAAATACACAGCAGCCATATGGCAAACCGTAAGAGCCCAGTACCCAGACACATCTGACATAAGCATGATTATGGCTTGCAAAATGCTTAAGGACGAGGACCCACTTCAATATATTCAGGTGATGCAAGAATGTTGGCATCTCGAGACGTGAGAGCCATGGGATAAAACAGTGGGGCTATAGTACCATATATTAAGCCAACAGCTACCAGAGCAGATACACAAGCAGATGAAGAAATTAGTGGGGATGGAAGTGAAGCCATGGTCAGAAATTCAGCAAACTATAGTACATTATTGCTGACTAATACAGGAGAACGCAAGCAAAAAGTGTGAGAAAAGAAAGCAGGAAGAAGCAACATTAGTGCAGCAGAAGCTATCGAGGTATACAATGGGAGGGGCAATGTTGACGAGTTGAGAGGGAGTAGTTACCCCCAAAGCACAAAATAGGCAACAGGTACCAGGGGAACGTTTTGCTGGAAGACGAGATGCCAATTATTGGGCACGAGGAAGGGGAGGATGGCCCAGGAGAAGAATATTTGGACATTCAATGCAGCAGGGTGGAGAAGAGTTTAACGGGCGACCACTGAGACCCCTGTGGGGTCCACCACTATGCTGCATGTGCTGCAGGATAGGTCTCATATCAAGACTATGCAGAAGCAGAGGTGGAGAACAGCAGAATGGGGGGACGACATACCAGCCAGCATATCAGGCAGAGCAACCAGACTATTATGCCCAAGATCACATGCAGAAATATGCGCCGCCACCGTCACCAGCAAAAAGTACACAAGTATAGTCACACCAACACATGGTATACACACCGCAGGCACAGGGCTGTACACAGTCACCACAACCAGCCCAGCAAGCACTAGCACAGCAGAATGTTGGAGCCACAATACACACAGACTCTATGATGCAGACTCCTGTACAGAAATTAGGGGGAGTGATCGTGGTGGGAGGTAATCCCTTCACAGGGACAGGAATTACTCTATATCCAAAATAGGACAGCCCACAGACAGGTCTTATGTGTTCAATCCTATCCGGTACACCCGGCCTGAACAAGGAACCATATGTAAGTGTGACCATAGGTGACAAGACATTTTCCTTTCTCGTAGATGCAGTGGCGACCACCTCCTGTATCAGAGCGGGGAGATACCATATTTCAGGCATTGCCATGAATGTACAGTGATTCTCTGGGGCTACATTCTTGGTTCCTTTCACTGATGAGCTTCCCATTTCTATAGGGGAACATGCCCTAACCATGCCATGGTTATATTCCCTACAGACACCACTCAACATCATGGATAGGGACATGATGAGCCAACTTAACACGACCATCGATTTTACTGGTCATCGGATAGTGTGCTCGACACCAGGAATTCTCTACATGAAGGTGGAGAACTCATTCAGGCATACTGCGGGCAGACTGTGCAGAAGGGGTGCCAGTGACCCTTGAGTTGTTCCAACATGGAGTGTAAGTACTATTAGCATAGCTTCCAGGGATACAGGGGATACTGCTGTGTATACCCAATGGATTTTTAGAAGTGAAGGAAGGGCAAATGTTCCCACTAGAACTGGAGATAGCTGTAGTAAGGAATGAGAGGGTAATACTACATGGGACTGATGACAAAGTTTGCGCATGGAGAACATTAATCGTGGTAGGAGACGGGCACAAACTGACTGACTTGGCGGATGAAGAACTGTTACGAGATGACCATTCAGACCTTGACACTGTGTTTTTTATGAGCATTACCTATTGGGTGAGCATTCATTATAAGGACATACCACAGAGAATGGCCCTACTGAAAAAGGCACAACTGCCTTTTCTCGAAGAAGGTTGAGCACAAGTACTCAGTGTCTTATGGACCGACAGCCCATATGAGGCTGGCCTGCTAAAGGACGTAGGAGGTGTTAAAATAAAGTTCAAGCCATGGGATATCTTACCAAGGGCAAAACAATATCCTTCATTAGGGAGGCCGATGAAGGCATTTATGAGACAATATCCACGTTAATGCAGTAAGGAATTCTGGTACGTTCAGAATCATAGTATAACACAGCTGTGTACCCGATGAAGAAGCACAGGTAGTATAGCTCAGTGGCAACACGCTCGCCTTGGAAGCAAGATGACGCAGAGCAACATAAGTGTGAATCCCGGGTCTGCGCTTAGAAACCTCTTCGGTATTAAGCACGTTATAAAAAAACTGTTATGATATTGAGGAATCGCAGGATTTGACATAGTTTCTATATATAAACAAGTAGTGGAAACACACAGGGCTCCCTTAAGAGTACTGTGAAGTACCCTTTATATATAAAAGGGTCATCCAAATGGACTTAGGAAACATGCGTCTGGACAGCATGGTCATTCAGTATGTGGACAATATCTTGGTTTGCAACAAATCAGAGGAAAAGTGTAGAAAGGACTCAGTACAATTCCTGACAGTGTTAGCAGAAAAGGGTTACACTGTGGACAAGGTGAAGTTACAATTTTGCCAAAGCGAGGTGTTGTACATTAGACAGTTAATATCACAGGCGGGTAGGAAGGTAACCCCAGAAAGAGCAGAGGCGATCTTCAGAACACCACTGCAATGAACGGTAAGAGAGATGCAGCAATTCTTAGGTCTCTGTAATTCTTTCAGGGCCTGGTTGTTCGACTATACCACGCACATAAAACCCCTTTTAAGCTGGCTCAGGGAGGCCCAGAGCAGGAACTGTAACCTGACATGGACACAGGAGATGACCGAAGCATTCAAGGAATTGAAAGGGGCAATATGCACCGCCCCAGTGTTGGGGATTTCCAATTACAGTGAGGAATTCAACTTGTTCTGACACTTCAAAGGAGTAGTGATGACAACGGTGCTCAAACAGAAGACGACCGTAGGGCACAAACCAATGGCCTCTTATATTGGAAATTTGGACCCAGTGATGAAAGGACACTACCCTTGCAAACAAGCATTGGCTGCTACTGCATTTGCAGTGGAGAAGTCTGTGAATATCACAGTGGGATTTAGTCCCACACTGTACGTGAAGCATGCCCTTTTTGCTTTCCTTGAAAATCTCAAGAGCGCATTGACCATGCAAAGAGCATCCGGATAGGAAGTGATCATCTTGAATCCGGTGTGGAATTGTAAACCCAGCAATGTTTATAGCTGATCCAGTAGAGGAGGGAGACTGTACCACGTACACAACATTATTATGACATTGCTAGAGCAGGAGAGAATGACCTTGAAGGAGAGGGAGTTCTCTTTATTGACAGGTCTTCAAATATAGACCAGACGACAGCAGAGAGACATACTGGGACGGTGGTAGTAAAAATAAAACCGGACGGGACAGTTAAAGTAGTAGCAAGCACAAGTTTGCCTTCTTATTTTTCAGTGCAAGCAGCAGAATTTGTTGGCCTTATAATGTCATTAGAAGCGAAGGAGAATGAGGAGGTTACTGTGTATTCCGATTCCGCTTACGTGATGTCCACAATACATTTCGAAATATAAACATAAGGGCGTCCCCAACTCTATTCGGGGCCTGGGTAATATAAACAAAATATGAAGAAAAGTGTCCTGCCAGGAAATATTTAGATCATCCAAAATGAATTCATTATAATTTTCAAGTGTGGTGGAAGCAGGGGCACTTAATGACACTCTACTTAGTATTGCCCTAGTGAATTACGGGCAAACTGACACCAAAGTTTTTCTTTAATATTCTTTAATATTCAAAAGATCACAACTAGTTGGTCTTTTGGGGGCATGGCTAAGCAGCCATGTAAGAGGACGTGTCCGGCTGGAGCTCCCACAGATCCTTTCATAATCCTGAGAAAAGCCGTGCAATAAATGGTCCTCATAGCCTAACACGGAGAGGCACGTGTAGAGGAAGCAGCCATTCACGCATTGGGAAAACAAGATACAGCTTGCTGGAATGATTGAAGCAGCCGGAGACTGAGCAAGTTTGCAGGAGCCTGTGGCGAACAAAAGGAAAATGGCCGCCGCCTGATGAGCCGGGGGACAAAGGCGAGACCGGCCAGAGCGCGGACCATCGGATTTCCCGGAGGCTGGCTAAGTGGCCCGGAACAGCTGAGACACAGGCCAATGTGAGTGGAATGGGAGGAAGCTCGGCACCCTTACCGGGAGCCTGAGGCCGGCACTGCCATGTGATGCCATAATTGCTTGATCTGGGAAGCCACTGGGAGCCAGAGAATGCTGGCCACGAATACTGCCCACAGCGAGGAGCGCTCGGAGGGGGGAAGCAATGAGCCGGGCCTGATCGGAGTGCTACATTGTTTCCAACTCCACAGGCTCCGGCGCGATAACGAACAGTGGCTGACGCACTCATTCAATCTACTGCATTGAGGAGCAAGATATTGGAACACTGCAGCACGCTGTGCAGACGCTCGCACAAGTGGACACTTGGAACGGTTGCGCACCTGAGAGAGTCGGAGGGCGGGCACGCTCATTGACTGCATGTGGATGTATGAATTGCGGCCAACACAAGGGGAAGATTAGCCCCGTGAGAAGGACCAAGACAGAGTCGAGAGACATTTATACAAATGTAATGTGCCCCTACTAAATAAATAAAGAAATGAGATGGGATAGAAGGCTTCAAGAGGCAGGTGACGTGCCCCTCATGACTAAGGACTGTGCAAATTAAATACAGAAGCCAAGGTTGACCTCCCCTGGCGTATGCAGGAGGTGGGCGGTGTGGTAAAGTTAAGCGCGTCAAGCAGAGAGCTCAGCGAAACACCACCCACGAGCAGACGGCACCCGCGACCCGGCGGAGCTCACGGCTAACACACGCTGAGCCAGCGCTTGCACCCAGGCTAACCCAGATGCACTGGGGAGTGTGCCTACGCATACAGATCAACGGGGGCTGGGGCCCACAGACTGCGTGGACAAGAATCACCTGAGCACAATTACGTGGGTGGACAGTGGGTGAGAGAGTCGGAGAGCGGACACGCTCATTGACTTATTGACTGCATCTGGATGTATGAATTGCGGCCAACACAAGGGGAAGATTAGCCCCGCAAGAAGGACCAAGACAGAGTCGAGAGACATTTATAAAAATGTAATGCACACCTACTAAATAAATAAAGAAATGAGATGGGATAGAAGGCTTCAAGAGGCATGTGACGTGCCCCTCATGACTAAGGGCTGCGCGAATTAAATACAGAAGCCAAGGTTGACCTCCCCTGGCCTATGCAGGAGGTGCGCAGTGTGATAAAGTTAAGCGCGCCAAGCAGAGAGCTCCGCGAAACACCACCCACGAGCAGGCGGCACCCGTGACCCAGCGGCGCTCACGGCTAACACACGCTGAGCCAGCGCTTGCACCCAGGCTAACCCAGATGCACTGGGGAGTGTGCCTACGCATACAGATCAACGGGGGCTGGGGCCCACAGACTGTGTGGACAAGAATCACCTGAGCACAATTACGTGGGTGGACACAATCCACTCCAAGAGTGGACCTAGTGGTATACAGAAACTCCTAACACAGCCTGCCCTCCCGTTGACTGTGGTCTAACTTGATGGAGACCAGAGGTCACATACTGTTGAGCTTGCATACACTAGCTCAAAATACATGGAGATGACCAACAAACTTCCTGGAGTGAAGGGCAAGCAACCTACGCTCGACGAATATACCAGAACATCGCCGGGGGCAGAAGGGGCCAGGAGCAAAGACAAAACCCACCCAAGGGGCACAGACAACATGGGCAAGGACAAGGAGATCCTCGCCGCAATTGCTGACTTGAAAGTGGCCTGGCAAACCAAACAGGGACTGGTCATGAATGAGCTGAAGACAGCACTGGAGCTCAAAGTCGGGGCGGTGCAGGAGGAGTTGAATCTCCTCCGGCAAGATGTTAGAGCGCTGGCAGAACGCAAAGGTGACCTAGAAAAGGAAGTGGCCCCGAATACAGCTGCGTGTGCAGCCCACAAATCCGAGATCCATGCCCTGGTGCAACGTGTGGGCAATCTGGAAAGCAGGGCGGAGCAGGCAGAAGGACGTGCCCAGAGAAACAATATACATATCGTTGGATTTCCTGAAGGAGCTGAGGGACCCAACCCTACAGAGTACATCGAATCAATGCTGCTGCAGGAGATAACCGGAGGAGTGATGACCCAGGTTTTCGCTGTGGAAAAGGGCGCACAGGGCCCTGATGAGGAAGCCACCACCGGGAGCCCCTCCCAGGCTGGTGATAGCTAAGATCCTGAACTATCGTGACTGGGAAAAAATCCTTGAGCACTTCCGGAAGGGCGGAACGATACAAAGGGCATCGCAAACATAGCGGCATACCCGGATTAAACCCTGCAAGAGCAACGCCGACGCATGAACTTTGGTGCCGTGAAAAGAAGACTGCGGGAATCAAGCTACAAGTATATGCTGATCTACCCGGCAAAATTGAAATTATTCCACAAAAGCAGAACATTGTTTTTTGAAACCCCGGAGGATGCTACAGAATGGCTGGACATGCAGAGCTGTCCCCAGGAATCGGTAAATCCAGAAGGATGACGGCGCAGATAATTAACATGTGACCGTGGTAACCAGGGTGTGGCAGTCTAAGACTTTGGGACTTGGATATAGAACAGCTCATGGCTTACTGGAAGTGTGCGGCCAGGGCAATATAAACATGCATGATCCTTGAGCATGGGTACCTTAGCCGAGGTGTAGGAGCCCAACGGAACCAGCCCTCATACCCTCACGTCGAACAGATTAGTCAGGTCACCAGCAGACCGGTGACACCCTGCCGGGTTCCTGATCTCAGCATTCCGAGGCAGGACCAAACGCAGGGGAGCCTGAGATCCAGGGATGGAGCTGGGCACCAGTTGCGGTTGAGTAGGGTGGGGGGGAAGGGGTTGTGTGCAGTGGTTTATAGTTGTTTAGGGAGGGGGGGTTGATGGGGAGTTTTTGTTGGGAGTGGGAGGGGAACAAGCCCAATCTTGTGTCAAATCAGGTGGGAGGGGGAAACTGGGAGGGGAGGCGGGACAACTCACAGATGGCGTCGGGTAGCCTTAGAGTGGTGACCTGGAACGTAAGGGGCCTCAACAGCTATTTGAAGCAAAATAAAGTAATGATGTACCTAAGAAGACTGAAGATTGACATAGCACTATTACAGGAAACCCATCTCACTAGGGAGAAGATGGAGGTGGTCAAGAGAAAGTGGAGAGGGCGTACCACGGGAGCCACATATTCAGCTTACGCGAGTCATCACGTGGGTGGCACCGCATGTACCATTTCAACTGCTTCAGACCACAATAGACCCAGAAGGCAGAATGACAGTGGTGTGAGGGATGCCGGAAAACAGGGAAGTGAGCATTATAAATTGATATGCCCCTAACCAGGATATGGCGGCCTACTTTAGGACCCTATATGGCAAAATTGGCCACCAGTGGGTGGTGCAATTTTATGGGGAGGGGACTTCAACTGTACATTAAATCCTAAAATGGACAAATCAGATGGTAAACCAGACAGACCCACTCCAGCCGCAAAGGCATTACAGGCCCTGCTGAGAGACTTTGGACTCGAAGATATCTGGAGACAGCTACACCCAGCAGATATGCAGTATTCTCACTACGCTGCCCCACATAACCTGCACACGAGGCTGGATTACATGTTTGCTGCTTCGTAGCTGGTAGGAGAAATTACGGGCATGTAATACAAGGCCAGAGCGCTCTCGGACCACTCCCCCTTGATCCTGGAGTGGCAACATCTGCCCCCTATAGCGAGAATCCCGACGTGGAAGCTCAGAGCTGAGGCCTTGCAGGACTCGGGATTCCGGGAGGACCTGAGGGAGGTGATCACTGAGTATTTCAACACTAACACAGGAAGTGTTCAATCGGTGGGAACCTTATGGGAGGCATCAAAGTAGTAGTAAGGGGCGTAGCCATATGAAAATCCAGAGGGCTCAAAGGGGGTATAGAGCGGGAGTTACAAGAAACAGAGAGGGAGCTGGAAGGCATAATGCATAAGGGGGGCACCTCAGAGGAGGATGAGGAAATGATGAAGCAGTTACAACAAGCCAGTAGTGAGCACTGGGATGGACTATGCAAGCTGAGTTACAAGAAATACGTCAAAAGGCAACACGCGGGAGGAGACAAGCCAGGCAGGCTGCTGGTCTGGTTATATAAAAATGAAACACCACGGCCAGTGATCCGGGAAATCAGAGGGGATGAAGGCCAGATCTGGGATACCCAAGAGGGAGTAAATGAAGGGTTCCTTAGATACTACAAACTTCTTTATGAGGATGCAGGGGAAGAGATGGATCAAGAGATTCAGGAAACACTAGAGGACATAGGCTTGCCCAAATTAGACGACCTGGAATGGGAAGACCTGGAAGCCCCAATCACGTTAGAAGAATTGGAGATAGTGATCCAGCACCTACTCACGTGCAAAACCCCGGGGTCGGATGGGCTCCCCAGTGAATTCTATAAAACATACAAACAAGAGGTGCTCCCCCGCTGCTGGCCGTGCTTAATGAGGCGTTTGAGCATTGTAGGTTGCCAGAGTCCCTATGGGAGGCGGTGGTTATCCCGCTCTTAAAACCGGGTAAGCCAAGCACAAACTGTGGGTCATACAGACCCTTATCGATGCTTAATCAGGATAGGAAAATCCTCACAGCAGCGCTGGCAAACAGGCTTAAGCGAGTCATTGGTAAATTGATACACCCTGACCAAACAGGCTACGTTCCTGGCAGGAACATATCCGACAATCATAGGAGACTCCACCACATTATTGTCCAAACAGAGAAGGACCCCGGCTAACTGGTAATAGTCTCGCTGGATGCTATTAAGGCCTTCGACTAGGTGAGATGGGCTTGGTTGCTAGCGGCTCTGAGAGAATACAGGATGGGGCCGGGATACCTGAGGTGGGTCAAAATGCTGTATAGTTCCCCAATTGCCAGGGTCAAAACGGGCGCAAAAATCTCAGATAAATGGCAACTCAGCAGGGGCACTAGGCAGGAATGCCCCTGGTCGCCCATGCTGTATATCCTTGCGTTGGAGCCACTGGCAGTCTGCCTCAGACAACAGTACAGGGAGATAGGGATCCACACTGCGGGAGGTACGCATCTCATATCATTGTACGCCGATTATATACTCTTATATCTGTGCTTCCCAGAGGAAAATCTACAATATGTCCTGGAGGTGATGGAACGTTATTCCACACTCTCAGGCATGGCAGTGAACCCCAAGAAATCAAGCATGTTCCCCCCTGGGGAGGTACAGACACACCCTGCCGAGGAGCCTACCGGTCTTGCCAATACCCTGGCGGACCGAGACGTTCCGATACTTAGGAATCAATATATACCACACGACAGAGGAGGAACACAAACACAATACGGTAAAGGCAGTTGAAGGTATTAAGAATAGCATGGGGTTTTGGTCCAGACTACCCCTGGCCATGATGGGTAGAGCAGCTTTGATTAAGATGGTAGTCCTGCCCAGATTATTACATTTTTTCGCAAACATCCCGGATGTGATCCCCAAACGCTTTTTTGTTAAACTCCACAGCCTGTGTAGGGGTTTCATATGGCACAACTCCAGGAACAGCGTGGCCCTTTGGAAACTACAAAACTCATGTGAAAGGGGGGGTATAAACCTGCTGAACTTTGAGTTATATTATTTGGTGGGACAGCTGCAATATGTGGCCAGGTGGTTGTCTGAAGAAGAAACGGCCGAAGCCAGCCTATTGTATAAGGACCCTGCCCCCTTCTTCCTTAGAGAGACAGTGTGGTTGCCTAAACCAAAGGTGCTAGGAATGGCGAGACTGTTGGTGCTAGGCCGAAATAATATGGCGCAAGGCATGGTAAATAGTGGGAAACCCAGCCCCATTCTCCCCGCAGGTGCCGTTAGTGGCGCTATGCGGGGAGGACTCCCAAATGATAAAAGGGATCCGCAGATACTGGGAACCGTTGGGCCTGACAATCCTTGGAGATATATGGCAGGAGGTGGCACTAGACTTTCAGAGATTAATGGAGGACACCGGGGGGCATAAAGGCCAACACATTACTTATACCAAAATTATTAAACGGGTGCGAGAAAGGTGGCCTGAGGCAGTGTTCACGGAACAACCCGATGCAACCATCGAGACGATGTATGATATTTCGGAGGGTGGGCATGAAATATCTCGTCTATATGAGCTACTAGGTACTAGGGTGGGAAAAGAGCTGTTCCAACTGAGGCGAGACTGGGAGGAGGAGGTGGGAGAACCCATGTCGGATGGGCAATGGGACAGAGCCAAAGGTATCATAAGAGGGTGTCCCGAAACGCGAGGCTTCAGCAGATTCAGTTATATGTTACTCATAGGGCATACATGACCCCCAGTAAAATCACCAGGTTTGGAGGCCCAATGGCACAGAAATGCCCAAGGTGCAGGGAGGAGGAAGCTGGGATGCTACAAATGTTTTGGGCTTGTCTGGAGGAGGGGAGGTTTTGGACAGAGCTGAAGATACGCCTAGCGGAAAAAGGGATTATGCTGGAGGTGGAGTCAGCTTGGGCATGCATGCTGGGGGGCTTCACCAGACCCCGCAACCTGAAGCACATTAGTAAGATGAAAGACCTGGCCTGCATCATGGCCAAACAGAGAATTGCAATGTGCTGGAAGGCAGCCCAACGGCCTAGAATTGAGATGTGGTGGGCAGACCTCATGAAGTGGGCAGAGGCAGAAACGGCTACTTAGTATGAAGCAGTCAGCAGGGGGGGGTGGGACCCTTGATAGCATGGAGACAACTGATGGCCTTGATGATGGGACCCTCCCAGGCCGACCCTAGTGAAGATGATACGGAAGAGATAACTGAAGTAAACACGCCTGGAGATAAATAGGAAAGTGACATGGAAGCAGGGGCTCGAGTTAAGGGGGCGGGAAGGGGAAGGACCGATACGTTTAATTTGTAATATAATGATGTGAACCATAAATGTGGATGTCCTCAACATTTGTAATGTTTGGAGTATTGTTAATAAAATAAAAAAAAATATTTTACAAAAAAAACTAGTTGGTCTTTTTTAATCCTGTAAATTCCAGGTATTGCATTTTTTTTTGCAAAAATAAAATCACTTTCCAATTTTTTAGAAAATAGAACAACATATATATTCATGCATCAGATAGGTACCATCCATTTAGTTTTACCTTGTGAAGACTTTCACATATACCTTTTTTAGACACATCATTAGTTCACACTACATTTCAGTCTTTAACAGTGGAAGAAGAGGGTCTATCGACGTGCTGGCGGCACACCAGTGCAGCACGCGCCCCTATTGGCTGGACTCATGGACACACCACAACTCCCATGGGCCATAGCAGTCAAGAAGTGCCAGGCACAAACCAGGGGATAGGTCTTGATCTCCTGCAGTAACAAAGCTGCAGACACAAAGGTGAAGTGAGCAGCATACCTTACCAAAAACAATTAGGTTAATACCCCATCTCATACAAATATGTGTGCATAACATGATATTGAGAGAGGGTATAGTTCTTTGTCTCCTACCCAAATAGTAGAATTTCGGGGGGGGCACCACTAGAAGAGTTGGAGTTGTGGGTGAAGAGAGGATGTTCAATATCCGCCACCAATGTATTGTGGCGCAGAAGGACACAGGAAAGCCAGTGATTCCTGCGACATTGTTGCAGATTATGCTCATGCAGCTTTATTTCCCCACTTACCTAAGTAAGGTGTTTTTGCTGCACATATGGGAGAAGATTGGTTTGTTCACAATCTGGCAGAGTATTTTGCCACATTTATGGATAATTGCATAGTATGTAAAAAATACAATGCGGGTCATACGTTGCATGTAGTGCGAGTTGCAATACTGCACCCTATTGTGCCCTTCTAACACTTCCACATTGATTATGTGAATATGAACCAAGTTCTCTAAGGGTACCACTACATGATCATGGTTGTATGCCCCTTTGTCTTGCTGGATTGAATCTGGTCCATGCTCACACCCTGATGCCCTCAGTGCAGCGGAATTCCTCGTCAGAGAGGTGTTCCCACAATGGTGGTGTGCAAGGTCCTGCATTCAGACAATGGGCCTCAGTTTGTAAATGAAACCTTTGAACAAATTACAGCCCTGCTGGGGATTAAACGTATGTTTTCCTGTGTTTATTCTCCGCAAGTGAATGGGATTTGTGAACAACTCAATGGCTTGCTGAAGGAAACAATAGAAAAAATAAAAGCAACATCAAAGAAGAGAATAACTGCATTGCCTACCCCTAGACTTGATCACATTGTGCAATCAACCTGGATCCGAACATAATTTAACCCCTCATGAGGTGGTGACAAGAGGATACATTATACTCTCACATGCTCTTCCCACTCGAGTGTTGACAGATGCCCAGAGTACAGCCATTGTCTTAGGTGATGAAAACCGCAAATACATTGCTTCAATGATGACTACTGCTTCTTTTATCTCTTGACAGCTTCAATCCTGGTGGGGGCGGGAGGGCAGGCAGGATGAGGAAGACAATACACCAGTAACAGACTCTGAACTGATCAAGCAACCACCTCCTTACCCAGTAGACCAGGTTTATCTATGCAATTTTGTTTGGTCTTGGTACAAGCCCAGGTTTGAGGGCCCCTGTTCCCTAAAACAAACCACTGACAGAGCAGTGAAACTCATGGGATAAAGGGCCTTTAATTACTTTGGAGACATCAAGCCTGCAGACGTGAGACCTCCTCTCTCCAACACGTAGACAATTTGATGCAAGAAGAACAACAAGAAGAGGAAGAAATACCTCAGTGAATGCAACTAGCGCTAGACAAGAACAAAATGAAAAGCTAGACTAGGCACACCATCTGTTCCTCACACTAGGTAATCATTGTGAAAGTTTGAACTGAGTTTGGCTAATGATTCTATACCTGCACACACTTTGAGAAGCACTTTTCCAAACTCACAGCTACATCTGGACAGATGATACCACATAAGGTGTTTTTTTATGCTCTCCTTCTTTATGTGGGACACACTTATCCCATATTAACCCAAGGTAACACACCTATCATCGCACTGTTCAAAAGTGTCAAAGTGCAAATTGTCTGGGAGCAATTGTGTTTTGCTGCACTTGCTCAGTATCACCAAAGGAGAGCTTGACTAACACACCAAAATAAGTAGTGGTGTATTTTAAAGACTTTTTCAAACTGTCTCATGAACTCTATGGGCAATAAATAAGACATCCGGCATTACAGAAAATGGAAGCTGTGGCAAGATCTATTGTATTGATATTTTTCACCTTCTGTTGTCTCTACTTCTTTAACCTCTTTACACTGCAAAAGGTTGTATTGTCTTGTGCATATGTTTTGGTACCTTTAAACACAACCCCCATTTCTGCTCTCACTCAAGCCATATCTGTGTGGGTAACTAACATTGCCTGAGAACTAAAAAGACTTGCGAAGCACAGAAATAGATTTTGAATACGTCAATTCATACCAAGCAGATTCGGCTCATGTATCCAATAACACGTGGTACAAGCACATGTCCAAGGTGGGGAGAGAGAAAACGAAGGAGAGCTGCTTTGTGTGCTCTCTCATCACCTATGCAATAAATACCTCCAGAACATTCACAGCAACAGAAACCCAACAGCCAGAGCACAATGCTGCATGCACCTGCCACTATGCAAAACAAGTGCCAATTCCAAGGCAGATGGGCTACACTTGGATGTCACAGAAGACGTTCCCATATGAAGACGGCAATAACAAGATGCAAGATATGATAGATGTCTATTGGAGCACTGACAAAACAATAGAGTACTTTGATGGCCCAAACAAGAGAGAAGCCAGAATAGTGACACAAAAGTTGTTACAGTGCCCAAAGACAGGGCAAAGAGAGATGGGGGAATGCCAGGATGCTGGGAAAGACCTCAGCCACTAGTATGTGGACAAATATTCATAGGAGAAGGGTGGAAGGAAGGGATGGTAGGAAGCAGAGTGCATGCCCTATTGATGGTTCCGGTAGAAGTGGTGCAGAAGAAAAATGATGATAGCCTCAAGGAATGAGCAGTAAGTGCAAAACTGCTCACCTGGGTGGAAAACAAAGCAGGTCCCATGCCAATCACACCACTCGAGAATGCTTCCTTGTGTTTCCGGAATGAAGGTCCAGTGAAGGTTGGAGAAAATAAAGGATGCAAATGCATATCTAAGATACCATCCATGAAAGTCGGTACTGCAGTTCTAATGGATAACTACCGGGCCTCTGCATCCAAGGCATATATGCAACTGCTGCCAAACTGGTGAGGGCTAGGCTCTCTAGTACAACTCAAACCACCAGCATTACTAGTGCCTTTGAAAAGACATACAAGTAGATTGATTCCCCAAAATGGTTACAAACCAGAGGAAGAAGAGATATGTAGAGCTGACAAGAGTAAAGAGTGGAAACTGTGTCGATAATAATGGAGGATGCACTAGACGCGATAACACCAGAGCACAGATTATTCAGCAGGATGGAGATGTACTTTATGACATTCATTCCAGCAGTTGTGGCGAATGTGAATGGCAAGTGGCTCCAGGTCACCAGATGGAAACTGTTACAAATAATAAACTCAACCATCAAGGGGTTTAACACCATCAAAGAAGAGTTGAGAGCTGTCAGATTAATGACTTTACAGAACAGATACATCCTGGATCTTCTCACAGCTATTGAAGGAGGCGTTTGCACCAAGATCGGGCCTTCTTCCCATGATGAAGAGAATGGGACACTAACAGAGGCACTAAGAGGTTAGGGTGAGTGGGCACCGCAAGTATATATTGTAGAGTTTAAAGCTAAATATTATTCTTAATCTTATATAGTTATTAGGACCTGTTGCCAGTATTGCCCCACTTGTACTGTGGGGTACGGAAAGCATATAGAGACGTTGTCTGGGTTGGGATGTACCAGGCACCTGAAGGACCCGGTGTGAATGTATCACACATGCTTTACATGTCCATTAGAAATTTTTGTACCTTGGTTCTGGAATATTGCATACACAATTTCTCACAACTGTCAAATGATTTTTCATAAAAAGAAGTTTTTTTTATTCCTGTCATTCCATTTTGTTAAGCTGTGACATCACAAAAAAAAATGTATATCCCAAAAACCTAACAGGGGAAGGGATTGTTTAGTGAGGCGAACTATATATTCATTCTGTAAGGGATTAGTATAATCATTGGGTAAGCCATATCTGGTGGGACCACCTCTATTTGTCACAAATACAAAGTTACAGGTTAGTGTAAATGTGATTGGCTGGTGCAAAGTAGTGTATGCTTAGTGTGGAAGGTGGTTGGCGATTGGACAGAAAGGGTCTTCTCAACCCTTCACAATCGCTAACGTCATCTGAGTTGCCTCAACCAGTGCTTCAGAACCTCCTAACATTACTGAGACAATAGGGATGACCCTGAGAAGCCATGTAGGCCAGCCAGCAGCTGTTTGTGCAGCCTTGCTCACTGAACTGCCTGCCGCCTGATACCGCAGCTGTCTCCCATCTTGAACTCTGTCGCAGAAGCTGCAAAGCACCCTGAAACTGACTCTATACTGTCGAGCACCACGTACTTCTACAAGCACAACGTACATAGTTGTTCTGTCCCCATGGTCCTTCTCTGAAGGCACCTAGTGACAATGTATGACCCATTGCTTCCTTTGTGCTGAAACCAAGTATCCTTGAACTATTGCCATTAATTACTTTACCTAATACCCTCCTGTTAGTATCCAGAGTGCATCCCTTTTCCTTCCCGAAACTCTCTGTCCTCTGCATTCCTTTACAGGATGGGTTGTATTTTGTAGTGTGCTAGAAATGTCTGTTGAACAATAATAAAGTAGATATTTTTATACAACCTTGACTGGGCAGTCCCTTTTATCATTGGGAAATATATTTTTGCTGTGTTGCAACTAACCAATGATCCACGACCTTTCAGAGATAAGCCTGCCGTTCCGTCCACGTTGCCAAAATTCGACAAGGAGGTTTATAATTTGCTTGTGTTTCCAATATTTTCAGATCCCTTCTGGTGTACTAGGGATGGGGGAATGATTAATGGTTTAGAAGCCGCTATTCATCCGTGGACCACTGGTTCCCCCGGAAGTTGATTTGTCACATTGTTGGCAGGCTGGCAGATCTATTTGGAGCCTTACGCACAGTGTAGTTACCCAACGATAAAAGTACTGTTGCAGGCAATGTTTATTCACTGCTAGGCATTTGTAATAATCATGGATCTTTTCATAGAGACTGTGAAAGGCATGAGCAAGGATGTCCTGTGCATCTTATGTCAAGAGAGGTGACTTCCCTACAGTACTAAGGTTAATAAACCTGAATTGCTGATCAGCCTCCAAGCATGAGTAGAACAGGGACGTTGGGGAGCAGACCCTAGGGGATGGGCTAGGTCCTGTGTACCTGAGAGCAAAAAACCTTTCAGAGGGGGCAGAGGATGATGACTCGGAAGACAGCATGAGCAGTGCTTCTCGCCAACCATCTCGCCAGGGGGCAAGCGTGGTTTCTCAACACTCTAGAGTGACAGTGAGGTCAGGGGCTAGTGCGGCATCCTGCAGGTCCAAGGCCTCAGAAAAGTCTCTAAGTGGCCCAGTAATTATTCTGGCTGTTAATGATGTAGCGGCTAGAAAGCTCATGCTGGAGAAGAAGAGACTTGTGCTAGAAAAACAGAATCAGCGGGTCAAGGTTACCATAGAGTGGGTCAGGGTCGCCATAAAGCTGCGCAAGCTGGCGCTTGAAGATAAAGGCTCGACTTGTCCTCCTGTCCTCTGTGTTGTTGCTCCGTCCCTCTGCATGCTGTGATCAATAGCCCTTTGGGCACCCTGCGCTATGTGAAGGCCATGGTCAGAGGCTGTCAGAAGCACTGAGAACTTTACATTTCCTATTTGGGGCCTTTGAACTGGTGATAGAAACTTGCTAAAGCACTTGGCTTTCTATCTTCCTTCATTGTCCTTCCCCTCATCCTGAACCCTGGTCAGGTTTCCGAGAGCTCCATAGTAGGTTGCAGCATTTCTTATTGTTATATTTCTAACAAGATGGTCAGGACAAGACAGGGCTATACAAATGACACCCCTATTCGCCATAGGAATCATCTTCTGGAAGTGACTGCTGTTAGCGCTCGAAGGAGGAGATTTTGATTATACAGGGGATGCAGAGCCGAGTGACCAAATGGTTGGTATGGAGCCTGCGGTTCCCTCGTGGTCTGTGTCCTCACAGTCTGGTGATGATGAAGGGGAGAGAGACACTATACTGCCTGTGTACAACTTGGGGCTAAATTTTGAGCAACCCACTGAGACAGAACAGTTTTGCTCCTCTCAATGGCAGCAAGTGAGGGATGCAATTGAAGTTGAACCTGAGGTTGAGGACAAGGTGGGCACAGTTCTGAAGGGCTTGCCCAAGCTGGATGAGTTTGCATCAGCTCGGGGCTCAGATCACACTGACTTCTTCACAGCTCAGAAAGAGTGTCCCACTCTGGCGAGTCTGTGGAAGCAGATGGAGGAGCAGGCTAAGGATGAGGCCCATGGACTGTTCAAAGTGTACTGGGAGGATGGACTCCTGTAGAGTGAGCCAAATGACTCTGAGTGCAAGGGCACCAGAAGGTTGGTGATTCCCCAGTGCCACAGAAAGTTCCTTTTAGATTTCGCCCACCAAATTCCTTTAGCAGTTACTTGGGAGTGACTAAGACAGTGGACCGGTTGTCTGTGCAGTTTTACTGGCTGCAGTTCGGCGTAAAGGTTAAGCAATTTGTCCAGGACTGTCCAACTTGTTATGCTTCTGGCAAGTCAGATGGTGCCACAAAGGCCCCCTTAATCCCACTACCTGTGGTTGGGCGGCCTTTCGAGAAAATAGGCATGGATATTGTGATATTGTGAGTCCTTTGGATCTTCAAACTGGCTCACGGATCAGATACGTCTTGGTGGTGGTAGCCCATGCCACAGGGTACCCTGAGGCTGTCGTTCTGAGGAGCATCAAAGCCCCTGTGGTTGTGAAGGCTCTGATTGGGATATTCTACACTGTTGGATTCCCCAAGGAAGTTGTTTCTGACAGGGGATCAAACTTCATATCAGCATATATGAAGGCTATTTGGGAAGAGTGTGGAGTCACCTATCGTTTCTCTACATCATCCCATCCACAAACAAATGGTTCAACAATATCCTGAAAGACATATTAGGTGGCTTGGAAGAGCACCTGAGGAGAAAATGGAGTATTTTATGCTGCCATGCCTTCTGCTCACCTACAGGGAGGTGCCACAGAGCAGAGTAAGCTTTAGACCCTTTGAGCTTCTGTTTGGACATCCTGTTCGAGGTCCCCCCAGTCTAGGGAAAGAGGCATGGGAGGGATGGGAGGTCAAACCATCATCCCCTACATGAGATGTGGTGGAATATATACTTGGACATCGGTCTAGAATGGCAAGGTACATGGAACAGTCGATGAAAAACCTAAAGGCCAGTCAGGAGTTGATGAGGCACTGGCACAACCAGAAGGCCAATTGACAGTTTATTCTCCAGACCAGTGGGATTGGATTATGAAACCTGTCAAACCCAGTGCCCTTCAGGACAAGTGAACTGGTCCTTACTGTGTGCTGTAAAAGGTAATTGAGGTGAATTACCTCATTGACGGGAAAGGACCTAAACAGATGTGCAGGGTCTTTCATGAATACCGGCTAAAACCCCATGATATTTGGGATTACTTGGTCATGGCATTAGTGACTGATGGTGAGACTGGGCAGAAGACCAATCCCCTCCCAGACCTGCTGCACACTCAAGGCACCTCAAGGCACAGATGGGTCAGTTGAAGGTGTCAACCTTACAATGGACCTGTCAGAACAGCAACTGACAGACTGTCACAGTTTAAGGCTACAGTTTACTGGTCTGTTTCCACAGATCCCAGGTCATGCAGATTGGTGCACCCATTATGTGAACAACGAGACAGTAAGCCAGTGAAGACTAGGATTCACCAAATGTCCGATAAGGTCAGGGACACCATCAAGGAGGAAGTTTCCAAGATGTTGTCCCTTGGAGTGATAGAGCATCCTACAGCCTGTGGCGTAGCCCAGTGGTACTGGTACCTAAAAAGACCAGTGGGGGGAAGACTGAAGTTTGCTTTTGTGGGGACTACAGGAGGCTCAATTCTTTCACGAAGATAGATGCTCACCCCATTCCTCGGGCAGATGAGTTCATTGACAAGCTTTGCGCTGCCAAGTACATGAGCACTTTTGACCTCACGGCAGGGTACTGGCAGGTCGGCTTGACAGATGGAGCGAGAGACAGGTCAGCATTATCAACTCCAGAACAACATTATCAGTTCTCGGTGATGCCTTTCAGATTGAAGAATGCACCTGCCACTTATGAGCAGATGGTTAACCAGGTTTTGTCTGGTCTGGAAAATATCAGTGTCACCTTTTTAGACGACATTGCTGTGTTCAGCCAAACCTGGGAGGATCACTTATGCCACCTGAAACAAGTGCTTCAGCTGCTGCAGAATGCAGGTCTGACTTTCAAGGCAACACATTGCCAGATAGCGCAGGGCACAGTGACTTACCTAGGCCACTTGGTCGATGGAGGTGAGAAACAAACTCTCAAAGTGAAGCTACTGACTGTGAAGGATTGGGACATCCCCACCACACACGCTCAGGTGAGAGCCTTTCTAGGTCTCACCGGCTGCTACCCGTTGTTCATCAAGTGGTATGTGACCATTGCCGTGCCCCTGAATGATGTAACTGCCAAGAAAATGCCAAAGAAGGTAACTTGGACCCTCGCCTGTCAAACCTCCTTTCAGGAGGTATCTCATCCTCAGCACTACATTTGCACTGCTGAGGATGAGATATCTCATCCTTTTTAGCACTAACCTCTGGGAGGGTGGATCATCCCCCCTGTTGCAGCTCTGATCTCAATGACCCCCAGGCAGTGAAAGGGAGGAGTTCCCCTTCCGTGCTTGGGGGTCGGGGTTAGCCGTGATGACTTTGGTGCACGCTACATGCCTCAACGTCATCAGGAAATTATATTTACATCCTGACTGGGCTGTGTTACAGCTTTTGCATCCAGGGAGGGAAGGGGAAACTGTTGGGGCTCCATGTGACCCCCGCTGAACTTGTGGTCGGTTGGTCAACATTGGAGGCAGTATCCCAAGGGAGGTGGCAGCACACCTCGCCGTCTTAGAAATCTGGCTGGGCAGCGTTACAGCTTTTCCCTCCGGGGAGGGTGGTGGACCCTCCGGGTGCTCCCTGGGACTGCCACCGGGCTTGGAGACGGTCAACCCACATGGGAGACTGGCACCCAAGTCCGGGAGCAGTGCCCCCGGCTGTCCTGGAGCTTTGGCCGTGCCGCTTCACAGCTTATCCATCCAGGGAGGGATGTTGACCCTGCCAGGGCTCCCTGGGACTACCGCTGGACTTGGGGACGGTCATCCCACATGGGAGATAGGCACTCAAGGCTGGAGACATCACCCCGAGCAGAGCTCTAGCTGGGCTGCGTTACAGCTTTTCCCTCTGGGGAGGGATGGAGACCCTTGCCGGGACTCCCTGGGACTGCTGCTGGATTAGTGGATGGTCGACCCACATTGAAGACAGGCCCCTAGGGCTGGGGACATCACCCCAAATGGTTCTTGAGCTCTGGCAGTGCTGCATTACATCTTTTCCCTCCAGGGAGGGATTGTGATCCTTCTGGGGCTCCCTGGGACTGCCACTGGACTTGGGGATGGTCAACCCACATGGGAGACAGGCTCCCAAGGCCGGAGACATCACCCATGACCATCCTGGAGGTCTAGCCTGGCTGCATTACAGGTTTTCCCTCTGGGTAGGGATTGTGACCATTCCGGGGATCCCTGGGACTGCCGCTGGTCTTGGGGACGGTTGACCCACATAGAAGATATGTGCCCATCGTAGGGGGCAGCACACCCAGCCGTCCTGGAGCTCTGGCCATGTTGCGTTACAGCTTATCCCTCCGGGTAGGGACGGGGACCCATGACTGCCGCTGGACTTGGGAATGGTCGCTCCACATGGGAGACAGGCGCCCAAGGCCGGAGTCAGCACCCCTGGAGCTCTGGCTAGGCTGCATTAAAGCTTCTCCTTCTGGGGAGTAATGGAGAACCTGCTGGGTCACCCTGGGTCCGCCGTTGGACTTCTGGACTGATGACCCGCATGGAGCTTTGGGCGTGCCACATTGCAGATTTTTCCTTTGGGGAGGGACGCGGATCCCGCCGGGGTTGCTCCATGACCACCACTGGTCTGAGGGTCAATCAACCAATGTGCGAGGTAGGAACCTAAGGCCTGGGGCAACAACCCCGACCTTCCTAGAGCTCTAGTTGGGCTCTGCTACAGCATTTCCCTCAGGGAGGGATGGGATCCTGCCGGGGCAACCTGGGACAGCCGCTGGGCTTGGGGCCAGTCGACCCACATGGGCGACAGGCGTCCAAGGCCAGGGGCATCACCCACATATGTCCTGGAGCTCTGGCCATGCCATGTTACAGATTTTCCCTCCAGGGTGGGATGGTGTCTCTGCCAGGGCTTCCTGCGACTGCTGCTGGACATGGGGATGATTGACTCACATGGGAGACAGGCGCTCAAGGCTGGGGGCATAATCCCCGCCATCCTGGAGCTCTGGCCTGGCTGCATTACAGGTTTTCCCTCAAGGGAGGGATGTGACCCTGCTGGTGCTCCTGGGACTGCTGCTGGATTTAGGCTCGGGCGACCCACATGGGAGACGGGGCCCCAAGGCCAGGGACATCACCCCCAGCTGACGTAGAGCTCTGGCTGGGCTGCGTTACAACTTTTCCCTCTGGAGAGGGATGGAAAACCTGCCAGGGCTCCCTGGGATCGCCGCTGGACTTGTGGTTGTTCGACCAACATTGGAGACAGGAACCCAAGGCCGGGGGCAGCACCCCTCGCCGTCCTAGAGCTTTGGCTGGGTTGCGTTACAGCATTTCCTTCCAGTGGGGGGGGGCCTGCCGGGGCTCCCTGGAAAGCTGCAGGACTTGTCGACCCACATTTGGAGACAGGTGCCCATGGCCAGGGCCGGCATCCCTGGCTTTCCGTAAGCTCTGGCTGGGCTGTGTTACAGCTTTTCCCTTCAGGGAGGAACGGGGTCCCTACGGGGCTCCCTGGTACCATGGCTCGACTTATGGACCGTTGACCCACATTTGAGAAAGCTGCCCGAGGCCAAAGGCAGCACCACAGGCCATCGTGGAGCTCTAATGGTGCCACATTACAGCTTTTCCCTCCTGGGAGGGATGTAACCCTGCCGGGGCACCCTAGGACTGACAATGGATTTGGGGATGGTCAACCCTTTTTCTTTTCCGCCCAGGTTTGCGCACCCACACATGCGAGTTACCGTTTTCATTGGGAGACCGGTGGAAACGTGGGAAGGTAGGACATGTGTTGTTCCCGGAATGTTTCAGTGGGTCCCATTTGCAAATGTCTGAAAAATGTTTTTTTCCCTATATTTTGGAATTTGCTGGGCCTTGTGAGTAATACATTCTAGGGCGATTCACGCAAGTCAGAACCTCTTTGGATTCTCACGGGTGTCTTATTTTCAGAAATGCATGGGGTTCTCTGTTTTCCTTGGTGGCTGCGACACCCCAGTCCCAAATCTATAGGTTATGCACAAGACAGAATAGAGTAAAAACGCGGTCTTCCCAGGCCCTTTGATGTACCAGTGGTTTAGTCTTTTCCCTTTGAGCCCAGGTAAGTGCAGCAACGCATATGAGGTAAGGTTTTATTGGGACACCTGCTGGAACGTGGGAAGATAAGACATGTGGTGTTGCCGGCGTGTTTTCAGAGGTTTCCTGGTGGCAAATGTCTAAAAATTGTATTTTTACCCCTACATTTTGGACTTTGCAGGCCCTTGTGGGTAATACATTCTAGGGCGATTTGCGTAAATAAGATCTCTTTGGATTCCAACGGGTGGCTTCTTTCCAGAAATGCATGGGGTGCCCTGTTTTCCTTGATGGCTGCGACACCCCAGGCACAAGTCTGTGGGTTGTCCACAAGACCGAATACAGTAAAAATCTGGTCTTCCCAGGCCCTTTGGTGTTCCAGTTGCTTAGCCGTTTCCCTTTGCACCCAGTTAAAAGCTCCCACGCATGTGACGTACCGCTTTCATCAGGACACCTGTGGGAACGTGGACAGGTAGGACATTTGTTGTTGCCGGCGTGTTTAGGTGGTTTCCTGTGGCACATATCTGAAAATGTTGTTTTCTCCCTATATTTTGGACTTTGCCAGGCCTTGTGGGTAATAAATTCTAGGGCAATTCCCGCAAGTCAGACCTCTTTGGATTCCCACGCATGTCTTTTTTTCAGAACTGCATGGGGTTCCCTGCTTGCTTTGGTGGCTGTGACAACTCAGTCCCAAATCTGTGGATTGTCCACAAGTCGAATACAGTAAAAATGTGATCTTTCGGTGCCCTTTGGTGCACCAGTGGTTAAGCCTTTTCCCTTTCCGCCTAGCTAAGGGCACCCACACATGTGAGGTACCATTTATGATTGGGACACCTCTGGAAAACGTGGGAAGGTAGGACATGTCTTTTACCTGCGTGTTCTGGTGTTTGCTGGTGGCAAATGTCTGCAAATTGTGTTTTTATCCCTTCAAATTAGACTTTGATGGTCCCTGTGGGTAATACATTCTAGGGCGATTTGTGCAAGTCAGAACTGTTGCATTCCCATGGGTATCTTGTATGGGGTTCCCTGTTTTCCTTGGTGGCTGTGACACCTCAGTCCCATATCTGTGAGTTGTCCACAAAACCAAATCCAGTCTTCCCCAGTGCCTTTGATGTACCAGTGGTTTAGCCTTTTCCCTTTGAAACCAGGTCAGTGCACCCATACATGTGAGGTACAATTGTTATCGAGACTCCTGTGGGAATGTGGGAAGGTAGCACATTTGGTGTTTTGAAAACTTTTTCATGCATTTACTACTGCACTTCGTTACACAACCCTCTAATTTCCCAAATGTGACCAACATTTAGTCACTGATTTAGGCACTGTACGCTTTTGTATCTGTGCTACTCACTTATCCTTCAAAAGGTATGCCTGTGCCCTTTCAAAAAGTGTATGCTTGCCATTCTTCACCACATTCGTTTTCCTTTTTTTCAAATGCTAAGTATAGGCCGTCAGCATAAAAATCCTGTATAGCATGGCTCAGTTGTTGGCTCATGGTATTGCTTGTTTTGTGAAATATTACCAAAAATGTGTGATGTCCCAACTAGAAGAGTCAGGGGAATGTAGCACTGCATTGCTTTTCTCAATATTCACAGACGCCATTACCTGACAAGTACAAACATGTCCACCTCCTACTTTTTTTTCTGTCACTGGCGCCATTACCTGACAAGTGCAAACATGTCCAGCTCATACTTTTTTTTCTGTCACTGGCGCCATTACCTAACAAGTGCAAACATGTCCAGCTCATACTTTTTTTTCTGTCACTTTTCCAATTATTTCCAAAACAATGGGAATTTTAGGTACATAGTTGTTGCCAGACCTGCGCAAATGACCACTTCCTGAACTTGGAATTTTGTCTACCTTTCAGAAATGTATGCCTTTCTGTGTTCCCATTGAGCTTTCCTACCCTCCACTTCCATTCCATCCAAGCATGTCCTATTAAAAAAAGGGAGAAATCGCATAACTCTACCAAAACCGATGGCAACCTTATGAAAAATATGTTTTTTAGTTTCCACTTAACCTGTTCTTGAAAGCTTGGAAAATGGTGAATTCAAACTGCAAACTATTTGTTTCTAGCTCTTACAGGGAAAAAAAACACAGGTGTCTTTGTACATCTTTGTATATCATTTTATTGGCATTTTCTGGAAAAAACACAAAATGTAGTAACATTTTTTATTACTTTCTAACAATCCCCTACAGCAAACGACTGATCTGTTAAGGCATTATGAGCGTCTACATGTCAGAAGAAAAGGGTGCAAATGTGGTTGCGATATCACTTGTAACAAAAAGTGCTGACATACCAAAATAGCCAAAGAAGGGCTCAGCACTGGGATGGAAAACCCTCAGCAGTTGAGGGGTTACAAAGGATGGATTGTTCTGGGCCCCAGTTCTGGATGTCCCAGACAATGGTCAGGAGTTAATTATCCTTACAGACATCTGTGATTTTGGGATTGGAGCAGTGATAGTGAAGCTGACCTCTCAAGGGTTAAAGCAACCTGTCGCCTACATTACCAGGCGATTGACAAAAAGCTAAAGGAACTGAGCTGTCATTGAAAAACAGGCTTATGCAGTTGTGTGGGCTTTAAAGGAGATGAAATCCTTCACCTTTGGGTCGCACTTTGCCATCCAGACAGACCACCAGCCTCTTTGATGGTTAAGGGCCATGCAAGGGGAGAACCCTAAGCTTTTGTGTTTGACCATATCCCTAATCCCTACAGGGGATTAGATATGGCTCAAATCGGAATGAGGAATGGCATTTGGAATGGGGACTTACCGGGTCCACCTAGGGCGGAATGTCCCGGTAAGTCCCCTCTCCACCAGACTGGACCCGGACACGATTTTGGAGGCAGCCATGGCGCTAGGCCTCCAAAGTCATAATGAGGCCCTTAGTCTCAGGAGGGGTGAGAGTGATCAGAAGCCCACAATGAGCACACATAGTACAACTCCACAGAATACTCTTAGATAAGTGTATATCAAAAATACATTTATTATAGGCCTTATAAATAAACACATATACACCACAGTAATAATAAACAGTTACCACAGATGCCTTACACTATGTACCATACATACAAGTGCGTTTCACCCATTGCGGATCAGGGGGAGAACACCACTACAACCTGTGACAGAAGAGGAAAGTAAACACAATTATCACATTAGGCAGTTCTTCAAAGTCGATCTCTAACTTATGCAGTCCAGCCCTAAAAAGTGAGAAGCCTTGTGCTCAATGGTACAGCAGGGCGATAACAACACGTGGTTGTGCGTAAGAGCAAAAGCGGGTCCTCTTCAGGGAGCTGTAGCAGTTCAGGAAGGGGCATGAGACGATGAAGAATAATGCCCTCCTATTCGAAGAGAGTCTACTCTTGCAGGTAGAGTGACTTTTGGATGTTGGCAATAGCTAGGGAGCGCAGGCTAGCCCAGCTAATGTCAGTATTTTTTCAAGGATTCTCATGCGTAAAAACAATTGGCTGTGCCAGGGGGCCACGGGTAAGTGATGCAAGTACTCACCAACCCTCGAGACAGTCCGGGCAAAACTTTGCCAGTATAGTCCAGGTCACTTGTATATTTAACATCTGCAGTTACGCGTCACTCCAGCTCTCAGCAGCTGCGGGATGGGACAATCATCCTTGGCGGGACAGTAGCCTTGTCTCAGCTCTCGAAGAAGAAAGGAAGACAGTTCCAGTGCAGCACATCTCAGGGCACAGGTGGGCAGGTATCCAAAGCTCCTACTGTGACTGTCACCACAGCGGGGTCGGCGTGGCACACTCTCCTAAATCATGATCCAGAGGAGCTAGAACAACGAGTTTTGGCAGGAGAGGGCCCAGATGCACAAGTTAGTGATTACCAAAGTCTTGAGTGTCAACTCGGGATGGCGGTACTCTATACGATACCCTGTGTATGAGCTGGTCAGTTCAATGGATGGACTAGGGACACTTCCAAAGAGGCTCTTTTCGAGGGTAAGCAGGAGATGCCAAGAGTAGTTGGTTGCACTACTCCAAAGGGTCGAAGCGCCCTTGCAGGCTTTCTGTGCTCGATGCAAAAGCAGGAGTCCGACGGTACAACAGTGGGTTCAGGGTGCCAAACCTTCCAGCACGTCCCTGGTGGTTCCATGGTTCTGATCTTTCGTGTCAGGATACTTGGCTCCTTCTGTAGTTCAGTGTGAACTTCGGTTGATCGACCTGTAATAGGATGCAGATCCCATTCTCTTATTCAAGATTCTTGTGCGCTCAAATCTGGGATAGCTAATCGAAGATCTGCTCTCTTGCATTCACGCCAGGCGTGGGCTAATCATGGCCCACAGTGGTTCCAGTGATTCAGGGCTACCAGACATACTGGCACCAGTAGTGTAGATTGGGACCAAACAGTTCCAACCCTCTTCTTGGGCAATAGCACACGTGATGTGCGGGAGTCCGCAAAAGATGCGGTTTTCGCGGGAGGCTCTCGACCTGGGTGAAGGCAAAGGGACAAAATGGCTAAAGGACTGAAAAAAAATCATTTGTGGTATGGCCATTTTCGGCACTGGCCACGGTTTTGGGTCAAACGGAGTAAATGCAGTAGGTCAATGAAAAAGAGGTAAAAATACTTTAAAGGTAAACTGCTGACACCAGTTCATCCTAGGCACACTTGACCTATCACCAACAAATCCTTAGAGGGCAGGTAGGGCCATAAAACAAAAGGACCCCTGTGCACAGCACAGTAAGGTACTTGGCACATAGATAAAAAGTTAGCAAGAAATGGCAACATAGTCAAAGAATAAGGAAACATAGTTTTCCAGTACTGACAGCCTGAATGACGTGTCAATTTCCCCATAACAAATGAGCAAAAGCCCAGAGGAGCGCAGCTGAAGGCTGTGTTCCACTGGAAAAAGTCAGGTTAGGTAAGCCAAACAAAAGCAAAAAGTTTGTGGGGTCCATACATGGATGGAAAATTTCACATAAGGGCAATCTTTCCTAACAGAAAAGTAGGATAAACTTCAGAACACAGGGAAGGGCTGACAGGATAATTCTGCAAGTAGAGAAGGAAAGTTCTAAGTTAACGAAGTAAACAGAAGAGTTAGGGCATGTGTGAGGGACACAGTCAATAATCCTCTTAATAGCAAGCAAGGGAGCTCCATTGCACAGTCACTAGACATGTGATCAAAACAGTGCCTATTCATCCGATCCAGGATGAGGTGGCTGCTCCCATCCAATTAAAGACAGAAGGATACAACAGTTATACAGGTTCAAAGCTGAATGTGCTGTCTCAAAGCCTAGGAGATTGGAGATGGTAACTTATTGGGAACCTGCAGCACCATCGGGGTCATTCCCACTAACTTGAATAGTTGCACTTTGCCTGGTGACTGTCCAAAGCTCCAAGGCTGAGAAGACCCTTTCTGTCCAATCCCCAACCACCTTACACGCTAAGCTCCACGCTAAGCATACAATTTGTTGCACCGGCCAATCACCTTTACACTAACCTGTAACTTTGTATTTGTGACACATAGAGGTGGTTCCAGGAGGAGCCACAAGATATGGCTTACCCAATGATCATACTAATCCCTTATAGAATGCATATATAGTTTGTCTCACTAACCAATCCCTTCCTCTGTTAGGTTTTTGGGATGTAACTTCATTTGTGTGATGTCACTGGTTAACAAAATGGAACGAAAGGAGCCTGGAGAGCGTGAATACTTGGAGAATTTTGCATTGTTCATGTTGCGATCCTTGTCATTTTAATTGTTAATAAGGACAGAGGACTTAGTCCTATGGCTGGCTCTTCCATTCTCGAAGCAGGGGATTTCCAGGGCCCAGTTCCTCTTGCACATAAACGGGGTGACTCATACTAGTTCCCCTGCCAATCTATTACAATGAGGTACGCTTGGATGCTTATCCCAGGGGCCACAAGTTTGCATGCTGTAAATCCGATGGGGCTGGTTTGGATCATTTGACTGTTGATCAGGTGTTCCGATTTGCAAAGATGGGAGGTTTGCTGATGAGGTTTTGAGATTCCATGTACTTCTCTTCCCATGTTGAGAGAGAGTAGGTCTTAGTAAATATGGTGGGGTGCTTCCACGTTAGGGATGTGCTCTACGCATAATTTGGAATAATGTAAGCACATAAATTGATGGAGTTTTCAATGCCAGGGAATTGGAAGGTGTGCACAGCTGTGAGACCATATATTCCCTGAACCCCTTTTCCTGGGCGAGGTGCCAGTGTATATATGTGCAGATGGTGGCAGAGATTGGCCCTACGAGGTAGTGGAGTTTAGGGCTGAGAGCTTTGGGTTTTGTTGGCCACTGATGGAAGGTGCAGCAGGAGTGAAAGGCACTGCAGGGATCTATGGCCAGCCATGCCATTTTCCTTCTCTTGATATCGGCGGTTCTACTTGCTGAACATCTCCGGAACTGCATGGTAGTCAATAGGTAAGGGAGATGCAGTCACAGATGTTCTTAGAAGCCAGCAGGTGATGCGATGATGCTTGGAACAGAACTTTACTCCTTCTCCAATGTGATGCATTGCATGGCTGACATAGATGACCTTACACACAGTGTACCCCATGATGGTGGTGTATCCTGTATTTTTTGGCCGTGGGCTGAGTATACCTCTCAGCATGTGCAATCACATGGTCAGAGGCTCTGCGTAGAGGCACTGCTCAGTGAAATCTCAGCATACTAATCTTGCTAATAAAAGTCTTTACTCCTGCTCAAGCAAGGCTCCCCGTTTTAATCATGCCATTTGAGGCACAGTGTACCATGCATACTTAAACAAGATGTACAAAACAGCATCCTGCAAAATACAGAGTATTATCTATATTATACTTCCAGGGAAGTGTTTGAGTTAGTGTGAATATTGGGAGGGGCGATATGCAAATCATGAGATTGTGGGGCTTGTAGGTCAGAAGCACACAGTAAGGAGGCTGATTTTGTGTATAGGGGGGGTGAGTTGCTAAATGGACACCCGAAATGCTTTTGCACTGCTCATTTGCTTGCTATCAAGATCTGCACTTCGAGCAAATAATGTTCTCTGGAGAGGTGTGTACTGTGTTGGGTTAATGTAGGAGGTGTATTATTTTATGTGAGTTTGGAGATGGAAGGGACTGTTGAAGCTACTGGGCTATTGCATATTGGGTTTTGGCTGACCTTTGTAGAGCAATACCAACAGATGGACTGTGTTAGTGGGAAGATGAATGTTGGTTATGGGAGTTCATGGTCATGGAAATTTGCCATTGGATCGGTGTGACAAACTTGGACCGTGTCTTTTTGTTGATGTTTCCAATGTATGGAATGGTATCATGTATCCGAGGTGATGTCCGTATTGTGACTGGGTGTTTGTACATGCCTAATCTCTATTATTTAGTACCGTGTAGACAATGTTATCCTCCTTTCAATTGAATTAACAGCCATGTTTTTAGGAGTTTCAGAAAGGTCAAGTGGTCCTCCATTGTATACATTCACCTAGTATGCTGTTCCAGAGGTTAGTGGTCATGACTGAAAAGAATGCCCACATTGGAGTTTCGTTTTGTACTGTGGGACCATCACTAGTGCCACCTCACTAGACGATACCATCTCACTCAGAACATACTGGATGAACTTCACCATGGTCTCTTCTGGTACCGTGCCATGGAAGACTCAGTGGATGATGCAAAAGCTTCTGAAGTGGATCCAATGTTTGATTGGAAGACAGTGAAGGGAGTCTCAGACTAATGTGTTCACAGTCTCAGTAGGAGCCATGCTGCTGCCATTTCTGCTCCAGGTAATCTGGGAGGCCTATCTGAAGGTTGTTGTCATAGCCCAAATTTGACAGTACTAAAATGATGACTGCAAGAACTCTGTAGAAGAATGACAAACATGGCCAGATTTATCAAATACATTTTAGGGGGAGGATTCTGACCAGTGCATTGACTTGTAGTTCCAAGGTAACGTAGTTGTCCATGAACATCATAAAGTGTTAAATATCTCAGTGGGCCAAGAGTAATTTCCCATCTCTTCAGGCATGGATTGTCATAGCAGAATCTGTGGTCTTTTTAGGGTAGACCATGAGTTCAGTTTTGTTTTGGTTGCACTTTAATCTGCAGTTGATTAATGATAAGCGTCTGGCTGGGTCTGGTTGGTGATTTACAAGTTCGTGTTGAATATTCATATTTGTAGCAGGTACAACTTTGTTTGGTAATGATGTCAAAGAGTGGACTATACAAATGTGGAAGAGGATAAAGGTTTGGATGTGTGTGGCTACATGTGATGTTGCATTGCACTGAAGCGAATGAAGGCACATGAGCCTGCTATGTGCTTTGGAGAGAAATTACACCATCTCGCATAAAGATGGTAGCTTTAGCTCTCTTTCAAGTAGCATTTCTTTAATATAATTGTGTAGCTAATTGTATAGAAGCTTGCTTGCATTTACATTGAGGATCAGGGTGCTTGGAATGTCTTCATCTGCAGTTTTCTTTCACTTGTCCCAGAGAGACGTCAGTGTTAATTTGGCCGCTTTTTTGGGCCTAAATCCTCACTGAGTCTGCTATATGAAGTTATCAGATTTTATTGGAGACATTGCAGAAGTTGTCAAAAGATGTTTTTTTCCCACCACCAGAGTTGCATCAGTTATGGAATATTGGAAATTAGACAATGTTGAACCAGGTCATTGGGATTAGCTCTTTACTGAGATGACTAACATAGGAATTCTTGGAAGCTAATGGGAAACATCTTTGCTCTATTAAGCAACTGAGAACCTCTCAGAAGAGGTAGAAATCTTATTTCCTTGGGTTGCCTTTGTAGTTGTCTGATGGCCAGAGGGCCTCCGGAGACCCTGCTGTTTTGCTGGATCTGACTAGTTACAACAGCAGATGTTCTGTGAAGGGTCAAAGCATACTCGAGACTAGGATTTTGCTGGCATTGGAATGGTCTCGCATATGTCCTCGTGGCCAGAAATGGTGTTCTTGGTGTTCAGATAATCATGGAACTGTGTCAGAGTGTTAATGAAATGGATGTAATGGCATTGCAAAGCTGTTCTGAAAGTAGTGGCGTGTTTCTGCAGGACGATGAGTTCCTAATCCATACCTTGATAAATGTGAGAGTTTCTTTTTTTTTGTTGGCACTCAGCGCATTCTTTGTTGGAGGAGTGTGCTTCCCTGGCGTTCATGACGTCCACCCTCCTAGACGCAGGGTTATCAGCTGTAAGATATGTTGCAATTGTTTGTTCCCCAGATTGGCACCATCCTTATATTTTTTATTTTATTGCTCATTAGCACCCTGGAAGGGGGTGCTGGCCAATCAGGAGGAAGCTCATAACATGGCTGTATGGTCTTGTATAACCCGTGTTCCAAGCAGCTTCAGTGCTCCTAGCCAGTGCCCCTTCCCTTCCCTGCTCCTCCTCCCCTTCCTCTAGCCTCCTACCCTTCCGCGCATGTCCCTCATCTTTTAGCACCCGGGTAGTTTTCTATACGAGTCTTAAAAGTTTTTAATTACAAAATAAAAAATAAAAAATGTACCTTTCGTGTGCCACGTCACTGTGCCATAGTTTCTGAAGTCTGTTTCCTTGTTCATGACTTCACAGTCATCAGCTTCTCGAGGACCAACCTGAAAAGAGTGTGCATTATCTATTCCTGATGTGTTCCGGGGTCCTTCGTTTTGGTTAATGGGGCACCAAATATATGTTGCTGGGTTGAAGCCGTGGTGTTAGAATTTCTCCACAGAAATACAGTAAAATCACCCAGAATGGTAATGTAGTAACAGTCCACAAATAGTTGTGTTACTGCACTGATAAATGTGTCCAAGAACATGAGGTTTGCAGATCAGCAGGAAGATGAGTATAGACTTATGAGTGATGTTGCAGTGCACCAGGAGAGTTGCACAGTTCCACGTGTATGTTGTTGGAAGTACCTGTGTGGATGTGAATCCCTTGTGTTTGAGGGAAACATCTCCTACCTACATTCCTGTCATGCGAAAATTCCTTCTACCTACGCACCGGCCCTGCTAACGTAGGAAGTGGGATCCCTTCATGCAGATGCAGAGAGTAACCGTCTATCAGCCAAGTCTCATGTTGAAGAGGAGTCGTGGTGCCCTCAGCAAGAAGGTCATAGATGTGTGACCTATGATTGGTTTTGGATTCAGTATTGATGAGGAGGCTGTGGTTCGGCTGTTGCTCTCAATCTGGTGGAAGGGTTTCCCAGCTGCCTTCAGCTCGGTCCTGTGTTGACAGGCAGCCAATCAATGTTTGACTTTACGATACAACTGTCCTTCTTTCATGTTTGCACTGTAGTAGGAGAGAAGGCTTCTAAAGTGTTGATGTTGTCCTCGAGACGGCGTAAACGGTTCCTCTTGGCATTGTGGTCATATTCCTGGCTCAGGTGTCCTGGGTTGGAGGATTGTAAGTGAAGTCTGTTTTTTATTGTGTAGCGGGTAATGGCAGGCGAGAGGTCAGATTACAGACTCATTGGGGGTCTTTGCTCTGTTCCAGTGTTGGAGGAGTGTTGATGTGCTGGCCGGCTTTAGTTAGTCTGATCCGCGTCTATGATTTCTTGTATGCTCCTCCATTTTCTAGGCTGATCTAACTTCGGAGAGATTTTCTTTGGGTGTGGCCGTATCCTTATTTGAATCATTGTGATGACTCACAAGACACAATGCAAGGTAAGAAGTGAACGCTGTAGAGAGGAAGAGCACTCACCAGGGCAGGAACACTTTGGCCTCTTACCTAGCGGTGAATGTGGAGAATCTGCAATTCCAAATGAGGGGTCCCAGAATATGGGGTCATGATATGGTGGTTTGAAGTGAAGCAAATTTGGGTAAAGTCAGGTTTTTAATAGTTTTAGGATTTGGAGGGAGCCTTTAACTTGTAAATTCCAGCACTGAGCAGGCCTCTGTCATAGGTTTGTGGGCCATCTCCCTTAGGGTGATGAAACTGAAATATTTAACTTCATGGGGCCACAGTTGAGGACCAAATGAATGCAGGTACATAGAGGAGCTTAGATACGAACAGGGCACGTCAAGTAATAACCAAGTAGCCAATTTCAGTAGATAGCAATCGCCATTCAGCATCCAAGGGGGAGCTTCACATGCCACTGGCCCGCGGCATCAAGGAAAGCCTCTGAATACATCCAGGACTCAGGCAAGTCTCTGAGTACTAACTATGTTCGGACATAGCTCGGATTGCCAATCGTGATCAGACAATGCTTTGAGTTCCGACCTTTTTCAGGAGATGTTATCAGTTCAAACTCTGCTCAGGTAAGTTTCAAAACACCAGCCATCTCCATTCATGGCTTAGAATGCCAAAGGTGTGCAGGCAAGGCTTTCAACATTGCCAAGAGAAGCCTGCATCAAAGTTCTAAGGGACAGGAGGAGATAGGGGTTGGAGAGAGTGGAGGAGGAATTATGGGTGGAAAGGAGGTACTCGTGATATGTCAACATGTTTTCTTTTCATGACATTACGACAAGCTATTTTGGTTAGTGTATGTATAGTGTCTGGGTGCAGCACAGGGAGAGGATACCAGAGTTTGGGAAATATTTCAGGGATAAAGTGTACACATCTTGTTAAATTGCAATATTGCGGATGTAGAAAGAAAACTCAACCAAGAAAGAAATATTCAAAATAATACCCTGACATGCTGGGTGGTAGTGTTCTATAAACCTCATACTCCCTCTCCCTGTCTATCCCCTTCCACCTGGCTCCCCCCTCTCTCTCTGTCTCTCTGTCTCTCTGTCTCTCTCTCTGCCTCTCTCTCTCTCTCTCTCTCTCTCCCCCTCGCTCCTACTTGCCATGGTTCAAACACAGGCCCAGCACTCTCCCGATATACTGCTTAAGCCAGAGTGCCAGAGGTCTCTTGTGTTGTAACCATGTGCAGTGCTCAATTAGACAGTGCAAATAGCCAAGTGCCCATTTAGCCAAGCTGGGACCCTCACATCCTTGAACAGATATTTTGATGTTTTTTGTAATTACAATAAGGGACATAATCAGTACCTGTGGTCGATTTTTTGCTTCTGATCTGGACCAGTATAATAATAATAATAATAATAATAATAATAATAATATTAATAATAATAATAATAATAATAATAATTTAGCATTTATATAGCGCTACGAACCCTCAGGAATCTGAGCGCAGCTTATTAGTACCCATGGCGTGTGGTGCTCCTTTATCGACCTTGGAAATTATCTGTTGACTTGGAGTCGTTTTCAATCGGCCCCCCAGAAGTGACACGGAGCAGCCACTGCAGAGCTCTCAAGTTACCTTACTTAACATATGAGAAAGTTATCAGTCATGTGTTTTCTTGGAATCCGGGCACTTGTAGTTTTACAAATTGTAAAACATGAAAGAAAAATACTGGAAGTCCCAGAATTCAAAGGAAAAAAAAAACAGTTTTGGGTGTATCTTCTCGTGCCTTGAGATCTCTGCCAATGGGTGGAAGGAGTTCAACAGAGAGAACACGTTTATGCCTTTAATGCTCTAGGATTTTTGTTATGGCTCCTGAATAGGGGAGCCTGGCTTTTGGATGTATTAGAACCTTGTAAACAATGGATTCTTTACCAGTCCCATTGGGACCGCATACACGATCCCTCGTGCAAGGTCTTACCCTGCAGCATCTAGACAGAAAGGAGAAAACAACACACACTTGAGGTTAGGAAGAGTGAATGCAGGATGGGAATCTTCAGAAGGGCTTCTTCCAGACAAAATGTAGATCCAGTAAGTTTGGATCCACCTTTGGTATCCTGGCATATTGTCAAGACGGAAACAGAAGCGCGAGTAGAGGTGGCACCACATATGTGTGAAGGCACATTTGGCAGGGGATGCCAATGACAGATTTGAAGGTAGGCTGAGTTTTGTGGAACTTTGGGACTCTGAGTCAATCATTCTTGATGTGGTACATGCTGGTCGCATTATTCCTGGGGTGTTATAGTATAGAACCGTGTGTCATATTATGAGTCAGCTTTCTTCTCTCTGGGTAGGTTTATATGTTTTTGAGGTGTTTGTTTAGGTGGGAAATTGGGCTGTGCTTTGCTGTTTGCTGTCTTTGTCGTATTTTGGGTAAACTGGAGGCAGCTTGAGATTGCTGACATGGGAAGAGGATAACGGGGATGGAAGGACACCATAGATCGAAGGAGTGTAGGAAGCAACAGGAAGGGGATAGCATGGATCGAACAACACAATAGATGGAAGGATATAGGAAGACATGGGAAGGGGATAGGAGGGATTACAGGACACAATAGATGGAAGGAGTGTAGGAAGCAATGGGAAGGGGATATCAGGGATGGAAGGACACCATAGATGGAAGGAAAAGGAAGCAATGGGAAGGGGATAGCAGGGATGGCAGGACACAATAGATCGAAGGAGTGCAGGAAGCAATGGGAAGGGGATAGCGGGGATCAAACAACAGAATAGATGGAAGGAGTGTAGGAAGCAATGAGAAGGGGTTATCGGGGATGGAAGGGCACAATAGATGGAAGGAGTGTAGGAGGCAATGGGAAGGGGATAGCAGGGTTGGCAGGACACAATAGATGGAAGGAGTGTAGGAAGCAATGAGAAGGGGATATCGGGGATGAAAGGATACCATAAATGGAAGGAGTAGGAAGCAATGGGAAGGGGATAGCGGGGATGGACGGATACAATATATGGAAGGAGTGTAGGAAGAATGGGAAGGGGATAGCAGAGATGGAAGGACACAATAGATGGAAGGAGTGCAGGAAGCAATGGGAAGGGGATAGCAGGGATGGAAGGACAAAATAGAAGGAAAGAGTGTAGGAAGCAATGGGAAGGGGATTGTGGGATGTTTTGACCCACTTTTGCTCTGCTATGCATGCATCACTCTGCTATGATGGTGACCAGAATACAGCAAAATGGCCGCAAAACTCGTGTGCGTGCCAAAATCCCTGAAAAATCGTGCTTTACAAAGCACAAAAAGATGGCTGCCAATCTGCCACGCATGTTGTCAGTGGTGGAACAGAACTCTTACTCCTGAAATATGTCACTGGGCTCCACAACAATTGAACATGGAGTACAGAAGGAAAAAGCAGTGCTTTGCTAAATGAAACCCAGAATCTTGCGTTAAATCCCTTTTTCTTGGTGGCTGAAACTTCAGAATGCTGGTACAGAACACCCTCAAACATCCAACATACTTGCTGTGTGCTACAATTCACTTAGTTTTAGAAATCATGGTGAACTTACAAAGTCGTGAAAAGCTGAGAGCATAAAGAAATTTCCACAGCAAAAGTGGCCTGTCTTTGAATCTGTCAAAAATCTCTGGGTGCAATACCCTGGGCCGCCTGAATGACAGCTGTCAGGAGCCTGCCTGATTAAACTTTAACATGTATAAACTGAAATCAAATGTTTGCAATCTAAGAGGCCTGTTACTGATAGGAACCCATCTTCTAATTCTTTTGATCCCATGGTTTAGAATCTTGGATGAGAATTTAGCTGTGAATTTATACAAGTTTGTTTTAAGCTAAGGAAATTTCAACAGAAGTAACAATTAAAATAAACCTGGCTGAAGCTACCAAACTGGAAAAACAGGTTTCTCACAGAAAGAAGGTCTTTCCCCCCAGCAGGAAATCACACAAAAGCTCTTATTATGGGGTTGGGAAAGAACCTGGCCTACAGAGGCATGAGGAGCAATGACCAGCTGCAACTAAGGAAATGAGAGGTGTGACGACAGTCGTAAATGGCCTATGCCAAGAGCAAGCAGGGAGGAGACTGCTCCTGGACTGCAGGGAGACAAAAAGAGGTGGACCCAAACAACCATCTGTGGCTGAACATTAACAAAGAACAATTTTCTTAAAGACTTATAACTTGCCAGTCAATATTGTGAAAAATATAAAAGTAACTTATTTGTGAATCCAAATTTTGGCTGCACGTTTCAAGAGGCGGCAAAATCGTGTGACATGTTCTGGAAAGAAACGGCAAGAAATGTGATTTTATGCAAAATGTATTTCCACTAGAATTATGAAACTTTATACACTTATGCCCATATTAAACACGCACACTTGGAGAAATTTGCTTAAAATTGGGACATTTTGTTCCTGATGAAAAGGGCAACATTCTGTGAAAAGCAGAGACAAGAACCCACAGCTACGGGGTTTTGAGGAGTAGCTGCTATGTAAAATATGTAATCTGTATATTTGATTGTTATAGAGGTTGCACATGTGTAAATATGGATTGTGCCAAAAGTAGATTTTGTGTTCCAGTGGCTAGGGGTGGTTTCTCAGCCTAATAAAATCACACCATAAAGCTGACAATCTGTTTCTCTCCTCCTATCAAGGCAGAGAGTAGACTCTGACCCAATCACCTGTCAAAAATGACAAGCTTAGGCTAAACCAGCCCACACACACCCTTTATGATGCCTGTTCATAGCATAACTAGAGACAGCTCACCACTGATAAAGACAGACAGATTCACTCACTATCCCGATGCTGGCGGAGCACCCAGCTGCTGAACTCTACATCTTCCTTGCTCCAGACTCCAGAAACTTGTCAAAGCAAAAACCCATTGCATAGCTGAACCATTTTCAGCTAGGCCTCAAATTCCAGAACCAGAACCCCACAAACCTCAGGGGAAGCATCATAATACAGCCGGGCTGCTATGTACTGCCTGCCTGCTGAAAATAATATCCTCATAACCAAGAAGGGCAGCTCCAATCCAGTCCTGTGCCGTGCTGTGACCAGAGGGCCTTGCAGATCCAGTCCAGTCCTGTGCGGTGACCAGAGCACCTTGCCGATCCAATTCAGTCTGATGTGCCCAGACATCTGTCTTAAACCAGATCCAATCCCCTGACCAGAATTGACGGTTCCATTTAAAAACATATCCATTGAGTATCTATAGAAAGAAATGTGTCACTGGCATATGTATTTTGCATAGTCAATCCCTATCTTAAACCCATCCTATCTTGGTATTCAGAACCTTTATTGTTAGGAGTATTTTTGAATTGTCTGAACTCTCTATCCAAACCATCCTATCTTCCTCCACAACTAGTACTGTTAAAACTATCTTTGCACTGATCTTTTCTCATCTGAAGAAGGCGAGTTTCCTCAACAGGCAGTCATTCTAATCAAGTGGCTGTGTTCCTGTGTGGTATTCATATTGTTCATAGTCATCCTCTAGTGTAAGAAACCCTTTTGTCATTTTAAAAGTGCATTCCTGTTTTCCATTCTTGCACCTATCTCGAAAAAACAACCTCTTCTAAAACATCCATAACTCCCTCAGTTTTTACAATCATTGCTTATGTTTGTGTACAACTATCCAAAGCGGCTCCCATAAGAATTCAGAGCAATTTCAGCAATTTTGACCATATTTGGTGTTTTTGCCCAGTCCATTCTAAGGATAACTTTAAAAGCCATTCTGACAGCTTGACAGTCAATTCTGTTTTCTCTTGTGTTTGGAAGGGGGAAAGTGGGATTGCTATTCTGTTGATTCTTGCCTTTCCTGAATACCTGCTCTGTCCTCCTATCTCTTTACATTGCCTATTGGGGGTTGAGGGGTGTGCAGGGGGAACCTTTAACCACAGTGCTATCCTATCTGAAATCACACACAAGTATTATTTTCTGTGCTGAATTGTTTGCTCACTGCTACTCCTTGTGTATTTAAGAGAGTATTTCGTGTTACCTCACCCCATTTGTCAGTGTTGTGTACCTATTAAGACTATTGTGATAACATTTTAAATACATAAATACATCTTTACATTTGCAACCCAGCCTGATTCCTCGTTCAGTGTGACCGGAGGGGTTCCAGGAGAAGGGCGTGATATGAGTGGTATATCGTTCAGAATAAAGAACATTTGGGGGCTCGTCACGATATCCTGAATTAGACATACCACTTGTGACAGTCTAACACAGTGTGCTAACTGACTGGGTACATACACCTTGTTGAGCTACCATACTGTGATACACTGCAAAAACACCCTTCAATAGAAATACTCAAAGGAGTTAGGCCTGTTTTGTAAAAGTAAAGTAACCCTGAGATAAGTCAGAAGGAAATTAATATTTCCGGAATGGCGACCCTAGTGGAAATCAATATTGCAAGGGAACACCTACTGCACAAATTGTTTGTCAGGGGTGATTGGGTAGAGCAGGATGAGAAAGTTTGGCTGCAGGAAATCAACCAACAAGTCACTGCCACAGAATTAGATACATGGTAGGACCTGGGACCTTTACACCAGGCACTTACTGAACTCTATATGGCCCCAAAAGTAAAAGAAGAGCAAAGTAAAATTGCCAAAATAGCGGCTTACCTGTACCTCCACATTGGAGTAATACAGGAAGAATATGCCAAAAGCCTAGATCTGGCAAAGAGCCAAGTATAATTCCTAGAGAAAACCCAAACTGATCTGGACTCTGCAGAGCAAAGGCTACAAAAGAGCCAAGAAGCAGAGAGAGAAACCAGACAGTACCTGACAAAAGTAAAGGAAGATCTGGATCTCCTGCAGCAAGAGAAGGCAGAGCAAGATACCAAAATACTGACACTGCAAAAATAGTGTCAAGAAAGGTTGGATTCTCTACAACAGAGCCAACAAAAGCTGGAGCGGCAATTAAATTATAATAGAGCCTGCACAGGGCAGATGGTTGCCCTAGAAAATCAGATTGATGAACTAAAGGAGGAAAATAATACATTAATAGTGAAGGATCTCCACACTCAAACAGATTTTGATGGGGAGCGCCAGAAATTATGTGCCATTAGGAAACAAAGGTACGCCCTGGCTGAGCAGAGGGGAACTCTATGTCAAGAGAGGGACACCCTAGGCCAAGAAGTCAGCCATTTAAAAACCAAGCTAGAAGAAAATCACCTGGCCCTTCAGGGACTGGGTGAACTCAAAATGGACTATGAAAAGCTGTTAGAGCATACCAGGAGGGTGGACGATGATCTGGCAATGAATAATCAGGCCAGTAAGGACCAAACTCAGGATGTGAGTCTCCTGCAGCAAAAATTAGCCCAATACTCCCAATGCAGGCAGGAAGCACAGAGAGACATTGAGGCTCTCTGTGAAAAAAATTACAGACTCCATAGACAGATAGCCATGAAGGAACAACTCATATAAACCAGTAAGGCCTTAATAGTGGAACAAAAGGGTTATATTCTTGCATGCCTTCAGGGAGTAGGGGCTGAGAGAGATGAGGTCAGATGGGAGAGGGAAACCCCTGATCATAACCTCAGGAACCCTGGCACCAGAGACTGTAATCCCTTCAATTCCACGGACTCTGCCACCCCCATGTCCACTGGCTCACATGAACCAAGGGCCACGGGGATGGTAGACTTCAACCCAAGGGGAAATATGGGGCTAATAGGTCAGCGCCTCCCAGAAATTGATGGCCGGGCATCTATGTACAGGTTCCCAAGTGCTAGGGCCATCTTCTCTGATCAGGGAGACACCAGTGAGGGGAGAATCAGAAAACTGTATCCTCAAAAATATCACATATCTAGAGATCAGATGGTAAAATTTGGTGGGGAATTCCATGAGACTAGGCCCACCAAGAGCATACTAAAAACCTCTTCCGAGCTAGGACAGTGGGGGCGGGAGGGTACTCAACCAATCCTGGGAGCAAGAAAAAGTCAGAAGACTCTTCTGAGCGCCACAAGTCCCAAGAGACTAGGCCCCCACATTCTGCCAGCCATTCCCAAGCTCGCAGAATCCGGGAGAGCCTAGAAGATCAGACAGCCACTTCTAGTAGCAGTGCCTCTGAGTCAGAGGATGAGTGGACCAGGGTGACCAGAACTAAAAAGGCTAACAAAGTTAAGAGGGCTTTACTCAAGGATCCCCTGAAGCAAATAAAAGCTATTAGGAGCGTCATCACGCCCTACCAAAAAAATTCCAAATATTCGGTTTGGGAGCACCTTGAATTATTTGAGCAGATGATGGAGACTTTCCACCTGAAGGACAGCCAAAGCTGTATTCAGTACATAAAGTGGACATTTTCCCCTGAGTACTCCAGCTTTTTTGCGGGGCTGGAGGATCAGAACCATTCCAGATGGTCCACCTATAGGGCGGCCATCCTGAAACATTTTTCTATTCATAGGAACCCTCAAGAGGCCCGCAAGGCAGCCTACAACCTACAATGTGGGGAAGACCAGGCCCAACAAGAATTTGTTCAGGAATTGAAACACGCATTTGCGCAGACCACTACAAGGGTGCGCATTGACAGTAAGGAATTTGTGAACCCCTTCTTTCATGCTCTCCCTAAATACATTATGACCCAGCTAGTGAGGGACTTTCATGAGAAAAGATCACTAGACTGGATCATTGAACAAGCAACGCACATCTATGAAGTGCAGAAGCCGCTGGAAAGTAAAAATAATAGCAAAAGCCCCAAATCAACCAACACCCCTGCTGCCGCTAAGGTGGCAGAGGTGAAGGTTGCCCCCATTATAGATCTGGAGATGGGGGCCTAAAAACCTTCCCGCGCAGAATCCGACCAACCCCAAACCCAGAAGGTCCTCGGGCCAATCACAAACGGGGAGCCAGGGAGGTACCCCCACAAATGGGACCCCTAACCCCACCCTAACTACATCAGCCCACGATACAAGGGAAATAGACCAATCCTGGGCTATGTGTGGACTCCCCCGGCCCAAGTGGGGAGGATCCAACCGGACAGCTGGAAACCCAGGAAACTTCGCTCCTCACTTTCCCCAGGAGGGCAGTAATCCCCCAAATGCCAGACACATTTCTTTCCCCCATACCCACCAAACTTCAACCACCAAAACAACCCTTCTTTCTTTCCCCACTTTCCTGAGCCCATACAGCCCAATCCGGGAGAGGGGAGGCCAAGGGTGGAGGGGTACCCACACTATCCGAACCGGGGTATTATGCGAGAAGGGATAGTTACCCTACCCGGGATCAACCCCGGGTAGACCAGAAAACCCTGTACCAGCCAGAGCGGATGTGCCAACTGGAGCGCCAGGTCCAGAACATGGCACAGGATCTGGGTCGCATGCTGAGGGCTCAACCCTCAGATGAGCATGGCGGCGCAGAACTCCTCAAATCCAGGGTCTGGTGCTCCAAAACAATGATGGGGGAAGAACTCAGACAACCCACCGGTTCCCAGGGAGGAGGCACAAGGGGAAGGGGGGTGTAAAGCTTTAGAGGAAACTCCCTTCCCCACCTGTGGAAAGCCCCAGGAAACCCAGGAACCGGAACCAAAATCTCCTGCCCCCGAAAGTCTGCAACCCAAGGAGCAGAGGGTGGGTAAGAGAAATAAAGAGCCTAAAAAGGCCCATTTTGTGGAGGAGGTGCAAATCTTCCAGTTTGAAGGAGAGGGGTCCTAAGAGGATCCTGGGAAAAATATCTTCTCCTTCAGGGATGGGGGAACTCCTCCCAAAGAAAAAGGGGTCCCAAAGATCCCAATCCAGACTGGGTAGATGTGGGGACTGAGTTAAAACCACCCATCATCAAATCCCAGAATGACCAACACGAAAATCCCCTTGTTCAAACCCATTCTGGTGACTGCCTCCAAAAAGGAGGGGGCAGCCCAGAATCAGAACCAGGGGAGCCCAAAACATCCCCCATATCCAGCTGTCACCTTTTCCTTACAGGTTCCCAAGATCACAAACAGAATCCTGCTCAAACCACCTCTCTGTCAGTATCCAAAGCAAAGAAATTAACCCAACAATTTTCCAAAAATGTGCATTATCTTTGCCCCCTTGAGGAAAGCAGGGAAGATTGTATGCCCCAGTCCAAATACCGGGGCAATGTACAATTTTGGCACTGGTGGACACTGGATCCCAAGCCACCCTTCTGTCAAAAAGGGTCTTTGAGCAGCTGAATTCGGGAAGGGGGAGAAATACCAAATTGCTCTCACGTCTCTTCCTGGACAACTTCAGAACTTGGACGGGAAGGAAATTCCTGTCGAGGGGACTGCGGATTTAGACATTAAAATTGGGTGACACCAAGTGAAGCACCCGGTCATAGTTGTGACTCCATAGGGCACACCATGTTTACTAGGGAATGGCATCGTGAGTAGATTGTCTCCCCTCATAGATTGTGTAAGCAAGGTCCTCTGGACCCAGACTAACCGACCAATAATATTGAAACAGAATGTCAACCATGTTAGTTTAAATGGCACATGCCACATGGTTGAACAAAAACCTGACCAAGTTGAATTTCACTTCCAGAATAACCAAATACCAGATGTGACAGTAATTGTAGTAGGACAGCAGACTGGTGATGGGGAGTTTTCTCTATTTCTGAAAATCAACCTTCCTTCCAGTCTAAGGTGGCATTCCACACTGGAAGGAAACACTCTGAAATTCTATACAAATTCACAATCTGAAAATCCCATTCCTATAGTCCAAAAAGAAGAGAAATCAGCTCAAAGCTTGGCTGATATTCAGAAAATTGGAGAGCAGTTGTTCATCCCTATTCCGTTAAATGAGGGGAAGGACTCTGTTCTCGCCCAAGTGTGTGTGGACAACAGTAAGAGCTTCATCAGCGAGGCCATGTTCCGCAAACTCCCAAAAGATCTAGCCATTCCCACATTTAAACTGGTAGACAAATGGAAAATGGACCTGGAAACACCCAATTCCAGACATCTCCTGCCTAGCAGGTGTATGCTCAAAATTTCCATAGGCAACAAGAGAATAGTCTATAATTGTTGGTTCGTGCGAGATGTCCCTTCTGCATTTTATTTAGGCAGTGACATTCTCAATCGCTTTGCCATTAGTTTGGACCTAATAAAGTTTGATCCCGATTAGCGGGTAATCCCATGGACTTTGATGAACCAGAGAAAGCATTTCGGTTAGCTCAACTGCTGCCTTATGCAGTTAAAATTCAGGTTGGAGAGGAAGTCACCATCCAGAACGGACCCGACAATTCTCACTGGAAGTAAAAATTAAAAGAGGACAGAAACTGAAAAATCCTGACACCTATTTGCAGCTTAATGCTCATTCCCAACAGCAAGGGTTGGGGGTAAACCCAACACCACTAGTCAACATAGAACACAACACCATTCCAATAGAGGTGGATAACAGCAACCTAAAGAGTATCACTCTGGGTACAGGCACCATTATTGGAATGGTGGTTGATGACCGACATTTTTCCATAGATTTAGGTAACAAACTGTTAGGACCAATCCCCAAGGACTGTTTTGACAGTGATAGCGATGATGACACAACACCAGACAGGATCTTCACCCGGCATGGGGGGAATTTCCTTGTGTACTCTTCCTGGCCTTATGGTAAGGCAGATGTGACCTGTGACTTCAGAAGGGATGAGGTGATCTTTCAAGTCCACAAGGACTGCCTTCCCCACCTGAAGCCATTAGTCCATGTCAATACTCTGACCAGGGACTTCTCCACCCAGTTGGAGGAGGCCACTGAGATAGCCAAACCAGAAGTCTATCCAGGCTTCAGGCAGATGGTTGAAGAGAGAGTCAACCTAGCTGATGCCTGTGAGACTCTGGAGCAAAAGCAAAAATTGAAACAAGTTTTCTTAGATTTTCAAGATCTCTTTGCGGTGGACTCATATGACTGTGGTCGCACCGACATCCACACAACAACAATTCCCATGGACCCTGGCATGACTCCAGTGGTTGTGAAGCAATATCGCTTGCCTCTCGCATCAATGGAGTCCCTTACTGAAATAATTAAGAACCTTAATTCCAGAGGGATAATTCGTCCAGTCCACAGCACCTTCAATAATCCGGTGCTAGGGATTTTGAAACCTAACGGCCAGTGGAGACTCTGTGCTGACCTGAGGGAGCTCAACAAACGGGTCGATACTTACCGATGGCCTCTTCCCTACATTGACCAAGGTCTGGCCCAGATCCAGGGGTCGAAGGTATTCACTGCCATAGACCTAACCAATGGGTACTGGACTGTACCTGTCAGTAGGGAGGACCAGTAGAAGCTTGCCTTTACCTTCCGGGGGCAGCAGTACACTTGGACCCGGACTCCCGATGGATACATCAACTCCAGCAATGAATTTAACATCTTTCTACATAAGGCCATGCCCCACCTGGGTGAAAAGGGTAACCTGGCCTATGTGGATGATGTTGTAGCCAAAAGCTAAACTGTGGAGGAACACATAGCAGAGATCAGTTATGTCCTTACACAGTTGAGGGCTGCCGGAGCAAAACTCTCTTTCCAAAAGGCACAGTGGTGCAGAACCTGTGTCAATTTCTTGGGGCATTAGATAACTGTTCAGGGTCTCCGTCCCCGGGAAAATAAAGCAGAAACCCTCCAGAAAATAAAAGTCCCCACAACTCTGCAGGAACTATGGAGCCTCCTTGGACTAACTAATTACAGCAGAAAGTTCATTTAGGAGTACGCAGAGATCACAAGACCCCTGATCTATCTTTGGAAGGGGGGGTCAAGTGGGAGTGGGGTCCAGAACAAGCCGAGGCAGTAAGACAACTCAAAAGAAGCCTCTCACAAGCACCTTGCCTCACTTACCCTGTTAAAACAAGGAGTTCTTCTTGGAGACAGGGTTCTCAAATACATGCTTGACTGCAGTATTATATCAAAAGAATGACAAGGTCAATAAAGTAATCTCCTATGCGAGTAAAACTTTATTCTCGGTGGAGGAAAAATTCAACGATTGTGAGAAGGCACTCCTGGCAATGGTGTGGGCATTGAAGAATTACCGCCCGTTTGTCACAGGTCTGCCCCTTCTCACCTGTCTGTGTTGTTTGTTGGAGTGCTTCGATGGAGTCTTCTTTCGCACAGTTCGGGTCTTGTATAACCCTGTGCATAGGTCCTCGGGCTCCAGCGTGCGTTCAGCGTCCCGTCTCCTGGGAACGTTCAGATGTCCGGGAAAAGTCCAGGAAACGGCGAGGAGTGCACTCGGGGAACGAGTGCAAGGAGATCCGGGAAGCAACAAAGGACAAGAAAGAAAGGAATGAAGGAGGAGGAATTTAGGGGACTGGGAACCAGGAATCAAAGGAATTCGCAGTACGAAGTACGGCAGCACACGTCTAGCCACTGCAACTGGTAGCGTTGAGACGCGTAGGGTCGCAGGGGCGTGTCAGCCTTAAAGAATGTAGTGCGTACGATGCGGAAACTGGTAAACAGCGTTCTGCATTCGGCGGCCATGTTGGGAGTAATGCTGAGTGCAAGCCCCTATGGGTCAGGGACCAGGATGTCCAGAAAGGACGCATCCGATGGTTCATGACAGCATGCCTCCTCCGAAGGCCTGTTCCTCTGGGTTTGCCCGGGTGTATAAGGTGGTACCTTTGGAGTAGTCTGGGGGCATTTAGGTTTGAGACTGGTTCCCAGGTGAGTTCACTGGGAGGGTACACTTTCCACTCAACCAGATACTGTAGCTGACCATGTCTGTACCTGGAGTCACATATTCTGGACAATTCGTATTCTAGCTGATCATCGACAACCACAGGGGTAGACCTTGGAGTAGTCCGGGAGGTCTGGACATATGGTTTCAATAGAGAAGTGTGAAACACTGGGTGGATCCTATTCCAGGAGTCTGGTAGTTTGAGTCGGAAGGTCATTGGGTTAATGATTTCCTTTATGGAAAAAGGACCATAGTACCAGGGAGCCAACTTATTTGGTCCTAAGTGTCGAGGCAGTAGTTTCGAGGGCAGCCAGACCTTATCACCCACTGCATAGGAAGGCCCTGGTCTTCTTTTGGAGTCTGCATAATGCTTGGTGTTAGTTCGGGCACTTTCAAGGTGTTCTTTGGCTTCCTTGTGTACGTTGATGAGGGTTTCAATCCAGGAGTCAACTGTAGGAACTGGTGTAGGATGTGGGAGAATGGATGGTAGAACCGAAGGGTGGATGGAATCCTTGGCTGCAGAAGAAAGGGCTGGTCTTGACAGCCAAGTGATCCGAGTTGTTGTAGGCGAATTCAGCCACAGGTATTAAGAGTGACCAATCATCCTGGACCTTGGTGGTGAAGCAACAAAGATACTGCTCCAGGGTTGGGTTCACACGTTCAGTAGCTCTGTTGGTCTGTGGATGATAACCAGAGGAGAGGGCACGTTGGATTCCTAGTATACGGCATAAGTGTTTCCAGAATTGAGATATGTATTGAGGTCCTCTGTCTGATATGATCTTGGAAGGGAGTCCATGAAGTCGGAATATGTGTTCCAGGAAGATTCCAGCAAGTTCTGAGGAGGATGGTAGTTTATACAAGGGTGTAAAATGGCCATGCGAGTGAATAAATCAATGGTAACCATGATAGTTGTGTATCCCCTGGAAGGTGGTAATTCCACAATAAAGTCTCTAGCGATGAATTCCCTGGGCACTGGTACTGGGCAAAGAAGAAGGCCCAACGGGCTTGACGACTATTCCTACATTCCAGGGATTTTAGAACTTGAAGATTTCGATGGTCCTTACCGACCTGAACAGGATGTTTTGCTCCCAGGAGTAGAGGACGCCACTCTGTGAAGGCTTGACGGATGGCTAATAGTTCCTTTTCCAGAACAGAATAATGGGTCTCGCTAGGAGTTAGGGTTCGCGAGAGATAAGCGATGGGTGTTCTAACTTGTCCTCAAATTCCTGTTTTAGGACTGCTCCGATGGCGTAGTTGGAGGCATCCGTCTCCACTAGGAGAGGTCGATCAATGTCAGGTTGAGCCAGGATGGGGGCTTGTGTAAACTCCGACTTCAATTGTTGGAACGCCTCATCTTGGGCTGCTGTCCAGAGAAAGGCACTATCCTTTTTCAACAATGTAATGATCGGTTGTACTATCTCCGAAAAGGAAGGTATGAATTTCCGGTAGAAGTTGGCAAGCCCCAGGAAGGATTGAATCTGTTTCACAGTAGTTGGAACAGGCCAGGATAGTATGGAATTTATTTTTGAGTGGTCCATTCCAATTCCTTCTGGACTAAGGACAAATCCCAGCGAGTGAACAGTAGAGACATGGAAAAGGCATTTCTTGGGTTTAGCCAGGAGCTTATGTTCACGTAGCCGCTGTAAGACTGCCTTAACATGCTCTTCATGCTTAAGATGGTCCTTGGAGTATACCAGTATATCGTCCAGGTAAACTATGACGAATAGGAACAGCATATCGGAGAACACTCGGTCCATAAAATGTTGGAAGACTGCTGGGGCATTGGCAAATCCGAAGGGCATAACCAGGTATTCAAAGTGACCAAAGGGTGTTCTAAAGGCTGTTTGCCATTTGTCACCTTCCTTTATAAGGATCAGATGGTAGGCACCTCTGAGATCCAATTTCGTGAAGACTACAGCTCCTCTCACCACTTCCAGGATATCGGTAGCGGTCCTTGAGGGTGCATTGATTAAGACCACAATAATCAAGGCAAGGCCTAAGCTCCTTGGTATCTTTCTTGGGAACGAAAAACAACGAAGCTCCCGCCGGGGATTTGGATGGTCGTATGGTGCCATTTTGTAGGTTGGTATCCAATTATTCTCAGAGGGCCCTTTTCTCTGGTTCTGATAGAATGAACATCCTTCCAAAGGGAATCACTGCTGAGGGTTCAGTATCAATAGCGCAGTCTTCAGGTCTGTGAGGGGGTATGGCCTGATCTATGGCAGTTGAAAACACATCAGTGTAATCCTGATAGGCCCTGGGGACCTGGATAATATTTGAGACCGTGAATGGGCCTTGCTGGTCTGTCAGCGTATCTTCAGAGGATCTTGACGAGGAATCCAGGGATAGACAGTGAGACATACAATGTTCTGAACCATGAAACAAGGATCCTGCCGCCCAGATTATGTATGGGCTGTGCTTCTGTAACCAGGGCATACACAGTACCATTGGATAATGGGCATACTTTATGATGTCAAATTTGATCACCTCTCGATTATGGTTTATCGAGAGCTGGGTCTCTTTGGTTTGCAGGGTTATGGGTCCTGAAGAGAGAGGTCTTCCATCAATGGCCTCTACAGGTTGCATGATGTCTCGAGTTTCATATGGAATGTGGTGGGTAGTGACCCAATCCTGATCTACAAATATCCCCATGGCCCCAGAATCCACTAATGCCAGAATGGGGTACGTTTCTTTCTTGGACGGCGATAGAAAGGCCTGCAAGATCACAAGGTTGTTTTGTCCAGGAGAGTTCAAGGATAGAATAGATGTGGAGCAAACATCTCTCTCCCGAAGCTGTGCTCCATCTAGGATCAGGAGCTGGCGTTTCCCGAACGCCATGGAGGGGCTAAAGGACATTCTCTCATAAGATGCTTATCAGAGGCACAGTACATACACAGCCTGGTGTGAATCCGTCGCATCCTTTCTTGCGGGGATATGGGTCAGCGGAAGGCCCCTAGTTGCATGGGTTCTGTGTCTATGATCGGGGCAGGAGCGGGCTCAGGTCTAGAGGAAGGTTCTATAGAGGTCTTTTGGTAAGGCATGTTAGTCTTCTTCTTTTCCGCCTTCCTTTCCTGGATACGAAAGTCTATTTGTAAAGAGAGGTCCATAGAAAGGCACATTTTGGGCACATTAATGCAAGATAATACTCATAGAAATCTCCATAGCACATCAATTCCACATAAAGACCCAACACAAACCTCACATCCAACACAATTATACACGACATTCAGCGCGTGCATCCCCTTCACTCACACGGGCCCATGACACACTATCAACCACACCAACACAATTGAGGCAATCACATACGGTTGAGGCCATCACATAAGAACAATATCCACACACACTGGCCTCAATTCACACAAATAATGGCTCACTGATAATCTGGAAGACGCCCAACGTCTTCCTTGTCCCTTAGAGCAGAACTCCTTGGAACCCTACACATCCAGGGTCTCGACAACGCCGCACAACACCAGAGAATCCATGACACACCCTTCCACTCGGGGTGCTCCCATGTCAATCCACCACAACAGATGTCTGTGCGCATATTACCAGTTTGCCTGGCCTTCGCCCTCACACAGCACCACTCGAGCTTAACAGGCGACTGTCCGAGGCTGCTATCTTTCACATGGACACAAAACTTCAGCACATGTCCTGTGTCGTGAACGCCGAGCGCACCGCAACGGATAAACCCTTCCTTGCGCTCAGCTGCACATGCTGGAACGCACGCTCGAACGAGGGCAACGTGATCACCATTACACGTTTGGCCCCTCCTCCAAGAACATATCCGCGTTTCAGCCTCTCCAGCAGAACGCGTTCCAGACGTTCACACTGGAATACTTCTCGATGGCACCTGACGTCATCAAAACTCCCCCCAGGCGCTGCACTGTTCGCAAGCCCAGTGCCCCTCCACTGAGTGAAACGATCGGGGGCCCGCCACATCTGAGAGTGTGAGGTCAAGACCTGTGGACCCGGGCACCTCCAGCTGCTCCCCGGAGCCCCCATGGATGCAGACCGTCCTCTGCCCGCTAGCTGGACCACCCGGCCTCCAGTCAAACTTGCAGGGGCAATCACACATCCTAAATGCGGCGCTCCAAAGCCGCGACAGAAGAAACACCATTACCAACACGGCTCACACGCTAAGAGCCACCTCCTCCCTGGGCGTTCCTCCTCCAGCCACAAGCCAACCTCGAACCTCAATCGGAGCTAGGAACAACGGCGCCTGACGTGCTGGGACCAACAGCTGCCGCATGGAAGGTACTCCTTGGAGCCCTGCACACCGACACGTGTGCTGTTGGTGACTCCACAACAAAGTAACAGGATTCAGGTACGCTTAGGCTGGTACACACCCCAGGAACTGCACACCAACTTGTGTGCCGGACAGGCTCCTTTACTCAGCCCCACCTGGCCTGCTGAAGAACCTGCACAGTCCAGATCAAAACAACTCTGGACATCAACCTGCTGAAAGCTTAGTACTGGACATGAAATCAGTGGAGGGCAATGTTTCCTGGCTTCAGACTGTCCCCTCCTCAAAAGCATCCCATCCTCGTCACCAATGTAATAACTTGGAAGCTGATGAACACCCGAATCAGCAGGTAAGTTATTAAGTAGGTTTATTGTAGTTCAATAGCCAGGAACAAACTTCTCATGTCCTTTCCAAGTCAGCATACCTCCAACTGCCGAGCATAGAATCCCCTTTCAGATCACAACACACCAACACTCCACTCACACTGACCTCACCACATTCCAGTACAGTGATGTCATCACCTCAGCTACCAAGATACATTACAACAGTCCATAAGAGCCTGGAAGGAACCTGGGCGAGCTACCCTGGCTAGCTCGTCTTTTATCTCTTCATTCAGTCCTCATCGAAAAAGGGTAAAGCAGGCCTCTGAGGACCAGTCTGCTTCCTTGGCCAGTTGCTTAAAGCATGTTTTATAGGTAAGCATATCCTGGGACCCTTGTTGGAAATCCAGTAGGCGTTCTTGGGCACTGTAAACCTGTTCTGGGCGGTCAAACATGGTCTTTAGAGCCCGTACGAACCCATCATAGTCATCCAGGAGGGCTTCTCCAGAATTAACTAAGGCCGTAGCCCAAGTTAATGCATTCCTGGAAAGATGCGAAATCATAAAGCCCACCTTTGCCCTGGGGGTGGAGAAGTAGTAGGGCTTAAAGGTAAAATGTACTAAACTCGAATCAAGGAAGCCACAAAGGTTCTTTGATGAGCCATCATATTTATCCACTACTCCGCCCAGCAATACACTTTCCTTGGTCGCGGAATCACGTGACAGGACTAGTTGTTTTAATGCAGCATTCTCGGCTTTGAGATTCTGAACTTCTGTTGTTAACTCCTGCATGCCACGCATGAGGTCTTGAACTGCAGCCTCCATGTCCGTATCTGTATCAGTTTGTTGGTGTCTCAATCCGTCACAGGTTTCCCCCTTCTCACCTGTCTGTGTTGTCTGGTGGAGTTCTTCGATGGAGTTTTCTTTCAACCAGTTTGGGTCTTGTATAACCCTGTGCGTAGGTCCTCGGGTTCCAGCGTGCGTTCAGCGTCCCGTCTCCTGGGAATGTTCAGATGTCCAGGAAATGTCCAGGAAATGACGTGGAGTGCGCTCGGGAATGAGTGCAAGGATATCCAGGAAGCAACAGAGGACAAGAAGGGAAGGAATGAAGGAGGAGGAATGTATGGGACCGGGAACCAGGAATCAAAGGAATTCACAGTACGAACTACGGCAGCATACGTCTAGCCACTGCAAGCGGTAGCATTGAGACGTGCAGGGCCATGGGGGCATGTCAGCTTTATAGAACGTAGTGCGTACGATGCGGAAACTGGTAAACAGCGTTCCGCGGCCATGTTGGGAGTACTGCTGGGTGCAAGCCCCTATGGTCAGGGACCAGGAAGTGCAGAAGAGAGAGAGAGACGCGTCCGATGGTTCATGACAGCGTTTATCCAGGGGGAACACATCATAGTGGATAGTCCACACCAACCTTTGCAATATCTTCAAAGTGACAGAATCCGGGCCGGAAATGTGAGTAATTCCTGAATTACTTCATGGATTCTGTCATTGCAAGGCTTACCTGTGGAGGTCAGTTATGGCCAAAACAAGAAGAGTCACCTCGCTCAAGGTCTGGCTGACTTGCATGAGTGTGCCAGAGAAAACTGTTTCGAGGACGAAAGTCTTAAAATCAAGGCCAACATGGTGGCCTACCTTTATTCCCCACACAAAGTCTATAAAGAAGACCAGTGTGAGGGAATACCCACTGTCTATGTGGATGGGTGCTCCTACCATGTTGACAACAACGGGGAAAAGGAACCTGTGGCCAGCGTAGGAAATGCATGCGTGAATGATGCCCCAGAACCCTCTGCTGGGTACAAAATCGGTCCTCGAAGTAGTCAAGTGGCAGAGCTAATGGCTGTGCATCAAGCCATCCTCACTGCTGTCCAACACCAACTCCACAAACTGGTCATAATCACAGACTCAGATTATGTACAGAACGGGTTCACGGAGCACCTGGTTAACTGGAAAACCAGAGGCATGCAATGTGCTAATAATAAACCATTAAAACATGGGAAATTAATACAAAATATTGCTGATCTGGTCACCTCGAATGGGATGACCATCTACTGGAAAAAGATCAAGGCCCATTCTAAAGTAGAGGGACCAGACAAAACTGGAAATTATCTAGCTGATCAGCTGGCCAAAACCGGAGCTATCCAAGGGGATCTACTTAGATAGAGTCCCTGTTGGGGGAAATCCATGTCACTGTTATCACTAAGTCCCAGACAAATCCTCACAAAGAACTCTCAACTGCACAATGGAGTAAGGAGACCCCAGACGTGGATTTGATTACGGCTCAAGAGGGGGATCCGATAATTGGTAAGTTTTATGAACACATTGAGGACCCTGAAAATGTTCCCCTGACGGATACCGATTACATAGGGAAATAGGACCTCAGAGTGTTGATGAAATGTCCAAAAATGTTCCGAATCCAAGACGATTTGTTGGTGAGGAGATCCATAGCTGGCCATGACTAGTGGGTGGTCCCCACCTCATTCTGAAGCCTGATGCTAAGTCACACGCATGATGCGGCCACAGCCGTGATCGAGGGTTTGATACAACATTATAAATCTTGCAAGAGGTTGCATACTGGCCACACATGGGGCAGGACCTCAACCAATACTTGAAGGGGTGTCTTGTGTCTGCACAATTTCAGCCAACATCACTCACAAACCGTGCTCCCCTCCAAAAGAGGGGGATGACACTGCCTTGGTCACATTTACAAGTCATTTTTATCAGGCCCGTGATTTGCTCCTCTAGGGGGGACAACTACATGTTGACCGTAACATGCTTGTTCACTAAATGGTTGGAATGTCTCCCGGCCCCAAATTGCAAGGCAGAAACAGCAGCTGCCCTGATGATCAATCACATCTTCTTGTGTTTTGGACTACCCCAAAGGACTGAGTCAGACCGAGGTAGCCACTTCACTAGCAAAGTGATGACAAAGATGTGGAGATACTTGGGGTCAAAAGGAAACTACACATTGACTACCGGTAGCCTCTAGTGGTGGAGTTGAGAGATACAATAAGACTATTGTGAGCATATTAAAAAAGTTTGTGGCAGATTCTGGGCCAAGTTGGGACATTCAATTACCCCTTATCCTGATGGCCATCAGATCTACCCCTTCTTCTGCAACAAAAATGTCTCCATTTGAGCTGATGACTGGAAGAAGGATGGTGCTCTACAGAACTCAAGAGCAGACCTTGATAAATGCCTCCACAACCCATGAGTGTGTTGAGAATCTGAAAAAACACCTTCAACATGCTTTTTCCTATGCTCAGCGGAATCTAGAAAGATCTGCAGACAGTATGAAGACCCATTATGACCTTAAGACAACTAAAAAAATACCAAGTAGGAGACCGGGTCTACTTGTACAATTTCCAAAGGAACCAAGGCAAACAGTGCAAATTCCTCCCAACTTGGCGGGGTCCTTTTGAAATTGTAGACAGAATCTCACCAGTCGCCTAAAAAATCTGCATCCCAAGGGCAGTTTGGCAGAAGGAGAAGATAAGTGGGTCCACATAAACCAGTTGAAGAGTTGCCATCCCAGGTATACTTTGTGGCAAATAGAGGAGCCAACCGGAAACCAGAGGGGGACATTCTGGCAACCTATAAGAATCCACCTGTTAAAACCATTAGTAAATACAGGCGGGCAATATTGTAAATTGTGTTCAATGTATGCATCTGCCCCACTACACGAGTAGTGGTGGGGAAATGTCCATAAACATGCTCTGTTCTGTCTCATAGCATTGGAACCAAGAATTTCTAATTACCAAGGAGGTCCACTCGGGGGACCTGGAGGAAAGACCCAAGGATCCCGGAGTCTTGCTCGATACTCCCATCCAGAACCGGCGAGGAGAGCATGTCGATCCAGCACTTATGGGAGAAGCAGACGACTTTCTCCACCTGGACCAAAGAAGGAAAGAACATCCCAATCTCCTGACTTCTACTTGACAGGCGGTCAACTCAAGTTGGGAGGGGGGGCTCTATTTGATTTTTTTAACCACTTTTGCTCTGCTATGCTGCATCACTCTGCTATGATGGTGCCAGAAAACAGTAAAATGGCCGCAAAACCCTGGTGCGCACCAAAATCCCTGAAAATCGCGCTTTGCAAAGCACAAAAAGATGGCTGCCAATCTGCCACGCATGTTGTCAGTGGTGGAACAGAGCTCTTACTCCTGAAATATGTCACTGGGCTCCACAACAATTGAAAATGGAGTACAGAAGTAAAAAGCAGTGCTTTGCTAAATGAAACCCAGAATCTTCTATTAAATCCCTTTTTCTTGGTGCAGAACACCCTCAAACATCCAAATTCTTGTTGGGTGCTACAATTCACTTAGTTTAAGAAATAATTGTGAATTTACAAAGTCCTAAAAAGCTGAGAGCAAAAGAAATTTCCACAGCAAAAGTGGCCTATCTTTGGATTTGTCAAAAATCTCTGGGTGCAGTACCCTGGGCCGTCTGAATGACAGCTGTCAAGAGCCTGCCTGATTAAACTTTAACATGTATAAACTGAAATCAAATGTTTGCAATCTAAGAGGCCTGCTACTGATAGGAACCCATCTTGTAATAGTTTTGATCCCATGGTTTAGAATCTTGAATGAGAATTTAGCTGTGATTTGATAAGTTTGTTTTAAGCTAAGGAAAATTCAACAGAAGTAACAATTAAAATGAACCTGGCTGAAGCTACCAAACTAGAATAACAGGTTTCTCACAGAAGGAAGGTCTTTCTCGCCAGCAGGAAATCTCACAAAAGCTCTAATTATGGGGTTGGGAAAGAACCTGGTCTACAGAGGCATCCAGAACAATGACCAGCTGCAACTAAGGAAATGCGAGTTGTGAAGACAGTCAAAAATGGCCTCTGCCAAGAGCAAGCAGGGAAGAGGCTGCTCCTGGACTGCAGGGAGACACAAAGAAGCGGACCCAAACAACCATCTGTGGCTGATCATTAACAAAGAACAATGTTCTTAAAGACTTATAACTTGCCAGTCAATATTGTGAAAAATATAAAAGTAACAGATTTGTGAATCCAAATTTTGGCTACACGTTTCAAGAGGTGGCAAAATCGTGTGACATGTTCTGGAAAGAAACGGGAAGAAATGTGATTTTACGCAAAATGTATTTCCGCTAGAATCATGAAACTTTATACACTTATGCCTGTTTTAACATGCACACTTGTAGAAATTTGCTTAAAAATTAGACATTGTGTTCCTGATGAAAAGGGCAAAATCCTGTGAAAAGCAGAGACAAGATCCCACAGCTATGGGGTTTTGAGGCGTAGCTGCTGTGTAAAATATGTAATCTGTATATGTGATTGTTATAGAGGTTGCACATGTGTAAATATGGATTGTTCCAAAAGTAGATTTTGTGGTCCAGGGGCTAGGGGTGAATCCTCAGCCTCATAAAATCACACCATAAAGGTGACACTGTGTTTCTCTCCTCCTATGAAGGCAGAGAGTATACTCTGACCCAATCACCTGTCAAAAGGGGCAAGCTTAGGCTAAACCAGCCCACACACCCCCTTTATGATGCCTGTTCATAGCATAAATAGAGAGGGCTCACCACTGATAAAGACAGACAGATTCACTCACTATCCCGATGCTGGCGGAGAACCCTGCTGCTGAACTCTGCATCTTCCTTGCTCCAGACTCCAGAAATTTGGCAAAGCAGAAACCCATTGCATAGCTGAACCATTTTCAGCTAGGTCTCAAATTCCAGAACCAGAACCCCACAAACCTAAGGGGAAGCATCATAATACAGCCAGGCTGCGCTGTACTGCTTGCCTGCTGAAAATAATACCCTCATATCCAAGAAGGGCAGATACAATCCAGTCCTGTACCGTGCTGTGAACAGAGGTCCTTGCAGATCCAGTCCAGTCCGGTGCCGTGCGGTGATCAGAGCGCCTTGCCGATCCAATCCAGTCGATGTGCCCAGCCGTCTGTCTTAAACCAGATCCAATCCCCTGACCAGAATTGACGGGTCCATTTAAAAACATACCCAGTGAGTATATATCGAAAGAATTGTGTCACTGGCATATGTATTTTGCATAGTCAATTCCTATCTTATACCCATCCTATCTTATATTCAGAACCTGTATTCTTAGGAGTATTTTTGAATTGTCTGAACTCTCTATCCAAACCATTCTATCTTCCTCCACAACTAGTACTGTTAAAACTATCTTTGCACTGATCTTTTCTCATCTGAAGAAGGTGAGTTTCCTCCACAGGCAGTCATTCTGATCAAGTGGCTGTGTTCCTGCGTGGTATTCGTTTTGTTCATAGTCATCCTCTAGTGTAAGAAACCCTTTTGTCATTTTAAAAGCGCATTCCTGTTTTCCATTCTTGCACCTATCTCGAAAAAACGACCTCTACTAAAACATCCATAACTCCCTCAGTGTTTGTGCTAGAAACAAAATTTCAACTTCTGCTTGAAGCTAACATCCACAGCTTTAAATCGTGATTATCGTGCCGTGAAAAGTTTGCCGCAAATATTCGTTTTTGGAAATTCTTACACGTGTAAAACAGCTTTTGATTGCTTCTGACTTGAGCTTTAAGCTTTCAAATTGTTTCTTGGTATTAAATCATTGCTTGTGTTTGTGTGCAACTATCCAAACGGCTCCCCTAAGAATTCATAGCAATTTCAGCAATTTTGAACATATTTGGTTTTTTTGCCCAGTCCATTCTAAGGATAACTTTAAAAGCCATTCTGACAGCTTAACAGTAAATTCCGTTTTCTCTTGTGTTTGAAAGGGGGAAAGTGGGATTGATATTCTGTAGATTTTTGCCTTTCCTGAATACATGCTCTCTCCTCCTATCTCTTTATATTGCCTATTGGGGTGTTGAGGGGTGTGCACGGGGAACCTTTAACCACAGTGTTATCCTATCTGAAACCACACACAAGTATTATTTTCTGTGCTGAATTGTTTGCTCAATGCTACTCCTTGTGTATTGAAGAGAGTATTCCGTGTTACCTCACCCCATTGGTGAGTGTTGTGTACCTATTAAGACTATTGTGATAAAATTTTAAATTCATAAATAAACCTTTACCTTTGCAACCCAGGCTGATTTCTGGTTCAGTGTGACCGGGTGAGTTCCAGGAGAAGGGCATGATATGAGTGGTATATCGTTCAGAATAAAGACAAAAATAAATAAGGATTTCACTTGTGCACTACATGCTAGGCGTTGACTTGGTTGCGTGCCGGATAGAAATCACTTACAGGATAGCGGAGAGGGATGGACATAATTGAAGGAAAGAGTGTAGGAAGCAATGGGAAGGGGATAGCAGAGATGGGAGGACACAATAGATTGAAGAAGTGTAGGAAGCAATGGGAAAGGGATAGCGGGGATGGAAGGACACAATAGAAGGAAGGAGTGTAGCAAGCAATGCGAAGGAGATAGCGGAGATGGAAGGACACAATAGAAGGAAAGAGTGTAGGAAGCAATGGGAAGGGGATAGCAGAGATGGGAGGACACAATAGTTGGAATGAGTGTAGGAAGAAATGGGATAGGGATAGCGGGGATGGAAGGACACAATAGATGGAAGGAGTGTAGGAAGCAATGGGAAGGGGATAGCGGGGATGGAAGGACACAATAGATGGAAGGAGTGTAGGAAGCAATGGGAAGGGGATTGCGGGGATGGGAGGACACCATAGAAGGAAGGAGTGTAGGAAGCAATGGGAAAGGGATAGCGGAGATGGAACTACACAATAGATGGAATGAGTGTAGGAAGCAATGGGAAGGGGATGGCAGGGATGGAAGGACACAATAGAAGGAAGGAGTGTAGGAAACAATGGAAAGGGGATAGCGGATATGGAAGGACACAATAGATGGAAGGAGTGCAGGAAGCAATAGGAAGGGGATAGCGGAGATGGAAGGACACAATAGAAGGATGGAGTGTAGGAAGCAATGGGAAGGAGATAGCAGAGATGGGAGGACACAATAGATGTAAGGCGTGTAGGAAGCAATGGGAAGGGGATAGCGGAAATGGAAGGACACAATAGATGGAAGGAGTGTAGGAAGCAATGGGAAGGGGATTGGGGAGATGGGAGGACACAATAGATGAAAGGAGTGTAGGAAGCAATGAGAAGGGGATAGCAGGGATGGAAGGACACAATAGATGGAAGGAGTGTAAGAAGCAATGGGAAGGGGATAGCGGGATGGAAGGACACAATAGAAGGAAGGAGTGTAGGAAACAATTGGAAGGGGATATCAGAGATGGAAGGACACAATAGAAGGAAGGAGTGTAGGAAGCAATGGGAAGGGGATAGCGGGGATTGAAGGACACAATAGATGGAGGGAGTGTAGGAAGCAATGGGAAGGGCGTTGCGACAATGGAAGGACACAATAGGAGGAAGGGGTGTAGGAAGCAAGGGAGGGAGAGAGAGCAGCATGTTACATTGCTAGTAGAGAGTGTATAGGGTCATGAGTGCTATGGGGAATAAGGATGGTGAGTAAATGGAGCAGGGCAGTGAGCATGAAGAATAAGGGGGAGGGAGAAGCGTTGTTATGTTAAGTTGTGTTCTTTTCTTTCTGCTTGTTTTATACCCATGGGCCCCCTGAAATCACTGATGTGACAGGTCTGTCCTTGTGGATGGGACCAGGGTGATATGCAACTTCATAGTTTTCCTCTCTAAATAACAGTAGCTAAAACGTGATTGGAGACAATCATGAGTGGGCACCACGCCATGGAACACGTTATTTTGCAGTGTTCATTCTCAGTACGTGGGCTCTGCGCCTTTGGCAAACCCTGTAGCATACTTTATTGGACTGTGCCATGGATTTCTTAGTGCTAGAATTTAAATATCTGTTGAAAGTAAAACTCTTTAAGTGCTTCACTCAGGGTGGATGATGTTGCAAAAACTACCCATATGACTGATATGGAGTGACATGGATGTATAGCTTCATGTACTATAATCTCAACATTTCACGCTAGCCTCAAAACAGCGCACACGAGGGAAAAATATCAAATAAGAAATAGCACAACCAGAACGGTGTGTTTTCCAGAATTTAACCCCCCCCCTCCCCCCGCACACTAGTAATCATAGTTCACACTTGGAGGAACATATATACCCGATTTTATTTTGAAGATTCAAATACGTAAGAATTAGGAAACATGACTCCACCCTATTGACAAAACCCTCTCCCCGGAGAACTGCGGTGCAACGCCTACCTAAAAGTGATAGATCGAAAACAGATTTAAAAGCACAGATAGAGCCGCGTGTTCAACATTCAACACATGCTACAATTTAAAACATATAGAAAGTGAACACATTTTGCAAAAAGCATGTATATCATTCATCAATGTTTAAAAATAGCATGCATTCACCGGAAGATTAACTCAAATCAAATTCCCTATGAATATGCATAAACTAGAACAATGTGACTTGAGTAAAAGTGCCTAACAGAGAGGCAGCCTAATGATTAAAGACTGTTCTCCACAGTTATGGTTAACTGGTTTTTGCAATGTGTGGTTGCATGCATTCATCAGTACTAATTGGTGATCTCTTGATTATGAGAGGAGTCACATCATATTTCTTTTGTAGTCCTATTTTCACTTTGTATATGACTCAGCAATACTGCAATGAGAGGCCCTCTCGGGTTAAGTGTATTGCAATGAAGAACGCTCACATTCAATTGCTCGGCCATGATACGCACTCACCGTCAGTCTGTTCCATGTATGAGCTCTTTCAATGAGTGGTACTGAAGCTCGCATAGAAATGTGCACATGGCTTACGTTCGTTACTGCAGGGCACAAGTCAAGGGTACATGATATAAGTGTTTATTTATATTGCGCCCTTACTCAAGTGTTTCAGGGTGCGACGAGGCAAGGGAGGAGTACACGGGAAGAAAAAACAACCATCTTACTAGGCCCAGTGACATTAAGAACGCGCAGGTGCAGGGGAGCGGGAGGGGGGAAAGTGCAAGCGGAAGAGAGAAGTGGAAAAGAGGGAAGTGGAAAGTGCTGAACACGTGATGAAATAACAAGTGCAGTCAGAAGGTGGCAAGTGCAATAATTAAGTGCAGACAGCGGGTGTATAATAAGTGCAGGTAAGGGGACTGTGGAGTTACAGATACAGATCCAAGGGCAAGGGATGCCGGGAGGCAGTGTGGTTGCGCAGGTGGTTGGGCTGGTATCTGGGCCTGAGTACAGAGGTTAGCCAGGAGCCCAGTGCAGAAACAGACACATGAGGAAAGTGCATTCCATTGCGCTACTATTTTAAAGAGGGGAGTCCCTAACCCATACAACTAACGTGGCAGAGGACCCTGAAATGGGGGCAGATAGGGTGGGCCAGGGACATGTGACTGAATCTGCACAAACCATGTGAGCTCTTAGAACGCACTTTCCAGTTGGGCACTCATTCAATACCACCTAATTGTAATCCTCATCCACTTACCCCACCTCCTTCCCACCAGACTAGAGGAAGACAGCCTCTATGACGTCTTCTCTGTCTCTCAAAAATCGACCCTACAGCCCACAACACCAGCAGATACAGTGATATATATCTCATAGGTTAGGAAATGTCTGCATCTTGTGCTGCTTGACTTATAACTGATTTTTAACCAACTCTATTGACCTGCGAGACACAGTCTGCTTCTTGGGAAGTCTTCTGATTTTCAAACCTCCCTCCTACCAATTTCACCAAAAGATTGTGGCTCTTTAACTATGAACCATGCACAAAGATTCGTCTCACCTATCTCTCTACACACCCTCTGGAAACCTGGCCCAGAGGGTAACTGGGAAGATCTCCCACCATTGAGTTTCCCTTGCATGCCTCTTAAGTGAGGGCATGTCATTCTGCCTCACATACAACAAACGACCTCAGTCCTACTGGTCTCCAGTACAGGTTAATTTGTCAAGTTTCTATATCGCCCTTTTAGATAGGAACAACCAGGCTCACCTCTTGCTCCTTACCATTGCCTCTCTCCACTAAACAAACATATTAATCTCAGTCGTATGTGTTAAATGTTATGCTATGTCTTATGTTATCTGGAGTGCTTTCAGGCAATAATGTCTAATTCTGTCTCCTTTTGCAGTTTACACTCCATATTTGTCTTACTGAGTTGTTTCATTGCATTAAAACGAAAAAGTATTCAGCTGGAGCTGATTAGCAAGACATGATCCAGCTGGTACCAAATAGCTTTTGTGTCATAGGGCTACGTGAGTGAGAAGTGTTTTCACTCTGTTAATGTGATGTGCTGGTTGACAGCTTGCTGCCATGTTTGAGGGTTCATCGTGTGAGTAGTATATGTTGATCAATGAAGATGTGAATCAGTTATAGGGGGTTGGGGTATGGTTATGCTCGATGACACATTTGCATTTAAATATTTTCTGGTATTGTTGGAGTAGTTGGTTGTTGCATGTTTGCAACGGTGTTTGCTGTTATGGTTTAGTTTAGAGGGTGATGGGTGACTAACCAGAATGAGTACTATCTCCCATGGTTCTTGGCTGACACATTGTGTACTGGCCAATTGCTTGTTCATGATAGCATTAGTCCAATTACATTTAAAAGTAGAAAATAGTCTGAGCCCTATTCTCCTTTGCTGAGGTTTTGTGTACCGGCTCGTTGTATGTTTCTGAGTGTATCAGTCTGATTCAATTTAAGAAGCATGAGGAGAACTAGCCCAATAAGTCAAATCTCTCCTATCCCTTGGTGAACATGTTCAGTACTGATGAGACGAACCTAAAATGAGTCTGATCCCCCATATTTCTTGACAAACACCTTTTGTCCTGGCCCATGGCACGTACGCAGTTTATCAGTCCAATGAGACCTAGCTGAATGAATCTGATCTCCTGTACTCCTTGGCTGATGCCTTGCATACTGACCTATAGAAAGTCCACAAAAATATGAGCCTAATTCCATGTAAAGGTCACAGGGACCAACTGAACAAGTCTGATATTCCGTGGTCTTTGGCTGATGAATTGTTTGTAGGTCTTTGGCATATTTGTGGAACTGGGAAGGGGAGGATGTCAGCATTGCCACTGTATATCACTTTCATGTAGCAGCACCAGCGGCTTTTGTGTAACGCTCACCTGATATCCACGGGGATGTCACTCAGCCTGTTCTGACCTCTTACGACCTCAAACCCTTCGCGGGAGTCTACTCGACTAGAGACTGGGCCTGAAACACAGGATTGGTAGAGTTTAACTCCATATTGTCTCTGTGTGCTTGAACCCCCTCTTCCCCGGGGTCCAACCCTTCCCTTTGATCCACAGCTCACCTTGTTTTCTTGGAAAGTGTGCTCTCCGTCCTGCTTTCAGCGCAGGGGCATGTTGATTGATGCAGGCTCGTTGCTGCCTAGTTACTTCACTGGCAAGAGTCCGACAGGTAAGTATAACGAGTCTTTTGAACAGTTCTCTAACTTCGTTCCTTTCCTTCCTTAGATGATGGCCGGCATCCGGGGATGGCGATGTGCTGCTGAGATGAGTAGCGCTGAAGGTGAGTGAGAGCGCGATGCACGATGCAACCCTTTCGTATTTGTATTGAACTGAGTCATTTTTATGTGTCTTTTAGGTGCTGCAACGTTTTCAGCGTGGATGCCGGTTATGAAGAAGAAATGCAGTGAGTAAACGCGGTATGTGGTGCTTCTAGATGTTTCCACGCTAACCTGGAGTGTCTTTTCCCTCTTGCAGATGGATGAGAATTTCCAGAGACAGAGTTCCCCCAGAGCGGCTGGAATTCAGGTAAGCATTTGAAGCTTGTACAGTCTTTAAAAATAAGCGAAGATTTGCTGAATGCTTACTAATTACTAATGCCTTTTTTTTCTGTTCTTTTCCCTTTTCCTTAGGAAGCAGTGTTCCGGGATGGGAATGACACCGCCGAAGATGCCCGCAGAACAGAAGGAGCGATGAATGATGGGCAGAAGCGCCGCAAGGTAAGGCTGTTCCTAACGGTGTTCTTGTTCTTGTAGGAGCTGAGCGCAGAAGAAAGATGCAGGCCTCCTGGAGACCGATCCTAACACGGTGAGTGTCACGCTGCAGGTGCAGAAAACACAAAGCATGTTTCAAATCCTGGGCGTGGCTTAAATAGTCTCTGGGTATCCCAGGTGTCTCTGGGCTGAACCACACCCAAAAGACTAGACTGCACATGCAGTTCTGGGAACCGAAATATGTGGGGACATACATCTTGTCCCCATCAATGCACTACAAGTCCAATCCCCAATGTTATCCTATGGGAGTGAGTGAGTCTGGTGCCACAAGCGCCAAGTCTCACTCCAAGTGGGTCTTTGGAGGGATGGAGAGGCCCTTGAGGGCCATGTAGGTGATCGTGGCCTTGCTCTAGCCTGACATCTTGGAGGGCTGGGGACATGAGGGGCAGGAATCATGACAGCACTCCCCCCCCAAGGCCCCTCTTAAGGTGGCTCTTCTGTCTGGTCCTGGTTTGTTTGGATGGTTTTGATGAAATCGTCTAAGCAAGCGAGGTGCATGGATGTACTCACAAGGCTCCCATGTCCTGTCTTGTGGACCATACCCCTTCCAGTCTACTAAGTAGTATAATTTGGATCTGATGTACTTTGAATCCAGGAAGTCCTTGACTTCGAATTCTGGCTCCCCTTCGACTACTACTGGCTGCGGTGGCGTTGCTACACGGGTCCCAGGTTGAACAGGTTTAAGGAGAGACACGTGGAACACAGGATGAATCTGCATGTTTGACGGTAAAGCTAGTCTGACCGCCACAGGATTTATCAGGGAGGTGACGGTGAATGGACCTAGGTATCTTGGACGGAAAGTTCGGGTTCCTTTAATTGACACGTGTTTAGACGCCATCCAGACTTTGTCTCCCACTTGGTAGTTGGGGGCCTTTACTCGGTGTTGAACAGCAAACTTCTTTTGGCGATTCTTAGCTTGAAGTAGGTGTTCAAGGTTTTGACTGGTGGCATTTCCAGGGTTGTAGGAACGTCCAACTCAGAAGTACGTGGGTGCCTGCCATACATGGTATAAAAGGGTGGGGGCCCAGTGCTGGTGTGTAGGGAATTATTATAAGCATATTCAGCTATCCATAATAGGTCGAACCAGCTTCCTTCAGCTTGGTGTAACATGCAACGCAGATACTGCTCGAGCGTCTGATTTGTCCTCTCAGTTTGACCATCCGTTTGGGGATGGTGACTGGTGGATAGCCGGATGTCGATCTGGGCCATAGAGCAGCATTTTCTCCAGAAGTTAGATACGAATTGAGTACCTCGGTCTGAGACTAAAACTGAAGGAAACCCATGGAGCTGTACGAGGCCTTCAAGAAATACCATTGCCAGAGTGGAAGCATTTGGGAGCCCCTTAAGAGGAATGAAATGTGCCATTTTTGAAAATAGGTCCACGACCACAAGAATAGTGATAAACACTTGACTGGGTGGTAAGTCAGTAATACAATCGAGGGGCAACGTGTGCCAGGGTGCTGGTGGGATTTCCAATGGTTGTAATAGCCCAGCCGGTTTCTGCTTGGATGACTTGTTTTGAGCACACACTCCACAAGATGATGATATGAATTGGATAATGTCTTTACGCCACGTGGGCCACCAATAATTTCGTTTTACCTTGGCTAGGGTTTTAGCGATTCCGGGGTGGCCCTCGATCAAGGAATTATGATAACCGGACATGACTTGTTCTCGTAGTTCTTGGTTTGGTAAGAATAAATGATTCCTGAAGTAGGGCAACTGATCTTTTATCATGTAATGTTCTCCTTGTGCACTCCACGCTTGTAATTGCTCTGGACTCATCAGGTTTTGGATTTCTTCATGTAATTCTTTCTGAGTTATGGTTGCTGTGATTCCTAGGCGCTTGTCACTCGGGATGATTGCTACTGGGTCAGGGGTCTGATGCCCTTGCTCTTCTACCCCCATACGGGAAAGGGCATCGGCCTTCCTGTTTTTCACCCCTGGTCGAAATGTAATCACGTTGTCATATTCAGCAAAAAAAAGAGCCCAACGTAGTTGTCGTGAGGATTGGGCTTTTGACGTTTTTAGGTACTGGAGGTACTGAATGCTTACTAATGCCTTTTTTCTGTTCTTTTCCCTTTTCCTTAGGAAGCGGCGTGCCAGGATGGGAATGACACCACCGAAGATGCCCGCAGAACAGAAGGAGCGATGAATGATGGGCAGAAGCGCAGCATGGTAAGGCTGTTCCTAACAGCGTTCTTGTTCTTGCAGGAGCTGAGCGCAGAAGAAAGATGCAGGCCTACTGGAGACCGATCCGAACACGGTGTCACACTGCAGGTGCAGAAAACACAAAGCATGTTTCTCAGCCTGGGAGTGGCTTAAATAGTCTCTGGGTATCCCAGGTGTCTCTGGACTGACCCACACCTAAAAGACTAGACTGCACATGCAGTTCTGGGAACCGAAATATGTGGGGGCATCCATCTTGTCCCCATCAATGCACTACAAGTTCAATCCCCAATGTTATCCTATGGGAGTGAGTGAGTTTGGTGCCATAAGCGCCAAGTCTAACTCCAAGTGGGTCTTGAGGGCCATGTAGGTGATCGTGGCCTTGCTCCAGCCTGATATCTTGGAGGGCTGGGGACATGAGGGGCAGGAATCATGACATTTTTCCAGTAATGCTAGGTTCAATCACTGTCATGAAGCTGTGCCCACCCCACAATATATGGCAGTTATGTATGCCGGCAATCATAGTGGAAATAGCTGTGCTCACAATGGGGCTCACAATGTGCTTCATCACGAGTTGGGTGGGTTTCTCAGGATACCTGCAGCTCACCTGGTTGATTGCCCCTGTGTGTGGCCCTAGAAAATCAATGACCACGCCTACAACCATGCCCACAGCCGGACACGCATCTGCATTGAACGTGCTTTCGGACCTTTGAAGGCACGATTCAGGTGCATGGATCGCACTGGAGGGGCCCTCACTTATGCCCGGGACAGAGTAGGCAAAATCGTCTTGGCATGTGCAATGCTGCACACCATTTGACTCACGCGGAATGTGCCCTTACCCCCTGGCGCAGACAGGCAACACCCAGTGGCTAATGTGACAAGGACCATGTGGCTAGAGCCCGGCCAGATGCATACAGTGATGGGGTGAGGGAGGCTAGGCTGGCCAAACAGGAACTGATTGACAATTAATTTTAGCACTGTGATTGGACACATGATATAATATATGATATGATATGATAGTTTATTGATAAAGCGCCTATACACAATATGTTTCAAAGCGCTTCAAGGTAAGGGAGGGAACAAGGGAAAATACAATTACATTCTTACAGGCCATGAACAGTAAGGATGTGAAATTAACTAGCGTACTCGGCCTGACGACATTCCAGATGGTGCAAGAGCTAAAACATAGATAAGGAAGGGAGGGGGAGAGTGGGAAGGAAATGGAAACAGACAGGCGACTACCGTACTAGGCCTGGCGACATTTCTGGTACAGCCAGAGAAAACAAAAGGTGAGGGAGAGGGGTGCAGAAAGGGAGGGGAGGAACAAAACAAGAGACTATCGTACTAGACCGAATGACATTTCAGATAGTGCTGGAGGTGGGGTGGGGGACAAGTAAGGGGAGAGGGGAGGAGACAGACGAGGTTGCAATCTTACCAGGTCCAGGGACAATTCTTATAGAGTAAGTGCAAAGAAGAAAATAAGGGGAGGAGGGGAGGAGATAGGAAAAGGGAGAGGACGAGAGAACAGAGAGTAAGCAGTCAAAAAGAGTGGAGAAGCAAGAGAGGAGAACGAATACAATTGCAGAAGTCAGTAGTAACACATAATGTTGCAAACCTGGATACAAGATGAATAGGGAACAGCGTGATTCAGGGCCACCATGAGAAAGGGTGATGCACTATGAATCAATGAAGTCCATTAAGTCAAATCCAGCGATGGCCACAAGACGGTGATGGTGAAACCAGAATGTATCAGGACAGACTCCTGCAGAAGTAGTCTGGGGGGCGGGAGGGTAGGTTAGATGAATCAAGCACAACAAGCACACCTGTGTGCGAGAAGGGGCGGCACAAGGGAACATCACAGGCTGACCAGAGGGGAGGGGATGGCCTGTGGGGACAGAGGGAGTAACCACATGTTGGTGCATGTTTACCTGCTTTATGAGCAGGGGGTCGGGCCCTGGGTCCTCCTGGTCCAAACAGATCCAAACAGAATTGCCCTTTTCTTTGTCTGTCCTTCGCTTCGGCCACCCAGGCGAGAGACGCCCTTGATCAAAGAGTTAAGAGCAGGAAGGAAGAGCAGGGCTAAGAAGTTTGGTGGTGCTTAGGCCAGGTGACCAAGATCCACTTGCATCTTCCCCCCATCTGCAAAGGAAAAGAGGCTGGAGGGCTCCTTAGTTACTAAAAAATAACCCACTAGATAGCGGTTAAACGTATGACCAAAAGGTAAAAAATAGCTAGTAAATGTATGAGGTTGAAAGAATGTTGTGTCTCCTGGGGGAAAGAACGTGAGGCTGGGTGCTGTAGAAAAAACAAACTTACCAGCTCTGCGTCAGCTAAGGTACTAGTAGCATGCAGTGGCTGCGAACTCTCAAGTGGTTATTAACCACTGAACAGGTTATCAGGCCTTGTTCTGTCGAGAGAGGGGCGCCCGCTACCTTTCAAACTAAATTTCAAGGAACCTGGGATTGGTAACCCTAGGTCTCCTGGGGGCAACCAGACGTGGTCTCCCTCTCACTGTGCTTAGAGAGGCATCAGCTTCACCTCACTGATGATCCCCAACAAGGGTGAAACACGTGTATGGGGTTGCTGGTGGTACTCTCGTTCAGGTTGGAATTGCCATTGCATTTCGGTGCTGGACTGCCCCTGGGCAGGACAAAGACTGATATGCAAATGGATATTTCCCATCTGTGAAAGGCACAGTGAGTAAAAGCAGTGGCTGCGAACTCTCAAGTGGTTATTAACCACTGAACAGGTTATCAGGCCTTGTTCTGTCGAGAGAGGGGCGCCCGCTACCTTTCAAACTAAATTTCAAGGAACCTGGGATTGGTAACCCTAGGTCTCCTGGGGGCAACCAGACGTGGTCTCCCTCTCACTGTGCTTAGAGAGGCATCAGCTTCACCTCACTGATGATCCCCAACAAGGGTGAAACACGTGTATGGGGTTGCTGGTGGTACTCTCGTTCAGGTTGGAATTGCCATTGCATTTCGGTGCTGGACTGCCCCTGGGCAGGACAAAGACTGATATGCAAATTGATATTTCCCATCTGTGAAAGGCACAGTGAGTAAAAGCAGTGGCTGCGAACTCTCAAGTGGTTATTAACCACTGAACAGGTTATCAGGCCTTGTTCTGTCGAGAGAGGGGCGCCCGCTACCTTTCAAACTAAATTTCAAGGAACCTGGGATTGGTAACCCTAGGTCTCCTGGGGGCAACCAGACGTGGTCTCCCTCTCACTGTGCTTAGAGAGGCATCAGCTTCACCTCACTGATGATCCCCAACAAGGGTGAAACACGTGTATGGGGTTGCTGGTGGTACTCTCGTTCAGGTTGGAATTGCCATTGCATTTCGGTGCTGGACTGCCCCTGGGCAGGACAAAGACTGATATGCAAATGGATATTTCCCATCTGTGAAAGGCACAGTGAGTAAAAGCAGTGGCTGCGAACTCTCAAGTGGTTATTAACCACTGAACAGGTTATCAGGCCTTGTTCTGTCGAGAGAGGGGCGCCTGCTACCTTTCAAACTAAATTTCAAGGAACCTGGGATTGGTAACCCTAGGTCTCCTGGGGGCAACCAGACGTGGTCTCCCTCTCACTGTGCTTAGAGAGGCATCAGCTTCACCTCACTGATGATCCCAAACAAGGGTGAAACACGTGTATGGGGTTGCTGGTGGTACTCTCGTTCAGGCTGGAATTGCCATTGCATTTCGGTGCTGGACTGCCCCTGGGCAGGACAAAGACTGATATGCAAATGGATATTTCCCATCTGTGAAAGGCACAGTGAGTAAAAGCAGTGGCTGTGAACTCTCAAGTGGTTATTAACCACTGAACAGGTTATCAGGCCTTCTTCTGTCGAGAGAGGGGCGCCCGCTACCTTTCAAACTAAATTTCAAGGAACCTGGGATTGGTAACCCTAGGTCTCCTGGGGGCAACCAGACGTGGTCTCCCTCTCACTGTGCTTAGAGAGGCATCAGCTTCACCTCACTGATGATCCCCAACAAGGGTGAAACACGTGTATGGGGTTGCTGGTGGTACTCTCGTTCAGGTTGGAATTGCCATTGCATTTCGGTGCTGGACTGCCCCTGGGCAGGACAAAGACTGATATGCAAATGGATATTTCCCATCTGTGAAAGGCACAGTGAGTAAAAGCAGTGGCTGCGAACACTCAAGTGGTTATTAACCACTGAACAGGTTATCAGGCCTTGTTCTGTCGAGAGAGGGGCGCCCGCTACCTTTCAAACTAAATTTCAAGGAACCTGGGATTGGTAACCCTAGGTCTCCTGGGGGCAACCAGACGTGGTCTCCCTCTCACTGTGCTTAGAGAGGCATCAGCTTCACCTCACTGATGATCCCCAACAAGGGTGAAACACGTGTATGGGGTTGCTGGTGGTACTCTCGTTCAGGTTGGAATTGCCATTGCATTTCGGTGCTGGACTGCCCCTGGGCAGGACAAAGACTGATATGCAAATGGATATTTCCCATTTGTGAAAGGCACAGTGAGTAAAAGCAGTGGCTGCGAACTCTCAAGTGGTTATTAACCACTGAACAGGTTATCAGGCCTTGTTCTGTCGAGAGAGGGGCGCCCGCTACCTTTCAAACTAAATTTCAAGGAACCTGGGATTGGTAACCCTAGGTCTCCTGGGGGCAACCAGACGTGGTCTCCCTCTCACTGTGCTTAGAGAGGCATCAGCTTCACCTCACTGATGATCCCCAACAAGGGTGAAACACGTGTATGAGGTTGCTGGTGGTACTCTCGTTCAGGTTGGAATTGCCATTGCATTTCGGTGCTGGACTGCCCCTGGGCAGGACAAAGACTGATATGCAAATGGATATTTCCCATCTGTGAAAGGCACAGTGAGTAAAAGCAGTGGCTGCGAACTCTCAAGTGGTTATTAACCACTGAACAGGTTATCAGGCCTTGTTCTGTCGAGAGAGGGGCGCCCGCTACCTTTCAAACTAAATTTCAAGGAACCTGGGATTGGTAACCCTAGGTCTCCTGGGGGCAACCAGACGTGGTCTCCCTCTCACTGTGCTTAGAGAGGCATCAGCTTCACCTCACTGATGATCCCCAACAAGGGTGAAACACGTGTATGGGGTTGCTGGTGGTACTCTCGTTCAGGTTGGAATTGCCATTGCATTTCAGTGCTGGACTGCCCCTGGGCAGGACAAAGACTGATATGCAAATGGATATTTCCCATCTGTGAAAGGCACAGTGAGTAAAAGCAGTGGCTGCGAACTCTCAAGTGGTTATTAACCACTGAACAGGTTATCAGGCCTTGTTCTGTCGAGAGAGGGGCGCCTGCTACCTTTCAAACTAAATTTCAAGGAACCTGGGATTGGTAACCCTAGGTCTCCTGGGGGCAACCAGACGTGGTCTCCCTCTCACTGTGCTTAGAGAGGCATCAGCTTCACCTCACTGATGATCCCCAACAAGGGTGAAACACGTGTATGGGGTTGCTGGTGGTACTCTCGTTCAGGTTGGAATTGCCATTGCATTTCGGTGCTGGACTGCCCCTGGGCAGGACAAAGACTGATATGCAAATGGATATTTCCCATCTGTGAAAGGCACAGTGAGTAAAAGCAGTGGCTGCGAACTCTCAAGTGGTTATTAACCACTGAACAGGTTATCAGGCCTTGTTCTGTCGAGAGAGGGGCGCCCGCTACCTTTCAAACTAAATTTCAAGGAACCTGGGATTGGTAACCCTAGGTCTCCTGGGGGCAACCAGACGTGGTCTCCCTCTCACTGTGCTTAGAGAGGCATCAGCTTCACCTCACTGATGATCCCCAACAAGGGTGAAACACGTGTATGGGGTTGCTGGTGGTACTCTCGTTCAGGTTGGAATTGCCATTGCATTTCGGTGCTGGACTGCCCCTGGGCAGGACAAAGACTGATATGCAAATGGATATTTCCCATCTGTGAAAGGCACAGTGAGTAAAAGCAGTGGCTGCGAACTCTCAAGTGGTTATTAACCACTGAACAGGTTATCAGGCCTTGTTCTGTCGAGAGAGGGGCGCCCGCTACCTTTCAAACTAGTAGCATGCTGGATTCACAAGTGATAGGGTGCAATCTTTTCCTAGAGCCATCAGGGAACTCATAGCAAATATCCAATCTTAATGTAAGGCGACGACGCACCGAGCCAGTGGGTGGAAGTTCTTATGGTTGACTGAAAAGAAATGGCATTTCTGCAAAGTGTGGTGTACTGGCAGCATACCAAGCTGTATTAAGTTAATTGATTTGGTATACTAGGAGACAAGTTGGCATAACTTAGCAGCAAGTCTATCCATAGCTGTCCACAGGGGCGTTGCTAGGGGGGGCTAAGGGGGCTATAGCCCCTGATCTTTTGGTTGTAGCCCCAGATAGAATCTCAGGAGCTACAGCCAAAAGACTAGCTAGCCCCCAGCCCCAACAGTTCCGACATAAGCTTAGCCCTGGGTCTTTTCCAGACCTAGCAACTCCCCTGGCTGTCCAGCCTTCTCCACCAACAGAAAATGCGGTTCACCAAGGCCTACAGTACATCTCAAAGAAACCTCCCATCCCATAGTTTATCTAGCTAGGATCAAATGAAAAAGTCTGGGAGCCGATTGGTTAGGGTGCCTGCTGTTCGGTCAATCAAGCAGTTTCTGAACGCAAGCCACCTGTGCATTTCTCCGGGAGACACTACGTATTTGCACTTCTTTGCACGTTTCACATTAGTGCAAGCCATAATTTTGATCCACAAAGAACCATGTGAGGCAAGGCCAATAAGGAAGACCCCCCCCACACCCCCGAGCAGGCAGTCAAAACCGCTGATACAGACCATTAATGCGTTGGACCACAATCACTTCACAGGTCTAGGCTAGTGGTCCTCAGCCTGTGGCTCTGCAGATATTTTGGACTACATTTGCTATCAGGTATGGTGTGGGATCAAAAGGGTTGTGATCCAAAGCAGCTGTAGAGCTTCAGGGTTCAGGCCCTTGGTCTAGGAAAACGTCTGTTAAGTTCTGCTTATTGACATTGGAAACTCAAAAGTAACACATGTATCCCACCCAATAACTGACATCTTCCGGACACTACTCTTTCAGCCCTAAAGAAAGCGGAACATAAGAAACAACTTACTGCTTTCTAAATGGATGGGCAGTTTTGTTGAAACCATTGCATAACCTCAAGTGTATTCATCGCATCATTTAATCAACTAAAGTAATGAAAGTGTGTATATGTGAGAATGGTATTTATGTCAGTTTGGTATATCTTGAAATTTAGATTTGAAATGGTTTGTTTATTCTTTTAAAATGTTTGGTGGTATGCCACAACCCCAGGAACCTATAATGTTTCAAACCTACAACAACAACAAAAAAAGTTTGCATAGACATTGTGTAGACTGAATTTGTAATAAAATTCAGTTTTAAACAAATACTGTTTTGGCTCTTTACACATGACCTACTGACTATGGGGCACAAACATTCAAGGCTTTTTAAACAAGTGCTGAGATGGGAGGATAACACAACCTGCACATTTTTTATAAAGAACACTTCAACACAATCATGATTATCCTTGCATTTTGACTGTTTTCCACGGGCTTTCATGTATGTGAAACTAAACCCATCCACCCACCACCAACTCCCCTGCACACAGTCCCCACGCCCCCATCCACCACCAACTCCCCTGCACAAAGTCCCCCACCCACCACCAACTCCCCTGCACACAGTCCCCCCACCCACCACCAACTCCCCTGCATACAGTCCCCCAAACACCACCCGCCACCAACTCCCCTTCACACAGTTCCCCTAACCCCCACTCAAACATGCGTCCATTGGATGGCCTCCCTGGCCGACATTGCAAGTCCAATCACTGGTTACGTGGCCACTTCCCATGTGCACTGGATAGTTGAGAGCGCTTTAGCAGCCTATGCTGTGACCTTCGTCGTGGGGTTCCCTGTTGGGACTCCTCGGTGGGGGTGGCAGAGGTAGATGGGATATATGCAGGGATTAGTATTTTTTGCCGGAAGAGGTTGTTGTTTTCCCGCATTTGTTCTGTGAATGCAGAGAGCCCCTCGCATAGCTCCCTTACCGTCTGCCCGAACCCGTGAGGGATGCTGTACATGCATCCACCACCTTCTTTGTGGAGGCATTGTCCCTGGTCATGGTCTTTGTATCACCACTTATGGCACAGTTGATGGCCTTCACATGGCAAATGTGTCCTCTAGCAAGGCCCTCATTCCTCAGCTAACGTGCCTCTTTGATGTCAAGTCATGCCATCACTGCAGCCACAGGACCAATACGGATTGTTGGGGTGGGGCTGCGATGGCCGGGGGGGGGGGTTCCTGCCTATGGGGGCTTTCCTGCTTGGGAGGCTGTCCTGCCTGGTTGGGCTGTCCTGCCTGGGTGGGCTGTAGCACCTGGTGGGACTGTAGCGCCTGGTGGGACTGTAGCACCTAGTGGGGCTTTCCTGCGTGGTGGGGCTGCCTGATGATGAGGCATATGAGGGTGTGTCCTCGTCACTCACCGGGTGTAGGCTCAATGACGGCATGCCCGGGACAGTGGCCGTGGGCTGTTCACCTGCACACAGTCATTGCTCTATGGTGGTGTGCTGCTTTCAGGCACTTGCATGTGTTCAAGTGTGGGGGCCGCAGCTCCCTGCTTGTCATCATTGCTTGCCCCTCCCTCCTCCTGTGCTGTTGATATTGGAGCTGCTTCAACAGCCTCCTCTTGTTTGGGCCTGGTGGGTTGTGACCTAGGTGTGGTGTGGTCTTGGAGGGCTGGGCCGTTGATGTAGACAAGGCATGGGAGGGTTGGGACATTGCTGCTGGCGTGGCCCTGGAGGGTTGGGCCAATGCTGATGGTGTGGTCTTGGAGTGTTGGGCACTTGGTTGTGGCATGGCCCTGGAGGGTTGGGCCCTTGGTGGTGGCATGGCACTGCTGTGGTGTGGAGTGGTGGGGTGGGTCTTCCACTTTGGAATTCCCTTTCGGCCCCTTCTTTGGATGCTGGTGCTGGTGGAGGCGTGGGTGGGTGCTCGATGGGATGGTCCCTCTACCTCATCCTCCCTGGACATCTCAGGTGGTGTCTGCGTGACTGTAGGGACATAGGGAATGGCATCAGGTCACCTTCGCTCATGTGTTTTGGCATGCATTGCAGTACTGCCAGGAGGGGGGTGGGTTGCACAGGGTGGTTGGACTCATGCATTTTGCAGTGGGTTGGTATATATGGGGCATGGTGCGGGAGGGGGGACACCCTTGGGGATGTGGCTTCCCGGTGGTGGCATGGCACGGGTTGATTGTTGGTGTGGGCATTTGGCTGCTAAGCATCTGGTTTGCACGGCAATGGTGTACTGCTGTGCCCACACCATGGCTGTGTGTTGCATGACACTCGCTGTGTCCCTTGGCTGCCCTCCCCTCAGCTCTGGCTCACAGGGGTGGCCTAGGTGCACTGGCACATGGGTCCTGCTCTGGGTGCCTTTGGTGGCTCCCACACAATGCACCCATTCACAATGCCGGCTCATGGATGTACACACTGGGGGGTGATATGGTGGGCTGTTCACATTGCATTTGGTATTGGGGGTTTCACTTACCTTCGTCCTCCTGGGTGGCAGCGCCTGACTCTGCTTCTCCAACACCCTCTGTCCCTGCCATGTCGATGATGGTGCTTCACATGAGCTCCGGTGGTGGTTGCGGTGATCCTCCTCCAGTTGCAATGTTGTCAGTCTGGTGCTGGGCTGGGAAGCCCCTGACCCAGACCCGCAGGTCGTTCTAGCACTTTCTGCAGTCTTCCCCATCTCCGAGGACACGGGCGACTGCAGAAACCTTTTTGCTGATGTCCGCGCAGATGTTGTTGCAGCACTTTGAGTTTTTTTTTTTTTTTGTAGGACATCATACAGCTCCTCATAATGGGCTATCACCTCCTCCACAAGGACATTGAGCTCAGACTCCCTAAATTTGGGTTTGCAGATACAATACTAGGCTGACTTGGCCCTTGTACGCTCCTGTGAAATGTTTTTGTTTCAGTCCCTCTGGATGGCTACCAGGGACTTTTTGATGGATTGTGATTTCCAAAATGGCCTCTGCAGTGTTTCCCTTTCCGGCGGTGACACATTTCCTGTGCGATATTACTGTGCGCTACTACCACGCTGTGTTAATGTGTGGTGCCGGCAGCAGTGATGCTATTTATGCTGGGATTTTGGGCGTTAGCATTGTGAACGCCGAGCGTTAGAACGTGTGCGCATGTCCGCCTAGTCGTGATACAGTGGTTTATGCCTTACTAATCCCGACATTATCGCTAATAACGCTCAACGTTAATAAAGCCCAGATACCGCCCAACTCATGATCAGGCCTAAAATATGCCAACAATGCCAGGGTAAATATCTTTCATGAAGTTTGCCAAAATATATGCCAGCAATGCCAGGGTAAATTACTTTAATGGAGCTGCACCTACAAGATCTGAAACAATTCCAGTGTTAGTCATTTTTATGAAGTTTACCACAGCATATGCCAGCACTGCCATGGTACATCTATTTCTTGAAGCTGTACCCTCAATATATGACTCCAATCATGCTATAAATCACTTTGATAATGTCACACCCACATTGTTTGACAGATTTGTCACAGTCTTGTACTTTCATAATGCTGGTCTGACCCCTCCACCCCTGCCTAACAACGCACATACATCTATTGCACTTCAAAAAACACATGTGTTTATTTATTTATTACATTTGTATAGCGCACAAACAGCCCAGGGGCATCAAGCACTGTTACTTGCATGGAACTTAGTTACAGAGGTGATACAGTTGAGGGATACATTTGCGAGTTAGTGCATAAGTACATTAGTACAGTTTTTCAAATGTGTGAGGGGTTGGTCATTCTAAGCTGATAGCTCAAAATATTATGAAAAGAGAAGAGTTTTCATTGCTTTGCGGAAGGAGATGAGGGAGGCCTCGCCCCTGAGAGTGGGAGGTTGGTCATTCCAATGTGAGGGTGTGAGATATGGGAAGCTGGAGCCACCTGCTCTGGTTCTTTTTATTAGTGGATGTTAAGATGGATTTCTGAACTCTGTCCTGGAGGGGCAGAGGTTCAGAAGGCCAGCCTAGTTTCTTGGAACAGGGTAACCTCTGGACAAGCCAGACCAATCAGGGTAGTGATGGCGGCGGTCAAGACTAGGTCTCAAGAGGGGTGAGGGTGACTGAAAGCCCGCAATGAGCACACAAAGCAAGGACACCTACAAATGACTCCAAGCAGGTGTTATATTAAAAATATAGACACATTTATTACAAGGCCTTTGTAACATTGACCATAGTAAAGAATCACTGTAAAACTCAAGTAAACCAACACATCACAATCAAATACAATATATATACAATTACCGAAGGGTCTAAAGAGTTAGAAGCACGAAATATGAAGACCACCTAGATGGGGAGGAAAACAGGCAGTGCAAGTAATCGTTAGACCCAGTTCGCCTTCAAAGGCCACCTAACTAGAAGGAAGTCAGAGCCCTACGAAGAGTGGAGCCTTGTGCTCAAAAGTACCTGCACACGCTGGTGCCAACGGGCCAAGGGGAGTCTCTTCAAGGAAATCAGGCAGTTCAGAGCGGTGAACAAATGAGGACGAACAGATCTCCGCTACTCAAGCGCGGCCTCCACTTGCGGGCAGAAGCAGAGCGCGAGTGCGAAAAAGGCGTGCTGTTTAACACAGCGAGGAAAAGCTGCAGGCTACTGCAGGAGGGCGACCGGTTCCTAGCGTTGCTACTCACCGGTCCCCGATGCAGGTAGACCTGGGCTTCTCCGCGTCAGTTTCAGTGCTGGCAGGTTCAGATACAAGCAGGGGATGTCTCGGCGTCGTGTAGATTCCGCGGCAGCAGAGGTTAGAGTTGAGGATGTCCCAAACGCAGTGAACCCGCACAGATTGTTACCACAGCAGGGCAAAGCAGCGGCCGTGTGTATTTCAGCCTAATGCACACTTCTCACTTCAGACCTGGGAATGCCAAGTGTACGAATCGTGTGAGCGTGCAAAGGACTCGGAATACAACAGCAACCTGACGGCGGTGACAGATCAAGGCTCCTCAGTAGGCTGGACAGTCCACATGATGGCCCAGGGACGCTTCCGAAGGCTTACATGCAGGAGATGATGAAGATGCCGAGAAAGAGGAGCAGTCCTTCAGCGGGTCACCAGCGATTCCTCGGTTCAGCCTCTTAGTTGCAGGATACTTGGCTCCTGTATCCGTCGTTCGTGAGAACTCAGGAGATCGACATGGTAGTGGTGTTTCCTGCCTCCTCTTATCCAGAGTTCCCTTCGCGCCAAAACGGAGAGGACCCGATGGGAGATCTGCTCACAAAACACTCACACCATACGTGGACCTATCACGGACCACGGTGGTCCCAGGCATTCAAGACACACTAGACTGTCTGGCACCCAGGATGTGTATTGGGACCAGACAGCCCAGCCCACATCCTGGAGGCACACACAAGGCATGCAGAAGCCCGCGAAAGCATCTTTGTTTCGCGGGAAAGTACATGCCCAAATAAGGATGGCCCCGGGTCGGCTCGCCCTGGGGAAGGTGAAGGGGCAAGACGGTCAACGGACAGGACAAAGTACCTCATGGCATGGCCATTTTGGAAGCCAGGCCACCCATTTTGGCCAACCGCGAGAAGCGCGGTTAACAGGGCAAAAGGGAGTTCAATATACAAAGAAACGATCACTGCCACCAGTCCCATCCGTGACATACTTGCACAGTTCGTTATAAATCCATCAAGAGTTTCTAGGGCCTGTAGGATGACTAGAGACCCAAGAGCGCGGTAATGTAAGTTACCATGCACTCTTGTGCCATGTTGCGCGAAAACTGCAACATAAGAAAGGAACTACGGAAAACAATGTTTCCCGGTACTGACTGTTTTAAGGGCATGTCAGTTTCCCCGTAAGAATGGAGCGAAAGCCCAGAGGAGTGCGGCGGAAGGCTGCGCTTCTCTGGCAAAGTCTAGATCAGGGTGTAAAACAACAGCAAAAAGTTTGGGGGTTGCCACATGGAAGGAAAATTACCTACAATATGAAATCTTTCCTAACACTCGCCCCTCCCAGACTAAGGACAGGGGGAACTAATCCACCCCTGGATGAGTCTCTTGTTCAGGTCGGTTAAACATTCTGGACAACCCATCAGCATTGCTATGTTGGACACCTGGCCTATGCTCAATAGTGAAGTCAAAGCCTTGTTGACTTATGGACCACCTAAGCAACTTTGGATTCGCTCCCTTCATGTTCATCAGCCACTTTAAGGGTTTATGGTCAGTTTGCACAGTGAAGTGGGTCCCATAGAGGTAGGGCCTCAGCTTCCATAGGGCCCACACAACAGAGAAACATTCTTTCTCTACTGTGGACCATCTGAGCTCTCTGTCCTTAAGCTGGCGACTAATGAAACCAATAGGGTGTTCCTTACTCTTCTCATCTACTTGCGATAGTACAGCTCCTATCCCAGTGTCAGAGGCGTCTGTCTGCACAATAAAAGGTCTTTGATAATCAGGGGCCCTGAGGACAGGGGCCTGGCACAAGGAGTCTTTTAAGCCGTTGAAGGCCTTCTCACACTCGTCGGTCCAAGTTACCTTCTTGGGTTTCTTCGGAGTGGTGAGGGCAGTCAGAGGGGCAGCTATGGTGCCATAGTCTGCAATGAAGTTGTGGTAATACCCTGTAAGTCCTAAGAAGGCTCTCACTTGGGTCTGTGTAGTGGGGGTAGGCCAGTCTTGTACTGCTTGTACTTTACTGGGAAGAGGCTGTATCCTCCCTCCAAGGTAAACCACTGAGCCTTGTCCAATCTGGCATTTACTAGCCTTTATGGTCAAGTGTGCTTTCTGAAGAGCCTGTAGCACAATCCCGAGGTGTTTCACATGGTCTCCCCAGGTGGCGCTGAAAACTGCTATATCATCCAGATATGCAAGACAGAATTCATCCAGCCCATTCAACACATGATTCACAAGCCTCTGGAAAGTGGCAGGAGCATTCTTCAACCCGAACGGCATTACCCTGAATTGGTAAAGACCGTCTGGAGTGGAAAACGCTGTCTTCTCCTTGGCATGTTCTGCTATGGCTATTTGCCAATAGCCCGCAGTGAGGTCAAATGTGATGAGGTACTTGGAGGCACCCAAGGTATCCACCAGCTCATCTGTTCGAGGCAAGGGGTGTGCATCTGTCTTGGTGACAGCATTCAGAGCCCTGTAATCCACGCAGAACCTCAATTCAGAAGTGCCTGCTTTTGGAACCAAAACCACAGGGCTGGACCAAGGACTACTAGAGGGTTCAATCACCCAAAGATCTAACATTTTGTTGACCTCTGTCTAAATGTAATACCGTACTTTGTCTGACATCCTGTATCCTCTACTTTTGGTAGGAACGCTGTCTCCTGTGTCTATGTTATGTTTGCACCAAGGTGTCAAACCAGAGGACTGCGAAAACAGGGGGGAAAATTGCCTAAGCAAACTTTTCACCTCAGCCTGCTGATCAGAAGTCAGGTGAGGGGCCACTCGGACACCCTCAAAGGATCTATCTGAAGGACCGCTTTGGAACAGGTCGGGGAGAGGTTCAGACTCCTCTTCCTCAACATCTGAAGCCAGTAGCAGTGCTGCAATTTCGACTCTTGGGACGAAAGGCTTCAGCCTATTTACGTGGAACACTTTTGGAGCCTGTCCAGGCCTTCCAAGGTCCACTAAATAGTTGACCTCACCCAGGGGCTCCACCACTGTGTAAGGGCCTGACCATTTGTCCTGTAAAGCTCTAGGCCTTATGGGATTCATGATCAGGACTTGCTGACCAGGTGTAAAGTTGATGAGGGAAGCTTTCTGGTCGTACCAATGTTTCACCAGCGCTTGTCCTGCCTTCAACTTGTCACTAGCCAGACCCATCAGAAGTACCATCCGTTTTCTGAGCCCTAACACATAGTCTACTACGTTGGTAGTAATAGGGGGAGTGGGCATCTCCCATCCCTCCTTGACTATGGCTAAGGGTCCCCGCACAGGGTGACCAAACAGAAGTTCGAAGGGGCTGAAGCCAACACCCTCCTGTGGTACCTCTCGGTAGGCAAACAGTAAGCATGGTAAAAGAAGACCCCATTTTCTTCTTTGAGGTTCTCCCAGAGCCCCAATCATACTCTTTAACGTTCTGTTGAACCGTTCCACCAGACCATTGGTCTGGGGGTGGTATGCGGAAGAGAACTTGTAGGTGACCCCACATTCCTTCCACATAGCCTGCATATACTTTGACATAAAGTTGCTGCCTCTGTCAGACACAACTTCTTTAGGGAAGCCAACCCTAGTAAAGATGCCAAGTAACCCTTTTGCAACTGACTTGGCAGTTACAGTTTTCAATGGGATGGCCTCAGGATATCTGGTAGCATAGTCGACCAGCACCAGGATAAACCTATTCCCTGAGGATGTTTGCGGGTCAAGGGGACCAACGATGTTGATCCCTACCCTTTCGAATGGTATTCCCACAACTGAGAGTGGTACCAATGGAGCTTGGATTGTTGAGCCAATCTTACCAGATAACTGGCAGGAGGCACAACTCCTGTAGTGACTTTCTACTTGCACCCCCATCTTGGCCAGTAGAAGTGCATGGATAACCTTTGCTTGGTCCTCTTAATACCAAGGTGACCAGCAAGGGGCACTTCATGCGCCAGCTGCAGGAGGAAGGGTCTTACAGCAAGAGGGACCACCAACGTCCTATGGTCCACTTCTGTAGACTCTGTGGGCTCACTGTACAGGAGTCCACCTTCCCAATAAATCCGATGCTTCCCAGGAGGTTCACCCTCAAACTGGGAGCAGGCCTGTCTCCTTAGGCCTTCCAGAGATGGGCACTCACGTTGGCATTTAATGAATTCTTCCCTGTCAGGACCACCTTCTACTAACAAGTCTTTTAGTTCAGGATAGTCATTGGGGTCAAATACTTCAGGTATCGCCGACTCCTCGTCAGGTCCGGGCGATTGACCAACTTCCTCCACCGCAGTGGTAGGTGAGTTCGGGGGAATATTTTCTTTCCCTGGTTTCTTTACTCCTTTAGCCTTGGGTTTCCCCTTTGGCTGGGGCAGTGCATTGGTCTTGGCCAATGCTGCCCGTGTTTGAGACCGTGTGCAGGGTCTGTCAGCAGTTTCTCCCATGAGCCCTAAAGCTCTGAGATCGTTGCCCAACAAGACCTTTCCTGGGACGTTCCTCTGAATGCTCACTGGAATCCTGACTGCTGTACCATCGCAAGTAAGATTTACAGGTATTACTGAAAACATGCGAGGTGGACCGCCAGCCAACTTAGTGGGCATCAGAGTAGCTCTGGCAAATTCCTCTGAGTCTACCAAGGTAGAATCCACTACAGTTCGACTACACTCACTATCCCTACGAGCTGGAGTATCGACTCCATTGATCAGCACACTGTCTTTAAAGTAGTGCTTGGTATTATCTGGAATCCTAGCATAAGCCTCTGCGACTTTAGGCTCCCAGGAACCCAGGGAAACTAAAACTACCTCAGCTTCTATCCCACTGGGGAAGGAGTCTGAGGAGAAGGATGCTCCTGTAATCTCTTCTTCCTCGTAGGAGGAGAAGGCCAGATTAGCAGAGTGGACCCCCAAAGGTTTAACCTTACACCGGGGATCCCCCTTCACGTGGTCAGTTGCTCCACAAGCAAAACAAGATCCATTGGGTCTGTTTACATAGGGAGGCTTACTTTAACCAGAGTTCTGTTTCGGAGGCTGACCTCCACTACCCTGTGAGTTCTCTTGTGTTTTACCGTTATTTTTCTTTTTGTGGCCCTTTTGAGAAGAAGATTTATCAGATTCCCCACCCTCCTTATCTTTGGACTTTTCCCTTCCGCCTGCTTACCAGGGTGAGTTTTGTCCTTATGGGACACTCGATGTGACACCCATAAATCTGCTGCAATGGCAAGCTTCTTAGGATCTATCTCCTTTGAATCTGCCAAATGCTGCTTAAGCTCAGGGGAAAAAGATGCAAAAATATGTTCCAGCATGACAAGACTTATCATACCTTCAAAGGTAGAAACCTTATAACCTTCGACCCAGCCAGTCAAGTTTTTTAAGGATTCAGTTACATAAGATACCCAAGTACCACCTTCTTATTTCTTATACTCTCGGAATCGTTTTAAATATTGGGCAGGAGTCTTTCCAAACTTTAAAATGAGAGTTTGCTTCAACATTGCAAAATCTGCTTGCTCAGCCTTCGACATTTCCATAATGGCACTGCAGCCAGAATGGGGCAGTCTGCTGAGTAACCAGGCAATTTTATCAGCATTGTCAACTTGTTGAACTTCACATGCATACTCAAACATATTCAGCCAGTCCATAATGTCATTCTTTTCCTCATACACACTGAGCAGATCTTTTAGAAACCTTGGATCAGAGGAGGCCCCAGACCCATGTCCAGGACCCTTGAATCCATTTGCAACCTGAAGCTTGGCCAGTTCCAACTGGTGATCCCTGTCTTTCTGTTTTTCTGCCTGTTTGATTTTTAGCTTGACCCTATTGAACTTAAGCTCTTCCTGGTTGGCCATAATGAACTCAAGCTCCTTCTGCCTAAACAGCTGCTTTTGTTTCTTGAATTCAAGCATGGCTTCCCCATCGACACTGGCAAAGGAAACATTGGACATTTCATCCTCCCTGTCCTCATGGTTGCGGTGGACCAGTGCAGTGGCAGAACTGTCAGTTCTACCAGTGAGAGCAGCCCCACCTCCTTCTGCACTGTCCTCGGAAGCTATAGCGTCAAGCTGAGCTTCTTGCCACGCCACGATTCTTTGGATCATATCCAATTTGGTGCCTTGAGAGGAGACACCTCTCACAGCACACATCTTTTTCAATGTTTCGGATTTAGAAGCATTTAAAGTTAACAAGGTATTTGTTTCCATACTGTTAGATAGGACTGTGGCCTTTTAAAAGTTATACTACGACAATTCACTACGTGTCCTGGTAGGAATAACTTGAAATGCCTTTGCTCGTGCTCAACACTGGATACCTTCAGTCGTATCTCACCGCTGTACACCAATTTGTTAAAATGGATTTCTGAACTCTGTCCTGGAGGGGCAGAGGTTCAGAAGGCCAGCCTAGTTTCTTGGAACAGGGTAACCTCTGGACAAGCCAGACCAATCAGGGTAGCGATGGCGGCGGTCAAGACTAGGTCTCAAGAGGGTGAGGGTGACTGAAAGCCCGCAATGAGCACACAAAGTAAGGACACCTACAAATTACTCCAAGCAGGTGTTATATTAAAAATATAGACACATTTATTACAAGGCCTTTGTAACATTGACCATAGTAAAGAATCACGGTAAAACTCAAGTAAACCAACACATCACAATCAAATACAATATATATACAATTACCGAAGGGTCTAAAGAGTTAGAAGCACAAAATATGCAGACCACCTAGATGGGGAGGAAACCAGGCAGTGCAAGTGATTGTTAGACCCAGTTCGCCTTCAAAGGCCACCTAACTAGAAGGAAGTCCGAGCCCTACGAAGAGTGGAGCCTTGTGCTCAAAAGTACCTGCACACGCTGGTGCCAACGGGCCAAGGGGAGTCTCTTCAAGGAAATCAGGCAGTTCAGAGCGGTGAACAAATGAGGACGAACAGATCTCCGCTACTCAAGCACGGCCTCCACTTGCGGGCAGAAGCAGAGCGTGATTGTGAAAAAGGCGTGCTGTTTAACACAGCGAGGAAAAGCTACAGGCTACTGCAGGAGGGTGACCGTTTCCTAGCGTTGCTACTCACCGGTCCCCGATGCAGGCAGACCCGGGCTTCTCCGTGTCAGTTTCAGTTCTGGCAGGTTCAGATACGAGCAGGGGACGTCTCGGCGTCGTGTAGATTCCGCGGCAGCAGAAGTTACAGTTGAGGATGTCCCAAACGCAGTAAAACCGCACAGATTGTTACCACACCAGGGCAATACAGCAGCCGTGTATATTTCAGCCTAATGCACACTTCTCACTTCAGACATGGGAATGCCAAGTGTACGAATCGTGTGAGCGTGCCAAGGACTCGGAATACAACAGCAACCTGACGGCGGTGACAGAGCAAGGCTCCTGGGTAGGCTGGTCAGTCCGCTGGATGGCCCAGGGACGCTTCCGAAGGCTTACGTGCAGGAGATGATGAAGATGCCGAGAATAGTTGTTCCCACTATTCCAAAGGGTCGAAGTACCAGTACAGGCCTTCTTGTTCGATCAGAGGCCGAATGGTCTCACAGGGCGACAGCAGTGCAGAGGAGCAGTCCTTCAGCGGGTCACCAGTGATTCCTCGGTTCAGCCTCTTAGTTGCAGGATACTTGGCTCCTGTATTCGTCGTTCGTGAGAACTCAGGAGATCGACATGGTAGTGGTGTTTCCAGCCTCCTCTTATCCAGAGTTCCCTTCGCGCCAAAACGGAGAGGACCCAATGGGAGATCTGCTCACAAAACACTCACACCATACATGGACCTATCATGGACCACGGTGATCCCAGGCATTCAAGACACACTAGACTCTCTGGCACCCAGGATGTGTATTGGGACCAGACATCCCAGCCCACATCCTGGAGGCACACACAAGGCATGCAGAAGCCCGCAAAAGCATCTGTGCTTCGCGGGAAAGTACATGCCCAAATAAGGATGGCCCCGGGTCGGCTCGACCTGGGGAAGGTGAAGGGGCAAGACGGTCAAGGGACAGGACAATGAACCTCGTGGCATGGCCATTTTGGAAGCCAAGCCACCCATTTTGGCCAAACGCGAGAAGCGCGGTTAACAGGGCAAAAGGGAGTTCAAAACACAAAGAAACGATCGCTGCCACCAGTCTCGTCCATGACATACTTGTACAGTTCGTTATAAATCCATCGAGGGTTTCTAGGGCCTGTAGAATGACTAGAGACCCAAGAGCGCGGTAATATAAATTGCGATGCACTCTCATGCCATGTTGTGTGAAAGCTGCAACATGAGAAAGGAACTACGGAAAACACTGTTTCCCGGTACTGACTGTCTTAAGGGCATGTCAGTTTCCCCGTAAGAATGGACCGAAAGCCCAGAGGAGTGCGGCGGAAGGCTGCGCTTCTCTGGCAAAGTTTAGATCAGGGTGTAAAACAACAGCAAAAAGTTTGGGGGTTGCCACATGGAAGGAAAATTACCTACAATATGAAATCTTTCCTAACAGTGGCACACAGAGCATGTTGGTGTAAGGTGATCTGGTTGGTCTTGTGAAAGGTAGTTGGGTGCGGTGAGATGGATCCACTTGTGGGCCAGTGTCAGAGCTTTGAATATAATACTTTCCTTTATTGGGAGCCAGTGAGCCGATTTCCAGGCCTCCGAGATGTGTTCTGTCTTGGAGATGCTTTGGGCTGCGCGGAGAGCATTGTTCTGGATGACTTGGAGCCTTTCCAGGGTTTTTGCGGAATTCCCTAGAAGAAGTATGTTTCAGTAGTCTAGCCTTGAGCCAGTGATGGCTCTGGCTATGTTGGTGCAGTTCTCTTTGGAGAGAAAGTGCCTGGCTGCGTTGATTAGTTTAGCATGATAGGCAGCATAAGCGGCAATTGCACTGATTTGTATGCCCATGGATAGGTTGGAGTCCAAATAGCACTCACACCCATGACACATGCATACACAGACATGCACACTCACTGAAAAATGGATACAAACACGCATGCACAGTCATATGAGAATGTGCACCTTCATTCAAACTCTTACAAACATACATTGCAAACCATTTGAGGCATACCACACACACACCCACGCAAACAAACAATGTTTTAACTTACCTTCTCGTGTGTAATCTGCTGCTCCTGCGACCATCACCATCTCCACCCTGCACAGTTCTATTGAGGCAGTGAGCCTGGAGGACAGATGCGACTGACTCGCACCAGCACCACAGATATCTGCAATTTTGCACCTTGGCAAGACTGTACCCTGTAGAAATGACCTACAACTGATCAGAGCACATATGAGCGCAGCAAGAGCACATAGATACCCGAACTCTGCCATGGGTGTGAGGGCTTTGCAGCAGTGAATTGCCATTGAGTGTGCTGCACTAATTGCGGCACCTATAATAATGACACACGACCAGATACAAAGCATACCTCTACAACTGGCCATAGCAGATGGGCTGGTTAGCTCACCAGTATGACCTAATACATAACTACATCCTATAGCAACTGACACTACTGACTCCCATGGTCTGTGTAATGAAGGACGGCCTCAAGTGAGAGAGTGCTCTTGTAAATGAGAAGTGTCCCTCAAAGACATTTCGCTATGTATAGGTTAATGGAATGGATGTGTTGTTTGGAGACAGAGAGCATCTTTCATGATTGCCGTGATCGGCGGAATGAATGAGCAGTCTCCCATATAGCTTCAACTGAGTCACTGTTCGAATCGACAACCTTTGCAAGTCCAGTTGAATTTCTTATAAGATGACACCAACAGGGGCTTCTTCTGCACTGTAACCTGCCCTCAGTACCCGAGATTCCAGGAACACATGCTAATCCTCTGCGGTGCATTACCAAGCCACAGGCAATCAGATCAAACTCCTGGCTGAAGATCAGTACATGTAGACATAGCCAATGATCGGGATATGCCACATTCATCAACAGGTTCTGATTCTGATGCGGGGGGGATGATAGACACTCATTCAACCTCATCCTTGGGCTGTTCTTCTAGAAGTTGTCTCATTATGGATGTTCAAACACAGCTGCAGGCCATACTGAGCAAAATGAAAGCTATAGGGCAGCAGACCTAGCATACTAATAATACTGTCCAGTATAGTATGCTAGAGTCAGCTGAACGCTCCAGCAGAGTGCACTATGGACAACAAGCAACACATCAGTACACTGGATAACAATCTTGAGAACACCTCTATGGAAGGAGGTACAACGCTTGGGTGCCAAAATGGAGGACCAAGAAAACAGGACCGAGCCCAATAATCTCTGCCTTGTTGGAATTCCTGAAAATGCTGAGGGCACCGACATGGAAGGATTCCTCTACGAATTTCTTCAAGACAAGCTGAAAATGGAGAATTCATGAACTTACACCATCAAAAGAGCCAAAACAACACCTATTTGTAAACTAGCCACAGAGGAACACCCCATGCATCATCACCATGCATCTGCTGAACTTCCAACAAAAACAAGCAATTCTAAATGCGTGCCAAACTGCAAAAGACATTCACATAAACAACTCTAATGTACAGATCTTCAACAATTTCTCGTTCAGAGTCTCCAAAAGTAGGAAGGGCTTTAATTCCCTTTTTAAGGCTTTGAAAGGCACCGATTATAGATAGTTCTTCAAATTTCCAGCAGTGTGGTGTATACAGGTCAATCGGCAATGACATTTCTTTGAAGATTCTGAGGAATCTTGGCGATTTCTGAGACAATGTGAAATTGTCTCTAACGACAATGCTCCTATAGCAGACAATGATGCACCAGCACACCAGCTGTCACCACAGCCTCAGCGCAATCCCAGGACCCAATATGGATGAAAAAAAGCTGGCAAACAATTGCGAGGCCCAGGACATACATAAGTGGGAGTCGACACTGAAATGAAAATAATAATAAATAAAACACTGGCAATTGCACCAGTTGGGAACTAAACATCATCTAACTATGGTGTTCATGTAACACTGGATATCCGACTCAACAGTATGGGAAAATGGCATCACAAGTTTTCTAAGCTATGTTTTCAAGCACCTGTAGCAATACCCATCACCCGAATTCGACTCTTATCAGATCATCTGTTTTCAAGAAACATGGCTTTCCAATACCCCATGTTCTGACGGCTTCCTAACCTTCCTCAACCCAGCCCCTTTAAGAACCAAAGGAAGACCCTCATCAGGTCTATTAATGCTAATCAAGATCGACCCTACATGGTCTATACTGCACACCACAAACATCAACCCGTGGATACAAAACACAGTTATAAATATAACAACAAAGGGAGGCCCAGATTCTGACTTATCGACACTCAAGCATGAAAGAAAAATGTCAATAATGAACTTGTACTGGAATCCAGCTGCAATCAACAACGAAGCTTTCTTGGACGGTGTCTTTTCAACAATCGACAACCTCATTCTCAAATATGCAAGAATCGAATTCATCTTATGCTGAGATTTAAACCTCCATTTATGGCAAAAAGATGGACAACCCATTCCTAATGAAAAACTAACAATCCGTGCAAAAAAATGGACTAAAGAAATCACCACCCGTAACCTACTACTTATTGACTACCCTACGGATGAAACAAGCAAGCCCCTTCCCACCTGGTCCCGAGGCAAGTCATCCGCCATAATCGACTACATCTACCTATCGAAAGAACTGAGAGCTGCAGTAGAAACAACAAATATGATCACAACAACAAAGGGTGACCATAACCAACTTGTCGTACATGGACAACACATGCAGCGCCGACCTCAGCCCAATCGTCCTACTCTGCTAGAAGTCTGTACAGCTGGGAAAAAACTCAGCATAACCCAACAAGCAACAAACCTACTCATAAGACAATTTATGCAAACCACTCTACCGGACGACCAGAAATTAAACTACCAATGCTACTTCAATCCCACTACAGACCAACCAAGCAGCAAACCTCACAGACTCATCAACACTCCTACAACAAGGAGCTTCCCGAAAGGAAAAGGGCACTAAGAAACACCGTGCGGCAATTCACGAAAAGAAAAGACAAAGAATCATTCATTAAAATAAAAGCGGCCAAACAAAACTACAAGAATTAGATTAAAACGCATCGCATGATGCTACTACAAGCAGATGCAGAAGCAATCCTAGAAACTTATAAAACACACAATCTCCGAGACCTATGGAATCTCTTCAACAACAATGCAGCACACCAACAAAAACTGACAGTAAATGTGACAGAACAGCCATGGATTGAACACTACATAAAAATATACGAAGCTCGGCCATCAGAAACCGAAAAAAACTCACAAAGACAGAACATAAAGTGGACAGTAACCTGCAACTATCAAGACATTTTTGAGATGATACAAAAACTCAATATATCCTGTGCTCCAGGCCCTGACGGGACATCGAACGCAATGATAAAGAAAGATCCGCACTCATGGGCCAATCTCATGAGGAACTTCATGACACTCATAAACAAGCTCAACCGGATACCTACATCATGGAAAACCGCAACCAATGTACCCATTCACAAACAAGGTTTGAGAGATGATCCGACAAATTTCCGTCCAATTGCACTACTGGATCCCTTAGGAAAGTTATTTGCATTGATTCTTCTAAAAAATCTCACTCAGTGGGCAACCGAAACACAGTGTTTTGCAATAAGACAAACTGGCTTCACCCCGAACGTCGGGACAGATATCAACTTACTACTGCTAAATCTGATAAAACACGAAGCAATCCACAACAAAACAAAATGTACGCGGCCTTCATAGACCTTCACATGGCCTTTGATGGGATATCCAGGCAAAAACTTTGGAACAAACTTGAAAAATGGAACTGCCCTAATGACATCTTGGGGCCAATCAGACAACTTTATTCAAACACCTCTGTAACAATAAGACTCTCACGAGAAGGCCATACAACACCGAAAATAAAAGCTGAAAACGGATTAAAACAAGGATGTGTAAGGATATTTGGCGTGTTACAGCACAGAGTACAGCACTACTACACAGGTATCAATTTTTTTTTTTGCAGCACCACCACAAGGGTGCGGTGCATTGCTATGTGTGTTACCAGATTAACAAGAAAAGACAGGCTATTCAGTCAAAAACGATTTTAACATATAAGATGCAAATCTATTTTTACAGTTAAAAGCATATGTGCTCATTTAAAAATGCACACTATTTTTCACCTGAAATGCCTATGGTGCGAGAGACACATTTGAAAATAAGAACTAACCTTACTGATAACTAACCTGACTAATGAAACATAATCCACTAATAAAAATGTGTCTCCACTGCAGAATTAGGCCTATTCTGAAAGTGAACTTTTAAACGCACATCCATTTTTTTTTCTGTTCTCTCTGCTGCCCTGTCCATATAAATACAGGAAGCAAATGGGCTCGAAAGAACAGGAAATCAGTTGGTTACAAAGTATTACTATAAAAATGAGCCATTGTGTAGAGAAGGAGGAGATGGCGTGATTAATTCTGATTGGAGCAGCGTCATAGCAAGTATCATGCTAGAGGGAGTGATCAGGTTTTTGCTGGGGGGAGTTTGAGGAAGAAGAAAGGCAGTCAAGATTTGGCAGAGAGGGGAGGAAGACCTTTTCCTGGTTGGAGCATTCCTATCTGCAAAAGCTGAGAATTCCAGGCAATGACCCCGGTTTGAGAAGGCAGGCGATCCTTTTACTGGGGTTAATCTTCAAGGGAGCCACACTCAGAAAGAGAACAGCTAAAGAAAACTTCACTGAACAGATAAGGTAATTACATAAGTGTGGGAGCTTAGTGTGAGCGAGAATATGCAGTCAGTGTAGGATTCCTGTGCATGCCTTAATCAAATGCTAATGTTGCAATTTGAGTTCTGTTCTCCGCCACTCTCTTTGCAGTGTGTCATAGACAAAGCTGTTACTGTGCTGTTTTAGTTATTTCTGTAAAGAGTGAGATCGTGTTTAAATGCAACTTTTATAATACAGAAAAAATATTTGAAAGCAGACGGGTGGTGTGTCTTCTATTTACCAAGACAGTGCTGATGAGGGGAGATTTTTAAACAGTGCAATTGTCATTTTGCATGATCAGATTCAGTATGAACAGTTGGGAGTGATTGTAGCATAGCTTGTTGGAGGTACATGAGCCAACGGGAAGAGAGACTCTTTGGACATAATTCCCTACCGTATATAAGGTAGTGGAAATTACCACATATAGCTCTCTGTCGTAAATAAGTCAGTGAGATGGCCCATGGTGGCACACTAACACTAACACTGAAAATGTGGTATTCCTGAAATGTAGGCCTGAGGTCTCTCTAGTGATTACACGAAAAATGTAAGCAAAGATAAGGGATTCTGGACATTGGGGCCACCAATAAAACAAGGGAATAATGCTCACCAAAATACCACCAAAAACGCATACCAACCACGCACACCAAATATGCATGTCTGGGTGCTGAAATAATGCATGTCCACTGTATTATTGTTGTACAGGGCCCAATCTGAATACGAGGAGGGATTATTGCTAAGTTATTTTTCGGCGGTAATAAAATACCGTCAGGCCCCAAATCTCCACAAAATACCCTACATATTTATGGTGCGTTGCAGGCCGGGAAAGTGATCATAGAGTACCTACTGGGCGTGGCAAGCGTGTCTCACACTGCCATTTGCACATTAAAGGGAACCCATTTTATAATAGCAGTGTGCCACTAAAAACGAATTTCAGAATGTCACAAAGGGAAAGCACATTCTCAGATCTAGTGCAATATTTAGAGGCAAAGTTATTTGCACATGGGAATTGGTCTTCGAATAGCACGTTAGAATGGAGTAACCGCATTCAGGGTGAGGTGCAGAAAGAAAAACTAGACAATATTTTTGCAGAAGGCAGCATAATTCAGGTCTGCCTTACAAGATTATTGAATGCAGCCGATAAAAGTGCAGAGAAAGACTGTTTAATACGGCTATGCGGCAAAATATGGTTTATTTTAAACAAGTCCCTGCGAATGCAAGAGAATGATACTCAGCTAATTAACAGGTTAAAGACTGAATTAGAGGGGGCAAGTAAAAATCAGGAAATGTTGAGAGCAGAATTGGATGTATGCCAAAAAGACATGCAATTAAAATGCAGAGACTTTGATACTCAGTTATCCAAAAGCAAGAAACAATTTGAAGATAGTGAGCAAGAATTGGCACACTTAAAAGCCTTAGTGGATCACATTAGGCAGGATAAAGATGAGGTTGTTTCAGAAATGCAGATTTTACAAAAAGAACATTGTGAAAAAGAAGGTGATCTCCAGAGTGCAGAACAAGAAATGATTAAAATGATCCAAGAAAGAGACAAGAGAAATAAAGAGTTCAATGAATGCCAAATGCAAATGTGCGAAATGCAGGAGGTGATTAATAAAATGAGTGATGAAAATAATTATTTGCAAAATGAAGCAACCAGACTCCTTAAAAAGTGTAAGGACTTAGAACAGCAAATGTGCATTCCCAGGTCCCAGGAGAGGCGGCAGGGTACCACATTCAATGGAGTGGAGGTGAATTCTAGCTCTGCCCAAAGAGCTAGTGCTCCAGTGACTGGGCCAGTGACTGAACTTGGTTGCAGCGCCCTTGGGGGATTTGATACTCCCATTGGGGGCAGCCACGAATCTCATACACCTGAAAACAGGATTGAATCACAAAATAGTGCAATTCCATGCATTGCAACAAGTAGCCCCATAAAAATAATGAAATCCATTAAAGCCCTGATCAAACCATTTAAAAAGGGAGGTGAATGCTGCATTGAGGATCACTTAGAAGCGGTGCATGACATTTTTAAAGCACTCCAGATACCTAAGGAACAGTACAGACAATATTTTCATTTAACTTTAGATGCCCCGACGGCCAGCATCATAAGGGGATTAAATGAACAGCAGAATATGACATGGCTGGAGTTTGAAAAAGAAATTAGGCGTCATTTTTCTCCTTTTCAGTCATTGCAGGAGGCAAAGAAAGTCGCATACACAATTACTGCTGGACCTAATATATCCCCTCGCCAATTTTTACAAGACTTAAAAAGAGCATTTTCTCGCTTTGATGTATCTTTTGACTCAAATTCCAATCAGTTTAAAACTGCATACTCCTATGGGCTACAGAAAGACATCATATCCCAATTGGTCCGTGAATTTGACCGTGACAAGTCCCTTGAATGGATTGTACATCAAAGCACAAAACTATATGAGGTACTCTATGGTCAGGGTAGAGAAAGTGATAAAATGAAAGATACTAGACCTAAATCTAAAGAACCCTCAGCCACAGTAATGGAAATCAGGTCAGCCAAAATGTCTCTTGAGTCTGCTCAAAGCCAAGGTAAAAATAATGTGACACCTGAACAAAGGGGTAATCAACAAAGATCGCCATTTCCTGTACCAATGTTCCAATCACATGATCCTAGTAATAGAGAGAGCTACATCAGCCCTAGGTATTTAGGGGACAGACCCCGGGTAGGATACCGGCCTGATATGGCAGGTATGAACAATAACCAGAGACAAAATCAAGATCAAAGAAATGATGGTCCCTACCAGTCATTGGGGACACAGAGCAGATTTGATCCCAGCACCATGATATATGGTAATCAGGATAGGCCCCGATATGTGGATCGATTTACTGATAATGGAAATCAACATAGGGGCCAGTACCCACAATCTGAGAGACAGGACATGAGGCAAAACGTGAACTACAGTCCACGCCAGTACAATGATTCCCCACCAGGGGACTATAATCAAAGGATGGGTGCAACCCGCTCCCCTCCACAAATGAATCAAGAGTTCAGAAACCATCCCAACCGACATCAATCACCTGAGAGGTATCAGAATAGATCCAATCAGGGGGAAAACAACCAATATCGACCTAGGCCACAGAAAGAGGATCCTAGAGAGATGGAAAGGTTCCAGTGCCTTGAGGCCCAAGTGAAAATGTTAGCTGAGCAAATAGGAAAGCTCTATACAGCGCAAAAACAACCTTCCAAAGAGGGGGCTGATGGCCATAGCAATGACCGGGGGGCTTCCGAAAAGTGACTAAGTACTCATGATAACTGCAGTGCCAAAATGACAGATTGCTCTGATATAATTTTGCATAACGACTCTGAGATGCCTAATGGATTAAAAATGAAAGTACCAGTAAATGAAATTGTGACAGAAAGTGCAAATACTTCTAAAAAAGAGGTACGGTTTAACTTAGAGCTAAATAAAACAGTAAAGATTTGCACAAATGAAAAAGAAACATTAGGAATTCCAAAAGAACAAAGGAACAGATTTAAGAAAAATGACTCATGCATGGGGAATACCAGTGAACAGGGAATAAGTGGGGATGCTATAGCTCCTTCCCTGGGCAAGCAAAACAATGACCAAACACAGACAGAAAAAGGAAATACTCACAAGGAGGGTACAAGTCAATCACCTGAAGAATTCTTTGAGCCACATATTTTTGAAGAGGCTGAAAGGGCTGGTATTACACTAAATGATCACAAATGCACAGAATTAAAAAATGACAAATTGCTGAATGATGTTGTTACACATGTTCAGTTGGAGGATTGTAATGTGGTCTCTGATGTTACCCAGATGGATGGGAGAACAGTGGCCACACTCCAAAAAACCTCTGAACATGGAGAAATGAATAAAATCTCTCGCACAGAAATGGGTAAAAAGGAGGGAAAAATGTCTTTTCATTTACCAATGTGCTTAGCCAAAAGTGAAAAAGACCTGAGAAAGGTGAGCCCTGAAATCAGTAAGAATTCACATTTCTTATGTGTATTAGAGGAAGTTGAGGACAGATATTATGCACCCATCACTGTAGAAGAAAAATGCCACACCTTTGCTATGATTGACACTGGCGCACAGGCCACAATTATGTCCAAGGAGCTGGTAAAGAGTATCAATGAAGGGAGACCTCCACAGAGTCAGATCACAGTGAAGGAAAATCAAGGCCCAGTGCATAACTTTAATGGGGAGGAGGTGCCCATCATAGGTGTAACTGAGGTTGACATAAAAATAGGAAAGCACAGAATGAAACAAGAGGTATTGATCACATCTATTTGTGAAATTCCATTTCTGATGGGGACAGATTGCCTGAAAAGATTGTCTCCTCTCATAGATGGGGTGAATGGAGTGCTGTGGTCCTTAACCAAAAAACCATTGAGGCCTAAGAAACTAAAATCACAAAACAGCAATATAAATGAATGTCACACCGTTGCCAAAACAAATGATGCTGTGGAGGTATATCTCCAGAATAGCTGCATACCTAGTGTCACTGTCATATTAATGTGTGAAGACAAAATGCAGAGCGACAATGAAAAACTACCTGTACAAATATACTTGGACCCAAGGAAAGATTGGCAGACTGCCATAGATTAGCACACATTATGTTTTTATCTAAAAGAGAAAACGTGCAAACAGAATATTGCTCCTAAAACAGATTCAGAAAAACACATTACCACTCTGGCAGAAATACACATGGAAGATGAGCAACCATGGGTTCATGTTGGTATAAATGATAATCTTAAAACAATAAAAGCCTCTTTAGCGCTTGAACATGAAAGGAGTTTCATTAATGAGAAATTGTTGCAAAAAATTATGGAGAGGGAAGAAATCCCGAAATTTAGGATTAAAAACCAATATGTTTCTGGGTTGGACAGTCCAGATTTTGAAAACCGAATTGCAGGCAGATGCATGCTTAAAATTAGCATTGGGCAGAAAACAATTTACCATAATGTATGGATAGTGAGTGGAGCACAAAATGAATTTTACATGGGAAATGACATCATGCACAGAATGTGTATGGTGTTAGATTTCCTTAATCAAAAAATATGGTCACGCCTAGGTGGTCCGGCACCTGAATTTGAAGACAAAAGAAGGGCTTATCATTGTGCACAACTGGTTCCCTATGCAATCGAATTACAAATGAGGAAAAATACTATTATTCCTGCATTTACAAAACAGTTTGCAATAACACTGAAATGCAAAAATGGACAGCAGATGAAAGGCTCTGATGCATTTGTATGCCTGAATGAATCCATAAAACAGCAAGGCCTGGATTATGAATACATTCCATTGGTAGACATTGGTGAGGGATCTGTAAAAATCATGGTAAATAATAAAGGTTGTCAGGATATTCATTTAGAGGAAAACTCCCCATTAGGAATGGCCATACAAAAATCACATTATACAGCAGATTTAAATAACATGGTGATTGGGAATATTCCTGAAAAATATGTAGATGCCAAGGGCGAGTTGCCAGAACACCTGGACTCTCAGCCCAAAGGAATATTTAAAATTCATTCTGTGTATCCTTATGATTCAAATGAGACGGTGTGCTGCCATCAAGAGGATTGCATAATATTTAATTTAAATGAAAATGAAACAGAAAATCAGCCCATTGAAGTGGAAGCTGATATGCCAAAATATTTAAAAGTGGCAGCTTTACAAAAAGACACAGCCACACAGTTAGAAGAAAGCGCCGAGATTCCCTTACCAGAAGATTTTCCAGAATTTTCAAAAATGGTAGAAGAGCAGGTCTCCTTTAGCGGATGCATGTGAAAGCGATAAGGATAGGGACAACCTGAGGGAAATATTTATGGAGTTTAAGGATGTATTTGCAAAAGATGCTTATGACTGTGGTTTAACTGATTTACATGTGGCCACACTACCAGAAGGGTGTAGCAGAAACCCAGTGTTTGTACGCCAGTATAGACTACCGCTGGCATGTTTAGAATCATTGGCAGAGATTATTAAAAATTTGGAATCACGGGGAATCATCAGGCCCATTCATAGCACATCCAATACACCTATTTTAGGTGTATTGAAGCCAAATGGTCAATGGCGGCTATGTGCAGACTTGAGAGAGTTAAATAAAAGAGTACCAATATCTAGATGGCCACTGCCATTCATTGATCAAGGCCTAGCTCAGATACATGGTTCAAATGTATTTACCACATTAGATCTCACCTCTGGATATTGGTGCGTGCCATTGGCAGAGGAGATACAGAATTTATTTTCCTTTACATTTGACAGGACTCAATATGCCTGGCTTAGAGCTCCGTTCGGGTACATCAATAGTGGGAGTGAATTTGGCATATTTTTGAGAAAGGCCATGCCGGATGCAGCGGAAAGAGGAACAATAGTTTATGTGGACGATGTCCTGATAAAAAATGAAAGTTTGAAAAGCCATTTTGATGAAATAAGACATGTACTTGGCCAATTGCAGAAAGCAAGCGCCAAAGTATCTTTGCAAAAAGCACAATGGTGCAAGAAAAAAGTGAACTTTCTAGGGCATGAAGTGACTGAACATGGGCTAAATCCACAAAAGAAGAAAATAGAGGCCATACAAAGATTAAAAGATCCTAAAAATGTGAAAGGAGTAAAATGTTTATTAGGGATGACAGGCTATAACAGAAAGTTCATTGAAAATTATGCAGAAATCACTCAACCATTGACTAAACTGCTTAAACTGAATACGCCCTGGAAATGGGAAAAGGGGCAGTCTGATGCAGTGGCTAAATTAAAGGAATGTCTTGTAAAGGCACCATGTTTAGCATACCCCATAAAGGACAGGGATTTCTTTATAGAAATAGGTTTCTAGGTGGACAAAATAAAAAGAGCCCAATTGCTCAAGGGTTAGCTGACTTACATGACTGTGCAGCTGAACAAATACCAAATGAAATGGAAGTGGAAACTAGTTTGCAGGAATTTGAACAATCACCACACAAAGCTTTTGATGAAAAAACATGCAAGGATTTGCCAACTGTATATGTGGATGGTTGTGCTTTTCACATTGAAAATGACAGTAATAAACAGTTAGTGGCAGGAATAGGAAATGTCTGGTTAAAATGTGAAGGTGTCCCCAGTATAGGGATGAGGATTGGAGATAGGAGCAGTCAGGTGGCGGAATTGGCAGCCATTTATAAAGCAATTGCTACTGCAGTTGATAAAAAGTTCAGTGAAATTGTCCTGGTGACTGATTCTGACTATGCACGGAATAGCTTTGTGGAGTATTTGCCTGGTTGGAAAGCAAGAGGCATGGTTACATACAACAAAAAGCCACTTAAACATGGAAAAATGATACAAGCCGTAGACAAATTGGTGTCAGAAAATAATTTAACGGGGTGGCGCTGTGGAGCAGCCCAAGATGGCTGCCTAGCTCCTGAGCTCCGTGTGGGACTGGGCGATATCCGTCTATATCTGCGGCCACACTGTGCGTTACACGCTTATCTCTTCATCACTTTTGCCCCACACTTCAGCGCCTCTGCCGAGCGAAATTCCGGCTCCTCTACGACCCCGGGCGACCCAGATCGGGGTCCTGGACTGGGCGGCCTGACTCCGGCTCTCTCCTCCGCGGTGTGCGCGGCGCCGGCCCGAGGCCCTCCCCCTTCTCAGGGCCTGGCACCTCTCCTGAGCGCTCGATCGGGCGGACTGCGGCCCGATCGGAATCGCGGCGGCCTCCAGGCGTCCTGGGTCTGACACCCCCCGGGAGCGGCCTGACTGGGGGCCCGTGGCCGGTGGCGACGCGGACGCGTCCCGGCCCTCCGCCGGCCGTGAGAGGGCGTCGGCTGTGGTCCCTTGCTGGGGGATCAGGGGGGTGCGCCCCCGGAAGGTAAGAGGCGGCTGCCGGTGGGCCCTACATCCCCGCCCGGCCCCCCCGGGCGGACTGTGGCCCGCTGGGGGACCCGTCAGCACACCGCGGCCTGCGGATCGGCAGCGACGTCCCCCACCAGGTCCCCGCTTGAGACTGGCTCTCTCCCCCGCGGTGTGCGCGGCGCCGGCCCGAGGCCCTCCCCCTTCTCAGGGCCTAGCACCTCTCCTGGGCGCTCGATCGGGCGGACTGCGGCCCGATCGGAGTCGCGGCGGCCTCCAGGCGTCCTGGGCCTGACACCCCCCGGGAGCGGCCTGACTGGGGGCCCGTGGCCGGTGACGATGCGGACGCGTCCCGGCCCTCCGCCGGCCGTGAGAGGGCTTCGGCTGTGGTCCCTTGCTGGGGGATCGGGGGGGTGCGCCCCCGGAAGGTAAGGGGCGGCTGCCGGTGGCCCCTACATCCCCGCCCGGCCCCCCCGGGCGGACTGCGGCCCGCTGGGGGACCTGTCAGCACACCGCGGCCTGCGGATCGGCATTGACGTCCCCCACCACGTCCCCGCTTGAGACTGGCTTAGTGGCGCCCCCCCCCCAGATTCGCTTCCCGGGTCGCCTGCATCTGCGGCCCGGACCTCTCCACACTGTGGGCCCTGGGTGCTGCCCAACACCAGCACACCCCAATCAGCCCCGCTGGGCCCTGCTCTCCTTCACCCGAGAGGCCTACACAGCTGGGGTTCTCCCCCCTGGTATTGCCCCCGCACTCTTCTCTCTGATATTGGGACCACCGCCTACTCCCCCCCCGCGCACCAACCCACGATGCCTAGCAAGATCAAGGGATCCTCCAGGGGGGGTGCCATGGATAGATTCGCCAGGGCTGTCCAGAGGGAGGAGGCTGACCGGGACTTACCTATTACTGAGGAGCTGGAGAACAACGTTTGCCCCTCTCCTGCGGCCCCTGACCTGACCACGATCATGGAAGCTATGGCCAAAAACTTTGCTTCCTTTCACGAGAAGCTTGACGACATCAATGCCAATGTTGCCTCTTTAAAGACACGGGTGGATCAGGCGGGGACCAGGATCACGGACGCCGAAAACCGTATATCAACTAATGAGGATGCTATACATGCGCTACAAGATACTGTGGCATCACTGTCCCAAGATATGCGGAATGTGAAAGCAAAGTGTGAGGACCTCGAGTCGCGCTCCCGCAGGAACAATCTGCGTATTATCGGAGTGCCAGAAAACGCTTTAAAGGGCCGCATGGAAGACGCGGTCGAATCATTATTGAGGTCCCTCCTGGGTGACCCCGCCATGTCCCCATACTTCACCGTCGAGCGGGGAGTGTCGGGTTAGCTGGAGATACCTGCGGGGAGGGGTGGGGGTTTCACACTGCAAGTTGGGGGTGGGCAGTGAGGGTGGGGCGCGGTTGGGGTGGGGATTGGGGACATGTTCTCGAAAATGGCAGTGGCGGACTGACAGCTGGTCGCGCACCGGATCGCAATGCTCTAATTGTACATAATTCTGTTTCTGCATTTCAGCATCTGTGGTGGGATGTTCACTAAGCTTATTGAGATATATCTGTCCGCTTCAGTCATGGGCACTCTGTCATTGGGAGATCCGGTGACCATTGCACTGGGGTCCGGTACTGGGGGAGGTGGGACCTGGCGTCCTCTGATGTTGGATCACTATCTCTGGTTTCTCCGCAATGGGATTTTATCGATTGGGGTACTAGTATGGCTGTGACGATAATGACATGGAATGTTCGTGGCCTCAGCAATTACACCAAGGGTCGCAGGATCATGGCTTACGCTAATAGGCACCACTGCAAGGTGTTACTCCTGCAGGAAACACACTCCACTGGCCCGTTGGCCAGAAGCATTGCGCCCACATGGGGTCCCCTCAGGTACTTCACGACCTACTCTACAAGGGCCCGTGGAGTGCTGACACTAATTCACAAGTCTCTTAAATTCTCTCTTCACAGAAGCTATATTGACCCGGGGGGGAGGTACATCATCCTGCATTGCGCCATCGCCAACAGAGATTACCTACTCGTGAACACTTATGGCCCCAATGTAGACTCCCCTGAGTTTATTGATCAGGTGGTGTCCATACTCCTGGGATACGTGGGTGTACAGATCATCTGGGGTGGTGACATGAATTTTATTTTAGACCCTGCCGTGGACAGGACTGGCTCCGCCCCCAGACCCTTAGCGAGTGCAGCGCGCAGGCTCTTGACACACTGCAAGTCACTGGATATCCTGGACAGTTGGAGAGCTCTCCATCCGCTAACGCGGGAATACACATATTATTCATCGGTACATGATAGCTCTTCTAGAATTGATCTGATCCTACTGTCGGCCCAACTGATTGGTGGGGTTTCAGATATTCGTATACTTGCACGTACTCTGTCTGATCATTCACCGGTCATACTGATCGTTAACATGGGCATCCTAGCCCCCACCATGAATACTTGGCGCTTTAAATCGGCCGCCCTGCAGGACATCGTTTTCAAGGCAGACATTCTGTCGGATATTCGGTCCTACTTTGAATTCAACTCGCCACAGGACACCACCCGGGGGGTCCGCTGGGATGCCTTCAAGGTTTTCATTCGGGGGGCAGCCATCTCTAGGGAGTCCGGGGTTCTCAAGTCCATTAGGGCCTCCCTGTCGCGATCTGAAGCCAAACTGCGAGATCTTGAGCGGGCCCACCCCACCTCTGTTGACCCTGTCATCCTTTCCCAGATAAGTGAGGAACTCAAGCTGTTCAACGAGCAGGCCGTCAGGGAGGTGCAGTACTTTAGCCGACCTCAGGCGGCGCGGAAATACGGTGAGGGGGACAGACCTGGCAAAACTCTGGCCGCCTTGGCCAGGGGGGAGTGGGGGCCAGCCCAAATCACCTGCGTCAGAGGTAGCAATGGGTCGACCCAGTGGTCGGACCAACATATTTTAGAGACCTTCACAGACTTTTACTCCGAACTGTACTCGCAGCCTCCCGAACATAGCGAATCGCAGATGCGCGAGCTCCTTGCCCAGATCCCCACCACTGTCGTCTCCCATGCTACAAGGGAACAGCTAGACTCCCCCTTCACCCTGGACGAAATAGTGGAGGCCATTTCCAGCCTTCCGAAGGGTAAAGCACCGGGCCCCGACGGGCTTACGGCCGAATTCTTTCAGGAGCACGTGGCCATATTGGGCCCCGAATTGCTTGAGGTCTGGAATGAATCCCTGCGCCTGGGCTCTCTTCCCCCATCCCTACGTGAAGCTGTTATCACGGTTCTCCTTAAGCCTGGCAAGCCGCCCGATGAATGTGGTTCGTATCGCCCCCTCTCACTCATGAACCTAGATACGAAGATCTTCGCCAAGGTGATTGCTAATCGCTTTCTCCCGGTCATGCCTTATATGGTTCATGAGGACCAGTCCGGTTTTGTCCCTGGCAGGTCCACATCACACAATATTCGACGGCTGCTTAACGTAATGGCCCGCATAGACCAGAGCGTGAGTGCGGTGGCGGTGACATTGGATGCCCAGAAGGCTTTTGACATGGTTTCCTGGAGATACATGTGGCTGGTTCTGGAGACCATGGGCGTCGGTCCTGGGATGATCTCCTACATCAGATTATTATACACCTCCCCGGTTGCCAGAGTCCGCGTCAACTCTCAAACTTCTACACTGTTTCCTCTCTTCCGGGGTACCCGCCAGGGATGCCCATTCTCCCCAATTCTGTTCGCCCTTGCCATCGAGCCTATGGCGGACTTTATCAGGGAACGGCACATGCGCGGGGGAATACCTCTCCGGGGCGCCTCCGAGGTGGTCTCCCTATACGCGGACGATGTCCTTCTGTTCGTTAGGGACCCAGATCTCTACCTCGACCCTCTCCTCCGGGACATCACCCGCATCGGGACTTTTTCAGGCTTCACTATAAATTACACAAAGTCCGAACTTTTCCCCCTCACACACTCCACACTTCACCCGGCCACTGAATACCCGCTCAGGTGGTCTCCCAATGGGATCAAATATCTGGGGGTTCATGTGTCCCTGACTAGGGAGACCCTTCTGGCTGACAACTATGTGACATTGGCTGCACTGGCCGAAGCCAAACTAGAGCGCTGGCGCTCTCTTCCCTTATCATTGGCCGGGCGGCTGTCGCTGGTCAAGATGATACTGCTCCCTAAGTTCCTGTACACGTTTACAAATGTTCCCATCTGGCCTGGAAATAGTTACTTCACTGATCTGCACAAGCTGTGTGCCCAATTCTTGTGGCATTCCGGCGCGGTGCGGAAAAAGTGGGGTGCTATGACCCTTCCCTATGATAGGGGCGGGTTCACGGCCCCTGACTTGATGAGTTATTGGACTGCGGCGCAGGCACAATTTGCCACATACTGGTATCCTGGTCCTCCTTCCCGCCCGCATGTCAGGCTTGAAATCATTGCTGCCTCCGGTGCTAACATTATGTCCTTACTTCTACACCGGAAATATGAGCCTGACTCTCCCATAGACCCCGTCCAGACCACCTTGTTTGCCTGGAGGCGGATATTCGCTGCTGCCCCCGAGACTCACCCTTACTACAAATGGCTCCCCGCATGGCGGGTCCCCAGTTTGGAACCCACGAATGACTCAGCCCTGGCACGGCACTGGCGGGACCTGGGTTATCTGGCCCTTACTGACTTCTACCCGGATGGGGTATTCATAACGCCACAGACGTGGAAACCAGCCCACTCGGGCTCGCCACTTGAGCTACTTCAGTATTACCGACTCCGCGCAGCGTTCCGGGCGGCTTGGCCCACCTTCCCCAGCGAACCCCCAGACCACCCTGCCATCTCCTACATTGCCAACTCCGGGGGGGCGCGGGGAGTGGTCTCATCATTGTACAAACTCCTGCTCACTGCTTCAGCAACACCGCCCCCCAGGGCGAGAGAGGACTGGGCCTCTGAACTGGGGGTTGTTATTTCAGAGCAGCTGTGGGGTAAAATGTGCTCCCACACCAGTAGGGTCTCCCTTAATTTTCGACATCGCACTATGCAGTACAAGCTACTGAATAGGCTATACTATACGCCACGCAGACTTTCCAAATTCGCCCACTCCGACACGCGACTCTGCCCCCGTTGTGGGGCGGAAGATGCCGGTCATCTCCACATGTTCTGGGATTGCCCCAACCTGGCCCCATTCTGGGATGAGATTCTTAAGACCATGTCAGCACTCTGTGATGCGGTGCTTGAGCCTGACCCGATGGGGGCGTTGTTTGGTCAGTGGGATGCTGAGGGCGCCAGAGGAGAGGCCAGGCTGTTAAATGTATGCTGTGCAATTGCTAAAAAATGTATTCTTCAAAACTGGAACTGCTCGGCACCCCCCACTT